>NC_087078.1:3427674-4627674 GCF_026151205.1 Bolinopsis microptera | reverse complement strand
CCTTTATAATCAGTTTCACCGAGTTTACATTTTTTCTTTCTAACTTTAGCCCAATTGTCATAGAGTTGGTGCTGATGCTTGATTTTGGCTATAAGCCCAGGTGTGATCCATGGGTTATTTTGTGTAGTTCTTTTGGAAGACTTAGGGGTTGCCAACTTACACGTTTTATCGATACTACTTTTGAAAACATCATGAAATACCGTGAAGTTGTCAATTACTTTATTCTCTAATTCATGTTCCAAGTCCTTTACAAAAGAGGTAACATTAGACTTACAGTAGTCGTAATATTGTTTATATTTTAGGTTACTCTTAGTGGATCCCATACTCTTTTCAAATATTTGAAAGACTGGTGAGTGGTGGGATATACGATCAGTAAGTGTGCCTGAGGCTATTATACTCTCTACATCGTTAGTTATAATATTGTCAATACACGATACTTTACAACCTGGCTTCTCATGAGTTGGCAGAGATATTAGGGGAAAAAATCCTCTACTGAACAGGACTTCCTCATAACGTTTTACAATCGCATTATCCTTATTATGTAGATCAATGTTGAAATCACCTGCCAGGTAACTGCATTTCGGCAAATTATCGAGAATTGCTGAGAGTTCTAATAATGCAACATTTACATCACCACTTGGAGGGCGATACACTACACCAACAGTGACCGGAGTATTCTTGCTGCTTATCGTAACAAATAGAGTTTCTAGGTTTTCAGATATATGGGACAAATTGCCATTTACTGTAGCACTGAGGGTATCACATACATAAAGAGCGACTCCAGTGCCTTTTCTTTTATCTTGCAAAGTGTTTTGGTAGAAACTATTGTATCCAGTCAGTTGGTAAAGGTCACTTAATTCGGGGCCTTCATTTGTTTCTGCTAAAGCAATGATCGAAAATTTCATATATCTCTGTAGTTCTATTGCCAGAGTATCAAAGTTAGATTTATTACCATCGATATTTTGAAATAATAATGATGAGTACTCGTTCATTTGGTTGCAAAATGTTTTATTAAATTCTTTAACACTATATGGGTTACAGTTATTGAGTAATCGGTTGATGTTTACAAGTGTTTCATCAATGTCAGTACTATTATTTTCAGAGTCAGTATCTTCATATATAAACGGATTGTAACGAGTACTTGCTAAGTGTACACAGTTAGGGCAGTAAAAATCTTCATATATTTTGTTTGTACTGGATTTAGTATAGCATTTATGGTGCATAGCACAGTCACACCTACAACATTCAGCAATGAATTGGCCAATGGAAATGAATTTTGTACAGACAGGGCATACCTCTTTGGTCAATTTATTCATGGGTACGGTACGTAACCTTCCCCATGTTGAGTCGCAGCAGCAGCAGGAGAGGAACCACCCATCGTCTGGGAGTATAAGCGATTGTCAACTTTATCCGATCTCTTCTTCCTTCTATCAGTCCCTCCATTCATCCTTAAAAGTATTGTATTACGTATAAGAACCCCCAGTTTTGCTGTACCACTCCAATTGAGGTGTAAATAGTCCGGTCTCTGGTTTCGTCCAATGTTCCTAGAGAATTGCTGGCTTAGGAGCCCAGCCTCATCACAGAACATGTCAAAACCAGGTACCAAAGTCACACCAAAGTTGGAATGGAGCAGCTCCTTAAAAATTAATTCATTATAATGTGCAACTTTACGATTTAGCTCAACGAGTTTGGTTGGCAGCAGCGGACACACAAATATATTTGCTTTGGGGTTAAGCGCTTGGATCATTTCTACTTTCTGAACAAATGGTTTAAAAACATTAGTGCAGATAAGACACGACTGGAGTAGGAGGACTGCCACAAACTCACTTGTTCATCTTCTAAGACAAACCTTGTCAGTATATTCTGACAAGTATCTCACCATACTTTAGACCTTCGGGACTTTTGATAAGTTTCTGATAAAAGTTGAATGGGTTATCTTTCATGATTCGTGACATCATGGTTGATTCTGTAAAATCCTTATTAGAGGCCAATCTACCATGCAGGGTTGTTAAAAATAGACTGTGAGATAGGGGTTGTTAAAAATAACTGTTTAATATCCTAGAAAGAAGTTACCACAGTAGAAGTTACTACAGCTCACATACATTCTGCAGTCTTCCTTTCTATCAATTCAGTACATGCTCTTTAATATGAACAGAGATAAAGAATCGCATCCATCATGTAGATGAGATGAGCAAACTATTAGAGGCAAGAGATAAAGTATTCCAACTCAATCAGTCTCAACTGCAAGTTCAAACAAGCCTGATTTTAAGAGGCTAATATAGGAGATTGCATACTTTTGATTTCAGAGAAAAGACATCACAAGTTTCCTTCAGTTCAACCAGAGAGGGTTGTTTCATGATAGCAAAAAACGATTTCAAGTCACTATAAAAGAAGGAAAACCATGAATCTGAGTTTTAGTGGGGTGAACGGGACGAGGAGTACTTACTGTAGGGACTTTTACTTTCGACAAACTGTTAACTGGCTCATGAGCAGATGAGATATAAATTATAAATAGAAAAAGAAGACTGATCAGCTCTTTCTAGTCACCACCATGATATTTTTTGTTGAATCTTATTAAAAATTTTATTGCAATTAATTGTTTTTTCATTCCAAAATTTAAATAAATTTCACGTTCATGTATTACAGTAACATTTACTGTCACAAGAACTAAATTTATACAATGAGACAACAACATGATTGAAGAAGGCTAAAGAAATATTCATGAAACTCAACACTACAAGACTGCAGAGCCTGGAGTGGGAAAAATGTTTTGATTGAAATAAATTTTCGTGCACATACAGAATGAATGGTTAATAATTTAATATATATGTAGACCAAGCTCTGTGCACGGGATGCTTCCTGGAAGAATCCACTTCTTTTAGCGGGGCACCCTACCTAAAGCCAAATTGAGATATAATAATCATATTCCTAGGGAAATAATCAGAAATCGAATACCAATCAAATAATATGATATATAGGGGTAGTAACCATATTTTCTATGCAAAATGCCCCAACCACAAATGTATGTTGTAAAATCTATTTCGGCTAAACCAAACACAGCAGTTAAACCATAATGACATTGGTGGTGACCCTAAAAAATACTGAATTGAAATCATCAATAAAGTATCAAGAAAAGAGTTTAAAAACTTATATGATACAGTAAAACCCTGATTTACCACGCCCCGATTCCGGGTGGCTGAAATGTTAAAAGTGGCTAGGAATCCAGTCTGGAAAGAAAAAGGGGCTATATATATTTTTCGTCTGTTTTGCGGCTGGTTGCTAAGCACATATGTGTGATTATCAAAAACATCACATCTATAGATTGGAGGCGCGGCCTTATCCGCCCAAATTTCATACCAATTTCGGAAAAACCAAAACCCCCTCTTAACCGAATTTACCCTGATCGGGCTTTTACTGTATTTTCACACTACCATTCCAAAGACACAACTAAACAACAATAACCTCTGTATATTATATAATATCAATATAGATTTTGACTGCATGAATGTTATTTTCCAAAGATAATAACTGGCTGGTCACACATATCTCAACTAAATTCCCCTAGGCTAGTCTTGTCCTAGCCAGTGAGTAAAGTATGTGTGAGAAAGTTTTCATAAAATAAATCTATATTTTTGTATCTTTGTATGTTTGAAATTCAAAATGAGACTGAAGTATAATGAAATTTTTAATTAGCACTGTAAACTGTAAAGTTTAGAATATTTATAAATTATTATAACCATTAATGCAAAGCCCATAATTTTTATAAATTTTTATTTTTATAAATTTGTTGATTTTGTAAAATGTGCTAAAATTAAATTTCTTGTTTCATTGATAGTAAAATAGATAGTAAAATATATTATATTCCCAGATAATCATTGCATTCTAATCAGACAAACATATGTCACAAAACCACAGAAATTCAGTTAGCTCTGTTTTGAGAATTGAGGATTTTCTCTGTGCATGTGTGTCTGACACAGGTTGGCAATGCATCGCACAGCTGAAGAATAGTTTTTTAAAACAAGCTTCTTTAAAATTATCACCTCTTTGTTCAAGCCTCAACGACAGTAATATAGTTAAGTAGAGATGTACATCACTCGCATACTTATCAAACAGAATTAAACCATGATAATCTCTTATAAATTTAAAAACTTCAGCTTAGCTGATTTCAATTATTGTTTTGCTGGCTGCTATAATATATTAAGTATGTTGCAGTGGGACATGAAGATTCTTAAATATGAAAAGGGTTATAAAAACGCAACCGCTTAACTTTGCAGCCCACCGCACAGAACACAGAAGCGAATCAAAATCTTATAGTGGTCTCGCGACAAGAATCAATTAATGCATGGAAGGTTATTTGTTATTTGAAATTATCAGGTTAAATACATTTGACATTTTACATGAATGATAAAATGAAATCATTTTTATTTCCTAAAATGTAGAATTAATTTAATTATAATTGTTAAATAATGTGAACTGACCTGGCGCGCGCTACGTACCTTTACTCGTAGCACTTTGTTTGTAGGTTTATTGCTCTAATCAGAGCCCTCTCGCTTGCAGTAGCGCGCGACCGCCGTAGGCGGCAAAAGAGGCTATCCTACTTGTGAAACAAGCGCGTCACGCAGTACGCGTAGGCACATGGCTATGTGAAGTAGGTTTATAACTTTCCAAGACGCGCGCTGAGTTTGTATCACGTCGTGACTCCCACGGTCGTTTCATTTTATCGTTATTACGATACAGGGGGAGCCGCGCACTCGTGCGCGGCCCGGCGGGTCATATAACATTTGACAACACTGAGTTGGATTGTGATCATACGTTGTATGACCCGCCGCGCACGAGTGCGTGGCTCCACTATAGTGAAACGACCGTGGGCAGGGGGGGGTCACAACGTAATACAAAAGTTGGACTCATCGACGGTTTCAATATTTGAAACAAATATTTTGCGAGTATCACACTTTGTCTGTTACATGACATATAATTATATGTTTTAATATGTATATATGCTCTTGCTTAACTGTATGCTGTAGCTTTACCTGGGGACGGCTCAGCACCCAGGCTATTATGTTCATAAACAATAAAGTTTCGGCGGAATGACAGGCTGAGCACCGCCCAGTACACAATAAAACTGTAGTCGAGCACTTTCTTTGGGAAACCAAGCAGCAACTATGAACTATTTATATACATATATTTTACCAAAACCCATATTCATGGGTAGAGTGGACCGCTGCCAGTGTCTCTCTTTCCCAAACAAAAGGAAATGATATTAATTTGATTGACCGTTCTCAAATGCAAAATGATACCGAGAATGAAATCGGTCGCTCGCTTTTTCCATTCATTCACGGCTTACGAATTGTAATAAGTTTCGATTGATTACATCAGTCAGATGCTGTAAAAATCTCTTTGGGTTGCGTTCGGATCGATACCTAGTATTTCGGGGTAAGGGTAGTAGTTATTGCTTATTGAATTAGCTGAAGTTTATTGAATCTTTATTGCCGAGTACAGCTGCCTTTGGGTAGATCTTCTTAATCTATTACAATTGTAAATGAATGGGAAAAGCGAGCGACCGATTTCATTCTCGGTATCATTTTGCATTTGAGAACGGTCAATCAAATTAATATCATTTCCTTTTGTTTGGGAAAGAGAGACACTGGCAGCGGTCCACTCTACCCATGAATATGGGTTTTGGTAAAATATCATCTCTTTTTGATTATAATGTCAGGGTATTTTATAAAGTCGAAATATAAACTGATATCTTCATTAATTAATAAGGAGGAAGTTTCAACGATTTCGAAATTTTCCTTTAAAAACATTTCCTTGTGTTTAGGTAAGCATATCGGTCGATCACTGACTGAATATGCCACCTAATACTCATTCAAGTTGGCATTAAATTCATATATAATGACATTAAACTGTCGTGGCAAAGCAGAATTTGTTGGAAATCACGAATGAGCAAAATTCTCACCTTTCGCACGTGCAAACTTTGAGCGGACGTTGCGTGCGCATCCAATATTGAATCGCCGTAAATTTTTTCATGTAATTGTTTTATATATAGCTTGATAAGCATGCAAAGTTTCAAAGTATTTCAAGAAGAACTGTAATCACAACGGCACTCTAAAGTTGACAGAAAATGACGAAAACAGCAATTTTCAGTGATTTTAGCAATTTTCTATCAATTTGGGCGTGTCCCCACGTGTGCAACTTTTCGATTTTCAACTTCAAAACTAGCCTAATGCACAATTTATACCTATAGGAAGCAGAACTGAGCTCCTCAACTCAAGGCATGGCCCAACACCAGAGAATACTAAATCGCAAAATTGAC
This sequence comes from Bolinopsis microptera, assembly GCF_026151205.1. Classification (NCBI taxonomy): domain Eukaryota; kingdom Metazoa; phylum Ctenophora; class Tentaculata; order Lobata; family Bolinopsidae; genus Bolinopsis; species Bolinopsis microptera. The sequence goes on along the minus strand of NC_087078.1, from coordinate 4,621,358 downwards.
GTTTTTATAAAATAATTCTTCAAAAAAGCACAAACTTCAATGACGAATATCTTTATGAAGGAGCAAGCTAGAAAAACTTTCCGGTAGATTTTCAGAATGCTTGAACAATTATCTAAGGTGAAAATCTCCTCAGATTTTGAATAAAATTACTCCTTAATGGTTTAAAATTAATTATAAAGTTATTACTTTGTCAAAAATCAAGTTTTAAAAACGGTTAACTTGATGACGTCATCAAGGGGTGTTTATGACGTCAAATAATTTTTTTATACAATGTAAACTAAAGTGTAAACAATTATTTGCAAGACCTGTGGTCGGAAATGGCTTTATCTTTTATACTTTTGAATCTATGGACAATTAAATACAGGCTACAATTGACTGGCAAAGCGTCTATCCCTGAATATGTATGTATTAGTATATATATATCACGACAATCTGTCGTAAAACAGGGGTTCTAGAAAACCCATTTCCCGATACTCCTGAAACCTGAAACTTTTTTTGCAGTCGATTTGATCAACGTCTAGACGCCCTGAAAAATTTCAGATCTCTAACTCAATTTTAACATGGTTTTTAAGGCACCTGAATATGGCGATTTTGGGTTTTTTACCGAATTTCGTATAACAGTGCTGGCGAGTATTTTATGCAAATTTCTTAAAAATCTCAACATAACTATTTTTTATTCCTGTCATCTTTGACATCAAATTAGAATGTTTTGAACTAAAAATAATTCTGCTTAACGACTTCCGATGAGTCTTAATGCCTGGAAAACTCCTGCCGGAGGCGGCGGCCTTCGGCCGCCGCCTCCGGCCGGAGTGCACGCTTCGCGTGCAAAAAAGAGGCTTGTAACGTGTACCAAAGGGGGTATAATAGTAAAGGGGGTATAATAGTAAAGGGGGTATAATAGTAAATGGGGAACATAGTATACCCACAATAAATGCAACGGTCGTGCTAGCCAGCACTGTGATAAATTATGCTCGCCTAGGCCTAGTTTACTAAGCTTGAACTCTGGTCTCTGCTGGGGGAATGAATTAATCTACCACCTAGCTTAAAGGCAAAGCTCCTAACTCGTAATGATTATTGATTTTGTAGAACACTCTGGTACCTATTTCATTCCCTCATCATTAAGGGCTTGGTGGTGCAATGGTAATGGGTATGGTCCCGGGCCGGCAATCGTGAGGTTGCTGAATAGATTGATCCCGTCATCAGCAAAAATCAATCCTGATGATTTGAGCCATACTGCTGAGTTTTAATATAACGGGTAATATAGAATATAGATACTCGTAAAATAAAATATTTTTTCAAATATTAGAACCGTCGACGAGTCCAACTCGAAGGCCGGCGCACGTCCTAAAAGGTTATATCATGTGATCGAGATATCTTGCCAGGTGAAAATTTTAACCCTATGTCATACTCATAGGGGTGATTCGGAATCAGCCTCCAAAAATATACCGATTTGGATTACTTTCAATTTTCATACTCTTAGGGCCTTTTCACAACAAATTAATATAGTGTTCTAAATCACTCTACACTTGAACTTTTGAACGTTGATTCCGTATCACCCCACGCACCACGGCACCCCAACAAGAGTGCTGCGGCACTCTTGTTGTCGGAACCTATCTACAGTAACAACTATCTGATTGGTCTACTGAGAAACCTTGTGGCAGATCCGTAAGCAAACAAAGAACTATGATGACGAAGTATCTCGCTGTCCTGTCTGTCAAAGAATTTATTGATGATCAATGATTGATGATACATGGTTAAAATCCCCTGGCGAGTTATCGGCGAAAAAATGTTCTGATCACTTGACATGACCATTTAAGTTAGTTGGCTTAATTTCTCGTTAGGGTTTGGAACTAGAGTTTTACAATATTCTTCAGTTAAGGATTGGGTAAGGGTTAGGTATGGGGTCAGAATAGGGTTTTGAATATTCCCTCAGGGCCATCTGGAGAGAGTGTTTAAAATCGAGTGTAGAGTGATTAATCATCATAATTATTCTCTGAATCGCCTTATTTTTGTATACCTCCAACTTTTTATTGTTTTTAATCAGTTGACTCATGTCTGTGATAAAATTAAACTATACTGTATTACTATCTATACTAATAATCTCAATAATATATCTATATCAGTATATCCTTAGTAGTACTAGAAGTAGTAACACAAATCTATTGCTGTTCACTATAATTCAACTGTTCATCAGTATCATCACCTATTGAATTGTCATTATACCATATTATTGTCATTATTGATACACTGTAGTCTGTATCACCAAATTGATGTCCACTTTCAACGAATCATTTCTCTGATCACATTAGTGTTCTTTAAATCCTTTGTGTCACGTGAAGAGCACTTATTTATTACCTCTTTGTTCCCCAGACCTTCTGAGACAAAAGTTTTATTATGTCAGGTCGTCAAATGTATTGTTTTTGTATTAACTATTCTATATTTAACTTTTGTGATCGATATATTAACGTACGTCTTTATTAGTACTGTCTTTGTTTTGAAGAATAATGTGTTTATTGACTATAAGAATAGAATTTTCCAATGAATAAAGCATAATATATTGGGCTATCTAAACCATTGGTTGCACGTTTATTGTGCGGCGTTGTTTATTGTGCGGCGTTATGAAAGCTCTTCTGCTTCTAGTCGTGGGGTTCTTCTCTTCCTCTGTCCTCTGCAAAATTAACTACGAATCTCTTACTGAGCCCTTGGTTAGAGAAGACGGAGATTTCCTCATCGTTGGGATATTTGAAATCGGAACTTTGTAAGTTTTAACCGCCTCTTAGATAGAATATTAGCAGTATTGGTATTGGTATTGGTATTGGTATTGGTATTGGTATTGGTATTGGTATTGGTATTGGTATTGGTATTGGTATTGGTATTGGTATTGGTATTGGTATTGGTATTGGTATTGGTATTGGTATTGGTATTGGTATTGGTATTGGTATTGGTATTGGTATTGGTATTGGTATTGGTATTGGTATTGGTATTGGTATTGGTATTGGTATTGGTATTGGTATTGGTATTGGTATTGGTATTGGTATTGGTATTGGTATTGGTATTGGTATTGGTATTGGTATTGGTATTGGTATTGGTATTGGTATTGGTATTGGTATTGGTATTGGTATTGGTATTGGTATTGGTATTGGTATTGGTATTGGTATTGGTATTGGTATTGGTATTGGTATTGGTATTGGTATTGGTATTGGTATTGGTATTGGTATTGGTATTGGTATTGGTATTGGTATTGGTATTGGTATTGGTATTGGTATTGGTATTGGTATTGGTATTGGTATTGGTATTGGTATTGGTATTGGTATTGGTATTGGTATTGGTATTGGTATTGGTATTGGTATTGGTATTGGTATCGGTATCGGTAACAGTATCAGTATCATTATCAGTATCAGTATCAGTTATATTCCAAAGAGAATGATAGTGCATGTCGACTCCTAACTTCCTAAGAGTGTCTACTATTGTTATATTCCAGGGAGAATGATGAGTGTGTTTTGACTTCTAGGAGTGTCTACTCATTAGAAAAAGCGCTCGTTTTCCAAGACTTGATGCGGAACTTCACAGCTGTGGACAACTACACCATTGGATACGAGATCTATTCGGGGTTTGTATATCTGTTGTTGCTGGTTGTACTTGCAGTATATGAACCTAAAAGTAAATATGTTGTTGTTGGTTGTACCTAAAACTTTGATAATGCCCAGGTGCGATGAACCATACCTCGACCAAAGGATCAGCAGCAAAGTCGCTCTAAACGAGAAAGTTATTGGTCTCCTTGCTTCTGATCAGAAAGCCGGAGTAATGCCATCTATAGGACCTCCCACCTCATTTTTTATTCCTACAATCGGATATATTTACTCGGAGGACGCTTTTCTTAAAAAGGTCATTTATAAAATAAGCCCTGACTGAGCATCTCCCAAATAATTATTTTCCCACGGAATACCCCACAAAACCTCACAATACCCCCTCAATACCCCCACAAAACTCCACAATACCCCCACAATACCCCCATAATACCCCATAATACCCCATAATACCCCACAATACCCCATAATACCCCACAAAACTCCACAATACCCCAATATCCCACACAGGAACAATACCCCACATACCTTTCTCTGTTGGAGACCGAAGAAATGGAGGCGATGAGTGTTATAAACCTCCTGAAGTTCCTGAACGCTCAATATGTTGATGTCTGGTACAATCCGCTCTCTGAAACAGCTGCTCACTATGTTTACGACAACTATGTCTCCAAGGTACCATACTTGTTGTGATGTTGTTTGTTTCAAGGAAGTGCCGACTATGTAGTAGTGACCAGGTGACCTGTAACAAGTAAAACTGTTATAGTAGTGACCTGTAACAAGTGTAACTGTAGTAGTAACCTGTAACAAGTGTAACTGTAGTAGTGATCTGTAATAAGTGTAACTGTAGTAGTGATCTGTAACAAGTGTAACTGTAGTAGTGATCTGTAACAAGTGTAACTGTAGTAGTGATCCTGTGATCTGTAACAAGTGTAACTGTAGTAGTAACCTGTAACAAGTGGAACTGTGCGGCAGCCGGCAACTCTTGTAACTGTATGACAAATCTTGAATGAAATATTAAAAATATAACAAGGAACTAATAAATAAAGCCTCAGGCTGGAGGTGGGAGGCTAATCGAGTTGTACGGAAAAGGAGAAGGCGGAATAGTGGACGAGTTTCAAGAATACGATTCTTACGGTGAAGGTACGTATTTATCTAAAAGTGTAAAATATGGCACCCCACTGTACAATACAGTACCGACTAATGATAAGATACTTGCTACACATTGTTGGATACTGGTAGTCCCACGTGATAATTCATTAACAATCTCGTATAATTTCAGTTCCTCCAGCCCCAATACAGCTGATGCTTTTTAATGGAAACAAATATCACGCTATTCCGTTCCTAAACGAGACAATCCTGAATAGAAAATGGAGAAACAAGACGTACATATTTGGCTACACCATATCCCGAGACCAGTTTAGAACCAGTCAGAAGGAGATCCTAACAGGAGGGCTAAATGTGGATAATGAGGTTTTCATCTACTTGAGATCTGTAGTGCAGAACGCGAACCGGGACTGGATGACAATAAAAGGAGGACTGCTGTACGACCGAGCTGAGGCGGCTGATGATAGATTATCCCAGGATTATCACCACAGCAAGGCGTGCAACTTCTCCCGTCCAACAGAGAGTCTGATGGAGGCCTGTACGAACACCAGATTACCAACTAGTTGGATGAGCTTTGTAGCCACAGCTACTTTGCTCCTTAAGAATAACGTACAAACAGTATTGCAGAGTAAAGGTAGAGATATGGACATTAACGATCTGAGGAGTCATCTCTTTGCAACTTTGGAGTCTGGAACACAGCAGGTGCAGATATACGGACAATCTTTAAAAGATATCACATTCAACAAAAGCACATTGGCAATGGGATATCAAGTTTTAGAATATCGCAACAGTTCCGAAGTGATGAGAGGAAAGGTGCTGTTCCACAACCAGGGAGGTATGGATGACACTCTTAAATACCACGTTAAAGATATAGGAGGAGCTGATGCCTGCTCGGAGGACTGCCCCCCAGGGAGTCACACCTCCTTGATGTCATACTCTCCAGGGCTCGGTAAGTGCTGGACCTGTCCCCGGTGTACTGGTGACTCTGTATCTTCACTTGTTAACTCTAACGAGTGTACAGAATGTAAACAAACTCAGCACGCTGTGAAAAATAAAACTACTTGTGAAGAGGTCCCCGAAAACTTCATCTCCTTAAGGTCTCCACCGTTCCTGATAGGGTTGTTTTTAAGTGGGGCGGCTGGACTCATAACAATCTTCATAGCTATTTTCATTGCGGTCAACAGAAACAGACCCGTGATAAAGGCATCTGATCCTGTTTTCTGCTACTTGTTCCTGTCCTCGCTCTGTGTAGGCGACATCCTCACAGTGCTTACTCTTCTCGAACCTTCCCCTTCTACATGCAACCTGGAATTCTACTTCTGTTCTCTTTTCGTCTGCTGTGTCTGCACTAACCTCTTCTACCGCTCTCTCAAGATCTACAAGATCTTCATGACGGCTATTAACTTTCAGCTCAAACGTCCATTCATCTTCAAGTTCCTGACTCGACCTGCTCAGTATATCATCCTGGCGATAATGATAGGAGCGACTGCTCTGCTGACCATGGTCTCTATAATGCACCAGGGTTGGGTTTACGAGGAAGCGTTAGATCCTCATATCAGTATCCACAAAGTGTGCAACTCCGCAAACTTCCTGGCTACCTGCTACCCCTTCATTGTGCCGTGTGTGATGTTGGCTGCCACCCTACTGATAGCTTACAAAATGAGGCTGTTCCCTCACAACTTCAAGGAAACCACCACCATCTTCACCACCTCTCTAGTTATCGTGGTTGTCTGTCTCATGTTCCTCAGTGGCTACTCCATCTCGGAACCCTCTATCAAGTCTTTGCTGAGAGCTATCGTCTACTTTTGCATCTCCCAGTGCTTCCTCTTCTGCATCTTCTTCCCTAAACTAGTGGTCCTGCTGAAGAAGGATGATCTAATAGACGCTGAGGGGACGCTGAGTAACGCTATTCACAGTTACATAGAGGCTGACGAGAAGAGACAGAGTGTTATTGAAAAGGAAAAGGAAAAGAAGCTGGTCAATTCAATGGAGAGAGAAAAGAGGAAGAGTGTGGTGGTGTCAGCTTTAGTGGATTTAACGACCCCCACACACGGAATAGATAAGTAGATAACCTCTGATACAGAAACTTTACATGCTAGTTTTGGGTCCATCTCCTAAGCTATTCTTCTGTAGACTGTAAACTGGTAAAGTGAATATAAACTCTCGGACTTTGCAATAACTGAATTTACCTTTTATCTAATTATATGATTGATGAAATTCTACCTACCAAAAAGTTTGGATACAGATAGAAATACTTGTTCGTATCTACTAGACAAATATATTCTTTTCTCTCCGTGCTTATGATAAAAAACGTTTGAAACTTCTTTGTTTTCTTTGTAAATAGCAGTTTGTTAAAAAGAGAGGGAAGGAGGGAATCACGCACCTGGGTTTAATCACACACCAGGGTTTAATCACACAACAGGGTTAATCACACACCAGGGTTTATTCACACACCAGGGTTTAATCACACACCAGGGTTTATTCACACACCAAGGTTTAATCACACACCAGGGTTTAATCACACACCAGGGTTTATTCACACACCAGGGTTTAATCACACACTAGGGTTTAATCACACACCAGGGTTTAATCACACACCAAGGTTTATTCGCACACCAGGGTTTATTCACACACCAGGGTTTAATCACACACCAGGGTTTAATCACACACCTGAGTTTATTCACACACCAGGGTTTATTCACACACCAGGGTTTAATCACACGCCAGGGTTTAATCACACACCAGGGTTTAATCACATACCAGGGTTTAATCACACACTAGGGTTTATTCACACACTAGGGTTTAATCACACGCCAGGGTTTAAGGGGGTATACACCAAAACAGGGGTTTGTGTCAGCCAACCCAAGTGACCTCACAGAAAGTTCAGTGACCATCTAGCGCACCGATTCCAACCCAAAAAATTTGATTTCGAGAACACTGCCCTCAAAAATGTAATGTGTTTATTCAACTGGAAAGTTTATCTTTTGCACCTCAAAGCCAAACAACAAATTTAGGCACATTTTTCGTTTTTCATATTTACAGATTTTTCTAAAATTTCGATAGGAATGTGCTAAAGACTTTTGGAAGGGTGCAAAATAACCGGAACTAGCACATTTATATATAAGTTATGAACAACAAACACCCTAAAATGCTTCCTTTTGAACAAACTCAAAATTCCACTCCAAAACTTAATTCCACGTTAATTCCGAAAATTTCATGAAAATATATTGAAACTCATTGTTTTGTCGTTTTGAGCGAAATCAGTTTTGCAAATATCGCGAACTGAGATATGGGCGATTTTTTGTTCATTTTTTGCGATTATTTGAACACCGAATCCACAGTTAGCTAGATATTGTGTTGATAATCATAGAGACTGTGTAGTTTAGGATAACCTTTTATATAAAGTTGGTTTCATTCAAAAATATGGATATTTGACCAATTTATGGGCCAGTATCGATCAAATTTGGTGCGTATGTCCATATTTTGGTGATGATGGCAATCCATAGACGAGTTCAGGGTACCACTATCTACAAGTAGAGTACCTAAAATATGGATTTTTGAGTATTTTAAGATAATTTGGCATAATTGGGACCGGTGGGCACCCGGAGTCCGGAACCCCCTCAAAATTTCGGTCACAGGCCCTAGTTTGTTGGTAAATTGCTATCTCGAAATCAAATTCCACAAAAAATCAGGGTGAACCCCTCCCCCCCCCCCCCCCCCCCCCCCCCCCCCCCCCCCCTTAATCACATACCAGGGTTTAATCACATACCAGGTTTAATGACGTCACATTACACTCTATAACTTAATCGTGTTTTTACTACCTAGTTTTCACCACACTTAACCAAGGTGTAAGGTAGAAGAATGTACATTATTCGATTTCCCTTTCTCCGAATTTGCTGGATTTTGCGGTACCTGTCTTTACAATCACGTCCTCGTAAGTAAACAGCAAACACACCGTTGACATTGTGCATTTCCTCAATCTTGAATTCAGTTATTTGGCCTTCCTTGGATTACGTTTACGGTTTTGATTAGGTATTTTTCGCACCTGCTAGCTTGTAGAATTGTTTGTCGGTTCTTGGTTCTTTTTATTGCCTTTTGTTCTGAAACTAACGAGTTTTTTATGAAATCATTAATCCTACCTAATAATTTACAGTAGTAGTACAGGCACTTGTTCATGGTAAGCCCTCAGAAGAACAAGATGAAAACTTTAATTTTGTTTGCGGCCATCGTCTCTACTGCCCACAGTAAGTTTTCAGGAACAAGTTTTATAAAAAAAGAATATAAAAACTATTCAATAACACTCAGTCTTCTTCTCACAATATTCCTAAAACTAGTTTCAGTTGTATTTCAATTCAAACTTTTTATCAGCTAAAACCAGTCTAAATAAGCTACATTATCAGACTTTATTTGAACGGACATTAATTTGAAGCTGGAGGCTCAAGCGTTCATTTTAATTCTCGTTCAAATAAAGTCTGTCCAAGTCAAAGTCCGTATGAATACTTTTTAACTTCGGTCAATTCCAATTTCTATCATCGGACTAAATTATATCAACATTTTTACTGCTTAACGACTGCTTTCGGATTGCTAATAGTTTTATAATGCCTTCAAGTGTTCATTTTAATGTCCTGTCAAATAACGTCAGAGAAGGTATGTCTTTAGAAAGAAATACATTTTTCTAACTCCATGTTTGTACAGGTTGGGTTGAGACGGGTTGGGAGGAATTTAAACTAGAGGCAGGTGATCACTCTCACAGTACCCCGTATGTGGACTTTAACCCCCTGGACACCAGAATACACATGAGACTAACCCAACTAAGAGAGGTGGAAGATATGGGGCAGTTTGGGGTTCAGTACGAGTTCTTTGAAGAGGAGAAGAGGAGCAGTTTCGTGTCGTCCGTTAACTTTGACTGGCACACTAAGCCCGGTCACAAGAGCGGCGTGTTTCCTCCACGTTGCTGAGGATTTCTCCGAATGTATCGAGGAGAACCCTGACATGTTAGTTATTCCTTCCTGGGCAAGTATCGACCTCAATTCGGACTACACGGTGGAACTGAACAATGGAAAAGTGAGAGGCTCCTTTAAGGAGGGGTGTGAAGAAGCTGATGATGGGTCGGATACCTGGTTGTCATGGAAACGAAGTTTGGATAAGATTCGGAAGCTGGCAGTGAAGGTAACTGACACTAAATTTGTAGCTCCCGGGCTTAGTTTGGAAGATTACTTCACTATGGAGTATAGACTTGTAAAAGGTATGAGCCGCAACTTAGTTAACTTTAGAATTTAAGATTTCCTAGCTGCCAATTTACAGACCATATAAAGGATATTAAACAGCGAGCAAGAATATCTCAATAATGATTACTGCAAGTAGTAATAATGATTACTATCACTACTATTAGCAGTTTAATAATGATTTACTACAAGTGTTTCTCCTCAGCATGCCCAGTTGGCACCTACCTGAGCGATAGAATAAGTGTGTGTTTGGATTGCAATGCTGATCACTACAGTGAGGGAGGCTACTCTAACTCCTGTAATCCCTGTCCCCCTGGAGCAATGGTTCCTTCAGGGGTCGGCTTTAACGAAAGTAATTGCACTTACTGGGGTAAGTTTCTATACAACAATTCTCTGGTAACCGGGTAACGCTAAAATCCGAATTGACGCTATATAAATGTTATTTTAACTAAATAATTAGCGCCCATGAGAACTTTTATTTGCTGTTAAAATCAATAACAGCAAGCTAAAATGTACCACTTTTCCCTGCACCAATGTCGTTCAGCTCCCTGTCCGGGTGGTTACTACCAAGACGAAGCAGGGCGGTGTGAGATGTGCTCGGCGGGTCACTACAGTCAGGGAGACGATGCTCTCTTCTGTCACCCCTGCCCGTGTGACAGCTACGCAGAGCCCGGAGCCAGACACTGCACTGTGTGCCCTGATGGTACAGCGGTGCGAGCCGGCAAGGGCACTGCAGCTACTGACTGCACAGGTCAGCTTCTTTATACTATTTAACTCTTAGTGAAACGATTTGTTATATTCGAGAGCTCGTTTATTATATTATATTGTTATATTCGAATTTTGTACCCGTTATTGAAATTAAAACTCGTTTTATTTTCAGACATTAAAATGGATGATGGTGGCTCCGGAGCAGTAGGTTTCTACAGTAAAGTTTCAGTTATTCAAGCAATCCTTGTTTCTGCCTACTGTCTACTCTAATCTCAAAAATTGTATACTTATAGAGGGGAACAAAACATATTTGCATCTTTTAGGGACCTTTTGATTTAGTTTAACTTTTAGAAATCAGGAAAGATCTATTAAGATCTTTAAAGCTTTAAAAAGATATTTAATTATAATTAGAATGTTCATACATTGCTCATGAAGGTTGCATGCTTTTAGAAAAGAGGCTATAAGTATATGTATGATAGGGACCATTTGATAAATTTATAATTAGACTGAAATTTAGTAATTTAGAGTTTTGATAGCTAGATATGATAGATCCATCCCCTTCTGATATCGCGTTTGTGGTTTGATTAAAAAGTATGTACATTAATTGTAGTTTTAAAAAAGTTCTTGACACTCATTATCTTTATTTTACATTCAATATTAAGAGCTTAATTTGAATATTTAAGTCCTTGTATTGGGTATTTATTAGTGAAGTCAATCCCGATCAAAATAATTAATCCCGGGATTCGGGAATCCCGAGCAAAAAAATCCCGGGTTCCCGAAAATCGGGAAATAAAATCGGGATTCCCGAAAACCGGGAATTTCCCGGGATTACCCGTTAATCGGGATCCCCGAGAGCAAATGGCGCTCATATTTAAGTTCCATTTTGTGTAATAAAGTCATGTCCATGCCATGACCGGGACCCAGCTGCACACATCGGATTGTGGGGTAATGAAAAAGCAGACGAGCTGGCCAAAATTGGCACAACCAGTGAATCCATTTTGAATTGCCCAATTCCACAATCTTACATCAAACGTCTGATCGAAGACAAAGTCACCAAACTTAATCAAGAATCATGGATTACTGATGGTCCCAGACACACTAAACTGGACACAAAAACATCAACATCATCAAAAATCCCAACACTACACTCAGTAACAACAGACAAAATTACAGAATTGCAGTGCACCTCATCACGGGACATTATGGCATTAACAAACACCTACATACCATTCGCAAATCAGACACAAGTGCTTGTCCTAAATGCGGCGACGAAGAGGAGACTGTCCCACACTTTCTCGGACAGTGACCGGCTATTGCCCAAATAAGAGGTCAATATTTCCGGGACTACTACCTCTCTGTCAATGACATATTCGACAACCAACGTACATCTCCACCATCGTCAACTTTGCAAACCACACTGAACACTTAATGGTGCCAGAGGAGTTGGACCAGACCGGTGTAACATAGCGACTACTCAAACGCAGTCTTATTTCGCCTCTCTCTCTTCCACACTCAACCACCACTTAAGCGTTCATCTATGACACACCCCACAACACTTACCATCATCCTTGATTACACATCTTGATTCCACCGGCATCCTTCCACAGGACTGCCATACCCCAGAGGTGGGCAAAGCATCCACATGCTAATGCTATCCTCTCGTGGGCCAACCAGGCCCAGCCTCTCTTTAAAAAAATTGCCATGGGCATGACCCAACTTTTAATTTTATGGTTGTACTTATATACTTTTTAAGTTCAATAGTACAACTAAATTTGCCTCATCATCAAACAACAGCAGGGTGTCATAGTTATTGGCGCGTAGACAATTTTGCGTGAAATTTTAGCATACCCAAGCTTTAATTTAGAAACGATCATTACTTGACTTCTGAGGGTCAGTTTCCTATGCAGTCTTGATCATTCGAGAGATAATCCTTTATACTAAAGTTCAGTCTAAAAACGAAGTATAACGGACTTTTGTCTGCGTCCTACCAGCTGTTGACAAGGTCCGTCCAGGCTCAAACGATCAGGACGGGACCGTTTTTATAGCAGCATCCATAAATACCAGCATCTCCCCCTCCATTTTAATAGAGATACGTGTTGGTACTTTTTTTTGGCTGGCTTTAGCATTCAGAAGTCAGAACTGCTGGATGAACCTTTTGTTTCGTCTAGAAACTCATATAGCGTTTTACTTTTGTTTTTCTTAACCTTAACAATGCAGGCTAACAGTTTACGAAGTTCGAAAACCTGATTAACGCTCCCGTGTAACTATATTGCAGTAAATTCATTCGAATATTCTAAGATCTTATTCTAAGATTAGTAAGATCTTGCATACAAATATTGAAAATTCCCGAAATTCGGGAATCAAGAATATTTTCCGGTCGGAAATTCCCGACCGAAATTCGTCGGGAGATCCCGGGATTAGGGAATCCCGATGTCGGAATTGACTTCACTAGTATTTATATAGTGTTCACCTGAAGTGAGCTAGGAGTCCACAGGTAAATCATAAAATGATTACCTTACTGGACTTTATTTGAACGGACATTAATTAGACGCTCGGCTGGAGGCCCTAGCGTTCATTTTAATCATAATGTCCTTTCAAGTAAAATCTGTCAAATTCAAAGTCCATAGTCCGTTGAAATTGTTCCAAAAAGTATTATTGTCCAAGATATCAGATATGACTAGTAGTAGTTTTTAATTTTGGTCAATTGTAACCATCGGACTAAATTATATCAACATTTGCATGCTTACCGCTCGCAACGCTTTTCTTATCTTGCTCTAATAAATGCAATGCATTATATTTATGTCTTATCTTGCTTACTGTATTAAAAATCGATTGTGAAATTATCCGCCAAAATTGGGGGGAAACACCCAAATGTCTTCCACAGTTCATTTTAATTTCCGTTCAAAATGATGTCCGATAAGGTAAATCAAAGGTCGTTAGAGTACACACTACACCACCCGTTGTGATCGCGTGTTATTTCAGAATAGTGAACAGACTATCATGAATCACCGTGTCTCCTTTAATTTATATAGAAACGGAACTGAGTGCGGCGCGCGCAGCAGCGTGGTTTGAACGCCATAATGACTATTTTGATAGAATGGCGCGTTCCATTAAGTTAATAATTTATCCACTCACCCGGAGGATGCAGCGGGTGTTTTCTCAGATTTTGTGGCACGGCCTCCTTTTCGTAATTTACTATTATCGAGCTGTTAACAGTATAATTCTAACTTATTCTGATTTAAGCTATCAACAACTATGGTTGAAATCGATAATCGGGAATTGAGCAAGTATTTAGGTCAGATATAGAATATAGATGGGGTAAGCTGCGCCACAATTTTAGTAAAAACGTCTTAAGATGGTTTACTTTACGATGTAATATTACTGGTTAACCTTCATAGCAACTGCTGTAGTCATATTATATACCGAACCCATACACTGAACCATTTTAAAACGGCTTGGGGCAAGCGGGCCACAAGTGGGGGTGTTGATTGTTTCGATCATAACTCCTCACTCCACACAGAAAAAAACCCCCCACATGGAGAAACTATGTTGTTAACGTTACCATTACCTGAACCCCAGCCAAAATCCTGCCCCTAACCTATCTAGCAAGTGATGGGAACCAGCTGTATCCCACTCCACAAATAATTTGATAACGAACGAAAAGCATGATCTGTTATTGAAATTTAAAATAGCAAAATGTACAAGTATAAGCAATCTAAGAATCTACTTTTAAGAAGGAGGCTTCTTTCATTACCTTAACAGAAGCAAGAAATAAATATTTCAAAATCTTCAAGGTGATTCAAAGTTTAAACTCAAGCTCAATTCTCATCACAACTTTATTAATACAATACAAATATTACCAAACAAAAGTTAAATTATTATTCGTTCAACAAACACACCGAACAGTTCATGCAAAGATGTGAAACGTTTCGTTCAGTCGTGAAGGGGTAGAATTTGAGTGGCAGCTTCCATTGCATCGAACAGATTGACTTGAGACTTCGGCCTGAAATAATTATCAGTCATAATATAATAAAGTGATAGTTTTTAATTGATAAAAGCAGATAAACAACAATTAAATACAATTCTTGATCGAATTAAATAGACTAATAGATTAATCTTGCCACCGGAAATTGTTAACAATTTTTAACTTTCCACATTTCACTCGGTAATAATTATCCCACAATAAAGCTTGTACCCTTAAATATTTTCAATCTGTATTTTGAATCATGCGGTGTAGTTGTTAGCCGTGTAGTTGTTAGCCGTGTAGTTGTTAGCCGTGTAGTTGTTAGCCGTGTAGTTGTTAGCCGTGTAGTTGTTAGCCGTGTAATTGTTAGCCGTGTAGTTGTTAGCCGTGTAGTTGTTAGCCGTGTAGTTGTTAGCCGTGTAGTTGTTAGCGGTGTAGTTGTTAGCCGTGTAATTGAGGTCGGTGTAGTTCACCTCAATGCTGCTCTCTTTACCGTATAAATAGTTCTCGATCTCAGTTTGTGCAGATGTCTCTACAGGAATGCTCGGTTTTTTGTGTTTCCTAGTCAGACTAAGTCGTCTACTTAATCTGTTAGAAACCCTCATGAACAAATCTGTAGTATTAGTGGTGTTGCCTGGTGATTTACTGGTAGTGGTGTTGCCTGGTGATTTACTGGTAGTGGTGTTGCCTGGTGATTTACTGGTAATGGTGTTGCCTGGTGATTTACTGGTTGTGGTGTTGCCTGGTGATTTACTGGTAATGGTGTTGCCTGGTGATTTACTGGTAGTGGTGTTGCCTGGTGATTTACTGGTAGTGGTGTTGCCTGGTGATTTACTGGTAATGGTGTTGCCTGGTGATTTACTGGTAGTGGTGTTGCCTGGTGATTTACTGGTAATGGTGTTGCCTGGTGATTTACTGGTAATGGTGTTGCCTGGTGATTTACTGGTAATGGTGTTGCCTGGTGATTTACTGGTAATAATGTTGCCTGGTGATTTACTGGTAATGGTGTTGCCTGGTGATTTACTGGTTGTGGTGTTGCCTGGTGATTTACTGGTAGTGGTGTTGCCTGGTGATTTACTAGTAGTGGTGTTGCCTGGTGATTTACTTTTACCTCTAGAAGACCGCCTATCGCCCGGACCCGGTGATATTTTATCACCCGGATCAGCTGTGTTGGTGAAATTTTGGGTGGTATTTTGGGCGCAGTCTTTTTTAACAGACCTCAGCTCCATGTCAGCAGCATCTAATGAAATATAAGTATCTACAAATGATTCGCAGTCCTCCGTCGGTTTATCCTTGGTGGTTATATTACACGTTATTAAAGCGTTGTCAGGTAACATGTTATTGCCAGCCCCCGGAGTCAGACAAACATTAGACTTTGTGAGGGAATCAGTTTCAGAGCTGTCTTTTTGAGCAAGGTATTTGGAGTATGTGAACTTGTTGTTCTTCAGCTTGTGCTTCTTGAGTCGGAGTGAGGAGCGAATGGGTTGTCGGCTAGAAGAAGTAGAAATGTCTGATGATAAGAGATGTGATTCTGATTTGGATGAGAGCGGATTTGAAGTAGACTTCACGGGTGTATCCATGGTTTTATCAGTTAACTCAACTCCATCCTTTCTAGAGATGGGAACAAACCATAGAGCTCTGGAGCGAGAAGTAGGAGACTTGTAATCTGAAGTACTTTTATCAGCAGTTTTCTTATCAGTAGAAACTCTATCAGTACTGTGTGATTGGTTGGCAGAACAACATCTCCTCCTCGCAATCCATACTGGACTATCTCTTATTGTGTCGCTTGTTTTAGAGATTTTAATTATTTTATCAGCTATTTTGTTATCCTCTCCCACGTTCAACACATTTAGAGAGTTCCTTTTTACAAGGTAAGTTCCTGAATCTAGTGATGTCTGTCGTGTACGAGAGAAAGTCTGATTCTGTGTGTCAGTAGTATCAACTCTAAAATATGTTATCTTAGCGATCATATATCAACCTTATTGTATCTTGTTACATATAAAATCAATAACAGATTATTATCCAATTAGTTAATTAATTAAAATAATTAATAAGTTAATTAATTAAAATAAGTAAGAATTAACCTGTTGGAATGTTTAGAAGGTGAATCAGAAGTTCTGATAGGAGGTTCGGAAAACTGCCTTCTAGGGCTACAGGTAGGGGTGCTGTAGCTTATTGGCGCGAATATCTTCCCGTTACTTCCTCCTTCCTTCTCCTCAATCAGGGACAACTGGTGAGAGTATCTTGTGAGCAACAGGAACTACAACTAACTAACCACAAAGTCGTGCCAAGAGACAACAATATTTATTTATTTTCTGATTTTTACACCGGATTCAGATTTCAGGACTTGAAGTTCTTATTCCTTGGCCAATTTTTATATTTATTCATACTGGTCAAAAGGCTATAAAATCATTATCATCATCAACCCAACCAAAAAAGTTGCAATGGTATATCCCTCACAGTTTTCGCGGAAAGTCGTGTAAAAATTGATGTCGTGGTGTCAGTAAAGTCTCGCTTTATATATAGTAAGATATTCCATTAGTAAGACATTCCATTACCCGGAATTGTAGTTCTTCACACTTGAGGACAATGTTTTTATTATCTGTTTCCTTCTCTTTTAAATTCTGGTACAGTGTCTCCTGTGTGAGGTTCAGGGTTCGCTCAGACTCAGCCTTCATCTCTATTGTGGCGCGCAGTTGTTCGTTGTGGTCCTTGTAACTCCGCAAGTCCTTCTCTAGACCAGGGATATTCTCCACCTGAGTAGAAAACCAGTTGCTATAGTTACTATAGTTACTATAGTTACTATAGTTACTATTATATAGTTACTATAGTTACTAGGTAGATTAAGACGAACTACTATATTATTATTATACATTTTATTATATTTATAGCTCAATAGCTGCAATTAAAGACACAGTCGAGCGTAAAACGATATATATATATAATAATAATAATTGATGACGTACCTTTAATTCTATTTCTTTGGCTTTAGTGTTCAGCTTCTTAATCTCCGCGTTTCTCATGTCAATAACGTCTCGTAAGGATTGTAGCTCTGCGTTTATTGTAGAGTAGCGCTGCACTTGCTCCTATATAATAACAAAACTTAGTGAAAACAAACACTTTTTTAGAATAATACAACTCACAATTTAGTGAAATACTATGTTCTTATTCTAGTGTAATAGAAATTACACCCAGCATTACTTACAGAACAAAGCTTTATAGTTATATAATATTTTTCTTTGAGGACGAAATATAATTAACGTTCCGGAATCATAGGCTACAGGTTTCTTAAATTCCAATAATTGTTAGCCTCTCCGTTACTCTGTTAGTTTCTTTAGAAAATTTTCAATATCTACTAAGACTGATTGAAATTAGGTGTTGATATCTAATAGAACCAGTTTACATTCCTAAACTGTGAAATAGCCCGGAATATGTGTAGTTTGTACGAGGTCTGAACCCGAGATGAAGCTAGCTAAGCTAAGCATGCTCTCTGTTCCCCACCGCCGGCTATATATATAGTTTAGAAGGGCAAGCTGCAGGAACGAAAGAATTCATCTCCTCCGAAGTAGAAAATTAGGGAGCACTATTCAACTTTTCATCGCTCAATGAGTGACGACAGGTTTTTAATTGCTGCTATGTGCCGTGAGAAAATAATCTATAATTTAGAGTTATTTTATGTAAAAAGTAGATTATAGAAATAAAGGGTTTATTAAATTTATTCTGTCTGTACTATTAGTTAACTTTTGAGGTTCTTTGTAATACAAAATCACCAGCGTCACAATTACTTCAGCAGTTACAGTGTTACAGTGTTACAGTGTTACAGTGTTACAGTGTTACAGTGTTACAGTGTTACAGTGTTACAGTGTTACAGTGTTACATCAATACTATAGTTACTAGTTACCATAATAGTTACTACAATACATATTTTTAGGTTTCGAAAATAACAAAATACTGGATACCTTTATAGGTCTATATTTGTTTTCTCCTTGTATATCTGGGTTGGTTTAGGATAAAATCTGTATAATTATGGATTGTTTGAAAAGATTTAAGATAAAAATAGTACATATTATCGCTAAGTCGAGTAACTTTCTCATCGTAATTATACTGCTTGTGAGCATGCAGCTTAGCTCACTACCTCTATAGTTACCATGACAACCGAGAACATGTAATACACGTATAATAGTGGGTTGTAGAAATGGGCAGTAAAGAGACTAATAGCCAGCCAGTAACCACTAGTATTATAGGGTGCCCTGTTATCCGCCCCAGTAAGGAGCCAGTAACCAGTAACACAGGGGAGTATAGCCAGTAACCACTAGTATTATAGGGTGCCCTGTTATCAGCCCCAGTAAGGAGCCAGTAACCAGTAACACAGGGGAGTATAGCCAGTAACCACTAGTATAGCCAGTAACCAGTAACACAGGGGAGTATAGCCAGTAACCACTAGTATTATAGGGTGCCCTGTTATCAGCCCCAGTAAGGGCCTGCTCTAAACCAGAGTTATAGTGTAATTACATGTATTAGTGCGGCAGGTTATTGTTATTAGTACCTATATACTAATATTATATAGTTTATATATAATAAGTTGTTGTTGTTATAGGGACCAGATAACAGGTGAATGAGCCGGAAGTAGCTTACTGTATAGAAAGAGCTGGTTACCTAGCAACTAGTTACTAGTAACAGACTATTAGGCTGTTTAAAGTTTTTAACAAATTAGTGTTTATAAAGGTCCCAGCTTTACAATAATACACAACATTGCTGGTACATACTAGGGTGGTACCAGGGTGGTACCTGTTAGTTAGTTACTACTACAGTACCTGTACCTGTTAGTTACTAGTTAGTTACTACTACAGTACCTGTACCTGTTAGTTACTAGTTAGTTACTACTACAGTACCTGTACCTGTTAGTTACTAGTTAGTTACTACTACAGTACCTGTACCTGTTAGTTACTAGTTAGTTACTACTACAGTACCTGTACTTGTTAGTTACTAGTTAGTTACTAATGTTAGGACCTCTACTATTTCTGATTTATATAAATGATATTGTGAGCTCCTCAAGCTTGGCTGAATTCGTCCTGTTTGCTGATGATACAAATATTTTTGTGATAGGTAGTTCAGCACAGGAAGCTTTTGAAAAAGCTAATCATGTAATGAAACAGGTCAGTAACTATATGGAGTCTAACAAGTTACATATAAATGCAGGGAAAAGTTGTTACATGCATTTTCAGCCAGGTTTGTCAAGAGCAACACAGACCTGTGCCAGAACACGGCCCTTTAACAGGAATCTAACGATTTTAATAGATGGCAAAAAGCTAGAAAAAGTTCAATGTACAAAGTTTCTTGGGGTGATAATAGACGAACAGCTAAGCTGGGAACCACATCTTAATCATTTATCTTTAAAGCTGAACTCCAGTATTGTATCGATTAAGAGAATTTGCAAATTCATTCCCAAATCTGAATATTTGAAACTATACAATGCCCTTTTTATGTCACATCTTAGCTATTGTATAAGTTGCTGGGGTGGGATCCCTAAACATAAGCTGAATAAAATCTTTGCAATTCAAAAACGATGTATAAGACTGCTATTTGGTAACATTCCCAATTTTTATCATAAAGAATACTATTTAACCTGTGCACGTTCAAGAACTTATAACGAACATATGGCTAGCAAGAACTACTGTCTTGAACACACTAAACCGCTATTCACTGAGCAGAAAATTATGAACCTGGAGAATCTGCACATGTACCATACATTTATGGAACTATTCAAAATTCTTAAATTTGATGTCCCCCAGTCGATTAAAGATCTTTTCAAGTTCTGTCCTAGAAATGAAAAACTTCGTCTGATTGTCCCATTACTGAGGTTAGATATCTCCCAACAGAACTTTTTGTACACCTCTACGAAAATTTGGAATGACCTCAGCCCCTATGTATTCGAAATATGTGATGCTAATGAAGATGGGATAATAATCCCGGGTTCTTCCAAGAATTCAGACTTATCAGCCTCGTCAGGTATTATTAAATCTAACCTTAAAAAGCACTTACTATCCCTCCAAAATCGAGATGACCCTAATACATGGTAACTAATTTATATTATATCTCAAATTCTACATCCGGTACGGCTCTGCACACATGATATCTCTCTCTGCCATGAAACATGGCTAACCTTTTAAACTATGATTTAAAACCTAAACCTAAACTAAAACTCAACTGGGCTCTCCTATGTCACCAAACTAAACCAATAGGTAATTTTAGATTATTATATTTTTCTATATTTGTATAACAAGTATATTGACGTAGTGGATGGTTGAGGGGGTTTCAAGCACAGGTCACTCTCAAATCCTAAAGATAAGCAGTGGCCTTCGGCACTTGAAACCTCTTCAAACCTCCCCTGATTTATTTATTATTGATATTTAATTGTTTGATTGTGCCGTAAAAATAAATATTTGTTTTATTAAATATTTGTTTTATTAATACAGTACCTGTACTTGGGACTGTATTTCAATCTGCATTATCTCCTCCTTCTCTTTTATCTGGCTGTCCAGATAATCGTTCTGTTCTTCAAGAGCCCGCTGTGTTCCCTGACAGAAGTAGAGTAGTAAAGGTGTACTATGTTACAAACAAACGAACGAATAAACGGACAAACAAACTAACAAATAAATGAACGAACAAACAAACAAATGAACGAACGAACGATAGCTAACTAAATTATATTGAGCTACAGATCCAAATAATTTCATCATAATTTTATTTGGCTAAAAGGTGTAAATACAAGATCTTGTACGATTAACCTTATAAAAAGCACCCGTGTAAACTGACCTCCATTCTAGCGGTGTCCTGTTGATGAGAGACAATGAGTTGGTTTCTCTGACCCTCATACTCCCGGTGTAGTGTCGCTATCTCTTCTGAGTGCTTATCTCGTATGTTGTGTATCTCGTTACAGTGCTTATCTTCTATCACAGACAACTGATGGAGACAATAAGGTTATCATTCTGTTATTTACTATAAATTATTGCAGATAAGCTAAACGTAGAACCAAATCGCCATATTCGCATTTTGGCAATCTAGTCCGGGTTAGATATTCTTTTTCTTTAGTTTGTTCCCTTGTTTTAACAGTAATTATTATATTAACAACCACCCTTCCGTTCAGTGGACCATATCCCCTAAACACGTAAAAACTGGCTCAACAGTACACACATGATACACATTACACACACACACGTGCGAAATAGCTCAATAGTTATTATTCATATTTCATACTCTCAATCTGGATTGTTATCGTATATTATCTGCATTGTCGCCACGAATAACAAGCTAAATTGATGCTTGATAATTTGCGCTCTTTCCAATCGAGGCCTGTAATTTACTTATCCCAAACATCATGCATGCTCATTCTCCTCACAATAAATGATATGCATTCAAGCAGAAATATATACAGAGAGTATTTTATAAGTTGTAGAGAACCAATTAAATCGTTGAATTTCTTTCTTACTTACAAAACGGTACGTGGGAAGTTTGCGAATATCGAAATGTAGCTTTAATGTAACCACGGAAACATTCTTGTAACATGTGTACAATGTGCAGGTGCAACACTAGCAATAACATGATCACACTAATAACACACGTGCTAATTAATTAATTAATTAACTAATCAGTTTAATTACTCAAGTTATTATCTCACTACTTCTAATGAAGTTAGCCTGAACCTATTGTATTTTTAGTAAAGACAGAGCACTCAGCACTACTAGATAGGCGCACTAACAGCTAACTTTTATGTCTTCACAAGGAATGCTTACAATGAAGCATGAGGCCGGGGGGGCCACAACTCAACACTCTCCACTCGTCGTGTTGCTATAGTTACTATAGCAAACAATGTGCCCCCCCCCCCCCCCCCCCCCTTTATAAAACTATCTTTGCTGGCTTTTAGAATACATTGTAAGACGGAACTAACAGTGAGGCACATGGTAATACAGGTACTGTAGTAGTAACTAACTAACATGTACACTGTACAGGTAGTTAATATATAGTGAGGCATATAAAGCATGTTATATTGGAAACGGACAAAAGTAATAGCTGTACAGGCGCTTTGATCTTCGTATTAACAAACTAGTAGTTTAGCTACTAGTTACGACTACAACTACTTGTTACAACTAGTAGTTTAGCTACCAGTTACAAACGAGTGTATACATCTATGAGCATATAGTAGTGGATTTAGTGTTATTGCTGATTAAGTAATACTAATAATTAGTACAGTGAGACAAGGTAATTGTTGTATATTTTGTAATACTGATAATGGCTGCCGTAAAATCTACTGATATATTCCGTCATTTCAAGCAATGATTTGATAAGGATTAAGTTGTTTAGAAAAAGTAATAAAAAACGGTGGTTAGAATACAGTGTTATTATATAAATAACGATAAAGTCGAAGTGACCTTCACTTTTTACTTTTGTTTACTTAGGCGGAATCCGAAATGCGAAAGGTTTTTTATTATTAACATTGATCGTTTTAATTAAAATGTTAAAATCCTTTCACAATTCACAGGATGGTACATCTAGGATCCCTGATAATCTATAAAATTAGTCTAATCTTACATTAGAGGGGGGGGGGGGGGGGGGGGCACTGGACGGGGAGGGAGGAGGGGGGGCACTGGACGGGTGGGGAGGGGCAACAACTCAATAAACAGTTCAGTCTAACCTGACTCCGTAGATCGGCTATCGTAGTCTCGTATCCGTCTTTCACTGAAATGCAATATAAGTCAAGATATTTAAGGAAAAAGGAGAAATATTTAAGGAATGCCGTCGGACTGTTGGAGCTACATTTTTTGTTTAGTTAGGGAGCAAACTCGCCACGTAGGTCCAAGATCATGATATATATTTGCAGACCATTAGGCAAGGTGTTAGGTTGTGGGAACTACATAAACCGTCATAACTGAGTGATCCGTATTACAACTCGCTACACATTGCAAGTGTATTATATATAATGAGTATATAATATATTCTAATGTATACTGTTGACTAGACACAAGGATATCGCACTTTACTGATTCATTTTCACCGTCTTTAATAAATAGTCGTAGGAATGTGCGGTCAGTTTCTTTAAGACCTCCCATAATATGATCCCACTTCCCTCCTTACTTCTCCCCTCCTCCCTCCCTCCCCCTCCTTCCCTCCTCCCTCCTCCTCATTCTCCCTATCCTCCCTCCTCCTGATCCTCCTCATCCCTCTTCTCTCAATAACAAGCAGTATTATATAGTAGTAATAACAAGGTATTCAAGAACTTTGAAAAAGCTTTAAAACGTACGGTCTGTTTTGATAAAGCTAGCAGTCTCTAGGTCTTGACACCCCGCTGGAAAATACCTAACACTATTGTAAAACCCACAAAGCTGGCTCACACTCAATAGGCCGCACTTTAGCACCCCCGTAATGTAGCTGAACATTCTCAGAGAGGGCATTCGGGGAGATGAGAGGCACTCATTTGATAGAAACAGAGATACTAAGGCAGGTCACGTGGTGATATCTGGAGATAAACCACACGTGTAGTTAGCAGGAGTTTGTTAATCAGACAGATGATATGTTGAACACTACACAGATCTGCTGCAAGTCATCCTAAAGGTAGATTAGAGATATCAGAGATAGCAGGTATAGTAGCTGTGCGTGTGATGAGTGCTGTGAATTGCTTGTGATGACTAGTGGCGCTCAGGTGCTATTGCCCTGCTTGCTGAGTGTGCTATCTAGCATTACTACAGAGCACACTCAAGTGCTGCTTGCTGAGTTAGAGATCTACTTGTACTCACTATTTATACTCATGTCTATAATAATATGTGACAAATAGCAAATATCGTACAGAAACGGGGAAAAAGCAATGCAATGTCGAATAGAAACTTGAGGGGTGAACACTACCAGAACTAGTGAGCATTTAACATGTGAGCACACACAGTAAAGGAGGAAACCAGTTAACAGAGAGTAGTGTCAACTAGTAGTGTCAAGTAGGAGCCATGATAATGGTAATAACACAATAGGTCACATTGGGTCTAATGTGGGACGTGTTATACTGGGTACAGTGTATAGTGCATGTTGTGAAGTGTGTACATACACAGTAGTGACTAGTAGTCACTGGTCACTGGTCACTGGTCACTGGTCACTGGTCACTGGTCACTGGTCACCGGTCACTGGTCACTGGTCACTGGTCACTTGTAACTAGTCACTAGTCACTAGTCATTAGTCACTAGTCACTAGTCACTAGTCACTTGTAACTAGTCACTAGTCACTTGTAACTAGCCACTAGTCACTTGTAACTAGTCACTAGTCACTAGTCACTAGTCACTAGTCACTAGTCACTGGTCACTGGTCACTGGTCGCTTGTAACTAGTCACTAGTCACTAGTCACTAGTCACTGGTCACTACATAAGGGACACTGGCCTGATGCCAGCGGTAGTTCTTCAAAATCAATTTCAGTTTAAAAGCATTTAAAAAACTGAATTTAGAGAACAAGTGGCGCAGTAATGAAATACTCTATTGAGATTGAAAGCAAAATTTCCACAAACTGTAGTTACAGAGAAACTGTAGAAATTTAAACAACGTACGTAGGTACGTCTGATTACTAGAGTACTCCCAAGGGAGTAACGTAATACACTTTACATTCCTCAGCTTAGGGAGAAGAATGTGCTAAATATATATAATATTATATACCACCTATTGCTACGTATATAATAACTAAATAAGCGCTGACAGATTGGCAAGTTTGATTTATTAAAGTGAATATTAATTCTCCACGAGAGATTGATATGCAAGCTTGTTTAAACTTACACAAGGCGGGGGAGTGGTTGTTTGAATGTGGGACAATTTTGAAAAACTTAACTGAGGTACTAGCAAGACTGCGCGTTTTGCTCTAGAAACACACTTTTTTAGAGATTTTACCGGCGTATCCTCTGAAATCACCTTATTTGTTCAATTTTAGGGAAGGGCGCCAACAGGGGAGTGGGCACCAACAGGGGGGCGCTTTTTTGGCGAGGGGGGTTGGGGGCGCCAACAGGCAACGTTACGCCACTGCGTCATAGAAGAACTGCACACTGCATCCTGCGCACTGTACACTGCACCCTGCGCACTGTACACTGCGCACTGTACACTGCGTTGGAACCATACACACTACACACTGTACACTGCACACTGCACACTGTACACTGCACCCTGCGCACTGTACACTGTACACTGCACACTGTACACTGCACACTGTACACTGCACACTGTACACTGCACACTGTACACTGCACACTGCACACTGTACACTGTACACTGTACACTGCACACTGCACACTGTACACTGCACACTGTACACTGCACACTGTACACTGCACACTGTAAACTGCACACTGTACACTGCACACTGTACACTGCACACTGTACACTGCACACTGCACACTGCACACTGTACACTGCACACTGCACACTGTACACTGCACACTGCACACTGTACACTGCACACTGTACACTGCGCACTGCACACTGCGCACTGCGCACCGCACACTGCACACTGTACACTGCGCACTGTACACTGCGTTAGAACCATATATTTTACACAAAGACAGACACTTCGCGCACTATGTATTGTCTATATCAATAGAAACGTTAGCGTCGTCTTTCTATGTATAAGGTAGATCACCTCCTCCTCCCAACCCCCTCTCCTCCCACCCCCTCCTCCCACCCCCCTCTCCTCCCACCCCCTCCTCCCACCCCCTCATCCCACCCCCTCTCGGGCCTCTCCTCCCACACCCTCTAGATAAAATAGGTTACCAGGTTACTTAGTTACTAGTAGTATGTTCACTAATGACTACTCTGCTCCTTGACAGAAGGTAGTAACCAGTGTACCTCTTACAAATCCACCAATGACAGCGCCGATAACTACACTAAAATCTGACATTTTCCACACTGACCAACGACAAACACCCTTCGTGGTGTTATTCAGTGGCCTACACTAAAGAATAAAAACTATACCGATATTTTACGAGTAACAGGAACCAAATGAACAATTTGTAAAGTAAGCAATAGTAGTTTCCTACTCACGTTGTTTGGTGTGGGTCTGGTGGGAGCTGGTAAGAGTGGCAGTAACATTAGCTACTGTGTTGGTGTGTTGTTTAGTTAGGCTACTGATCTTAGTGTCCACATTATCCTTAAGATCCCTTAGTTCGCTTGATAGCTCATCTCTCTCGCTGATCAGCGCCTCTGAAATACACAAGTTGTTAGATTAAGATACCGTAACATAGTTACTCAATACTGACTCATGGGGGTTAACAACTGGTGTTGATGGTTTGTTGGGTACACAAATAGATTGTAAAATAAGAAAATAGCGGACCCCTTGTAACTTATTAATTAATCGTTTGTGTTACCTTAAGCTTATGTAATACTATTAACAATGCTTTCTAAGGTATACTTATGTATTGTATGTGTAGTTGTACATATAATGGATCGCATTATATTGGACTTACAAGCTAGCGAGTTAAGTGTGACACGCATCAGCAATTCATTTTTAACAATTAACTTAAAACTATTCGTAGTCGAGCCAATAATCATGAGTCATTTATAAGTTGTTAAGTCCTATTTATAATGAATTTATTGTTATTACATAATATAATGTATATGATTACATGTTTTATTTAAATATGCGCACAAACTGGTACCTAAAAACAGCATCATTCTTATAGTCAGCCGTTTTTAAATATTAAATATATATATGAAAAGTAGTTTATAATATAGATCAGCCTACTCAGTGTTATAAAGTTAACATCAGACTTACTAGCGGCCATAAAACCCTTCGTAAAAAGGGCATTTCTCTCTTCTACAGGCAGCCTCATAGCTCAGCTGGCGTGAAGTGAAATAATAGCAATATAATACATATTATATAGTACTATATAATACATATTATA
Organism: Bolinopsis microptera; assembly: GCF_026151205.1. Lineage (NCBI taxonomy): Eukaryota > Metazoa > Ctenophora > Tentaculata > Lobata > Bolinopsidae > Bolinopsis > Bolinopsis microptera. The sequence continues at coordinate 4,593,853 of NC_087078.1, read as the reverse complement.
TAGTACTATTATATATAACTACATGGTATAATATGTAGACGAAATGGGGCGGCTAGTCCTGACTTGTAACACTACTACATATTGTATAATTGTACTAGGTAACAAGTAGAATTATTGTAAACTGCACGGTTTGCAATTGTTCTCACACTAAACCTAGTATGGAAAAGTTTCACCAATTAACTAAACAATAGTCCACAGCAGGGTACCTTACTTCGGCTAGTCTAACAGCAAGGTACCTTACTAGCAAGCTCAGGAGACATAAAATCAGATGAGAGCTTACTGCTAGTGATTAACAGTACTACAAAACTGAAACGCTGTGATTAACTTTAATAATGAGTATTGTACGGAGAGACAGTAGTGGTGTTAGAAGGAGAATAACCAGATAATTGTAAACTGCACACAGAGTGGGTCAGATGTCCTGTTTGAAGAATGAAGGGCACTGAAACAAGCAGTTAGTGAATGTATACTGTCATATCAAATATTAGGACAGATATCAGTAACTTTTCACTAGATAACACAACGTGTATCATGGTACAATGATACACATTATGTAACTAGTGTAAGCTGTGTAGTGTGTAGTGTACCAATTAATAAGGTGCCGGAACAGTACAGCCCCCTGCTAAGTGTAATACAACACAATATATATTAACAACGAAAACTAAGCAATAATGTGGTTATAGGCTCAGTAGTCAGGGTATGACTATTTACACTTTAGTGGCTCTTTAATGGCCCTGTGTTGATATAGCAGATACTGTGAAACTGTCATGTGACATAACAGGGTCACACCCCTTTAAAAACACTGCGAGCACTGTAAACACTGTAAACACTGTGAACACTGCGAACACTGTAAACACTGTGAACACTGCGAACACTGTAAACACTGTGAACACTGTACACACTGTGAACACTGTACACACTGTGAACACTGTACACACTGTGAACACTGTACACACTGTGAACACTGTACACACTGTGAACACTGTGAACACTGTGAACACTGTGAACACTGTAAACACTGTAAACACTGTAAACACTGTAAACACTGTGAACACTGTAAACACTGTAAACACTGTGAACACTGTACACACTGTAAACACTGTAAACACTGTGAACACTGTGAACACTGTGAACACTGTAAACACTGTGAACACTGTAAACACTGTGAACACTGTAAACACTGTAAATACTGTAAACACAGGTAAACATGATTGTGAACACTGTAGTACTTGAACAAAAGTAACCGAGTAAAGCAAGGTAGAGAATTTTACTACGTAAATAATACCACTTGAAAACACTCTTGTGCTCTGTTCTCTCCTCCATTTGGAGACCAGCTGGACCACCACGTGACCAGCTGAACCACCACGTGTCACATCACGTGTCACATGGGACGGAGTACGAGATGGTTACAAGCTTGTACAGCTCTCACAGTCTTAAGCTCTAGGATATACTGTAGTCCCCGGACTAGTTGAGTATAATGGCTGGGACCCATATATAATACCAGACCTAGTCTTGTCTGTTGATTTAGAGAAGTCATATATTGCGAAATTTAGCAAAAATAAAACAGTTTTCTCAAGTTCTCTAGACATATAAACCTGCTTAATAAAGCCCCTATAATTCTAATATCCGTCTTAAACAGTAATACTCCGATTTACCACGGAGTTTGGGAGAAATGAAAAGGCAACGGTAAATCGGGGTTTGCGGTAAATCGGGGTTTTACTGTATCAAGTCTGATAGTAACACTGATGGAAGTCTGAGGAATCTTATTATACTCTCTGGTAATCATAATTAGTACTGATTTATAATAATTACTATTTTTCCACAAACCCAAATTAGAGATGAATTGAGATACCTAATTAAAAAAGTTCGTATGTCTAATCTTGATCGAAGAAATCTGCTTTGAAGTTATAACGTTTGACTCAATAAACTGCACTAAATTGGGAAGTCCTACCAAGCCAAGGAGAAGTAAGCTTCAGAAGTGAAGATATGAGGAAGAACAAGGAGTAAAATAAGTATAAGGAGTATAAGGAACCAAGAGGAGAAACAGAACAGTTAACAGCTGACAAATTCTAGCACTGATTGGAAAGTAATTTGAAACTTGAACGCCGGCTGGCTTAATCTAGAGAGCTTAGTTAATTTGTTCCAAACTTAATCCAGAAGAGATCTAATTTACTGCATATAACTGGAGGTGCCTGCTGCAGGTGCCCGCTGGAGGTGCCCACTGGAAGTGCCCACTGGAGGTGCCCACTGGAGGTGCCCACTGGAGGTGCCCACTGGAGGTGCCCACTGGAAGTGCCCACTAGATTACTATATTACATTTTACGTGAGAAAATGAGATCAGTGACAAATTTTACTCATCTACCTAATAAAGTAATAACTGAGTCCACTATCACGTCCCACTGAGGTTTTCCAGTGAACTTGGATAAACGCTATATCATGTCCCGTTATATTAGGTAAGTAATGATGAAACCTTTTTAATTATGTAGGATCCAACGCCTAACAATACAAAGTAACCACGTGCCTGACATAAGTAACAAAGGATTTGTCACGTGACTCAGCCTCAATCTTACAGGACTTATAAAGTAACTGTTGAGTTTACTATTGAACAATGGTCCTCTTCCCAAACCTACCAGTATACTGCCCTCCCCTTTGTTTGTGCTGGTTTGTTTATTACTCAACTTTCTTGGACCTTATTCGTATCTCCAGTTGCTGCTATCTTATTATTAGTCTTCATGTTAGTTGGATTGGTAACTGTACTGCTGATAATATCACTATGGTTACTAGTGACTCTTATCTCCCACCTCCTCCTCCTCTCCTCCTACTCCCACCTCCCCGGACCTCCTCCTGTCTCCTTCTTCTCTGGTCACGTGACTAGTCTCCTGAAGGTTATGCGGAGGGAGGGGACTGCTTACTCGCTCAGAATGGAGTGGAGTATTCAGTTCCCTCAACTTTATTTAGTCTGGTTGTACAACACTCCGCAGGTTGGAAACATATGCTTTTTATAACCTTCAAACTGTTCTTCTGTTCGCAAGTTTTTATTTCCTGAAATCAATGTTTTTATTGGGCCAATAATTAGAATTATAATTTTAATTATCCAAATAAAACTAGTTGTCTCTCTCTCAGGTGTGTCTGACGGATGGTGACTTCCTCCACTCCTACTTCTCCCAGCCTCACGAGAAGTTCCTCTACCCATTCCTAGGTTACTGTATGGGACACAGGATCTGTGGACTGAACAGCATCTTCAACGAGCCTGGCACCGCTATATGGGCCCACAAGCGCAGGAATTTCAGGAGATTCTTTAGTAACTTCCACGAGAGTTCCTGGGTAGAAGTGATACAGGAACACACTGCACGGCTAGTGGACACCCTCACAACACAGACTGGGGCAGTGGACATGGAGGAGGCGTCCAAACAAGTAACATTTGATATAATCAGTCACCTGGCATTCGGGGTAGATAGCGTTACTGCGGTTACTAGTGACTCAACAGATAGCGTTACTAAGGTTACTAGTGACTCAGCAGATAGCGTTACTATGGTTACTAGTTGTAAAGTGAGACACTCCCTCCACACCATGTTAAACACGGCATTTAAACGAGCATTCTTTGTAGTGAGGAACAATATTCCCTTTCTAGACAGGCAGATAAAGAAGGAGCTGAGTGAGGCAGTGCGGGTCAGTAGACAGTATAGTCGCCAGTTACTGCACAACAGAATTACAAGGGGAGCAAGTCAAGATAAAGAAGATATGTTGGATATGATAATATCTTGTAACCATGGTGACGAAGAAGGTATGGTTGATGACGTCATAGTGTTCCTGATAGCAGGTTACGACACAGCAGCTAACGTCCTCGCATTCACAATAGCTCTACTTCTAGAGGACGCAGAGAGCAGAGAGAGGTTAGTGAGGGAGATAACACAAGCTAATCTCTCCTCACCTGCCTGGTACAGAGATATCCCTTATCTTAACGCCTGTATAGCTGAGTCTATGAGGCTGTTTCCTCCTGGGCCCGTCTCACACCGCACCAACACGGCCCCTACTACAGTGGGCCAGTACCTCATTCCTAGGGGAGCTCAGATACAGGCGTGTGTTTACGTGCAGCACAGGCTACCACGCTACTGGGACAATCCTAACAGCTTCATTCCTGACAGGTGGCTCAGGATGACGTCACCAAACCACGTGACATCACCAAACCACGTGACGTCACCAAACCACGTGACGTCACCAAACCACGTGACGTCACCAAACCACGTGACGTCACCAAACCACGTGACGTCACCAAACCACGTGACGTCACCAAACCACGTGACATCACCAAACCACATGACATCCCCCAACCACGTGACGTCTCCAAACCACGTGACGTCCCCAAACCACGTGACATCACCGTGGCCGGCCACTGGTAGCTACATCCCGTTTATGGTTGGCCCCAGGAACTGTTTGGGTAAAAATCTAGCTGATGTGCTGCTGAAAGTGGTGCTATGTGAACTGTTTAGTAAATTAACATTTAGTCAAGTTACCGAGGAGCGTGTACAAGCACAACACTGCTTTACTCTAAACCCTAAAAACAAGGTATTAGCTAGAGTCACTGAGGGAGTCACTGAGAGAGTCACTAAGAGAGTCACTGAGAGAGTCACTGAGAGAGTAACTGATGGATTCACTGAGGGAGTCACTGAGGGAGTCACTGAGCGAGTAACTGAGAGTCACTGAGAGTCACTGAGAGAGTCACTGAGAGAGTCACTGAGAGAGTCACTGAGAGAGTCACTAAGAGAGTCACTGAGGGAGTCACTGAGGGAGTCACTGAGAGAGTAACTGAGAGTCACTGAGAGTCACTGAGAGAGTCACTGAGAGAGTCACTGAGGGAGTCACTGAGGGAGTCACTGAGAGAGTAACTGAGAGTCACTGAGAGAGTCACTAAGAGTCACTGAGGGAGTCACTGAGAGAGTCACTGAGAGAGTCACTGAGAGAGTCACTGAGAGAGTCACTGAGATGAGTGAGAGAGTCACTAAGAGAACTGGGTGAGAATGGAATGTTTTGCTATTCTTTAGATACTTTTGATGTAGATATACTCTTTTGTTTTTTTTATTTATTGGAGATCAATGAACTTCACAACAACAAATACATAATTGTAGTGGAAAATAAGAGTCTAACAGAAACAATAATAATATGTTTCGCAGTTCTGTGAAAAACAACAAAATAAGAGTCGTGTTTCGATGGGCAGAATGGGCATAATTTTCAAAAAATAACTATTTTCCCATACCATACCCCCCTTCTCTGATATATGTTTTAATTAAAAGTTTGCTCGAAGCAACACTAAATGGCCAATATCAATGTAATTATATCGTCAGAGTCCGACTAGCAGAATAAAGTACAGAAGCAAACAACTGTGTAGACAAATGATAACAAATAAACATTGAAGCAACATACTGCAACATAAACAATAATAATTATACAGCTACATAAATGCATATATTATGCTAACATTTTCCTAATGCACGTGTCAAAACGAGAGCTCGGATAGTTTAGTTAAGAAACGCAAGAAACCGAGTGGATTGGAAAATAAAATTAGTTTTTGCAACTCAATCATATATCATATTATATAGGGTAATTTGATTTAGTAGTCGTAATAAAAATAATTTCTGATGCAGATATATAGTGAATATGTTATATTTCTCTCAATAAAACCTAAACAATATCATATATATTATAGAGCGGTGAATATAGTATAATAGTATACATACTATAAACAATAGACTACTAAAATACCACAATACTTGGAATTTAGTGGAATGTGCAATGTACCCTGGTTCATTACTTGTTATTTTCATTAATTTGCATTAATTGTACTTTACTAAACATTTATTAAATACTATTAAGCTAACATGACACGTGCTCTTAACAGGCAGGCTTCAGTTATTCTGGTTTTTTCAAAACTAAATAATAATAATCAGACCAGGTTAAAGGAAAAGCCTGTATAATATAAAAATAACCGATAATGTAAACAGCAATACTGCAGCAGCATAGTGTAGACAGTAGCGATACAACTTACAAACACACATAGACCAGCTGATACCAGCTGATACCAGGTGTTATGCGGAGTATTACACAGGAACCAAGGGAGTTGGAATATAACCATACATGTCAGGTAATAGTGGCTTAATTAGCAAGTGCTAGTTGTATTCTTAGTGGCTCAGTTAGCAAGTGCTAGTTGTATTCTTAGTGACTCAGTTAGCAAGTGCTAATTGGTATTGTTAGTGGCTCAGTTAGCAAGTGCTAATTGGTATTGCTAGTGGCTCAGTTAGCAAGTGCTAGTTGGTATTCTTAGTGACTCAGTTAGCAAGTGCTAGTTGGTATTCTTAGTGATTCAGTTAGCAAGTGCTAGTTGGTATTGTTAGTGGCTCAGTTAGCAAGTGCTAGTTGTATTCTTAGTGGCTCAGTTAGCAAGTGCTAGTTGGTATTGTAAGTGGCTCAGTTAGCAAGTGCTAGTAGGTATTCTTAGTGACTCAGTTAGCAAGTGCTAATTGGTATTGTTAGTGGCTCAGTTAGCAAGTGCTAATTGGTATTGTTAGTGGCTCAGTTAGCAAGTGCTAGTTGTATTCTTAGTGACTCAGTTAGCAAGTGCTAGTTGGTATTCTTAGTGACTCAGTTAGCAAGTGCTAGTTGGTATTCTTAGTGATTCAGTTAGCAAGTGCTAGTTGGTATTGTTAGTGGCTCAGTTAGCAAGTGCTAGTTGTATTCTTAGTGGCTCAGTTAGCAAGTGCTAGTTGGTATTGTAAGTGGCTCAGTTAGCAAGTGCTAGTAGGTATTCTTAGTGACTCAGTTAGCAAGTGCTAATTGGTATTGTTAGTGGCTCAGTTAGCAAGTGCTAATTGGTATTGTTAGTGGCTCAGTTAGCAAGTGCTAGTTGGTATTCTTAGTGGCTCAGTTAGCAAGTGCTAGTTGTATTCTTAGTGACTCAGTTAGCAAGTGCTAGTTGTATTCTTAGTGACTCAGTTAGCAAGTGCTAGTTGTATTCTTAGTGGCTCAGTTAGCAAGTGCTAGTTGTATTCTTAGTGACTCAGTTAGCAAGTGCTAGTTGGTATTCTTAGTGACTCAGTTAGCAAGTGCTAGTTGTATTCTTAGTGACTCAGTTAGCAAGTGCTAGTTGTATTGCTAGTGGCTCAGTTAGCAAGTGCTAGTTGTATTCTTAGTGGCTCAGTTAGCAAGTGCTAGTTGTGATTCTTAGTGGCTCAGTTAGCAAGTGCTAGTTGGTATTCTTAGTGGCTCACTTAGCAAGTGCTAGTTGGTATTCTTAGTGGCTCAGTTAGCAAGTGCTAGTTGGTATTGTTAGTGGCTCAGTTAGCAAGTGCTAGTTGGTATTGCTAGTGGCTCAGTTAGCAAGTGCTAGTTGTATTCTTAGTGACTCAGTTAGCAAGTGCTAGTTGTATTGCTAGTGGCTCAGTTAGCAAGTGCTAGTTGTATTCTTAGTGGCTCAGTTAGCAAGTGCTAGTTGTGATTCTTAGTGGCTCAGTTAGCAAGTGCTAGTTGGTATTCTTAGTGGCTCACTTAGCAAGTGCTAGTTGGTATTCTTAGTGGCTCAGTTAGCAAGTGCTAGTTGGTATTGTTAGTGGCTCAGTTAGCAAGTGCTAGTTGGTATTGCTAGTGGCTCAGTTAGCAAGTGCTAGTTGTATTCTTAGTGGCTCACTTAGCAAATGCTAGTTGTATTCTTAGTGGCTCAGTTAGCAAGTGCTAGTTGGTAGTGTTAGTGGCTCAGTTAGCAAGTGGTAGTTGGTATTGCTAGTGGCTCAGTTAGCAAGTGCTAGTTGTATTGTTAGTGGCTCACTTAGCAAGTGCTAGTTGTATTGCTAGTGGCTCAGTTAGCAAGTGCTAGTTGTATTCTTAGTGGCTCAGTTAGCAAGTGCTAGTTGTATTCTTAGTGGCTCAGTTAGCAAGTGCTAGTTGTATTCTTAGTGACTCAGTTAGCAAGTGCTAGTTGTATTCTTAGTGGCTCAGTTAGCAAGTGCTAGTTGTATTCTTAGTGACTCAGTTAGCAAGTTCTAGTTTTATTCTTAGTGGCTCAGTTAGCAAGTGCTAGTTGGTATTCTTAGTGGCTCAGTTAGCAAGTGCTAGTTGTATTCTTAGTGACTCAGTTAGCAAGTGCTAGTTGTATTCTTAGTGACTCAGTTAGCAAGTGCTAGTTGGTATTCTTAGTGACTCAGTTAGTAAGTGCTAGTTGGTATTCTTAGTGAGCAAGTGCTAGTTGGTAGTGTTAGTGGCTCAGTTAGCAAGTGGTAGTTGGTATTGCTAGTGGCTCAGTTAGCAAGTGCTAATTGGTATTGTTAGTGGCTCAGTTAGCAAGTGCTAGTTGGTATTCTTAGTGGCTCAGTTAGCAAGTGCTAGTTGTATTCTTAGTGACTCAGTTAGCAAGTGCTAGTTGTATTCTTAGTGACTCAGTTAGCAAGTGCTAGTTGTATTCTTAGTGGCTCAGTTAGCAAGTGCTAGTTGTATTCTTAGTGACTCAGTTAGCAAGTGCTAGTTGGTATTCTTAGTGACTCAGTTAGCAAGTGCTAGTTGTATTCTTAGTGACTCAGTTAGCAAGTGCTAGTTGTATTGCTAGTGGCTCAGTTAGCAAGTGCTAGTTGTATTCTTAGTGGCTCAGTTAGCAAGTGCTAGTTGTGATTCTTAGTGGCTCAGTTAGCAAGTGCTAGTTGGTATTCTTAGTGGCTCACTTAGCAAGTGCTAGTTGGTATTCTTAGTGGCTCAGTTAGCAAGTGCTAGTTGGTATTGTTAGTGGCTCAGTTAGCAAGTGCTAGTTGGTATTGCTAGTGGCTCAGTTAGCAAGTGCTAGTTGTATTCTTAGTGGCTCACTTAGCAAATGCTAGTTGTATTCTTAGTGGCTCAGTTCGCAAGTGCTACTGCTAGTTGTATTCTTAGTGACTCAGTTAGCAAGTGCTAGTTGTATTCTTAGTGGCTCAGTTAGCAAGTGCTAGTTGTATTCTTAGTGGCGGCTCACTTAGCAAGTGCTAGTTGTATTCTTAGTGGCTCAGTTAGCAAGTGCTAGTTGGTAGTGTTAGTGGCTCAGTTAGCAAGTGCTAGTTGTATTCTTAGTGGCTCAGTTAGCAAGTGCTAGTTGTATTCTTAGTGACTCAGTTAGCAAGTGCTAGTTGTATTCTTAGTGGCTCAGTTAGCAAGTGCTAGTTGTATTCTTAGTGACTCAGTTAGCAAGTTCTAGTTTTATTCTTAGTGGCTCAGTTAGCAAGTGCTAGTTGGTATTCTTAGTGGCTCAGTTAGCAAGTGCTAGTTGTATTCTTAGTGGCTCAGTTAGCAAGTGCTAGTTGTATTGTTAGTGGCTCAATTAGCAAGTGCTAGTTGTATTGCTAGTGGCTCAGTTAGCAAGTGCTAGTTGTATTCTTAGTGGCTCAGTTAGCAAGTGCTAGTTGTATTCTTAGTGGCTCACTTAGCAAATGCTAGTTGTATTCTTAGTGGCTCAGTTAGCAAGTGCTAGTTGGTAGTGTTAGTGGCTCAGTTAGCAAGTGGTAGTTGGTATTGCTAGTGGCTCAGTTAGCAAGTGCTAGTTGTATTGTTAGTGGCTCACTTAGCAAGTGCTAGTTGTATTGCTAGTGGCTCAGTTAGCAAGTGCTAGTTGTATTCTTAGTGGCTCAGTTAGCAAATGCTAGTTGTATTCTTAGTGGCTCAGTTAGCAAGTGCTAGTTGTATTCTTAGTGACTCAGTTAGCAAGTGCTAGTTGTATTCTTAGTGGCTCAGTTAGCAAGTGCTAGTTGTATTCTTAGTGACTCAGTTAGCAAGTTCTAATTGTTTTCTTAGTGGCTCAGTTAGCAAGAGCTAGTTGTATTCTAAGTGACTCAGTTAGCAAGTGCTAGTTGTATTCTTAGTGACTCAGTTAGCAAGTGCTAGTTGGTATTGTTAGTGGCTCAGTTAGCAAGTGCTAGTTGTATTCTTAGTGGCTCAGTTAGCAAGTGCTAGTTGGTATTATTAGTGGCTCAGTTAGCAAGTGCTAGTTGTATTCTTAGTGACTCAGTTAGCAAGTGCTAGTTGTATTCTTAGTGACTCAGTTAGCAAGTGCTAGTTGTATTCTTAGTGGCTCAGTTAGCAAGTGCTAGTTGTATTCTTAGTGACTCAGTTAGCAAGTTCTAGTTTTATTCTTAGTGGCTCAGTTAGCAAGTGCTACTGCTAGTTGTATTCTTAGTGACTCAGTTAGCAAGTGCTAGTTGTATTCTTAGTGGCTCAGTTAGCAAGTGCTAGTTGTATTCTTAGTGGCTCACTTAGCAAATGCTAGTTGTATTCTTAGTGGCTCAGTTAGCAAGTGCTAGTTGGTAGTGTTAGTGGCTCAGTTAGCAAGTGGTAGTTGGTATTGCTAGTGGCTCAGTTAGCAAGTGCTAGTTGTATTGTTAGTGGCTCAGTTAGCAAATGCTAGTTGTATTCTTAGTGGCTCAGTTAGCAAGTGCTAGTTGTATTCTTAGTGACTCAGTTAGCAAGTGCTAGTTGTATTCTTAGTGGCTCAGTTAGCAAGTGCTAGTTGTATTCTTAGTGACTCACTTAGCAAGTGCTAGTTGTATTGCTAGTGGCTCAGTTAGCAAGTGCTAGTTGTATTCTTAGTGGCTCAGTTAGCAAATGCTAGTTGTATTCTTAGTGGCTCAGTTAGCAAGTGCTAGTTGTATTCTTAGTGACTCAGTTAGCAAGTGCTAGTTGTATTCTTAGTGGCTCAGTTAGCAAGTGCTAGTTGTATTCTTAGTGACTCAGTTAGCAAGTTCTAGTTTTATTCTTAGTGGCTCAGTTAGCAAGTGCTAGTTGGTATTCTTAGTGGCTCAGTTAGCAAGTGCTAGTTGTATTCTTAGTGACTCAGTTAGCAAGTGCTAGTTGTATTCTTAGTGACTCAGTTAGCAAGTGCTAGTTGGTATTCTTAGTGACTCAGTTAGTAAGTGCTAGTTGGTATTCTTAGTGACTCAGTTAGCAAGTGCTAGTTGTATTCTTAGTGGCTCAGTTAGCAAGTGCTACTGCTAGTTGTATTCTTAGTGACTCAGTTAGCAAGTTCTAGTTTTATTCTTAGTGGCTCAATTAGCAAGTGCTAGTTGTATTCTTAGTGGCTCAGTTAGCAAGTGCTAGTTGGTATTCTTAGTGGCTCAGTTAGCAAGTGCTAGTTGTATTCTTAGTGACTCAGTTAGCAAGTGCTAGTTGTATTCTTAGTGACTCAGTTAGCAAGTGCTAGTTGGTATTGTTAGTGGCTCAGTTAGCAAGTGCTAGTTGTATTCTTAGTGGCTCAGTTAGCAAGTGCTAGTTGTATTCTTAGTGACTCAGTTAGCAAGTTCTAATTGTTTTCTTAGTGGCTCAGTTAGCAAGAGCTAGTTGTATTCTAAGTGACTCAGTTAGCAAGTGCTAGTTGTATTCTTAGTGACTCAGTTAGCAAGTGCTAGTTGGTATTGTTAGTGGCTCAGTTAGCAAGTGCTAGTTGTATTCTTAGTGGCTCAGTTAGCAAGTGCTAGTTGGTATTATTAGTGGCTCAGTTAGCAAGTGCTAGTTGTATTCTTAGTGACTCAGTTAGCAAGTGCTAGTTGTATTCTTAGTGACTCAGTTAGCAAGTGCTAGTTGTATTCTTAGTGGCTCAGTTAGCAAGTGCTAGTTGTATTCTTAGTGACTCAGTTAGCAAGTTCTAGTTTTATTCTTAGTGGCTCAGTTAGCAAGTGCTACTGCTAGTTGTATTCTTAGTGACTCAGTTAGCAAGTGCTAGTTGTATTCTTAGTGGCTCAGTTAGCAAGTGCTAGTTGTATTCTTAGTGGCTCACTTAGCAAATGCTAGTTGTATTCTTAGTGGCTCAGTTAGCAAGTGCTAGTTGGTAGTGTTAGTGGCTCAGTTAGCAAGTGGTAGTTGGTATTGCTAGTGGCTCAGTTAGCAAGTGCTAGTTGTATTGTTAGTGGCTCACTTAGCAAGTGCTAGTTGTATTGCTAGTGGCTCAGTTAGCAAGTGCTAGTTGTATTCTTAGTGGCTCAGTTAGCAAGTGCTAGTTGTATTCTTAGTGGCTCAGTTAGCAAGTGCTAGTTGTATTCTTAGTGACTCAGTTAGCAAGTGCTAGTTGTATTCTTAGTGGCTCAGTTAGCAAGTGCTAGTTGTATTCTTAGTGACTCAGTTAGCAAGTTCTAGTTTTATTCTTAGTGGCTCAGTTAGCAAGTGCTAGTTGGTATTCTTAGTGGCTCAGTTAGCAAGTGCTAGTTGTATTCTTAGTGACTCAGTTAGCAAGTGCTAGTTGTATTCTTAGTGACTCAGTTAGCAAGTGCTAGTTGGTATTCTTAGTGACTCAGTTAGTAAGTGCTAGTTGGTATTCTTAGTGACTCAGTTAGCAAGTGCTAGTTGTATTCTTAGTGGCTCAGTTAGCAAGTGCTAGTTGTATTCTTAGTGACTCAGTTAGCAAGTGCTAGTTGTATTCTTAGTGGCTCAGTTAGCAAGTGCTAGTTGTATTCTTAGTGACTCAGTTAGCAAGTTCTAGTTTTATTCTTAGTGGCTCAGTTAGCAAGTGCTAGTTGGTATTCTTAGTGGCTCAGTTAGCAAGTGCTGGTTGTATTCTTAGTGACTCAGTTAGCAAGTGCTAGTTGTATTCTTAGTGACTCAGTTAGCAAGTGCTAGTTGGTATTCTTAGTGACTCAGTTAGCAAGTGCTAGTTGGTATTCTTAGTGACTCAGTTAGCAAGTGCTAGTTGTATTCTAAGTGGCTCAGTTAGCAAGTGCTACTGCTAGTTGTATTCTTAGTGACTCAGTTAGCAAGTGCTAGTTGTATTCTTAGTGGCTCAATTAGCAAGTGCTAGTTGTATTCTTAGTGGCTCAGTTAGCAAGTGCTAGTTGGTATTCTTAGTGGCTCAGTTAGCAAGTGCTAGTTGGTATTCTTAGTGGCTCAGTTAGCAAGTGCTAGTTGTATTCTTAGTGACTCAGTTAGCAAGTGCTAGTTGTATTCTTAGTGACTCAGTTAGCAAGTGCTAGTTGGTATTGTTAGTGGCTCAGTTAGCAAGTGCTAGTTGTATTCTTAGTGGCTCAGTTAGCAAGTGCTAGTTGTATTCTTAGTGACTCAGTTAGCAAGTTCTAATTGTTTTCTTGGTGGCTCAGTTAGCAAGAGCTAGTTGTATTCTTAGTGACTCAGTTAGCAAGTGCTAGTTGTATTCTTAGTGACTCAGTTAGCAAGTGCTAGTTGGTATTGTTAGTGGCTCAGTTAGCAAGTGCTAGTTGTATTCTTAGTGGCTCAGTTAGCAAGTGCTAGTTGGTATTATTAGTGGCTCAATTAGCAAGTGCTAGTTGTATTCTTAGTGGCTCAGTTAGCAAGTGCTAGTTGGTATTCTTAGTGGCTCAGTTAGCAAGTGCTAGTTGGTATTGTTAGTGACTCAGTTAGCAAGTGCTAGTTGGTATTGTTAGTGGCTCAATTAGCAAGTGCTAGTTGGTATTGCTAGTGGCTCAGTTAGCAAGTGCTAATTGGTATTGCTAGTGGCTCAGTTAGCAAGTGCTAGTTGTATTCTTAGTGGCTCAGTTAGCAAGTGCTAATTGGTATTGCTAGTGGCTCAGTTAGCAAGTGCTAGTTGTATTCTTAGTGGCTCAGTTAGCAAGTGCTAGTTGGTATTGTTAGTGACTCAGTTAGCAAGTGCTAGTTGGTATTGTTAGTGACTCAGTTAGCAAGTGCTAGTTGTATTCTTAGTGACTCAGTAAGCAAGTGCTAGTTGGTATTGCTAATACTATACTTACTATACTGATGTTTAGTAAGTATAGTATAGTACTATGTAAGTAATCAGGTTCACATAATCCCCATAATTTATTTGATAAATATTTGATTAGAATAAAACTTACCTTCTGCAGTATACGTAGATTTCATATAATTGAAGCAACATTCCATTTAAATCGAAACTAGCTACTTATCTAAAACAACTACTACTAGTAATAGTAACGTACAGATCTCTAAACAAAACATAACACTAACTGAGAAACCATAATCAGTAGTAACAATGCAGTAAACCATAATCAGTAGTAACAAGAGTCGACCACCAAGTAGTTTTATTATAATATCACATAAGTTAGAGGGGAGTTTGCTAGGATACCAGTCCAAACATTCAGGTATTTCCCAGGTTTACCCCACCAATAGATCATAGAATACATTCCTAATCCTTACATCTCTACACATCTCTCTCTCTCTCTAAAGAATAGAATAGCTTAACTTAGATTTCAGTTTCCAATTGAAAGTTAGAAAAGTGGTACTCACCCTTAGTGACACGGTTAGATTTCGTTTCTTTCGTTAACTGAAATACGAAAATGTGAATGATAAATAGTTGCTGTTGAACCATTGTAAACTCCTGCTAAAGTAATACTGCAAAGAGTATGAACCTGAATTTAAGTAAATTTAATTTAGACTTCAGAGTGCTGTAATTATCCTGTTCACTGTGACTGGCTAGTTAGAATTTAAGTAACAAATTTAATTAACGGAATATAACACCCCTCATTATGTACTACAAAATTCCCCCAAACTCCGCAGGTTTTACTAGTGACTAGGTGGCACCGAACTGGTACTGAGTATGTGGTACCTTACTGTTGTTTAACTTACTCCTGGGTGTACTGTTATAGAACAGAAGAATAAATATTATATAAGATTATATGAGGGCTGGAGTAGAGTTGCCCTCTCCACTACTGTTTTACCACTAGTAGTAGTACTATTACCTATATTATACACACGGTACAGTACGAGTAACACTGTTTCAATTAAGATAATCACACATGGACTATGGAGGATGTTATAACTAGTTTCACTGCGTCCTAATATAATATACCTTAAATAGTTTCTTCTTTTCTTTATTCTTCCTAACATTGCTCACAGGAGAATCGTCTTTACTTAGCGGGCTAGAAGCTACACGGCTACCCTCCTCTACAATGATCTGATCTTGTATCTTATCCTTCTTTCTCTCTTTCTTCCTCTCATTGTCTTTAGAATCAGTAGTATTGTCTTTAACCAGTTCCGTGATTTCACTACTTCGCTGCTTTTTCACTTCTTTGTTCTTTTTTATTCCAAACTTCATGACAATTTATACATTTTGTTGAACTGAAGTAGCCCTCCTAGAAGTGTAGTAGTGTAGTGTAACACTGTATTACTATTGTTACTAACTCAGCACGACAGTACTAATCTGATTTATTTAACAACTCCAGCAGTTCCTCCTTAAGTGGGGTGCTCTGTGGGGTGCAGCAGTTCCTCCTTAAGTGGGGTGCTCTGTGGGGTGCAGCAGTTCCTCCTTAAGTGGGGTGCTCTGTGGGGTGCAGCAGTTCCTCCTTAAGTGGGGTGCTCTGTGGGGTGCAGCAGTTCCTCCTTAAGTGGGGTGCTCTGTGGGGTGCAGCAGTTCCTCCTTAAGTGGGGTGCTCTGTGGGGTGCAGCAGTTCCTCCTTAAGTGGGGTGCTCTGTGGGGTGCAGCAGTTCCTCCTTAAGTGGGGTGCTCTGTGGGGTGCAGCAGTTCCTCCTTAAGTGGGGTGCTCTGTGGGGTGCAGCAGTTCCTCCTTAA
Organism: Bolinopsis microptera; assembly: GCF_026151205.1. Classification (NCBI taxonomy): domain Eukaryota; kingdom Metazoa; phylum Ctenophora; class Tentaculata; order Lobata; family Bolinopsidae; genus Bolinopsis; species Bolinopsis microptera. The sequence goes on along the minus strand of NC_087078.1, from coordinate 4,578,354 downwards.
GTGGGGTGCTCTGTGGGGTGCAGCAGTTCCTCCTTAAGTGGGGTGCTCTGTGGGGTGCAGCAGTTCCTCCTTAAGTGGGGTGCTCTGTGGGGTGCAGCAGTTCCTCCTTAAGTGGGGTGCTCTGTGGGGTGCAGCAGTTCCTCCTTAAGTGGGGTGCTCTGTGGGGTGCAGCAGTTCCTCCTTAAGTGGGGTGCTCTGTGGGGTGCAGCAGTTCCTCCTTAAGTAGGGTGCTCTGTGGGGTGCAGCAGTTCCTCCTTAAGTAGGGTGCTCTGTGGGGTGCAGTTAACAATGGAGACCACCTCCCGACCTCCGACAACTACTCTAATTGAGTGTTTTATACACACTAGTAGTGAAGACTCCAGGTATACACTAAACAGGGTAATAATCAGTCTGAAATCCTGATATGTAGCGTAGTACTACCTTCACACTACTAGTTGTGTGATATCTCCCAACAAGCTGTAACTGATGAAACACACAGAAAGAAGACAGAAAGATAAACACGAATCTCACAACTCATGAGAGTAATGATATAAATAGCCGGGCAGTGTGCACTATATAACGTTATACACTGTACACTGTGGGTAGTGCGTGATTATGTAGATAGCAGGGGGACCAGTGCCCCTTTATAATTACCTTTGTTAATATTAATGAGATAGGACGATTTATTGTAAAGAGATTAAAAGAATATTGCAAGATTTTAGGTAAAATACTGTACAAATTCCCATATGTAGAGCTTGTTGAAGTGCCCAGAATTCAGATTGAAGGATAGTTTGAGTGCAGTATGATGTGTAATGTGTAAGCCTGGCGCTCTAATCATTAACTAACTATTGTAAGGTAGCACTGAGCATTTAGTGTCTGTTTAGTAGTGCTATTTCATTGTTAAACTAGGATACAGGACCATGGTGCTCAGAGCAGAGGCCTTTAGGGGCCTTTGGGGGCCTGTAGTGGCCTTTAGTGGCTTGTAGGGGCCTTTAGGGGCCTGTAGGGTCCTTTAGGGGCCTTTGGGTCCTTTAGCGGGGCATATAGGGGCCTTTAGGGGCCTCTAGTGGCCTTTAGCGGGGCATGTAGGTGCCTTTAGGGGCCTGTAGTGGCCTTGAGGGGCCTTCAAGGTCCTTTAGCGGGGCATGTAGGGGGGGGCTCTAGGGGCATAGGTAATAAGTGACACATTAACATATTAAGCTGACATCTTTTTAACCTGGCTTTTTTTTGCGAGAGATTATTACCGCTGAATTTTAAAAAGGTTTTTCCAACATCAGATTGAGTTATTATTAATTCTCTGAGGGTTTCTCCGTATGCTTCCTGTGACGGACATGTCATATTGTGTTCGGAGCAAAATGGCAAGGTGTCCACCCAAATGACAATCACCTAGAGACCGCAAGGGCGGAGGGGCAAAATCGTCAGAGACGGAGATTTTTTGAGATATGGTGGCTGGTGCCCTAAAACCCTTGTAAAATATCCTCCTTGAGGCCGAAGAGGCGCCACGGATGATCATTGGAAGGCCGAAAATTTGGGGCAAAATGATCAATTTTATTGCTCTCTGGGACTTCCAAACAGGTTAAATTAACCTCTTTCAAGTTAAATTTCCTTCAGGTTAATCTTTTCACTTGAACTTTTTCAAAATTTAACCTGGCTTTGAATTTTAACCTTAAGAGAGGGGCTGAGAAGATACTTCTTTACAGTGGCCTGTACTCTGTAGGGGCCTGTAGTGGCCTGTAGGGTTCTGTAGGGTTCTGTAGGGGCCTGTAGTGGCCTGTAGTGGCCTGTAGGGTTCTGTAGGGTTCTGTAGGGGCCTGTAGGGGCCTGTAGTGGCCTGTAGGGGCCTGTTGGGGCCTGTAGTGGCCTATAGTGGCCTTTAATTGAACAGATAACAGGTGGACACGTGAAAGCTGTTAGACTGATATTAGAATCTGGCAGCGTGTAAGGCTAATATACGTATACTACAGCAATACAACAGGTGGTTAACAAAGTTGTAGTGTAAGGAGTAAGGACACTGAACTTAGGCTCTGCAGTAAACTACAACATCAAGTCTTGTGGGTACGAGTACTGGTAAGGTAGGTAATGTAGGTGATGTAGGTAATGTAGTATTGTGTACGTGATAAACCAACCTTCTTATGTGGATTTCCTTTGCCAAAACAACCAAGAGTCGAAGAAAACTTCATTGGTGAACAAGGTAACCAGTTGAACAAAATGCAGAGCGAAACGTACGACTAATCTAGCATCTCAATAATAAATAATCACAAATATGATAATCTAATACAGAAAAAGTAGGAACTAATACAGAATAACTAGGAACTAGAGGATCGTATTAGGGTAGGGTAGGGTGTGATACCATGACAACGAGCAATGATCCGTCTGGGAAGGGTAATGTTTCACATTCCACTCATTCTTAGAAACACAGAAACAATGATACATCTTAACTGATACTAACGTGACAGTTACTAGTAACTTAGCAAGGAAACAGTAATCAAGTTTAATTAAAAGTAATTTAATCTAGTTACGATATCAAATAACAGTGATGATTCGATTTAAATAAAATTAAGAATAGCAGAGAAGATACTAAGTTTGAAGTATTTTTATCAACAGAGCGTTCTTACTAACGTGCTGTACTAGTGTGCACGAGTGTTATTTATTATGTTTTATTTAATTTGTTTTGCATGTTAGATGGCTATTTGTTACTCTCAAAACAAAGTCTCTTCAATCTGTATAACAAAATGAATGTAATAGTGTGTACTACTAGTGTAGACTTGCTGGACACAGGATGGTATCTACTTATAATCTGAAGATAACAATATTGGGCAGCGTGGTCATTAGGCTTTATTTTGTAATACTTAATTAAGAAGGTGTAATCGGTTTTGTTTTCAAGTTCTTAATAAATCTTCAGTTTTCTAAATCCTTTTGGTCCTTTTTATCAACTTTGACCTATCTCGGCCTCTTTATTCACCAGTTGACGGTTCAGGGGCATGCGCAGGGAGGAGGCGATGCAGTTTGGTCCGTACTTACATCCAATTCCCTTTTCTCAGGGTTAATTTATATATGGCGTTTTCCTCTTATTCTTTATTTAATTTTGTATCGGATAAAAAGTAAAATATTAAGGATAAAATTCAGCGAGGAAACGTCAACTAAATATAATCTATCAATACAATGAGCCAGACATAACAAAAGCTGAGCAAATATGCGAAACAAAGAAAATGCAGAAGTTTGTCATACAGGCCATTATCGCGCATTTAGGAAATTTAGCGCGCCTAATGAATCAAATATTTAAGAAAACTTTGACTAATTCAAATCTCATGTTACAGTATAATCGATCAGTAGTACGGGCAATGATCTATTACATGAATCGGGTTAGTAGTAGTAGTAGTAGTAAACCCGTGATGGGGTGGCATGTGCCTCAATAGGATATTAAAAACATTTATTATATCAATTTTATGGCAAGTTTCCATAAACGATATTTTATGATCGGCGCCGATAATCGCTTATTGAGCGCTTTTTCGGCGCTTTTTTTTTTTAAAACCGTTTACAATCGCTTTTTTTACGATTATAAACGGTTCAAAAAAAATCGCTTATAATCGACTATAATTGATGTCATAATTCAAAAAAGCGCTTTTTTGAATTTAAAAGCGCTTATAAGCGCTTTTAAGCGCTTACTAGCGTCGCTGAGCGATTTGAAAGCGGTTTTCCAGTAGGATTGGCGCCAAAAACGGGTGGATAAGCGGTTGGCCGGATAAGCGATTCGTAGGCGCTTTTTTGAACCATTTATAAGCGATTATAAGCGCTTATAATCGGGGTGCAATTTAGCTGTTTGTAAAGCGCAAATAAAGCGCTTATAAGCGCTTTTTAAATTGAGTCAGGAAAACGCTATATTACACCTTATAACCGCTTATAATCGATTATAAGCGTTTTTTTAGAAATCGCTTATTACGGCTAATTCATCGCTATTTCACCGCTTTTACCGCTTTTCCTATCATCCATGGCCAGGTGAGCAGGAATTAAAAATCGCTTATAAGCGCTTTTTCAATGCTGCCCCTAACCTGGTCGGAACGGGGTAGTGCCCGGAGTTTAAAAGCGCTTATAAGCGATTTCTCAATTCCCCTTAACCTGGTTGGAACTTGCATGTGCTTTTCTGAGCAACCTGGGGTGCACCGGCAGAGTCAGGATTTAAAAGCGCTTATGATCGCTTATCTACCGCTTTTCCTATCACCCATGGCCTGGTTGGCAAGAATTATAAAGCGCTTATAAACGTTTTTTCAATGCTGCCCCTAACCTGGTCGGAACGGGGGAGTGCCCGGGATTAAAAAGCGCTTATAAGCGCTTTTTCAATGCTGCCACTAACTTGGTCGGAACAGGGGAGTGCCCGGAATTAAAAAGCGCTCTTAAGCGCTTTTTAAATGCTGCCCCTAACCTGGTCGGAACTGGAAATCAGAGTGCCCGCTAATAAGTGCTTTTCTGAGCAACCTGGGGTGCACCGGCAGAGTCAGGATTTAAAAGCGCTTATGATCGCTTTTCTACCGCTTTTCGTATCACCCCTGGTTGGCAGGAATTAGAAAGCGCTTATAAGCGCTTTTTCAATGCTGCCACTAAATTGGTCGGAACGGGGGAGTGCCCGGAATTAAAAAACGCTCATAAGCGCTTTTTAAATGCTGCCCCTAACCTGGTCGGAACTGGAAATCAGAGTGCCCGCTTATAAGTGCTTTTCTGAGCAACCTGGGGTACACGGCAGAGTCAGGATTTAAAAGCGCTTATGATCGCTTTTCTACCGCTTTTCCTATCACCCATGGCCTGGTTGGCAAGAATTAGAAAGCGCTTATAAGCGCTTTTTCAATGCTGCCAATAACCTGGTCGGAACGGGGGAGTGCCCGGAATTAAAAAGCGCTCATTAGCGCTTTTTAAATGCTGCGCTTATAAGCGATTTCTCAATTCCCCTTAACCTGGTCAGAACTGGTCATCAGTGTGCCTGCTTATAGTTATAAGTGCTTTTCTGTGCAACCTGGGGTCACCGGCAGAATCAGGATTTAAAAGCGCTTATAGGCGCTTATGATCGCTTTTCTACCGCTTCTACTAAATCGCTCGCCCAAATTTTAAGGAAATTCTTGTGAAAAGGCCCTTTGGGGCATGAAAGTGATCTAGATCGGTGTATTTTTGGACGCTGATTCCGAATCACCCCCCCCCATGACGTAGGGTTAAAATGCTTCCCTGGAGAGTTATGGGCAAAAAACCGTTTTGGTCACGTGACAGGCTAGTAAAATACGAATTCGATTGTTTAGGGCCCGGGTTAGGGTTAGGCTTGTGGTAAGGGTTATGGTTAACTTCGGGGTTATGGTTAGGGTTAGGGTTGGGATTAGGATTTATGTAAAACCGTTTTGTACGGCTGCAAAACCATAAAAACCAAAGTCACGTGAAATTTTTGGGCGAGTGAATTAGTAAAAGCCGAGTTGGACTCCAATATAATTATATGGAACAAATATTTTACGAGTGTTACCCGTCAATTCTCGCAATCACATTCAACATTGCGCTTCGCTAGTTTGGTAAAAATTCACCACTAGACTGGGCCTCGCCAATTACCGCGCAATTGTTTAATTTACTTATGACTATGTCACGACGCGACCTGAATGATACAAATAGACCCAATACCCATGGTTAACAGGTGATACTCTTAATTGACGGATGTTACTCGTCTAAAGTAGCGCGCGCCGCTTGTCGGGCCAGACCAGTAACATGTAACATGCAATGGTCAAGTGATACTCTTAAAATATTTATTACAAATATAAGCAATTAGACCGGCGACAATTAAGTGTCTTGCATGCTTATAAATACGTTTTGCATGGTATAAATACGTCTTGTATGGTTATAAACACACAAACTTATGGTTATAACTATATATAATACAGCCATGAGGGTTGATTCGGAATTGAAGCGTCCTTGTAGGTTAATAACCTACCAGGACGCGCGCCGAGTTGGACTCGTCTTGTATCACGTGGTGACCCCCACGGTCGTTTCTTCGACGCTACAGGGGGAGCCGCGCACTTCGTGCGCGGCGGGTCATACAACGTATGACAAGACTCGTCGACGTTGACCATTGTTAATGATCTGGCCCGGCGCGCGCTACTTCGTAGCACTTGCCATCGAGAAGAAAGCGGCGCGTGCTACTTCGAAGAAATTTAGACGAGTAACATCCGTCAATCGTCGACGGTCCTAATATTTGAAACAAATATATTACGAGTATCACCCTAATCCCAACCATAACCCCAAAGCTATCCATAACCCGCGTACCTTAACCCAAACCCTAACATGAGCCCTAAACAATCGAAATCATGTTTTACTAGCCTGTCACGTGACTAAAACGGTTTTTGCCCATGTAACTCTCCAGGGAAATATTTTTACCCTACGTCATGGCGGGTGATTCGGGATCAGCGTCCAAAAAATACAGTTACACCGAGTTAGATCAATGTCATACCCAAAGGCCTTTTCACAATAATTTTCTTGAAATTTGGGCGAGCGATTTCGTAGGAGCGATTCAAACGCGCAAGCTGGCGCGGTTTATTTGTTGCAGTTTTACTATCTAATAACCAAATTTTACAAGCTATCTCAGCACGCCTGCACGCGCACGGCTTTACTAGCGTATATATACATTACTTTTTTCCTATTAGTATTGGTACTCAGCGTGCACTTGTTTTTATGTCCACGATTGATTATGAACAAGTACGTGAATGCTGGTCACGCACACACTAACTTTCAATGAGCACCGCACTTTTTTCAGACGTCGTGATTCGCTCAGCCCGACTCGAGATTCCTTGGAATGACATAAACAGGCCTGTCATACTCGTTGACAGACTGAGCGTGGCCCAGCGCAATAATTTAATTTCATATACTATATTTTTCTTTTGCAAGTTCTGAATGTGAAGTGTGTATGACTGATCACTGATGACCATAGTTGTTACGGACGTCCTGGACGAACTTTTAAAAGGTGCCGAACTGGACGAATTTTTTAACGAAATAGACGAACTTTAACCGAATTTTTAATGACCTCCCAAAATTCAGATCACTGGACAATTGAAATACCAATTTTCTAAATTTTGCTCACCACAAATTGTACACGGCGTACACGCTATACAATATTGTATACAGCGCACTTGTTTACAAGTGTAATAGTGATCGCACCTAAGCCATTCATTATAAAATCAAAACATATGCCAAGAAAATTTACGCAACGAATTTTCACGAATTTTCACGAATTTTTAAAAGGTGCCGAACTGGACGAACTTTTCGCATTTCTTCGACGGACTTAACAACTATGCTGATGACGCACGCGCAGCGCGCATCGACCGCCACCAGGACAACCACCACCATTAACAACATATAAATAAACGCTTGCAAGCGCTTTACAATTTCTGACAATTATTGTCGGAGAACTTTGCCGCGCCGTGAACTTAGCCTTCTTGCTTGGCTTCTAGATCGCCAGTCAAACAACTATGTTTAAATCCATGTTGATAAATGATAGATAAATCGGTAAAAACCAGCAATAAAAAGTGATTGTTATCGCTTATAACCGCTTTCCAAATCCTTAGGGGCAGCATTAAAAAAGCGCTTATAAGCGCTTTCTAATTCCTGCCAACCAGCCCATGGGTGATGGGAAAAGCGGTAGATAAGCGATCATAAGCGCCTATAAGCGCTTTTAAATCCTGACTCTGCCGGTGCACCCCAGTTTGCTCAGAAAAGCACATACGAGTGGGCACTCTCCAGTTCCGACCAGGTTGAAGGGAATTGAGAAATCGCTTATAACTATAAGCGCTTTTAAATTCCGGGCACTCCCCCGTTCCGACCAGGTTAGGGGCAGCATTGAAAAAGTGCTTATAAGCGCCTTTTAATTCCGGGCACTCCCCCGTTGCGACCAGGTTAGTGGCAGCATTGAAAAAGCTCTTATAAGCGCTTTCTAATTCCTGCCAACCAGGCCATGGGCGATAGGAAAAGCGGTAGAAAAGTGATCATAAGCGCCTATAAGCGCTTTTAAATCCTGACTCTGCCGGTGCACCCCAGGTTGCACAGAAAAGAACTTATAAGCGGGCACTCTGATTTCCAGTTCCGACCAGGTTAAGGGGAATTCAGAAATCGCTTATAAGCGCTTATTAATTCCAGGCACTCCCCCGTTCCGACCAGGTTAGGGGTAGCATTGAAAAAGCGCTTATAATTCTTGCCAACCAGGCCATGGGTAATGGGAAAAGCGGTAGAAAAGCGATCATAAGCGCCTATAAGCGCTTTTAAATCCCGACTCTGCCGGTGCACCCCAGGTTGCACAGAAAAGCACTAATAAGCGGGCACTCTGATTTCTAGTTCCGACCAGGTTAAGGGGAATTGAGAAATCGCTTATAAGCGCTTATTAATTCCAGGCACTCCCCCGTTCCGACCAGGTTAGGGGCAGCATTGAAAAAACGCTTATAAGCGCTTTATAATTCTTGCCAACCAGGCCATGGGTGATGGGAAAAGCGGTAGAAAAGCAATCATAAGCGCCTATAAGCGCTTTTAAATCCTGACTCTGCCGGTGCACCCCAAGTTGCTCAGAAAAGCACATGCAAGTGGGCACTCTCCAGTTCCGACCAGGTTGAAGAGAATTGAGAAATCGTTTATAAGCGCTTTTTAATTCCGGGCACTACCCCGTTCCGACCAGGTAAGGGGCAGCATTGAAAAAGCGCTTATAAGCGCTTTTTAATTCCTGCTCACCTGGCCATGGATGATAGGAAAAGCGGTAAAATAGCGATGAATTAGCCGTAATAAGCGATTTCTAAAAAAACGCTTATAATCGATTATAAGCGGTTATAAGGTGTAATATAGCGTTTTCCTGACTCAATTTAAAAAGCGCTTATAAGCGCTTTATTTGCGCTTTACAAACAGCTAAATTGCACCCCGATTATAAGCGCTTATAATCGCTTATAAATGGTTCAAAAAAGCGCCTACGAATCGCTTATCCGGCCAACCGCTTATCCACCCGTTTTTGGCGCCAATCCTACTGGAAAACCGCTTTCAAATCGCTCAGCGACGCTAGTAAGCGCTTAAAAGCGCTTATAAGCGCTTTTAAATTCAAAAAAGCGCTTTTTTGAATTATGACATCAATTATAGTCGATTATAAGCGATTTTTTTTGAACCGTTTATAATCGTAAAAAAAGCGATTGTAAACGGTTTTTAAAAAAAAAAGCGCCGAAAAAGCGCTCAATAAGCGATTATCGGCGCCGATCATAAAATATCGTTTATGGAAACTTGCCAATTTTATCATATTATAATTCGACGATATTAAAAAATTATGGTAAAAATGAAAATAATGTACACTAAAGAATTAATAACCTATATTATATTAATCAACAATGTCATCTCTCCACTTAACTCGTTTATTTTGTTTAATACGTTCCGTTAATTGGCACTATTATTTTACGTCGATCACGTTTTTAGCTAATACAGAGTTTGATTTAAAGCATGCGTTTGCACTTTTGAACCGGTCAACTTAGCTCATAAAAACAGTGCACAAAACATATAATGTTCTAATATTTTCAACATATTTATATAGTATTTATATATGGTATCATATACTACTATATATTAATGCTAGTACTAATAATTTAAGGTATGTGGCTGATGTTTTAACAACATCTCCAGACTCCAAGTAGCACTGCCTGTGCTAATAAAACTACAAGTAAAAATGTTACAAACCTGTATTTGAAAGATGTTGTTGCGGATAACTAGTGCTGTACAGACACAGCAGACTAACACAGAACAGCAGCCAACACCGGAGTAGAGACCTTCCATACCCCTACTTAGTAGTACCCTCTCTAGATAGTTTATATATCAGCGACAAGAGAAACGCTGGACGTGACTATATCAGCTGTTGTAGTATCTCTCTCTCTGGTTACTGATAACAGTGTTACTGATAAGGATAACACTATTACTGATAGTGTCTGTGTTCCACAGAGGTGTCGGTATTGTACAACTAGGTGCAGGTCTCTACTACACAGCTCTCTAGACACTGTGTTTTTGTGGGATCATTGTTTACACAAGGATCTACTACAAATACTCAGGTCTCTATTTGACAGTAATATACATAATATACACATATCACACACAGACATATATTAACAAGTAAATGACAGTTATTTTAATATTGTCCGGAGAAATTTGAAATAAACGAAACTGAATTTCACACTACACTATATACTACTAGATCTAATTGATACAAAAAGCGGTCCACTCAATCGGATCAATGTGAAAAGTCACACAAGAAATTGCCGTTCTTGCTAAAAATTTAGATAAAACAAAAGCATTCAAATGATTATTACAACAAGGATCAAAGAACGGAACTATTTGTTGTTTTGTTGTCCGAGCTAACAATTATTTTGTTGTCCGAGCTAACAACTAGCCAGCAACTCAGGACGACATTAAATGAGAAGCGGATCTAGTACTTAGTAACGTGTGTGCCAAGATTAGTTTCTATATTACTTCAGTAAAGTGATTAATATAATAGGAGGAGTGACGTATTAACTACAACGTTTAAAGCATATTTGATATGGTGATGTCACTGGTACTTCCCAACACAACTTCAGGAAAAGGAAAACAAGAGGAATTATAGAGCTGTAGAGCGGGGTGAGTTATTTAGATTAATAGAGGGTAACTAGGTTAAAGTGGCAGATAGGGGCCCTCTGTACCCTCAGTAACATGTCTCTACAAGGATCTCATTCTACAGGGGTTATACGAGCATGATAAAATAGTACTACTACCTACTGTGGAAATTAATAAATATTTCTGCAACAATCCTGCAAAATTCTATCCGCAGGCATGTTAAAAGGATTTCTATCACAATTTGTATACGGTTATTAAGTTGCACTCTGTTGTACACCCCCCCCCCCCCCCCCCCCCTCCCGCCCCCAATATTCAAGACACTACAATAATTGGACACTAAGATAATTGGTTAGATTTAATAACAATATAGCATTACTTTACTCACCACTTCCCACACGGTTCCGAAGAGTGCCTGACTGAAAAGTCGCCGTTTTAGAAACTCCTTCGCTTCTTCGTCCACCTGATAATAACACAGGTAACATGGTCTTCTTCATATTTACTGCAGGGGAAGAGGGACACATTTTACAAAACTATTTATTTCAGATCCAGCAGCTCTTGAAAGAGATGTACAATTTGTTTTGTATTGATCTGAAACTAATTAGAATTATAATGATTATAACTAGTATTGTAGAGATTACAATTATTTACAACAAAGTAATCTCTCTCAGCTACTTAATTAGACAGATAGAGAATTAAACCACTTTATTACGTAATCACCCACTGTAATAATCGTATTTGCGCTCATCAAGTAATATGATCATGAACATCGTTTGTAATTTAGACAGACAAGTCACTAGTGCAAACTGAAACCTAATACACCAACAAGTAATGACCTACTGTGTCTGCAATAGTGTTCTGTAATGATAATAGCGTGAAATAAAGCACTTTATTGAGCATTTGTTTGTAGAATAGTTAGAGCGTGAAGCGTGACTTGAAAATCATTACCGTTAAATACAGTACAGTACAGTACAGTACAGTACAGTACAGTACAGTACAGTACAGTACAGTACAGTACAGTACAGTACAGTACAGTACAGTACAGTACAGTACAGTACAGTACAGTACAGTACAGTACAGTACAGTACAGTACAGTACACTACAGTACAGTACAGTACAGTACAAAAAGTAAGTCATATTTCTTAAGTTCTGTGCATTACTGATACTTGGGTTGATTATCAATTACCATATAAAATAATAGGACCCCTCAAAACATAAGAACAATACCTTTACAGAAGAGCTGATAAACATAAGTTTGTTTTGTGTGAAATTTTTTTAACATTTTTGCACATTTGTAAAGCTGTAGCACTAGATAGATATGAGATGTGTGATATTACACTACAAGATTCTGGCGAACTACAAAACGTTAATATAATGCAGCAAACAACTGAGAATATACACTATAATACTACAGTTTACCTGAGGGGAAATGACAATAGAGGACACAGCGGCTTTACACATCGAGAAGAGGGTAGGGGGATTAAACACCTTCTTTAGTTTCTTAGGTCCTCCCCGACCTGGTAGTGGTCTGAGGAAATGTTAGCATCAATTACAGTAACTAGCAGGAACCCGTATAATATAACCCTAAATGGTGTCTTTTTTTTAATTTTTAAACATTTAAAATATAATTTGGAACATTACAGTAACGTTATTTAAAGCTTTGTGTTTTGATCATATGATTATGGGTGTATAGTGATTTTGATTGCATAAATTTGATTGGGCAGTGATGGTGAGTGAGAAGATGATGGGAGTGCCAGCCAGTAACTCTGTCAAATGAACAGCCCACTGAGGAGTGGGTGAGCGATAGCGCGAGAACGGCAGAGAGGGTGGCATAAAACGGAATACACGGCCACAGAAAAGACACAGAAACTAAACCGTGCGCTGTAAGTTAGCCAGTGTCTGAGAGCTAGTGTTGCCTGGCAGGAGGCATCCAAAAGAGGTGCCGTGGTGAACTGTGGAGGCAAAGTTCGAATGCAAGGCGAAGCACGGAAGCAACTCAAACTGATGATGAAGAGGTAGACTGAACGGGAAGTAAAGAAAAAGGAAAAGGAAGGATCCAGCTGAGGTCTGGCTCATGTCAGGAAGTGATGAAAAGCTCACAGACAAAATCATCCGTGGCTGTCTACCCCGTACGTAGGCAGTGTCAAGACTCGAGAGACTAAAATAATTATTACCTATTTAATTCGCGTTTTTGACACCACTTGGGGGTCCACTTGGGGCTCTAAAATCACTATTCCTTGGCCAATTTTTATTTTTTCATGCTGATTTGGAGGCCATTAAAGCATTTGATCCAGTCAAAAAAGTTTCAGTTGTATATCTTTTGCGGTTTTTGCGGAAAGTTGCGTTATTTAAGTTGATGCCGTGGTGTCAGTAAAATGGCACAGATATATATCGTCTCGCTTTATATATAGTAATATAGTATCAATTACAGTCATTAATATCAATTACAGTCATTACTCATTAGTATCTGTTACAGTAATTAGCAAACATATTTTAGTATTCGGGATTGATTTATTTTGAATAATTGAAGATGATTTGAAGGGTGTTATAATTAAAAGAATAAAGTGAACTAGTTACTTGACAGGAGATGCCTTTCCCAGAGGGGGGCTCACACAGGGCACCTTCCAATTGGGATTCACTGCTTTGGGATCGTTTGAGGACCGAGGACTTTTTGCTGCTTTGAGATTAGGAGGGCTTTTTGCACTGTTCAAATTCTTTGTGCTGATTAAAGGAAAATGGTCAAGGATTGAGACAGAAAGGAATAAACAAGTTTGTCTCAGAAGATTGAAAACATAATATTATTGTGTGCAAATAGAAACATAAACTCACTTGGCACGAGTAGGCGGAGTAGCACTCCCAGTTTTGACTCTAGGAAGCTTTGAGTTGGCATTGCTGCTCGCTTTTGTTTGCTTTACAGGAGATGTTTTTATTGCTGATTTGGTGGAAGACTTGGTTGTTGGTTTTGGTTTCGTTATTCCAGTCTTTACATTATCAGATTTGGTCTTTTTAGGGATTATCTGATAGCATTTTTGGATTTAAAACATGGTTAAAATAGACAATTGGGAAAAAAAACAGATTAAAATACTTTTGACAATAATTATTATGTCTGTGCTGTGATCTATTAAATAACCTACATGGTCCTTCAGCATGATTGTTTGTTACATTTATCATTTTATCATGTCTTATACAGGAATTCCCATGTACTGGCTATTATCATTGTCAATTAAATTACCTTGTCAGTTTAAATATCACATTTTTTAAATGAATTTTATGCCAAAACCTGTTGTCGATTCTTCACTGTGGAAGATTTGTTCTCATTTGCCCCCATAATGTCGTTTGGAGACACAGACCTAAAACAAATGTTCTATTCAAACTACAATTTGAATTCATTTATTGCATAGTTAAGATTGTTACAAATTAATTTAGTATGCAAAGTATTTTGGTAATGATTGAGTAAACCCATACCTGTCAGAGGCAGATTCTAAAGACCCACTCTTCTTCACAGATTTCTTGATATTGGTCTGCTTATACATCCAGACTTGTTTTGCTAAATTGTATTGAATTTATAAAATCAGTACAATTATCATTAACAATTCATTTAAACGCCATTATATTAATTGCTGCCAGTGGCGTAACGTTGCCTGTTGACGCCCCCTGCCGAAAAAAGATGGCGCCCCCCACAGCGAGGTCAGCGGCAATGGCGTAACGTTACTTTGTGCTGCCCCCCTGCTGATTGAAATTTGCCGCCCCTTTTCCGCCCCTAAAATTTTGTGTCCCTAAAAAAAAGAAAAAAAAAAAAAAAGGTCAGGTACTTTTTTGCCGCCCCCTACACCTTTTTGCCGCCCACGTCGACCGAACGCTAAATTCGACAGGGTAGTACACCAATAAGGCGCTTTTTTCATGAAATCAGAGTGAAACAAATTTTTAGTGAAACAAATTTAAAATTTTATCCTTTATTTTACAATCATAATATAATAATATTTATAAGCCTCCGTTTTGAAAGTTTTAAATTTTAATGTATTCACATTTCTATTTAAAATTCAATTTAATGTATTTACATTTCTATTATAAAATTCAATTTAATGTACTTATAAGTCAATAACTGGCCGCCAAAGCCGCGCATTCTTGAAAACAGGATTAAATAATTTATGATTATACGACAAATAAAAATAAATTTAAACTATCCGTGGTTTTTTTTTTAATGAATTATAATCTTACCTAAATCCAAAGCCAGCTTTGTAAAATTTACTATTAGATCATAGTATATCGTCAATTCTCAATATTTACAATGCAACATTTCATTAATCTACATACAAGCGTACTCCAGCCCCTGCACGCATCCGTTCTTATGCGGCGCGGCTCAAGCCGCGCACGCACGTATTATTTTATACTTTTTGCTTTCTAATAAATATCGTGTCAATGTGTACGTCTAAATGTTCATGTTTTGTGTAAACCGAATCCAATTGAGATTAGTGACAAGGATAAGGACCCAAGCGCCTGTACGGCTTTTTCGGACCCCTGTGGACCACTACTCTTGAAATCGCTCTACAACTATTGAACATTTATAACTGTTATATAATATATAACGTCATTTGACAATTATTATCATTAATCTACAATCTAACTGTCTTGCTGAGGGGGAGGAGTAAACGCTTCACAAACTAAAATATAATACTTACAACATACAAAATTTAAAACCATCAACACGGTTATAGTTAATATCAAGGGCCAATACAATCCAGGAAAATGCCGCCCCCCTAAGGTGCCGCCCCCCTGCTAGCAGGGTTAGCAGGGGCGGTTGTTACGCCACTGGTCAGCGGGGCCCTTCGTTACGCCACTGCAACTGATTGCTGCCATTAATAATTAGGATGGATCTTGAATGAAAGCTTACATAAGCATAACATTACCGTACTCGCCCGATATATGTATAATGCCCTTCTTCTTCACCCAAAAAGACAGTACAAATGTAAAACTTTAATCCATCACAATTCACAATGTGGTATAACTGACCACTGAAGACATGTGTACTGAGAGTTTAAGGGAGTCAGGAGTGTACTCTCTGAAAACTTTTTATGTCTTTAACCTTAATGAAATAATTCAGAGTGTCTCATAAAAAAGGCGACCAATTAACCTTCAATAGCTTGCCTCAAATTAAACTCAACTTCTTAAAACATTGATAGCCATGTTATATTATGTTCCAAAATCTTTGTCAGGAATTTCAAGGCAAAATTACGCCAGGAACTTATTCATTTGGTCCATTCATTTTCTTTAAGATTAGACATTAGTATAGAGGCTGATCGGATTTTAGGACTTATTGAACTGCTGCTGCGGACATGAACAATTTGAAACTGAGTCGTATCCCCAAAAATTCATTCATGATATGTACAACATAATGTGATACACCCTGTCAACTAAACAGCTGCAAGAGCTATATACTAGTCAAATCGTGGAATCAGTGATTTGTTAATCAGAACTGCATCTCCGCTACTCTTTATTTTTTCAAACAATATACACATAATATAGCAATGACCCTATATAAAAATAATTATAATTATAAAGATTCTGTAAAAATGGTACAAATTTAAAAACTGAGGTAAAATAAAACCCTTTGTAATAATATATGTAAAATCCACTAAATCACATCACAACAAAAAGCAGTTTAGACCACCATCCAACAAGCACTCCATGACTCTCCGCTACTCTTCTCAAAATATTCGAGGCACAAAGCTTCGAAGTATAGCGTGCGCTGGGTCAGTCTATTAATAACAGAAAAATTGTATCACACGTTGTTAACGGGTGATACTCGTAAAATATTTGTTCCAACTCGGCTCGCGTCCTTGTAGGTTTATAACCTACCAGGACGTCCTGGTAGGTTATAATAAACCTACAACACATATATAAACCTACAACACACGTTGTAGACCTGCCCGCCAGCCGCACACGAGTGCGTGGCTGTATCGTTGATCGTGGCTTTCGCAACGATAATAGTGAAACGATGTTTAGTGAAACGATACTTAGTGAACTGATACTTATTAGTGAACCGACATATGATGGGGTCACGACGTAATACAAAATTGCAAAACAAATTACAATAATAATGTCTGACCCAATATAAAAAAGTAAATGGCTCTGCAGTTTATATTTCCCGCCCAAAAGCACACTCCCAAATTGAATTGCGCGCATTGGGCACTGGCAATTGTAATAACTTCTTTTTGCTTTCAAACTTTGTGAATCGATTTTAAATCTTTTGTTAAACTTCGCTGCTTCAACACGCCGCGCAAACAACTACTTTTACTTCGTATCGAAGTGACGATATCGTTGCTTTGTTAATTTGCAGAGCAACGATCTGAAAGGGTTAACATCGTCAATCAAATCTTTTGCAATGTATTTAGAATCATGTCAATGTATGCACTTATGTAAATCACTTTGAATACTTTTGCATTTTGAAAAGGAATAACAAGCTCAAAAATATTGTTTTATTTCTTTAACGGGTGATACTCGTAAAATATTTGTTTCAAGTCCAACTCAGCGCGCGTCCTGGTAGGTTATAAAGCTACAATTTATTTCTCCGTAAAAAGCACAATTACGTGAGTAGCTTTTATTGAGGTGCCTTAAAACAAATTTTAAACTGGTAACAATTCCCCGTTCAATTTTCAATTTTCAATTTTGATCGAATTAGCACGTTAACGTACTTATAGTGCAAAATCGAAAATAAGGCAAGTTATAAAACTATTTTATGCCTATCAAATTGGATGTGCTTTCGCGGGAGAATTAGCGCGCGCCAAAGTAAATTTACCCACAAGTCAAATATATTTACAATAACACAATTCAAAAGGGATAATAAAAATTGAAGACACCATTTCACCTAACCATGTGCTTTCGCACTACTTCGGACGCGCTTGTTTCACAAGGGCGGGCGCGCGCTACTGCAAGCGCAAGGGCTCTGGATAGAGCAAGACACCATAATAAAAAATAAAATGTTGTTATTTAGAATGACATTTTTTAATTAATTGAACCCTTGTGAAAGTGTTCTAAGTTTTACATAAGAAAATATTGTTATTGTTATGGTGATCCCATGTTCCAGGATCGAAAGCTTACCGGCTGGCCGTGTTACTAGAGGTGGTTGTTTTTCGATAGCAGATAGCACGTGTGTTGCAGCGCGCGTGACGTCATGTTCACTGCATGATCACTCGCGTGAATTACAATCTGGAGTCATGACAACGACATTACTTTGCAACGTTTAAAAGCTGCGATCTTTTATTTAGCCCAAAATCAAACTTTTCGCGATAATTCAAAATCTAAGTTGTCCCAAATTTGGCTCCTGGGGAGCTAACTTTAATTTTACGAGATGGACATTTTGTTGAAAACCTGCACTTTCTATCTCTTTTATTTTCGAAGTTAGGCCCCTAACGGTAAGGTTTCCTGGGATGAAAATCTAAAATACATATTGCTACATCAAGCATTTTAATTACAATACTATCGTAAAATGTAACGGGTGATACTCGTAAAATATTTGTTCCAAATACGACGAGTCCAACTCGGCGCGCGTCCTAGTAGGTTATAAACCTACAATCCTAAAATGTGCTATGTAGTAATATGTAAACCGTTATATGTTGTCATACGTTGTATGACCCGCCGCGCACGAGTGCGCGGCTCCCCCTGAATCGTAGAAACTCTATAGTGAAGCGACAGTGGGGGCACCACGTGATACAAGTTATATGTATGTACTTAACAAATCTCTTATCGGCCATGTAACCCGGAAAATGTGTTGCTGTTAAAAGATAAGCAGCGTTATCACTCAGAAATCAACCCAGTTAGAATAATTTGAAAATGGGGGGACAAAATTGTTAATTGTCTATCCATCACAATCTGACGAGTCAGTTGTTACTGGTGACGCATATCTTTGTGGTTATCGTCGATTTATCGCTATGTGATGCGGTAAAAGTGGTTTGGTTTCTTTTCCTTTTTCTTAGTACCTGCACTGCTACTTAATAATAATAAATACAACATTTATAAACCGCCTTATAGCTAAATCATATAACTCGATATAATTTAATCCTGGAGATAAACTCCAGTGCTTTCTAAAGCGGCTCTTACATTAACTGAGCTTAATGCTCATACTTTTGATTATTGAAATTTTCGAGACAATGTTCTTATCTTCTACTGATTTGCTCGACTGCAAACTGCACCATTCTTAATAAAATAGAATAAAACAAATATTATATTCAAATCTCTTTATTCAACAATATTAAATCATTATAGAACCTAATTTGTGGCTTGATCGTTATGTTAGGGCTATTCTGTTAGCTGATGCTGACAGGCACTGCATGGGGCAGAGACTTAGGACCATTACGCTGAAGGCTTACAATGACCCTTTTTGAACCCCATGGCAGTGCTAGTTTTATTATGGTACAAATTGTAAATCGAAGTTATGAAAACGATCAAGTCACTCCTGTTTTACACTATCAACAGCTACTTAAAACAACCTAGATTGTACAACTCACTTTGAAGATTAAACTGTTAAGTGATGAGTGATTGGGCTCATTAAACATTTTAGTAGCGGAGACATGCGGATCAGCTTCTTGAGGTTCTAATAGTTCATTCAGACAAGAAGTTTTACTTTTTCAAATTTAGTTGTTCAAGCTGCCTGAGTTCAGAAAGTTTGCCAAAGGGGCCCAGGTATTCTTGTCACCTTTACCCTGAGACGAGAGAATGACTTTTTTTACCTTTGATTTGAATACACTATGAGTGATTTCAAGGTCGTTCAGTGCCAACATCTGACGGAATGAATTCCAAAGGCAACTAGATTTGTAAACGAAACTGTTTGAGGGCATGGTTGTTATAAGAAGAGTTTATTTGCCGGGTCTTTTAGACAAACAGAAAAGTTCAAATAGTGCAATTGGTGTTCGATACTTAAAGACTTTAAAAAGTTCATTGCAGCAGTGATACGCGTATAAATTATGCAATGTCATGAGTGATTGACGGGCAAAAATTGGCTTGGTGTGCTCTCTCTCAAAGAATTTGCTAAATAATATTGGTTTGTCGTTTCTAGAGCTTTCTCTTTCGACTCTGCTACCAATTTTCGATGTTTTACTCTCTGCTCCAGGGTTCGATCAGGTGTCAGATAAACATTTTTGAAAATCGTGTTTTTTGTGCTCCTTCGCATTTCGCTTCCGATTTCAACAAATCTACTTTTAAACATCCACTTTTCAGGAGCTTAATCAAGTCCAGCAAACAGTTAACAACTTCGAACAAAAACGATTAAAGTTCCTTTTTTTACTTTTACTTTTACTTTAAAGAATAAAAAACCGCCTCTGTTGTTCCGATCTGTTTCACTGCATCTTGGTAAAAGGTAGCCATCTGCCCCCTTTACACTCTAACAACTAATACACTGTACTGATAACAGAGCTCACAAATTCGATGCATAAGCAAAAAAGTTATTATTAGGAGTTTGCTCTCCAATATTTACCTAGGGACCCCAGGCTATAATGTTCATAAAGATGTGGCGGAATGACAGGCTGAGCGCTGCCCAGTAATCCAATATCAGAGAAGAGTAATGTTTTACTTTGTGGAGACAAACTGTGATGGAAATCTTCATAGAGAAGGCAAGTGCGCAATACATGAAGCTCATCTGCATAAGTGCATCATATAATATTGATTCTTAATACATTGCAAAATATTTGATCTCGATTTATGAAGTCTGAAAGAAGTTACTGCAACAAGTACAATTTTGGGAGTGTGCTTTCGGTGGACATTTTTTTTTCTTTTTTTTTTGGGTTGGGGGTCAATACTTTCGGGACTACTACTACCTCTCGGTCAACGACATATTCGACAACCACCACATTACCACAATCGTCAACTTCGCAAACCGCACCAAACGCTTAATAGTACCAGAAGAACTGGATCAGACTGGCGTAACTTAGCGCATTAACACATTACATACATGTACATATGCAGCCTTGCCTAACTGATTTCTAATCTCATCTGGTACCAAAGCGCGGTATTCCCATTCAGATCATTACCACCACCGTCCTCCACAATTCACACTGTTGTCCCCGACAAACTCCCCCACATCCCAGAGGTAGGCAAAGCATCTTAATGCTATCCTCCAGTGGGCTTTCTATGCCCAGCCTCTCTTTAAAAAAATAAAAAAACCCACTTTACCTTCCTATCGGAAGGCTACGTCCGTCTGGTGACTAACGTCTATTGGGGTCCCTCCGGTTGTAGGTGTCACAGGGTACGGGCTCTTGGCATGGGCTAGTGCTCCTTACCCTCCGGAGGATAAAGCCTTGTGAGCGACGTTTTCCCGAAGGAAAACTGTCATAATGCTCGGTCTCGGGAGAGCACCACCCATGCCTAGGTGATCTCCCGGGCGCTCTTTTAGAACAGGCTGCCCCCTGTCTTTTCTAGTGAGCAGACAGGAACCTACCAGGCATACCTGAGCATCTAGTATCTCTTGCCCAAATCTATGATTTCTTTTATTTGCGCGCGTCTTTGTGATGCGCGCGGTATAATGTTGACAATAAGAAGCTACCAAGCAAATTTGTGTTTTGTGAAGACCCTTTTTTTGTTTAATTTGAAATTTTGGGCCGCGTGTGACTTTCTTTGTTTGTGTGTTCGTGTTGCTTCCGTTTACCGGAGTTTTTCTGGGTGCTAATTATCCACTAGCTGGAAAAGGAGTAAGTGCTAGATATCCACTAGCTGGAAAATAACTAATTGCTAGATATCCACTAGCTGGAGCGATCCGGGGGGCGGCGTGTGAGTGAGTGAGTGAGTGGGGGTGGGTTCGCCTGGGAATGAGACTGGAGAGACACTGTGCGTTATCTGGGTGAGCCACCACCGACAGTGCTCCCACTTCTGTGGGGCTGAGGGTGTTGGCTCCAAGAACCAGCCGTGAGCGAACAGCGCCTGACCCCCTCTATGGTTAACTTGAGAATAACAGGACTATGCCTTTCTCCAGGCCAATCAGTTCAGTAACCAGCTGACCCAGCACCACCTCTGATGGAAGATGTGGTTCGGATTTGTCAGTTTTTCTGTAGACACTAATGCTCCCTCGAGGAAAGACATGAGCCCCGCGAAACTGACCAAAAACGTGGCAGGGATTCTCATCCTACTTTTGGTGGAGATATAACCTGCCTCTTTTTATTAGATGAGTCAAAACGGACTTTCCTGGGGGCCTCATATAACAGCACTTAAACGAAAGTTAAACTATGCCTCTGCCACCTTAAATAGAATTAGGGACTCTGTACCAAAGGAACTCCATAAAGACCTCTACCACACACTATTTGAATCCCACCTTACATATTGTATCTCAGTTTGGGGTGATGCAGCACTCTTTAGGACAGCAAGTATCTGGCTGTCTCAGAAGCACTGTGTACGGGTCCTCTTTGGTGATAAAGAGGCATACCTAAACAAGTTCCTTACATGTGCAAGAACAAGAGAGTTTGACAGCCAAGCACTTGACCATACATTCTTCCAACTAGAGCACTGTAAACCACTTTTCAAGCAACAAAACATCCTGGCTTTCAAAAATTTATATACATATCACACATTTATGGAAGTTTTTAAAATACTAAAACTAAGGTGCCCAGCATCACTGCAACAGCATTATCAGTCATCTTCTAGAAAGGAAACCACTATCATTTCACAACTCCCATCTAATGACTTTATATCAAGATCCACCAAAATTTGGAACACAATTGCACCTAAACTTAAGCTCTTTGACTACTCCTACAAGATTAGCCTTGCTCAAAGTCGCCTGAAAAAGGCACTTCTAAAGCTGCAACATGCTCATAATGATTCGGCATGGACCACAAGCGATTATGACATAATGCAGCTGTCATTTGAAAACAATCCCCTTCATCAAATTTAATCCAGTGATCTCGACCCACAGGCTCCTCCTATTGAACAATTTTGATTTTGGTAAATGTGTGCTGACTCCACCACCTATGTATTTAACCTAATATTTAGTGTATTACAGGTAGAAATTGACTTAGGCAGGTATTTTTCTATTAGGTAGATATTAAGAATTTGGTTAATTTCTTAATTGTATGACTATTTCCATTACTGAGACGTTTTTAATATTTAATTTAGGAGGGTTTTTGAAATTTTTATAGGACTGGTTCACAGAGTGAACAGATTCCAGATTTATATATTTTTAAACAGATATTTAATAAATGATTAAAAGAACAAATTTTTAAGTTGCCATTAGATCCAAAAATACACTCATTTTGCTCACTTAAAAACAACTCTAAATCAGTAGGCTGTCACTCTATTAATGCACCACACCGCTACCTCCACTGCACTAATAGTTATACAATAAATTCTACAATCCAAATTTTGTATCGTGATGGAGACCGGTGTTCATACAAAACATTTACTAGGTTGCCGTTTGGTGTGAGCAATAGCGAACAGCACGCACACTACTTTGCCCCGTCAACCTATATCTAATCTATTTAAAGAGTGACAACCATACTGCACATTGAATTAGGATTCCGTTACATATCAAATTGATTTATTGTAAACTTGTTTAATCTGTAATAAATGGCATAAAATTGAAATTTTTGTTTAACTGAAATTTTTGTTTAACTGTTAAGCTCGTTAAGTTATACAAGTTAAATAAAAGCTATTTAAAGTTGTTACAGCGAGCATGAACACTTACCTAGGGACTTCATTCAAATTAAATCAAATCGATTTGATCTTCGCCCAGTAAGGAAACACTAAATGCTTTGAACGGTCACGGTACATGGTTATAATTGATAATAGTTGTGTCAGATCTATTTTTCTGGTTCCATGACTCTTCTCTTTCCGAAATAGGTATTTCCTGAATGACATAATCAAGGCATGAAAGCTGGGTATTCTGCTCTCGCCTCTCGTCTTGGTAGATAGGTTGTTATCTTGCAAATTTCCGGATGCTAACCGTCTCTCCTTGCCTGACCAGGGCCAAGGTCTGTTCCCTATAATTTGGGATAACATCTATGGTGTCAAATTTGTATTTAAATCAATTATAGTGACAATTTTTAAAATCTTTAAAGTTATTCCATTACTCAGGAATCTACAACGGTGCACTAACTCGAGGCTCAGCCTCACCACAAAGCTTTAATTTAACCGTTCACAGTCAAACAAACTCCTTGTGCCAGGTCAGCTTCTGTTTACAGTTCTCTTAGAGTATTGCGCAGACCATGACACCTTAAGTATGCGGCCGTCCATCTATGCTTTTTAGGGTTCGCCTTCCCATCTCCCAGGTAAACATGAGAGAAGTGAGTCATAGACGAGCAAGCTTGTTAACCTTTAAACATTTCCTTTGTCCCACTATTTTCATGTTGGTGCAATTGTGAGTTGTGACTTGATGAAATTATAAAAACTTCCTAGCTCCATGTCCTTCTGTGCTAGTGAGCTATGCCTTTTTATAGAGTTTCTTTCACTTGACCAGGGTCCTGTGTACTTAGTTACAGGTGTTAAACTACATGACATAATTGATTTGTGATCACAATTAACAAGTTTCATTCTGTAGGTTGCAGATCACCATGTGTGATGTATGTTATCAATGTTCCAGTTAGCAACAACACTACAAAGAAGAATTCAAGAGTAAGTTTTTTTTCTTATTCTTTGTATCATAATATCATACCCCATCAATTATCTCATCAGTAATGTGATTTTTTATTTAATTCTAAATTTTAAAGACCTGAGCTGTAAAACTAAAAGTAATACTCTTTACTGGGTGTTCACGTAACTACGGTTTTAAACATCTAGATCGATTAATATTTCAAGAAGCAGTAACTTTATTTGTGCTCTTTTGCTTTTTACAGCAAAACGTCCAGATATCAAAACCTTTACATTTCGTATATTGTGTATAGTTATCCCAGCTCTAAAATGGAAGATAATTTGTATTGAAATATTAATTGCCTGGCCAAGGACAATGGTAAGGTAGCCCTCAAAACAGTATCGACTGAAACTGGTTTTTAACAATGACACTACCAAATAATGGAAGAGTAGATTTGCTTTATTCCTTATGGGGACTTGAGCTATAACAGTGGCGAATTCAGTGATATTTTGATTGTACTTTTTAGTCACGTGATATTCACAATGGCAACTGTATTAAAATGGAATGGTGCCTTGTTGAAGCATCTATCACACATTGGCTATATCGGTCATACTAGTATCACCAGTGTCCCTATCGTTGCAGTGTGTTACAGTGCGTTACAGTGTATTACAGTGCGTTACAGTCTTCCTTTTTCTTAGCATCAGTCTTAAATCAATAAGATCATGTCGCACGTATCTCTTATAGTGCCTACACTAATCCCTATAACAGTATGTATTAATCATTTTGTTGACATTTATGTGAACCGATAAGTAAAGATTTGTATGTACGAATTTTAATTTTCAATCTAGACCTGCTCTTTTTATTTGTATAAAATTAGAATTACGTTTAGAATTAGAATTAGAATTAGGTTTATAATTAGAATTAGAATAATTATCAAATATTTCAATAACAAAGTTAAAATACTGACCTTTTCAGTGGCACAACAAGATCTATTGGAATCTCGGACTTTTCTCTGCACTATTCGGATTCCTTACAATTTATTTCGTGATCGTGATAAATAAAGCAGAACAGCCGGAACTCCATACTCACAGTGAAGATGTTTTTATAGTGTAAGCCTTGGATAATTATAATTGTTGTTGTAATGTGTTCATCATGTATAACTTGTGTCAAAAGGCAAGATCGCGTATAAATGGCACAAACATTTTAGATTTTTAACATTATGTATTATTCTAGTCAATAATTAGCATTGTTATAATTATATGCTTAATTTCAGTTTAGAAGAGAAACAACCCGACGAAATCCCTGCTGATCCCAACAAAATCTTAGAACGGCTAAAACATGACCATAAATTATTTGAAAGCGAAGACAAACAGGGTAATAAAGTAGACGGAGGTGATATAACAGATAGCTTCAATAATTCGGCAAATATAGGAGAAAAAGAAAAGGAAGTAATAGCTGAAGAAAAACCATTCATTGCTGATAAAAGTCATCGCGATGCCACAGTTGAACAGAGATTAGTCGCTGATGATGAAGTTGCTGATGGAGAAGTTGCTGATGGAGAAGTTGCTGATGGAGACGTTGCTGATGGAGAAGTTGCTGATGGAGAGAAAAAGAAGCTGATAGACTCAGTTGAAAGTGAGTATGCAGCACTGAGTGCGCCATGGCCACTGGAACCAGATCTGGATGATGCTCACTTGTACCAGCTCCCTGGAGAAGATGTAAATTTCCCCATTCCTCGCCCTCTTCTAAATAAGGTACAAAATAGCCAGATAAACCCTATACATTACTTCTCTCACATTAATACTCTTATAAATGTTATAATACTATTTATAAACTGACGCCTATTTTATATTGTGCAAGAAGCATTTCTATTGAAACAAGCTTGTTAAAACTATTAATAATTACAGAGGATGAAATCAATAAGAGAAAGTATGAAGTTGTCTTGGAAAAGGTACAAAGAATGTGCCTGGGGTACTGACAAGCTGCATCCAGATTCGTGTCATGGTAGCACTTGGTTTGGATTAGGTAAGTTCATACTACTGAAATTGGGGTGCAGTTCTTTAATTATAATATTGTTAATTGTATATAACAACAACCACCTACCAAATGCCACCTATCACCTGCCACTTACCACCTGCCACCTACCACCTACCACTTTACCACATCTACGCAGGTTTAACTATTATTGACTCTCTTGATACGATGTTCTTGATGGGAATGAAGGAAGAATTGAAGGAAGCGTACGATTTTGTTCAGGATATTGATTACAGGTACATATTGATTATATGGTAGAAGTGCTTTACACTGATAACATGAACAAATTGTTAGAAGTAAGACCTGTACTGGAGGGAACGAGCCCAATTAACTTCATGCTACAGCTAATACGTTATTGTCTGTTATTAGATATTGGGAATATTAAGGGGACCTTTAACACTACCTCAGCTACTTTCCTTGTAGGTACTGTTGATAGTTCCCAGTTTGTTATCGTGCCATGTAACCATGGTAGCGAACTGTAGGATTTACACGATCCCTTTTTCAGAAGTGGAGCAAAGAACGTGAATATATTCGAGATAACTATTCGAGTACTAGGCGCGTTCCTGACAATGTTCAACTTTACCAAGGATAACATATACCTTACTAAGGCAGTAAGTTATGTTATATTACCAAAGATCACATTATCAATGCTAATAATCCCATAATTTGTGTGTCTGTCTGTCTGTCTGTGGGTAATTTTCGAGCGGTTTAATCAAGAAAACGGTAAGAGATATGGGACTGGTTTTTTCGGTATAGTGCCGACAAAACTCTGACGAAGCCAAATGAATAAGGTTTTTTAAATCGGCCGGTGGCATGTGATTTAATTGATCTTTTTGTGGTACTTAAGTGTTTCACGTTCTCTCCCACTCTCTCTCTCTCCCCTCATAACAGATTTGCTATATAATTAGGTAATTTGTCAGTATACCTCAAGATTGTCTATCAAGTATTACTATTAGATACACGAGGGACACTCAGAATTAAATTGCGGTCTGTTTGGACTGAGCGAGTTCATACTTTCACACAGTTTTAACTACGAAAATGTAATGTAATGCATATTTTCGAATATTATAATAGGCGGGTTTATACTTTTGCATTTCAACTGCGATAGTGAAGTCCCGGCCGTAGGCACGGGTTACACCAGTACATAATATAATATCTTACTGAGAAGTAATTAATTAAGTTTAATTGTATTGCCATTTAAAAGTAACTAATATGTTGATATGATGAGCACCACAATAGATAACATTTGTGCTAATAACGTTAAAATAACATCTCTCGTTGTAAGGGGGGGGGGGTAACTTGATTACCTGGAGTGTTACATAACACTCCTAGTAGTAATAATATTCCTTAATGTCTGCATAATTAATTTGGGAAACACGTAATATTTACATTTTAGTACAGATCAAATGTAATACACAAGTTGGAGGGGTATTCTAACTATTCTACATATTATATTTTGTTTCTCGATCTAATGATTGATTAAGTTGCATTCTCTTCTAATTAATTATAATGATTCTAATGATTCCAATTAATGATTCCAATTAATTCTAATAAGCTTTCAAGCCATACTAACATTCCACACGTATTACACAAATGAACCTGTTGTCACGGTAACCTTATTATCGGTAGTAAGATGAGTGTAAGTTAGAAACTTGTAAATCTCTCTATTATAGTGTTAATACACACAGAATGGAGGGCGTTAAAACGCATGTAGTCGTGTACACTACATGTAGTGTACACGACTACATGTGTAGAGTGTAGAGTGTAGAGTGTAGAGTGTAGAGTGTAGAGTGTAGTGTGTAGTGTGTAGTGTGTAGAGTGTAGAGTGTAGTGTGTAGTGTGTAGAGTGTAGAGTGTAGAGATTAGTGTGTAGAGTGTAGAGTGTAGTGTGTAGAGTGTAGAGTGTAGAGTGTAGAGTGTACAGTGTACAGTGTACAGTGTACAGTGTAGTGTGTAGTGTGTAGTGTGTAGAGTGTAGAGATTAGTGTGAAGAGTGTAGAGTGTAGTGTGTAGAGTGTAGTGTGTAGAGTGTAGAGATTAGTGTGTAGAGTGTAGAGTGTAGTGTGTAGAGTGTAGAGTGTATAGTGTAGAGTGTAGTGTGTAGAGTGTAGAGTGTAGAGTGTAGATTGTAGAGTGTAGAGTGTAGAGTGTATAGTGTAGTGTGCAGTGTGTAGAGTGTATAGTGTAGAGTGTAGTGTGTATAGTGTAGAGTGTATAGGGTAGTGTGTAGAGTGTAGAGTGTATAGTGTAGTGTGTAGTGTGTAGTGTGTAGAGTGTAGTGTGTAGAGTGTAGTGTGTAGTGTGTAGTGTGTAGTGTGTAGTGTGTAGTGTGTAGTGTGTAGAGTGTAGTGTGTAGTGTGTAGAGTGTATAGTGTATAGTGTAGTGTGTTTTAGTGTGTAGAGTGTAGACTGTAGTGTGTAGTGTGTAGTGTGTAGTGTGTAGAGTGTAGTGTGTAGAGTGTAGAGTAAGGTGGTAACATTATTAACAGTGTACTCAGGCTGACCTTTATTACTGGTATCCGAGGAATGCTAAGCTAACAACAGTATTCCCACACTAGTGCTGCCTACGTGGAGCATATTCAGTTAATCTGATTAAGTCGTGTAGCGTTATTCAGTTTCATTTGATGATTCTTTCAAGAAAATTTCTGATCTTTTCTGACTTTTAAGTTATATAGAAAAGGTATATTTTGGGATAAGCTGCGTTGGTATGAAATTTAAACCACTGACGCATGAAATATTAGCGCCTAGTGCTGTGCTATTTAATATCTCCCCCTCCCCCTTACAATGTGTTATGTTTTGTACAACATTCCTAACATTGATCTGTCATCACATTTTTATTGGCTGTACTATAGAGCTATAGATACGACGCTGTGATGTTATTGTAGATATCAACTCTTGCAGGCAGTGGCGTAATATTGCATATTGGCTAGGTGACATGCTCATTATGTACCAGGTACAGCTAGGTGACATGCTCATTATTTACCAGGACACTTGTAGGTACAGCTAGGTGACATGCTCATTATTTATCAGGTACAGCTAGGTGACATGCTCATTGACTCTGGAGCATTTAGAACTACTTCTGGTGTACCTCTCTCCGATATCGACCTCTCAACTGGTGAGCCTTCATTAAATATTTAATTAATGCAATATACTTTGTCACATATTATATATCTTGTCCATTCTGTAGTACATCGGGCTTCCAGGTAATCAATGTTGCTTTGATTAGAATCGGGTGTAACCATGGTAACTGAGTGTAACCATGGTATCAGTATTTATGTGCACTACGTAATTATAGCCTTCTTTTCCACTCTGATTGTAAAAAGGAGGAAGAGTGAAGAAGGAATCATGTTTCTCCAAATAATTAACCAACAAGTTAGCCCTGAGAGGGTGTTTATTGGTTAGTTAGATAGTATGTTTCAAGTGTCCCTGGTTATATTCGGTACCTTTACAGCACTAATCAGTAACCATGGTAACACCACCAATCAGCTCTCTGACCTTCTTTTTACCCATTCGATAGTTTATAGGGTTCAAATAGTTCGCGCAGCCTGGAGTTTTATAGTTGATTTAGCAATGTTAATTGTTTCCATAAAATATTCAAATGGAAGAAGCAATATTCACTTCCACTGTTTCTCGTAACCATGGTAATTGTGTTGAAGTTGTTACTGTTTTAAGTAATCATGGTAACCGTATTTATTAGTAACCATGTTAACCGCAGGTATATCACACAGACCCACGTGTCCAGGTTGCAGTAAACACAGTTCTCTGAGCGAAGTAACTACAATTCAGCTGGAATTTAACGAACTTACTCGTCTTACTAGTGATCCTAGATACAAGGTAAATCAGATCTTCTTTTCTTTGTGTGTTACTAATTTGTAAACTAATTACAACACATCTTCTGGTGGCCTACACTGGCTAAATAAGAAAGAAGATAAAAAGAATTTGACATCATTATTAACTTGGTAGCTAAAACATCGTGCCAGCTAGCCTCATATCATTAGCACAAACAAATTAGAGTTGACGGTTACAGTTTACACTGATATCTTACAACTGTCACTGTTATCTGACATCTTACTATATATAAAGCGAGACGATATATATGGATATATGGATCCGTGCCATTTTACTGACACCAAGGCATCAACTTTAACGCGACTTTCCGCAAAACCCGTAAAAGATATACAACTGAAACTTTTTTGACTGGGTCAAATGCTTTAATAGCCTTTAAATCAGCATGAAAAAATGAAAAATTGGCCAAGGAATAAGAATTTTAGTGCCCAAAATTTGGACTCCCAAGAGGTGTCAAAAACGCGAATTAAATAGGTAATAATTATTTTAGTCTCTCGAGTCTTGACACCACTTTAAGAGTTTAAGGTTAGACGGTTTCCTGCTAGTATAGTTAAACTACTACATGATTAGAGCAAGATACTGGGAGGTAGCAAGATACTGGGAGGTAGCAAGATACTGGGAGGTAGTAAGGTACTGGGAGGTAGCAAGATACTGGGAGGTAGCAAGATACTGGGAGATAGCAAGATACTGGGAGGTAGCAAGATACTGGGAGGTAGCAAGATACTGGGATATAGCAAGATACTGGGAGGTAGCAAGATACTGGGAGGTAGCAAGATACTGGGAGGTAGCAAGATACTGGGAGGTAGCAAGATACTGGGAGGTAGCAAGATACTGGGAGGTAGCAAGATACTGGGAGATAGCAAGATACTGGGAGGTAGCAACATACTGGGAGGTAGCAAGATACTGGGAGATAGCAAGATACTGGGAGGTAGTAAGGTACTGGGAGGTAGCAAGATACTGGGAGGTAGCAAGATACTGGGAGATAGCAAGATACTGGGAGGTAGCAAGATACTGGGAGGTAGCAAGATACTGGGATATAGCAAGATACTGGGAGGTAGCAAGATACTGGGAGGTAGCAAGATACTGGGAGGTAGCAAGATACTGGGAGGTAGCAAGATACTGGGAGGTAGCAAGATACTGGGAGGTAGCAAGATACTGGGAGATAGCAAGATACTGGGAGGTAGCAACATACTGGGAGGTAGCAAGATACTGGGAGATAGCAAGATACTGGGAGGTAGTAAGGTACTGGGAGGTAGCAAGATACTGGGAGGTAGCAAGATACTGAGAGGTAGCAAGATACTGGGAGATAGCAAGATACTGGGAGGTAGCAAGATACTGGGAGGTAGCAAGATACTGGGAGGTAGCAAGATACTGGGAGGTAGCAAGATACTGGGAGGTAGCAAGATACTGGGAGGTAGCAAGATACTGGGAGGTAGCAAGATACTGGGTGGTAGCAAGATACTGGGAGGTAGCAAGATACTGGGAGGTAGCAAGATACTGGGAGGTAGCAAGATACTGGGAGGTAGCAAGATACTGGGAGGTAGCAAGATACTGGGAGGTAGCAAGATACTGGGAGGTAGCAAGATACTGGGAGGTAGCAAGATACTGGGAGGTAGCAAGATACTGGGAGGTAGCAAGATACTGGGAGGTAGCAAGATACTGGGAGGTAGCAAGATACTGGGAGGTAGCAAGATACTGGGAGGTAGCAAGATACTGGGAGGTAGCAAGATACTGGGAGGTAGCAAGATACTGGGAGGTAGTAAGATACTGGGAGGTAGCAAGATACTGGGAGGTAGCAAGATACTGGGAGGTAGCAAGATACTGGATACTGCAAGATACTGGGAGGTAGCAAGATACTGGATACTGCAAGATACTGGGAGGTAGCAAGATACTGGGTGGTAGCAAGATACTGGGAGGTAGCAAGATACTGGGAGGTAGCAAGATACTGGGAGGTAGCAAGATACTGGGAGGTAGCAAGATACTGGATACTGCAAGATACTGGGAGGTAGCAAGATACTGGGAGGTAGCAAGATACTGGGAGGTAGCAAGATACTGGGAGGTAGCAAGATACTGGGAGGTAGCAAGATACTGGGAGGTAGCAAGATACTGGGAGGTAGCAAGATACTGGATACTGCAAGATACTGGGAGGTAGCAAGATACTGGGAGGTAGCAAGATACTGGGAGGTAGCAAGATACTGGGAGGTAGCAAGATACTGGGAGGTAGCAAGATACTGGGAGGTAGCAAGATACTGGATACTGCAAGATACTGGGAGGTAGCAAGATACTGGGAGGTAGCAAGATACTGGATACTGCAAGATACTGGGAGGTAGCAAGATACTGGGAGGTAGCAAGATACTGGGAGGTAGCAAGATACTGGGAGGTAGCAAGATACTGGGAGGTAGCAAGATACTGGGAGGTAGCAAGATACTGGGAGGTAGCAAGATACTGGATACTGCAAGATACTGGGAGGTAGCAAGATACTGGATACTGCAAGATACTGGGAGGTAGCAAGATACTGGGAGGTAGCAAGATACTGGGAGGTAGCAAGATACTGGGAGGTAGCAAGATACTGGATACTGCAAGATACTGGGAGGTAGCAAGATACTGGGAGGTAGCAAGATACTGGGAGGTAGCAAGATACTGGATACTGCAAGATACTGGGAGGTAGCAAGATACTGGGAGGTAGCAAGATACTGGGAGGTAGCAAGATACTGGGAGGTAGCAAGATACTGGGAGGTAGCAAGATACTGGGAGGTAGCAAGATACTGGGAGGTAGCAAGATACTGGGAGGTAGCAAGATACTGGGAGGTAGCAAGATACTGGGAGGTAGCAAGATACTGGGAGGTAGTAAGATACTGGGAGGTAGCAAGATACTGGGAGGTAGCAAGATACTGGGAGGTAGCAAGATACTGGGAGGTAGCAAGATACTGGGAGGTAGCAAGATACTGGGAGGTAGCAAGATACTGGGAGGTAGCAAGATACTGGGAGGTAGCAAGATACTGGGAGGTAGCAAGGTACTGGGAGGTAGGAAGGTACTGGGAGGTAGCAAGATACTGGGAGGTAGCAAGATACTGGGAAGTAGCAAGATACTGGGAGGTAGCAAGATACTGGGAGGTAGCAAGATACTGGGAGGTAGCAAGATACTGGGAGGTAGCAAGATACTGGGAGATAGCAAGATACTGGGAGATAGCAAGATACTGGGAGGTAGCAAGATACTGGGAGATAGCAAGATACTGGGAGGTAGCAAGATACTGGGAGGTAGCAAGATACTGGGAGGTAGCAAGATACTGGGAGGTAGCAAGATACTGGGAGGTAGCAAGATACTGGGAGGTAGCAAGATACTGGGAGGTAGCAAGATACTGGGAGGTAGGAAGAAACTGGGAGGTAGCAAGATACTGGGAGGTAGCAAGATACTGGGAGGTAGCAAGATACTGGGAGGTAGCAAGATACTGGGAGATAGCAAGATACTGGGAGGTAGCAAGATACTGGGAGGTAGCAAGATACTGGGAGATAGCATGAAACTGGGAGGTAGCAAGATACTGGGAGGTAGCAAGATACTGGGAGATAGCAAGATACTGGGAGGTAGCAAGATACTGGGAGGTAGCAAGATACTGGGAGGTAGCAAGATACTGGGAGATAGCAAGATACTGGGAGGTAGCAAGATACTGGGAGGTAGCAAGATACTGGGAGGTAGCAAGATACTGGGAGATAGCAAGATACTGGGAGGTAGCAAGATACTGGGAGGTAGCAAGATACTGGGAGGTAGCAAGATACTGGGAGGTAGCAAGATACTGGGAGATAGCAAGATACTGGGAGGTAGCAAGATACTGGGAGGTAGCAAGATACTGGGAGGTAGCAAGATACTGGGAGGTAGCAAGATACTGGGAGGTAGCAAGATACTGGGAGGTAGCAAGATACTGGGAGATAGCAAGATACTGGGAGGTAGCAAGATACTGGGAGGTAGCAAGATACTGGGAGGTAGCAAGATACTGGAAGGTAGCAAGATACTGGGAGGTAGCAAGATACTGGGAGGTAGCAAGATACTGGGAGGTAGGAAGAAACTGGGAGGTAGCAAGATACTGGGAGGTAGCAAGATACTGGGAGGTAGGAAGAAACTGGGAGGTAGCAAGATACTGGGAGGTAGCAAGATACTGGGAGGTAGCAAGATACTGGGAGGTAGCAAGATACTGGGAGGTAGCAAGGTACTGGGAGGTAGCAAGATACTGGGAGGTAGCAAGATACTGGGAGGTAGGAAGAAACTGGGAGGTAGCAAGATACTGGGAGGTAGCAAGATACTGGGAGGTAGCAAGATACTGGGAGGTAGCAAGATACTGGGAGGTAGCAAGATACTGGGAGGTAGCAAGATACTGGGAGATAGCAAGATACTGGGAGGTAGCAAGATACTGGGAGGTAGCAAGATACTGGGAGATAGCAAGATACTGGGAGGTAGCAAGATACTGGGAGGTAGCAAGATACTGGGAGGTAGCAAGATACTGGGAGATAGCAAGATACTGGGAGGTAGCAAGATACTGGGAGGTAGCAAGATACTGGGAGGTAGCAAGATACTGGGAGGTAGCAAGATACTGGGAGATAGCAAGATACTGGGAGGTAGCAAGATACTGGGAGGTAGCAAGATACTGGGAGGTAGCAAGATACTGGGAGGTAGCAAGATACTGGGAGGTAGCAAGATACTGGGAGGTAGCAAGATACTGGGAGGTAGCAAGATACTGGGAGGTAGCAAGATACTGGGAGGTAGCAAGATACTGGGAGGTAGCAAGATACTGGGAGGTAGCAAGATACTGGGAGGTAGTAAGATACTGGGAGGTAGCAAGATACTGGGAGGTAGCAAGATACTGGGAGGTAGCAAGATACTGGGAGGTAGCAAGATACTGGGAGGTAGCAAGATACTGGGAGGTAGCAAGATACTGGGAGGTAGCAAGATACTGGGAGGTAGCAAGATACTGGGAGGTAGCAAGGTACTGGGAGGTAGGAAGGTACTGGGAGGTAGCAAGATACTGGGAGGTAGCAAGATACTGGGAAGTAGCAAGATACTGGGAGGTAGCAAGATACTGGGAGGTAGCAAGATACTGGGAGGTAGCAAGATACTGGGAGGTAGCAAGATACTGGGAGATAGCAAGATACTGGGAGATAGCAAGATACTGGGAGGTAGCAAGATACTGGGAGATAGCAAGATACTGGGAGGTAGCAAGATACTGGGAGGTAGCAAGATACTGGGAGGTAGCAAGATACTGGGAGGTAGCAAGATACTGGGAGGTAGCAAGATACTGGGAGGTAGCAAGATACTGGGAGGTAGCAAGATACTGGGAGGTAGGAAGAAACTGGGAGGTAGCAAGATACTGGGAGGTAGCAAGATACTGGGAGGTAGCAAGATACTGGGAGGTAGCAAGATACTGGGAGATAGCAAGATACTGGGAGGTAGCAAGATACTGGGAGGTAGCAAGATACTGGGAGATAGCATGAAACTGGGAGGTAGCAAGATACTGGGAGGTAGCAAGATACTGGGAGATAGCAAGATACTGGGAGGTAGCAAGATACTGGGAGGTAGCAAGATACTGGGAGGTAGCAAGATACTGGGAGATAGCAAGATACTGGGAGGTAGCAAGATACTGGGAGGTAGCAAGATACTGGGAGGTAGCAAGATACTGGGAGATAGCAAGATACTGGGAGGTAGCAAGATACTGGGAGGTAGCAAGATACTGGGAGGTAGCAAGATACTGGGAGGTAGCAAGATACTGGGAGATAGCAAGATACTGGGAGGTAGCAAGATACTGGGAGGTAGCAAGATACTGGGAGGTAGCAAGATACTGGGAGGTAGCAAGATACTGGGAGGTAGCAAGATACTGGGAGGTAGCAAGATACTGGGAGATAGCAAGATACTGGGAGGTAGCAAGATACTGGGAGGTAGCAAGATACTGGGAGGTAGCAAGATACTGGAAGGTAGCAAGATACTGGGAGGTAGCAAGATACTGGGAGGTAGCAAGATACTGGGAGGTAGGAAGAAACTGGGAGGTAGCAAGATACTGGGAGGTAGCAAGATACTGGGAGGTAGGAAGAAACTGGGAGGTAGCAAGATACTGGGAGGTAGCAAGATACTGGGAGGTAGCAAGATACTGGGAGGTAGCAAGATACTGGGAGGTAGCAAGGTACTGGGAGGTAGCAAGATACTGGGAGGTAGCAAGATACTGGGAGGTAGGAAGAAACTGGGAGGTAGCAAGATACTGGGAGGTAGCAAGATACTGGGAGGTAGCAAGATACTGGGAGGTAGCAAGATACTGGGAGGTAGCAAGATACTGGGAGGTAGCAAGATACTGGGAGATAGCAAGATACTGGGAGGTAGCAAGATACTGGGAGGTAGCAAGATACTGGGAGATAGCAAGATACTGGGAGGTAGCAAGATACTGGGAGGTAGCAAGATACTGGGAGGTAGCAAGATACTGGGAGATAGCAAGATACTGGGAGGTAGCAAGATACTGGGAGGTAGCAAGATACTGGGAGGTAGCAAGATACTGGGAGGTAGCAAGATACTGGGAGATAGCAAGATACTGGGAGGTAGCAAGATACTGGGAGGTAGCAAGATACTGGGAGGTAGCAAGATACTGGGAGGTAGCAAGATACTGGGAGGTAGCAAGATACTGGGAGGTAGCAAGATACTGGGAGATAGCAAGATACTGGGAGGTAGCAAGATACTGGGAGGTAGCAAGATACTGGATACTGCAAGATACTGGGAGATAGCAAGATACTGGGAGGTAGCAAGATACTGGGAGATAGCAAGATACTGAGAGGTAGCAAGATACTGGGAGGTAGCAAGATACTGGGAGATAGCAAGATACTGGGAGGTAGCAAGATACTGGGAGGTAGCAAGATACTGGGAGGTAGCAAGATACTGGGAGATAGCAAGATACTGGGAGGTAGCAAGATACTGGGAGGTAGCAAGATACTGGGAGGTAGCAAGATACTGGGAGGTAGCAAGATACTGGGAGATAGCAAGATACTGGGAGGTAGCAAGATACTGGGAGGTAGCAAGATACTGGGAGGTAGCAAGATACTGGGAGGTAGCAAGATACTGGGAGGTAGCAAGATACTGGGAGGTAGCAAGGTACTGGGAGGTAGCAAGATACTGGGAGGTAGCAAGGTACTGGGAGGTAGCAAGATACTGGGAGGTAGCAAGATACTGGGAGGTAGCAAGATACTGGGAGGTAGCAAGATACTGCGAGGTAGCAAGATACTGGGAGGTAGCAAGATACTGGGAGGTAGCAAGATACTGCGAGGTAGCAAGATACTGGGAGGTAGCAAGATACTGGGAGGTAGCAAGATACTGGGTGGTAGCAAGATACTGGGAGGTAGCAAGATACTGGGAGGTAGCAAGATACTGGGAGGTAGCAAGATACTGGATACTGCAAGATACTGGGAGGTAGCAAGATACTGGGAGGTAGCAAGATACTGTGAGGTAGCAAGATACTGGGAGGTAGCAAGGTACTGGGAGGTAGCAAGATACTGGGAGATAGCAAGATACTGGGAGGTAGCAAGATACTGGGAGGTAGCAAGATACTGGGAGGTAGCAAGATACTGGGAGATAGCAAGATACTGGGAGGTAGCAAGATACTGGGAGGTAGCAAGATACTGGGAGGTAGCAAGATACTGGGAGGTAGGAAGGTACTGGGAGGTAGCAAGATACTGGGAGGTAGCAAGATACTGGGAGGTAGCAAGATACTGGGAGGTAGCAAGATACTGGGAGGTAGCAAGATACTGGGAGGTAGCAAGATACTGCGAGGTAGCAAGATACTGGGAGGTAGCAAGATACTGGGAGGTAGCAAGATACTGCGAGGTAGCAAGATACTGGGAGGTAGCAAGATACTGGGAGGTAGCAAGATACTGGGTGGTAGCAAGATACTGGGAGGTAGCAAGATACTGGGAGGTAGCAAGATACTGGGAGGTAGCAAGATACTGGATACTGCAAGATACTGGGAGGTAGCAAGATACTGGGAGGTAGCAAGATACTGTGAGGTAGCAAGATACTGGGAGGTAGCAAGATACTGGGAGGTAGCAAGATACTGGGAGATAGCAAGATACTGGGAGGTAGCAAGATACTGGGAGGTAGCAAGATACTGGGAGGTAGCAAGATACTGGGAGATAGCAAGATACTGGGAGGTAGCAAGATACTGGGAGGTAGCAAGATACTGGGAGGTAGCAAGATACTGGGAGGTAGGAAGGTACTGGGAGGTAGC
Source organism: Bolinopsis microptera (assembly GCF_026151205.1). Lineage (NCBI taxonomy): Eukaryota > Metazoa > Ctenophora > Tentaculata > Lobata > Bolinopsidae > Bolinopsis > Bolinopsis microptera. The sequence continues at coordinate 4,540,092 of NC_087078.1, read as the reverse complement.
AAGATACTGGGAGGTAGCAAGATACTGGGAGGTAGCAAGATACTGGGAGGTAGCAAGATACTGGGAGGTAGCAAGATACTGGGAGGTAGCAAGATACTGGGAGGTAGCAAGATACTGGGAGGTAGCAAGATACTGGGAGGTAGGAAGAAACTGGGAGGTAGCAAGATACTGGGAGGTAGCAAGATACTGGGAGGTAGCAAGATACTGGGAGGTAGCATGATACTGGGAGGTAGCAAGGTACTGGGAGGTAGCAAGATACTGGGAGGTAGCAAGATACTGGGAGGTAGGAAGAAACTGGGAGGTAGCAAGATACTGGGAGGTAGCAAGATACTGGGAGGTAGCAAGATACTGGGAGGTAGCAAGATACTGGGAGGTAGCAAGATACTGGGAGGTAGCAAGATACTGGGAGGTAGCAAGATACTGGGAGGTAGCAAGATACTGGGAGGTAGCAAGATACTGGGAGGTAGCTAGATACTGGGAGGTAGCAAGATACTGGGAGATAGCAAGATACTGGGAGGTAGCAAGATACTGGGAGGTAGCAAGATACTGGGAGGTAGCAAGATACTGGGAGGTAGCAAGATACTGGGAGATAGCAAGATACTGGGAGGTAGCAAGATACTGGGAGGTAGCAAGATACTGGGAGGTAGCAAGATACTGGGAGGTAGCAAGATACTGGGAGGTAGCAAGATACTGGGAGGTAGCAAGATACTGGGAGATAGCAAGATACTGGGAGGTAGCAAGATACTGGGAGGTAGCAAGATACTGGATACTGCAAGATACTGGGAGATAGCAAGATACTGGGAGGTAGCAAGATACTGGGAGATAGCAAGATACTGAGAGGTAGCAAGATACTGGGAGGTAGCAAGATACTGGGAGATAGCAAGATACTGGGAGGTAGCAAGATACTGGGAGGTAGCAAGATACTGGGAGGTAGCAAGATACTGGGAGATAGCAAGATACTGGGAGGTAGCAAGATACTGGGAGGTAGCAAGATACTGGGAGGTAGCAAGATACTGGGAGGTAGCAAGATACTGGGAGATAGCAAGATACTGGGAGGTAGCAAGATACTGGGAGGTAGCAAGATACTGGGAGGTAGCAAGATACTGGGAGGTAGCAAGATACTGGGAGGTAGCAAGATACTGGGAGGTAGCAAGGTACTGGGAGGTAGCAAGATACTGGGAGGTAGCAAGGTACTGGGAGGTAGCAAGATACTGGGAGGTAGCAAGATACTGGGAGGTAGCAAGATACTGGGAGGTAGCAAGATACTGCGAGGTAGCAAGATACTGGGAGGTAGCAAGATACTGGGAGGTAGCAAGATACTGCGAGGTAGCAAGATACTGTGAGGTAGCAAGATACTGGGAGGTAGCAAGATACTGGGTGGTAGCAAGATACTGGGAGGTAGCAAGATACTGGGAGGTAGCAAGATACTGGGAGGTAGCAAGATACTGGATACTGCAAGATACTGGGAGGTAGCAAGATACTGGGAGGTAGCAAGATACTGTGAGGTAGCAAGATACTGGTAGGTAGCAAGATACTGGGAGGTAGCAAGATACTGGGAGATAGCAAGATACTGGGAGGTAGCAAGATACTGGGAGGTAGCAAGATACTGGGAGGTAGCAAGATACTGGGAGATAGCAAGATACTGGGAGGTAGCAAGATACTGGGAGGTAGCAAGATACTGGGAGGTAGCAAGATACTGGGAGGTAGGAAGGTACTGGGAGGTAGCAAGATACTGGGAGGTAGCAAGATACTGGGAGGTAGCAAGATACTGGGAGGTAGCAAGATACTGGGAGGTAGCAAGATACTGGGAGGTAGCAAGATACTGGGAGGTAGCAAGATACTGGGAGGTAGCAAGATACTGGGAGGTAGCAAGATACTGGGAGATAGCAAGATACTGGGAGGTAGCAAGGTACTGGGAGGTAGCAAGGTACTGGGAGGTAGCAAGATACTGGGAGGTAGCAAGATACTGGGAGGTAGCAAGATACTGGATACTGCAAGATACTGGGAGGTAGCAAGATACTGGGAGGTAGCAAGATACTGGGAGGTAGCAAGATACTGGGAGGTAGCAAGATACTGGGAGGTAGCAAGATACTGGGAGGTAGCAAGATACTGGGAGGTAGCAAGATACTGGGAGGTAGCAAGATACTGGGAGGTAGCAAGATACTGGGAGGTAGCAAGATACTGGGAGGTAGCAAGATACTGGGAGGTAGCAAGGTACTGGGAGGTAGCAAGATACTGGGAGGTAGCAAGATACTGGGAGGTAGCAAGATACTGGGAGGTAGCAAGATACTGGGAGGTAGCAAGATACTGGGAGGTATCTAGAGGCATTCCCGCAGTGCGGACTAAATCTTAATTTTACTAATTTAATAAATTACTCTTCTTTTAGAAAAAAATAACTTCTCTATTTTATGTGTCTTAATACTATTGAGTCAATAAATCTGTGTAAACACCCAATGTTTGTGTAACGTCAGTTGACACACACAGAGTGTAATCTAGTTACACACTTGTAGCAGTACGCAGATTCAATTAGTAGTAGTTCCTGGCTGCAATTAATTTAGCAGAGCTATGAAATACTCCAAATACATATTGTAGTATTAGCAAACCCTTCATATAAAGATAATATAACGAAGAACACCTTTTTTTGGAATAACTTCGTACCATCTGCATGTTTCACGAATTGCTTATTATAATGTCTGTTAATTTGTGAGGGCGCACCCCCCCCCCCCCCCCCCCCCCCCCCCATATAATGACAGTGTTGATCCAAGTGCCACACTTTGTCCCTGGTACACAGCACTATAATTATATGCGGGTTCATTCACCCTCTTTAGCTGAGACACTGGATCTATTAATCAAGTCAGTGTACACACTACACACTATATACATATAGTAGTTTTAGAGGTAACTGACCGAGCTATGATTTCAGGAGGTAACTGACCGATCTATAATTTCAGGAGGCAACTGACCGATCTATAATTTCAGGAGGCAACTGACCGAGCTATAATTTCAGGAGGCAACTGACCGATCTATAATTTCAGGAGGCAACTGACCGATCTATAATTTCAGGAGGCAACTGACCGAGCTATAATTTCAGGAGGCAACTGACCGAGCTATAATTTCAGGAGGCAACTGACCGAGTTATAATTTCTGGAGGCAACTGACCGAGCTATAATTTCAGGAGGCAACTGACCGAGCTATAATTTCAGGAGGCAACTGACCGAGCTATAATTTCAGGAGGCAACTGACCGAGCTATAATTTCAGGAGGCAACTGACCGAGCTATAATTTCAGGAGGCAACTGATCGAGCTATAATTTCAGGAGGCAACTGGACCGAGCTATAATTTCAGGAGGCAACTGATCGAGCTATAATTTCAGGAGGCAACTGACCGAGTTATAATTTCAGGAGGCAACTGATCGAGCTATAATTTCAGGAGGCAACTGACCGAGTTATAATTTCAGGAGGCAACTGATCGAGCTATGTCTACAGTTCTGAACAAAGTACCTGCTGATCATTTACCAAGGATCTATGTGGATGTCAACAGCGGCAAAACATCAGGTTAGATATTATTATTACATTTGTGTCTTCTAAACTAAAACATCAGGTTTGTGTCTAAAGTTGTCTGCCGTCAATAGCCGGATCTGTCTTAAATAGACAGATTAGTTAAAATACCTTCCTGGAATATGTTTACAGGTTACATCACAGCCTCGCAGGTTACATCACCGTCGAAATAAGGAGTCTGGAAACCGCCCATTTCCCCATTTATTGCAATTAGTAACCTGTAGCTATTTTCTTTCCATTGATCTTTAAGACAGTATCAACAGCTGCACAATTTTGGAGCATTAAAACAATAAAATGCGAACTTTGGACACGAATATTATAGTAAAATATCTAAATCTGCGGTTTTAATGAACACTTAAATATGACGTGGTGTAGTAGTGCTGTAGTAGTCACTACTAGTAGTGCTGTAGTGCTCAGTCCATAAGGGAGGCTGGTACCTGGGTCTGTGCTTTATAGACAGGTACTACTTACTAACTTACCTACACTCTGTCAAGGAAAAGCTCTGCAATAAGGCTCGATAGGCTCGATATATTATATTGGTTTTAATGAAACATTTGCTCTATAAAACTGTGAAGCGGCCAGCTCTAGTTAGTAGATACACACTACTACTAATAAATAATAATGAGCAATGTTCCAGGAACGCTGACGCTGGGAGCTCGAGGTGACAGTTACTACGAGTACCTGCTCAAACAGTGGATACAGACTGGAGAGATAAGGTATTTACTGTTTTTAGCATCCCCAAACAGTGGATACAGACTGGAGAGATAAGGTATTTACTGTTTTTAGCATCCCCTGGGACTAAGCCAGGATTTCAGGTTACGAGAGTTTATCCTGCCATGATATTTCAGTATAACACCAATAGAATATTACCCAACCCCGTTCCCGTGATAACTCTTGGTAAAATAATATTACATATAAAATTATACCAACAATACATCGTATATTGTTGCTATATAATACTGTATGTAGTTTCAGCAAAACATATTATTATTATCTTTAACTGGTTTAAAATAAACCAATAAATTGGTTTATTTTAAGGTTGAATTCTAGTTTTGAACTTGGCTAGTAATAAAGTAGACTACCTTATCGGACATAATTGGCACGGACAAGTTTTTCACGGACCAAATTTTTCACGGACATAATTATTTAGTATTCACGCTCATGACCGCCCAAAAATGTCCAAAAAACTGTGAAATTTTTGGTAATTTTTTAATAAGTGTTTTACTCTTTTTCTGAACTCGAACCAAAGTCATAGTGATCATGGTGTTATAACTTAAGGGGGGGGGGGGGGGGGGGGGGGGGGGGGGGGGGGGGGGGGCCAATGGATATTTTTTTGTGAAACTTGATTTCGAGATAGCAGTTGACCAACAAACTAGAACCAGTGACCAAACTTTTGAGGGCGTCCCGGACCCCAACCGCCAAACGGTGCCCGCGGGGCAGCCACTCCCATATTCGGTCCAAATTAGGCCCAATTTAGCCAAATACCCTGAACATGCCCAAAACCCAAATTTTAGGTGCTCTACTTGTAGCTAGTAGTCTCCTGAACTCGTATATGAAATTTCATCAAGATTGGACAAAAAATGACTGAGTTATGAGCCAAAAACCATATGCCCATATTTGGGCATACGCACCAAATTTGGTAGTTTTCGTCCCATAAATTGGTCAAATATCAATATTTTCCACTGAAACTTACTTTATATGAAAGGTAAGCCTAAACTACATATTCTCTGTAAGTTATAGCTTTATATCTGTTTAAATGTGGATACTAAGGCGAAAAGACCACAAAAAATGAACTAAATTGCCCATATCTTGGTTCGCGATATTCGCGGAATTGATCTCATTAAAATTGCAACAACTCGATCAGTTTTCAAAATTTTTCCATAAAATTTTTGGAATCGACTCGAAATCGCATTTCCACCTTAGTTTGAGAACAGATTTTTGATTTAGGCCTCCAAAAAAAATTGGCGGCCAAATTCCAAAATTTTCCCGGAGAAATTCAGAATTTGGCCGCCAAATTTTTTTTGAGGCCTTAATCAAAAATTTGTTCTCAAACTAAGGTGGAAATACGATTTCGAGTCGATTCCGAAAAATTTTGAAAACTGATCGAGTTGTTACAATTTTAATGAGATCAATTCCGCGAATATCGCGAACCAAGATATAATATGGGCAATTTAGTTCTTTTTTTGTGGTCTTTTCGCCTTAGTATCCACATTTAAACAGATATAAAGCTATAACTTACAGAGAATATGTAGTTTAGGCTTACCTTTCATATAAAGTAAGTTTCAGTGGAAAATATTGATATTTGACCAATTTATGGGACGAAATCTACCAAATTTGGTGCGTATGCCCAAATATGGGCATATGGTTTTTGGCTCATAACTCAGTCATTTTTTGTCCAATCTTGATGAAATTTCATATACGAGTTCAGGAGACCACTAGCTACAAGTAGAGCACCTAAAATTTGGGTTTTGGGCATGTTCAGGGTATTTGGCTAAATTGGGCCTAATTTGGACCAAATATGGGCGTGGCTGCCCCGCGGGCACCGTTTGGCGGTTGGGGTCCGGGACCCCCTCAAAAGTTCGGTCACTGGTCTTAGTTTGTTGGTCAACTGCTATCTCGAAATCAAGTTTCGCAAAAAAATATCCATTGGCCCCCCCCCCCCCCCCCCCCCTTAAGTACTTTAACTTATTGTTATGTAAATTGGGGGGGGGGGTCCACGTTAAAAAAGTTAAATTCTAAGATCGAGATTTTGGAATTTAACATTAATTACTTTAACTTTTTTAACTTTTTTAACATAAATTACATAATTACCCAAATTAAACTCAATTATGAGTGTTGACCTTTAGTACTATTAGTACCTCGCTCTTGCAATTGTTTTCTGTAGTTGTAACTGATTTGATAACTCTACAAAAAAAAACAGCTAGTATCTATATATACACATAATTGTATAATTTACTAATATAATCATTCATATAATACGAAAAAAGAATATGGCTTGGCGGTGTAAGTGCGGAAGGGTTATGGAAAGTCTCACATACGACAGATGTTTACGTTGCAATTTAGCGAAGGCATCAGGAGAGTCGCTCATTCGCTTGAAGGGTTCCTGTAGCTGTAATCCCTGTACCCGAACCATCTACTGAGAACACATCATCAGGTATTGATACTCCGGAGCTTCCTCCAGCTGTAATTTCCCTGTACCCGAACCATCTACTGAGGACGTATCAGTTGTTGTCAACACTTCAAAAAGGGCTGCTGATTCATCAAAACCTAGAACTCAATATGATTCTGAAGACGAATCATCTGCTGATGTTATCACTACTGCGATAATAACAAGCAACTCATTCAAGAGGAGAGCTGTCCCTACTTTTAGGATTCCAAAGATTAAGAAACCGACGGTGCAAAGCAAATTGACGATTATGGATAAATCTTCATCGACGGGTCTGAAGAAGAAGGAGCATTTGCGGGCTAACACTGATAATTTAACCACGAGAACTCCCACAGTAGACAATTCTAAATTCACAATTGGACGACCAATTGATGTTGATAAGATAAACAGCAGCAAGAAAGTGTTAAATTCAAAGAAGGAAACAGCACTTAACAAGTTGTCTACACGACTCATTGAAGGTGGAACTGCAATCAAGAATGAGAATCAGCAGGGAAATCGGGACAAATTGAACTATAGAAATACTCCTCCAACAAGTTCTCTGAGTACAATTAGACTGCCAGTACACGATGGAAAAGGTGATAAGCCTGTGATTGCGAAGAAAGAGACTGTTTTAAACAAACTTTCTACAAGATTCGCCACAGAAGATGGCACTTCCACGCCGAAAAACAAACTTTGTAAGGAGAAATCCGGAAGAAAGGCGTTCGATGCCGAAACGATTAAAGATAGATGCACGGTCAGGACGAATTTTGAAATTGAATTGTGGAAGTGTAACGACATGGTACCTGGCCAGATTATCAAGGCCAAAGCAATTCAACGGGTTTTATTCAGACTTGGGTGTTCTTTAGAGGAAGCTTGCCTACAGAATATATACAATATTTTCGGAGGAAAAAAATCCAGGTGTCCTACGTTATCAATTGTGCGATCCATGGAGCGGGTATTAAGACTAAAATCTAAGAAAAGACGTCGTCGGATGATGAGTATTTTACCTACCCCGGAATGTCAGAATGGAACAAAGAGTACAGATGATGTGGTGCAGAATACTGTGCATCAGCCATGCCCAATAGCTAGAGTGAAACCAATCTTGTCATCGGAAACTATTCAATCTATTCCAAAAATACAAGGAAAGCTGTCTACTAATTATGTCCATGCAAATGTGACAGGGAAGCATTCTTTTGCCTTTATTTCCCACATTGCGGTAATGCTAGAGTTAACTAGATCACTAGGTCCAAGCAATTTGAAAAGTTGTGACGATGAGGAACTTGTGCATAGATCGTTGAATGAAATAAAAAATAATCAGGATTCAAAGAAATATCTAAATGTAATTGATAGCGCGGAAGATATTGAAAATGAAGTCCCTGAAGTCTTAAAGCAGGTAAAGAACCTATTGGGGTGTGTGAAAGTGAAACAACCAGATCGAAGTTCTGTTTCAAAACATAGATGCTCTCATAATCTAAAGAGCCATTTAGCCAGTTATATAATATAATAACATCTATAAACAAAAGAGCACCTAAAGAGGCTCAGCAAAGTGCTGGCCTATTTACGCTTACGAAGACTCATTCGTTCAATATGTCTCAAAGTAAATAAACTCCTCCATTCTACTCTATCTCTTGCTAAGTTCACTAAGTTGGTAAAATCATCTTCATTTTTAAAATAAATTTGTCTCTTAAATAGGTCCTTTTTCATAATAATATCATACAAATTACTCCTGTGTCTACCCACTCGTCCCTTTAGTGTTTGACATCCTAGTGTAGCAAATAACAGAGACTGGTAGGCAGGTGTGTCGTTGTCACTGCGTAGAACATGACCTAGCATTGTCAACCGTGCCTTTTCCACTCTCTCGGAAAGGGGCCTGGTCTGGGTACGAGCGTAGAGGGCCTTGTTAGATATTGAGCTAGGCCAATATATGTGTAGGATGCGCTTGAGGTGCTTCCTCTGAAGAACATCTACAGACTCTAGAACATGCTGAGGTACGGCCCAGCAGCAGCAGTTGTACAGGAGCACTGATACTACTAGTGAGTCGTAGAGTTTGATCTTTCTCTTCTCAGTTATCTGACTCCTCTCTGATCCATGACACCACAGCTTGTCAAATGACCAGAAGGCAGAGTTAGCTTTGTTTATTCTACATATTAGTAACATCCTGCTCTGATCCAAGCTTAGTACCAAGAAGCGTCTCGTTTCTCCACTCCTCTTTTCCTCTTAGTTCTTTAGTTCATTATCCCACTCGTCACAGGCACCAACTTCTTCTAAATACACTCTGGTAAACTTTGTCTTTGTGTCATTGACAAAGAGACTCCATTCACTGAGAATATTCTTGGAGATCTGAAAGATATCCTGTAACTCCTCCATATCTTCACCAATCTCCTCTAAATCGTCTGAATAGCCGGACTCAAGAGGCATGTGGTTATCGGCTATAGGAGGGTTGGGTCTTGAGGGGAGGACTGCTCTTATGTGCACTACAGCTCCAGCTAGATTGAGGGTAAACAATTTACCAGCTGTGCTGTCTCCTTGGGAGGCTCCTATGTTGAAAGAGAACATCTCTGAGTCAGTAGAACACACTCTGACTACTAGAGTGGTGTTAGCCATGAGGTATTGTACAAGCCTCAGGTCGTCTCTGGAGCATCCTGCAGCTTCTAGTAGTCTGATTGTTGTACCTCTGCGGATGGTATTGAAGGCAGCTGACATGTCGATACTCACTTTGTTCCATTCAAACTCCTTCTTCATTACTACAGATATGAGCATGCTCTGTGCCCAAACTAGGTCGGCACAGCTCCTGCCAGCTTTGTAGGCAGCTTGGAACGGTCCGGTGAAGTTGTCCACAGCTCTCTCTATTCTGTTTAGCACTATCAGTGACAGGATCTTTCTAGAAACATTCAGCAGGGTCAATTGCAATGGTCGTATCGACTTAACTGGGCCACGAGTTTTACCAGGCTTAGCCAGTGGTGTGAGGATGCCTGCTCCTATTGCTTCAATGTGAATGTTTTTCTCGAAAGACTCGTTGAACACATTAGCCAGCTCTTCATGAAGGAGGGGGTTGTTCAGGGCTTTCATGACCTCGCCAGGAACTTTATCAATACCCACTGCTTTACCAGACTTGAGTTTACTGATGGCTCTCTCTATCTCTGCAACGGTGATGGGACTGTTAAGGCTAGATGGGGGGTCAAGGAAGGCAGGAAGGGTAGGCTCATCAGCGTCGTTGAACTCAGCTTCAAAGTACTCCTTAATAATCCTCGCTTTCTCCTCATTAGTACCTGCGATATTCCCAGCAGGGTTGTGGACGGTTAGAGCTGGTCTAACATATCCTTTGGCGAGTATCTTAGAGGCTCCAAAGTATCTCCGGGCGTCGTCTGTGTTGTTTACCTCTTCGACGAGTGTGTCAGCACTGCGGTTGTTGATATCTCTGAGTCTCTTTGTAATCTTACGTCTCAGCTGGTTGATGTTGGTCTTGACATGCTTCCTGTTGGTCGGGAATTTGTTCTGCATATTCGCAATCATCAGCTGCTTGCGTTCAAGTGACAGTTCAGCGATCTCAGGATCAGTACTGAAGGATTTGTGCTTTTTTAGCCAGTTGTTTGGCCATAAGAGGTAGCCTCCCTAGTCTTGGGACATCAGGAATGTCCGAGGAAGAGATTATTGAGGAACATCTATTTTCATTACTGAATAATGATGTATGTCGTGATATAATGAAGATTCCTCAACCGTATGATGTTAATCGTATTACAAGTGAAGTTCTAAAATATATGAACGACGATAAGGACTCGGCTGCACTATAGTGAAAATTATTTTAATGATAGACTTTTATATTCAGGTTAAATGATATAAGTAACTTCAAATTAGAACCTCAAGTTCTTTTATTTACGTTATTACAGTAACACCTGTAAAATTTTTACTTCATTGACACTGTTTTTTAATTTTGTAATATAATATATTGACAAATTGTTTGAGCGATAACTTTTACATTGAAACATCATTAGACGTGACTCTTTTTAACTTTGTAATATAATATCGTGACAAATTGACTCATTGTTTGAGCGATAACTTTTATGAAATATCATTAGACACTATTTTAAATTTTGTAATATAATATCGTGACACAGTGACTCTTTGTGTAAGCGATAACTTTTATGAAACATCATTAGAATTTTATTCAGTTATTAATTCATTACGATTAGTATCACTAGATTTAATGATATAGATTATCATAGCCCTATTTTCAGTGTTGACACTGTGAATGGAATCTGTTGTTTAAAAAAAAATTATTTATGAATCAGCTGTTTATATTTCTATGAATTATAATTTATTATTGTAATGATCAAATGTATCAATTATTTATCGGTTGTACCTATGTTATATGACTGTTTTACTCTTGTCATGGGCATTCCTATATTCCTACATGTAATGACTAATGAACAAAAATACCAACGCATGACCTAAAAGTAAACTAGTCTAGAATATTCACTCCATTGCAATTTCAACCCAAATTTGAATTTATGTTAAAAAAGTTAAACTTTCTAAGCCTGAATTTTGAAATTTAACATTAATTAGTTTAACTTTTTTAACTTTTTTTAACGTGGACCCCCCCCCCCCCCCCCCCCCCCTAAATTGAATACAGAGTGAATGTGACTGACGAGTGATTATATTTGTCCTATTATATTAATGTCTAATAAGCTAATATAGTAATCGGCTACACACATATCTACTCATATGTAGGGACACACACTAAAATTAATGGAAATAATTACCGGACTTTATTATTCACGGACCTTAATGCAACAGACATTATTTTCACGGACATAATTATTCACGCTAAGGTCTTCAGCGTGAAAGTAATGTCCGTGATGATTATGTCCAATAAGGTATCTAGTGCTTTAAACGATTCCTCAAAATTAAAAGGAAAGCTTAGAAATAAGAAGAATTTAAGGGAAACACCATCCGTACACTAAACAGCTGATATTGGCTATTTAGGGAGTTGCAATTCTAGAACTACTCTTCAGATAACAGTATCACAAATTCCATGATAACACCAACCCCAAGATATAACCACATATCTTAATTTTATGGGTTTGCTTCCGTTTTGTACATAGGTACCTGGTACAACATATGTTTGACCATTTTACATGGTCAAAATTGACCGTAATCATTTCAAGTCCTCTTGACCTCTGAAGAAAGGACAACAATCTATATCCTCAAATAGACAGCTAGCAAGTGAGAACCAAAATCTATATCCTCAACTAGGCAGCTTGCAAGTGAGAACCACAATCTATATCCTTAACTAGGCAGCTTGCAAGTGAGAACCACAGTCTATATCCTCGACTAGGCAGCTTACAAGTGAGAACCACAATCTATATCCTCAACTAGGCAGCTTGCAAGTGAGAACCACAATCTATATCCTTAACTAGGCAGCTTGCAAGTGAGAACCACAGTCTATATCCTCGACTAGGCAGCTTGCAAAGTTGCAAGTGAGAACCGAGCCACAATCTATAATCTATATCCTCAACTAGGCAGCTTGCAAGTGAGAACCACAATCTATATCCTTGAAACTAGGCAGCTTGCAAGTGAGAACCACAATCTATATCCTCAACTAGGCAGCTTGCAAGTGATAACCACAATCTATATCCTTGAAACTAGGCAGCTTGCAAGTGATAACCACAATCTATATCTTCAACTAGGCAGCTTGCAAGTGAGAATCACAATCTATATCCTCAACTAGGCTGCTTGCAAGTGAGAACCACAATCTATATCTTCAACTAGGCTGCTTGCAAGTGAGAATCACAATCTATTATATCCTCAACTAGGCAGCTTACAAGTGAGAATCACAATCTATATCCTCAACTAGGCAGCTTGCAAGTGAGAATCACAATCTATATCCTCAACTAGGCAGCTTGCAAGTAAGAACCACAATCTATATCCTCACTATATTAGGACGCAATGAAACTACCGGACCACGATGTATGGGGACTTGCCACCCCATGGCAACATTAAAATATATCGACTCTGTTACATCGTTTCCTGTTAATATAAAACTCCGTTACAAAATGAACTGGGATCTATTGCAGTTTGTTGCGATTTTATCACATTTGTCGTCAGTTTATTTTTCTATTTAGTTTTGATATATTTTCTAGTAGTTATGTTTTCAGGAGTGCCCATTGGGGTCTTTATTTTTAACTTATTATGATTGTAATCAATAAATTAGTCCATAAGAGACGACCCCCTTACGAGGGGCTTTCAATCAATCAATCAATCAATCAACTAGGCAGCGTACAAGTGAGAACCACAATCTATATACTCAACTAGGCAGCTTGCAAATGAGAACCACAATCTATATCCTCAACTAGGCTGCTTGCAAGTGAGAACCACAATCTATATCCTCAACTAGACAGCTAGCAAGTGAGAACCACAATCTATATCCTCAACTAGGCAGCTTTCAAGTGAGAACCACAATCTATATCCTCAACTAGACAGCTTACAAGTGAGAACCACAATCTATATCCTCAACTAGACAGCTTGCAAGTGAGCGTCCAACAGCCAAAAGCGTTGTGGGAGATAATAGGGCGAAGCTGCAGCTTAACTCGAGATGAAATTACAATTTGAGAGCATTAAACTACGAAATCACTACTAGATCCGGTCCCACTAAATGATATTCAGTACCACACCTCCCTCCCCTCCCCCTCCACACTGCCCCCGTCACCACCCCCAACCAACCCCCCCCCCCCCCCCCCCCCCAGCAGTCTACACAGAGATCCCAGAGACAATGAAATTGAGTCGGACGAAGAAGACAAATATAGGGACTAGGAAGATTTTACCGAGACCACAATATTCAAATTGTAACCTAAACTGAATTATTTGAACATAATTTGAACACCGTATTCATGTTGACCACGCAAATGTTGAGTAATATGCATCTAATCAGATGTGATCAAGACGTGAACCCATACAATTACCACCCTGCTACTTTATATATACTTCTCTAGGGCACTAGTGGTTCACACCCGTCCCTGGTAAGGATTCACACTATCAGTATCATTAAGTCTAACATCCAATTCAATTGACTTTATTATCGAGACACCAGGTCCTACTCTATAGCTATAATAATTGTTGGCAGCCTGATATCGAGACACCCGTCACCCGGCCCTACTCTGTTTTTACTGTAGTGTGTATATATATATAATTGGCCCTTTGTTCACTCAATATCTTACACTGGTCCTTATTTTAATGTGGTTACACACACTCTCTCTCTCTCTCTCTCTCTCTCACTCTCTCTCTCTCTCTCTCTCTCTCTCTCTCTCTCTCTCTCTCTCTCTCTCTCTCTCTCTCTCTCTCTCTCTCTCTCTCTCTCTCTCTCTCTCTCTCTCTCTCTCTCTCTCTCTCTCTCTCTCTCTCTCTCCCCTCCCTCCCTCCCTCCCTCCCTCCCTCCCTCCCCCTCCCTCCCTCCCTCCCTCCCTCCCTCCCTCCCTCCCTCCCTCCCTCCCTCCCTCTCTCTCTCTCTCTCTCTCTCTCCCTCCCTCCCTCCCTCCCTCCCTCCCTCCCTCTCTCTCTCTCTCTCTCTCTCTCTCTCTCTCTCTCTCTCTCTCTCTCTCTCTCTCTCTCTCTCTCTCTCTCTCTCTCTCTCTCTCTCTCTCTCTCTCTCTCTCGGAGAGGGAGAGGGAGAGGGAGAGGGAGAGGGAGAGGAAAGGGAGAGGTTTAATAACTATTGGTTAGGAATCGTGTAACTTGTAATGTTGGCGTGTGTGTAATGTTTGTGTTACCATGCACTGAATATCATTCAACATGTAATTAGATAATAGGGCGTAATATCATTAAACTGTTAAGTGTGTAAGTTATTATATTATAATTGTAGTCCTGTGTTATCTTGTGTAACATTTCAACTCCCTCCCAAATGACGTGTAAGAATGTTATTATATTAAAGTCACTATTGTGACGGTACATTAGAACTAGACAGAAACAAAGTGTGAAGGGCCTGAACGGAACCCCTCGGTTTCAGTTCCTTGTTTAATTCTAAGAGAATATTAGCCTACATTATTCTAGGGGTGCTAGTGGTGTTGGGATATACACTCTTTATAATACGGAGCCCTGAGGGTGACAATATTCAGTAGACTCACTAGCCACTAACTTTCTATACAGCATTATTAATTAATTAGATAATTATAACCGATTGACATCTCATTAGCGGTACGTGACGAGTCTACTTATCTACAATGTGTAAAATAATAGCCGTTCATGATCATTTTACCTTCTAAAGTTTCCTAAAAGTATTATTTATCGCTAATTATCTTAATATCAATTTGCTTTGCAGGGCGGCACGGATCGCTATAGCCAAAATATTTAATCGTCGCTATAAATAAGAATACACTAATCATTTCGTGGTCACCTTGAGATTGAGTTGCTCTGTTAAATAAGTGCTAATATATGTTATAGTTCTTAATTCTACTTGTGAATGTAATATGAATTCCTTCCCGTCACACCCCGCGTAATGCACATCATAAAATGTGCGCTCTAGTCCACGAAAAAGCGCGAATAATTGTTAATGACGCGCGGTAACATTATTCTGATGAAAGGATCTTATTTGGTATCCAGTTTCCCAGAATGAGAAGTTAGTGAGCTGCGCGCTACCACTATAATTATTAGTGACCGATTGGGCAACTGTCATGTCTTTGTCAAAGTAACGGGGTCATTTCTCCTGATAATGGCTCTTAGAGAATCTTCATGGAAAACATTTTTCTTAGAGGGACTCCCAAAGGATAAGATCCTAAAATGCTTCCCAGATCAATCCATAGAACTGTGCTGCAGGATCGCTAAGAGATTGGAATTTGGGCCGGCAAAATAAATAGCCGCCTTAAATTGATAGACGACAATCCCCACAGCAGGATCGAAAATTTGGGAATTCTTCAAATAATACACAAGTTATGTTTTGATACTAAGGGTGTAAAAGATTTTGATAGGTTGTAGAATATTTTAATTTATTGGTGCTACTAACACCGTGTTAATTAATTGTTTTACAATAGAAAAAACAATGCACAGCACTACAGCAGGGTACACTGACTTACTGTCTTAGGGCGGCTTCAATGTCCGAGCAGATATAATTTTTCTCCAAATCTTTATCCAGCATGGCCATGAGCTTGTTTATCTCCTTGCTGTCGTCAAGCCCCGTGTCCCTCCTCAAGATGTCTATATAGGTGATGTATGGTCTTCCCCCTACGACGATGTCCGTGAAGGAGTTCCCAGAGGAGAAGCTGATGGGTCAGAAGCTCGTCATGTCTGGCGAGATGACCAGCGAGCCTCATCCTCCGTTCACCTATCTTATCAGACGCTCTCATGAGTAATGGATACACCTTGTCGTTAGTCTGCCGCTCTGACCATGTTAAATGCCATCCTCAGCATTCTCGTATAGCATTTCTGATAATACACTGTTGCTGAGTTTACCAAACCCATCAATATGGTCAATCTTATGAAGGAGCAGACTGACTTTTGAGAAAATATTTTAGATCTAGTTTAAGTTCCTAACGATTGCTGCAGTAGTAGTTTGCAACTTAAAGTTGAACTTATCATTTGAACTTTGTTTCATTTGTTCTTTACCCTGCTCCTTGATCTCAAGTAGAACACTTTAGTGCCAATAAAGGAAATAACACCATTATTATAACACTAGTGTAACCCAGGCCTACAGCCTTCATTATCGCAGTTGAAATGCAAAAGCATAAACGGTGCAAAGGTTAAAACGGTGCAAAAGTATGAACTCGCTTAGTCAAAACCGGCCGCATTATAGTAAATTTAATTCGGAGTATCCAATAGTAATACTTAATACCTTACGAGACATATTTATGAACGACATATAATAATTCCGGTGACCTAAATGATTTGGGAACGAAAATATGGGAATTGTTTCCGAAAACCACCAAATTTCGTACCCCAAATTAAATCATTGTATTTGGGGATTTTTTTAATCTCCTTATTCTACAAAAATGAAGCCTAATATTTGAGAAAATTAAATACAGAAATCTTCTCTGGCCAGCTGTTTCATCTTGTAAATTTCTCCGGAGCCTTTGAAAGTAACTTCTAATCCTCCAGACGGTATAGAAGACCGACGGTGTCTGTTATCTTCCACTACTCTCGAAATTTCGCCGCCGTGGCCAATAAAGTAGTGACTGAGGCCAGAGCTTGCTTACTTTTGATGGAACGTGTCGAAAGTCATTTTTAAAGCAATTCTGATAGAATAATAGTGTTCATTTGTTTGATGAATCATATTTATAACTTACTATATTGATAGTAAATCGATAAATTCATAATTAAGGAAAATACGTGAAAAATAATTTAGGGAAAATAATGACGGTGACCTACATTTTTTTAGTCCGAAAATATGGTGCTTTTTTTCGAAAAACCACCGACCTTCGAGCCATTTAGATATGTCTCGTAAGGTACATTCTTTTATATTTACTAAATAGAATTTGTTTGGCTGGAAATGTGAAGCCGGGTAGGGGCAATTGTTTGGAGACTGGTATTTCCTGTCATTTACGAATTGTTGAGAAACCTTTCATTTATTATAAAGTAATCAACTGAAGAAATTAATATTACTTATCCGTGTAATCTATCATTAAAGTGATGGAGAATACTGTTCAGTAATAATGGATTTCTTCAGTTAGTTGGTAGGTAAGTAGACTGTGATATGTGTATAATTACTGGTAATTATAAACTCCCTCAACTATAAATTTGACACATTGTTACTAGCTGGTATACTAGCTAGCCGCTACTCCGCTAGCGTTCCTGCCCACTTCATCAATTATCAGGTGGTTAAAGCTGTCACGACTTCTAAACTGAATAAGTTGACAAGTGTAGAAGCTGCTCTGTAGATGATTTGTAGATGTCCTGAAACTATTAAGAAAACTCTGAAGGAACTATGAACTAGTCTGATATTGTGATCATGTGTGGCATTGTTGCAATATATGTTATCCACTAATGTGTACTACTGAACTAAGGAGGCGCCATCAGTAGAATCAACTGTAACCATGGTAACAACTGTAATCAACTGTAAACGATCCCACCTGAAACATAATGTTTTCTTCTTGAAGAAGAGAACGGTGCCGGCCACGCTGCCGGCCACGCTCACAAGACCTTGATTAGTCCGTTTACCGGATTCCGAACATATTTACTAAATAGTGAGGTTTCCTGTACCGGACCTACTCTTCCTCGCAACTTGCCTGTAATTCTTTAGCTGGTTCATTTAGCGAGAAGTTGGCGGGGTTCTCCTGGAAAAGGGGCAAATATTTGGAACAATTACCGTGACTCATTATCATAACCTCAACAGACTTTTAACAGTACCCATCACAACTTGACAGCAGAGAATTATTTTGTTGACGCTGAGAAATCCTCTATTTGACGTGGTAAACATGAACTTAAAAAGCTTCCACTGCATTACTTGGGATGCCTACTCTGCTTCATTTGTTGGCTCATTTCCCTTCTCGCAGCAGTTCAGCTTGTTTCACTTTTGTCGTTGTCTTAAAGATTATTGTATGTATCAGCTTGGTTTTGAACCTCATTATTTGTTTTGTCCACCGATTGTTTTAGTGTATCATATTTTGTAAGTTTCATATTTCACTTGTAGTTGAACCCACCCATTCTACCCTAGTTGGTGACCGCTGAGATGAACAAGTTGATACTTTCCTCCACCCTCCTGGTGCTGATTCTGGTGCTGGCATGCTGCCAAGCTGAGGAACTGGACATCGATTTAGACAATATCATGAATGACGCTGATGATGAGGCGGGGTGTCGTGCGTTTGGTCCTCACTTATTCCTCATGTTCGCTGCGGGCGCCCTCGCTGCACTTTTATAGGGTCTTTCTGTTCCCTTGACAACAATGACTTGCTGAAGACTTGCCCTCAAGGACTTGTTGAAAACTCAAAGACTGTATAATGACAACATAACGTGTATTTGTTGATAACAATATTTATCATTACTAAATAATATAATATTTATTATTGGTTACATTTCTTATTTCTCTTTTTACGAAGTTTTTACTGGAGCGTTTTACTGAAGTGAAGACGAATTTTCTTTTTCCCCAACATCAATTATTGTGAATATAATATAAAATATTTACCTTCTATACTAAATTTAAAAGATTACTATTTTACCTCTCGCCATTATCCAATACAAACAATGTATAAAATTCAGATGGACATTAAAAATCGAAACATTTTACGAAGAATGGGTTATTTTTGAAACTGGGACCGATTTAAAAGTTTATAGGCTAGGAAAGTCAGAACCGGATTTAAGACTTCTTTGTTCAATATTTCTTATAAAAATCCTATTTTCAGCTACCAAGAAGAATACATTGCCGCAGTCCAGTCAATAAAAAATAAATTGGTATTCTCATCAAAGAGAGGCCTGACATACATTGCTGAAATCCTGGAGTCGGGAAAGATAAACCACAAAATGGTTCGCACACTTTCTCTTTAATATTAATGTGTTTGAAAGCGAATGAAGCGTTTCGTTATTTCCCAAGTATTGATAGTTCTTTCATTCAAATTTCTGATTGTTTCTGAATAGACTCAGTGAAGAAAGATTCTAATGGAAATAAATAGCTGAATAACATATCAACATTTCTTCATCGTACTCATATTCTTAAATTATTTGTTATATATACTGTGTTGAAAGTATTAAAAAGTTTTAATAAGTTTTTTAAAAGTTTTAATACTTTCAACACTACTATATAACAAATAATTTGAGAATACGAGTATGACGTAGAAATTTCGATACGTTATTACGTTATTCAGCTATTAATATTTATTTCCATTAGAATCTGTCTTCACTGAGTCTATTCAGAAACGATCAGAAATTTGAATGAAAGAACTATCAAATCATGAGACTCAATAACACTACACGAATCCACCAGATTTCCCAAGTATTCTTATCATTTAGAGGCTCAGATCTGATTTGCCACTATGTTTACAGGACCACCTGGTGTGTTTCCTGCCGGGGAGTTTAGCACTGGGAACCCTACACGGAGCTCCCTCCTGGCACCTGGAGCTAGCTGAGCAGGTCATCAGGACCTGTGTGGAGATGTACCATACTAAAACAGGCCTAGCTCCGGAGATCATCAAGTTCGACTCTAGCTCTAGACTCTTTATCAGCGTGAGTAGAGAGAGACACTACAGATATTATTATAGTTTTAAACTAATTTCAATACTAAAAATATATTACATTTATTGAGGACGTTACAGAAGGAATTGATTTAATGTAGTTTGAGAAGTCCTCACTCTCCTCAAGTCCAACAATGGCGTTTCTCTTGTCGCTAATATGTATACTATAAATATTATAGAGTGGTTTACAGGTAAATATTTAGGAGTATCAGCATGGTAGGTGAATATTTACATGTTACTATCACCTCCAGTTTCTGACTTTTTTATTCATTAAGTATAAAAATGCCTCAGAGAAATGACGAATTTTCCTTGTTGCGACCCGAGACAGTAGAATCCCTGTTTATATTATGGCGAGTGACTAAGAAGCCCAAATACCAGGCGTGGGCATGGGACATCTTCAGTTCTATAGAGAGATCTGCTAAACGCTCCGAGAAGGGATACAGGTACTATAATACCTGAAACTATAATACCTTAAACGCACTTATTCTTTGTTACAAATATTTATAAGATCTAATTTTCGTTTACAATTTACGAATTCTAGCTATCGGGATCGTTTTACTTTAATAATTGTTATTTTTGTCTTGAAATAGTCCCCTTCAGTTCGATGGAGAAGATTAACACAGATAAATCACGAAGAAAAGGAGAAATGGAGTCGTTCTTCCTGGCGGAGACTCTCAAATACCTGTATCTGATAAACGGAGCTGATGACGTCATACCACTCAGCAGATATGTGTTTAACACTGAGGCACATCCCTTTCCCATCAGGCCCTCTGACTTCGGGGACAAATCAGAACAATAGAAATAAAACACGGGGTTTTACTTTATTTTGGTTACAATAGTTACAATTAGTTGGTCTAATGGATAAATAATAAATTATTCATCCCTTCAGACTTCAGAACTAGTTAGGACTTAGAATGAACAATTACAGACTAATTTATTTATTATCGATTTATTCTAGTTTGTAGTTTGACTTTTTGATGTTATAATTTGAGGACGGATTTACTTTTAAATATTTTTTCAAATGCGTAAAAAATGTAACTTAACACCGAACACGCCATCTTTAATTTATTTTTCTAGGACGATCAGTTTGACCAATCTGGTAACTAGAATCTTTTTAATCGGGGAGTTCTTTATCTTAATAAAGATCGGGGTATTCTTTTTACACTACAATATGCGTTATAACAATCTGGTAACTAGAATCTTTTTAATCGGGGAGTTCTTTATCTTAATAAAGATCGGGGTATTCTTTTTACACTACAATATGCGTTATAACTACCCCCCCCCCCCCCCCCCCCCCCATTATCATATAATTGGGGGTTAACATCTTTTTGTGGTAGGTTTGTAATATTCAGGAGAGAGGTTAATTACCAATTTATAACTTTACCTGCTGGGAAAGGCGAGGAGTGAACAAATCAACATTAACTCAATGGTTTATTAAATGTTTTTTAGTCATTGCTATTTCTTTTTAAAGAATTCTGAATTCACTTTAAGATATAACTAAAACTTGTCTTAGAAGTTGCTATTCGAAGGGTTTTGACAAAGCTGTGATCATTTTAGCTATTATATTCAAATAGGAATATTATTTATGAAATTGTAAGGTCTAGTTAGATTTTTGTTATATTTTTCGTTAAAACTTTAGTTTCAATTCATCTCTCTCTTCAGTCCTCAAATTGGTATTCAGTCCTCATTAATTATGCCTTATATTTTATATTTTTAAGAAAGTAACGAAACTAAGTATAGGTTTGACTGCTTACGTATTGGTTCATTTCATTTAAATATACAGTTAAATAATCAATATTTTAGAGTTGAATATTGTTAGTCTGAATTCAGCTTCACATCTTGTATGGGCGTCATCAGGTAAGTTCTCGCCAAAAAGTTACTAAAAAGTGTCTAACGGTCCAAAATGATCTTACTCGCCCAAAATGTATTCCTATTTATCGATAACATTACAAAATGTATTCCTATTTAACAAGTATATTTCCTGCCACAATAAAAAGTTCTTAGAAACTGTAACTCAAAAGTTACCCTTTACACAACCGTATCTTCTTTTTGTCCAATTAGCTAGAGTCCATAACCCGGCAAAAAGCTAGAGTCCATAACCCGCTAATTAGCTAGAGTCCATAACCCGCTAATTAGCTAGAGTCCATAACTCTTTTTTGCGGCATGAAACCGGTCCTTTCTCCGGGCACCAGGTAGCTGAAGCTCGTGTCTTCTGAACCTTGACAAACTCTGATCTTGTAGTTCTGACACTCTCAGCTCTTCTCCTCCAATTATCAGTTCTTCCAATACCTTGTAGAGGTTACTGTTAGAATTTAAACTGAAGGTTATGTTGTGTCATCGCCTATCGGATAGTTACAGTTCTGTTACCCATGAACGGACATCATGTGGACGCTGGAGGCCTTAATTGACGATGTCAGTTCTTCGCAGCTTGGCGAGGCCCAGTAGTGCATCTCGCCGATCTAACTAAGTACCCCTGGCCCTAGTACTAGTAGCGTTCTTATTTATGTCCGTTCAGATATTAGGTCGGTCCGTTTTGGTCCCTATTAAATAATTTAATTATCCACTAAACGATGAAGTGCTCACCTGGCTACTTCCTCCTCCTGTCTGGTTTGCATCTAGAGTCAGCACCATTAATACAACGCTCAACACCACTATAAGCACCTTCGTCATTCTACATTTTCATCAATTAAATACATAGTATTGTTCCTCAGGGTTATGGTATGTACCCTGATTACCAAAGACGGCCACGTTTCTGACATATTACAACAATACGAGATGTATTAGAATAATATAAGTTCTTAAAGAGTTTTCAAGTTAATGAAATTGTTTCTGAAATGTTTCTCTACTCTAAAAATTGACTCAGCTAAACTTACTGGGCGGCGCTCAGCCTGTCATTCTGCCAAATCTCCATTCGGATTAAGATTATGAACATAAATATAATAGCCTGGGGTCCCCAGGTAAAGCTAAACAAAAGGTCTGTAGCTATTTTAAGGGTCGTCCACATACTATAAGTAATCAGCCGAGGGGGAGGGGGTTTCTAAATGATTACGCTAGTGTAATTTTGACACGATAGCTATGTGTAAAACTGATTACGGAGGAAGAGGGGGTTACAAATTGTCCAAAAAGCGATTACGTAATATGTGAACGACCCTTACGAAATAATGGTAGATAGAATGTAGAAATAGTAGCCTGACATTAGGTTGGAACTTTTATAATTGGAATTTCGCAATATTTTTAGCTCAATTCAATCGCAGTTTTGATTCTATGTAAGGTATTAATAGGATATTAACTATGTCTGTTTAACTATTTAACTATTTAGTTAAAGCAAATGAGCATCTCGTCAACTGTCCAGATTTTATGATCGTGGCGGTGAAAAGAGGGAACGCAAGAGAGGAGTTTTGGAATAATTATTAAAACTGAGGTTTTGATAAACATTTTTTAAATGCTTACGTACAATTTTGCGAATTTTATTGAACTACTTGATGTTGAAAACCCAAATTTTTAGAACTAATTCAAGTAGTTGAAACAAGTTACCAATTACCATGGCATCAAGTTCCTCGCTGCACTGAAACAAGTTACCATGGCAACAAGTTCCTAGCTGTACAGGAACAAGTTACCATGGCAATATGAGCTGCTGCACTGAAACAAGTCACCGTGGCAACAGGAGCTGCTGCACTGAAACAAGTTACCATGGCAACAGGAGCTGCTGCACTGAAACAAGTTCCTCGCTGTACAGGAACAAGTTACCATGGTGGCATGGCAACATGAGCTGCTGCACTGAAACAAGTTACCATGACAACAAGTTCCTCGCTGTACAGGAACAAGTTACCATGGCAACATGAGCTGCTGCACTGAAACAAGTTACCATGGCAACATGAGCTGCTGCACTGAAACAAGTTACCATGGCAACAGGAGCTGCTGCACTGAAACAAGTTACCATAGCAACAAGTTAGACGCTGCACTGAAACAAGTTACCATGGCAACATGAGCTGCTGCACTGAATCAAGTTACCATGGCAACAAGAGACGCTGCACTGAAACAAGTTATCATGGCAACAGGAGACGCTGCACGGAAACAAGTTACCATGGCAACGTGAGCTGCTGCACTGAAACAAGTTACCATGGCAACAGGAGACGCTGTACTGGCAAAAAAGCGTTCTTTTATAGGGCACATTTTAGTGCTTGCGAAATCAATTAGAAAACGACCGCTATTAACATCTCCGGCGGAACGTTCTGCATTTCGGGATTATGTGTCAAATTTCTTAAGTCCTGGCGAACGCTTCGACCTTCTAGTTCTTTAAAGCTCAAAATGGCATTATTTTCAGCATTTCCATTAGAGGTGGCATTTACTCGTACCAAATTTGCATGACAGTAGGTCGACATCAGGAATACTAATACAAATAGCCAACATGACGTAGTTAGGTAGTGTACCTCCAACAAGTACGTAAGCCGTAATATTAGGTAATTTATTTTGCAAAGCTAAAAGTTGGATAGTACGAGCAGGGACTTATATTTATATATTTTTAGTACCTCGTAGGACTAGTTAATTAGTTTAATAAAAAGTTTGTATTTGTAAAAAAATTTGAATGGTTGGACTGAAATAAAACTGGATATATCCTCGAACTCATTTCAAGGGATCCACTGCCAGCAAACCTTTATTATATCGATCATTAGGACTAACATCAATGAACACACGCAATAGTGCATAGTGAATGGTTCAACAATCAACACAATATCGGGATAATTTAAATACCATGAGTTTCGAAAAATTAAAATCTTACAACCTTAAATGATTTTCGTCAGCTTAACAGATTAAAGAAGAAAGATACTACCGTCTACCGTAGCCAAAAAATAATAATAATAATAACTAAAAATTTATATTTCGCTTTATAGCCAAAAAGAACTCAAAATCCAAAGATTCAGTTCAAGCCATCTAAAGCGAATCATGAACATGTACATAAGAACTTAGAATTTTATGAAGTATGGTTTGTATGAGAAAGATATTATATGAAACTTATAAGAACACTTTTTCAAAGAGATGAGTCTCTTTTTAAACAAGACAATATCGGTCAAAGTTCTCAATTGATAAGGAAGCTTATTCCATACGGAGGGTCCTCAGTAACTAAAACCTCTCTCAGTTTTACTATAATTTGAGACAGGAGGAACATTTAGGAGGAAATAGTCTTGTTCAGTTCGTAGCACACGTACAGCTAGGTTGACTCTTGATGTCGATGCATTTGGTGATATATAGTCTGGACTCTGGAGCTATGTTGTTGACGCATTTAAACATTGTTAGAGCAATTTTATACTCTATTCGCTGTCTAATTGGAAGAAAATAGGCCTTTTTCAGGAATGGAGTGACACTGCCACTTTTTTAATAACTTTTCTACCAAAAAAGAATCGTACACAGGAATTTTGTACTTTCTGGAGTTTCTTTATGAGAAAATCAGGTAAACCATAGAGAAGTCCATTGCAATAGTCTAGTTTTGAAAAGATCAAACAGTGAATGAGCTGTCTTTTTAGGTCATAATTAAGCTTTGAGTCTTGATCTTCAAATGTAAGGAATTGATCAAAGAGGACACCTAAACTTTTTACTGTGTGGGATGCATCCACAGGGTTGCAGCTGCATTGTCAAGTTGTATTGAATTGACTGGACATGAAGAGTAACTGTTCTTGGTCTGTAGAGCTTCTGTTTTGTTTTGGTTTAATTTGAGTTTATTTTGGGTCATCCAGCTCTTAATTTCTTGAAAACAATGTGTTATTCTCTTTTCGATTGTTGACAGATCTCGAAATAGTGGTTTAAACTCAATGTAAAGTTGGGTGTCATCTGCGTACATGTGGATTTTAAATCCATGTCTCTTTGCAATATGATTAAGCTCCTTTGTGTACAGTATAAACAGAATTGGACCTAGAATTGAACCTTGCGGGACTTTAATTCTAAGGAAGTATCCTTTGAATTCTGCAGAGTGGTTCTGCAGAGTGCTATAATGATGTTTCATATCAGTAAAAACGGTAACGAGTTATGCTAATTAGAACTCTCAAAATTGATTGCATTTATTATATTTATAGTTATCATAGGTGTCTATGTACATTGTGCAACGCATTTAAATCTAAGTTCTTATACGACGGAGTTTCATGAAGGTGCAGCAGTCTGCAGGACGCAGGTTGTTGACAAATATCGCAATACCTTTATACTTAAAGTTCTTTGTGTTTTAACGTCGATTCCTTGTCTCAGCGGTTGAGGACGATAAGGTATTTCCACTCGAAACGCTTGGAGTAAGAACTTTGAACAGACCTTACAATATGTATATTTGACCGTAGAATCGATTAATATGCCATTTCTAAATAACTCGTTATTTACTCTCAAACTCAAAGTCATTACTCATTACGGGGCACCTTTTACCCAATAATCAACTCAACTATAATTAGGAAAACCGGTAGAATTAAATGATCCGTATGACAAGTAGTTAACACTAAACAGATTATACAAAATAAAATTATACACGAGGAAAATTATACGGTTGGTCGTCCTGGCGACGGTTAATTGGGACTATCCCGATTAGAATACCTAGTAACCAGATATTGAGTGTTACCTAGTAACCAGATAGTGAGTGTTACCCAGTTACCTAGTAACCAGATAGTGAGTTTTACCTAGTAACCAGACAGTGAGTTTTACCTAGTAACCAGATAGTGAGTTTTACCTAGTAACCAGATAGTGAGTGTTACCTAGTAACCAGATGGTGAGTGTTACCTAGTAACCAGATAGTGAGTTTTACCTAGTAACCAGATAGTGAGTGTTACCTAGTAACCAGATATTGAGTGTTACCTAGTAACCAGATAGTGAGTGTTACCTAGTAACCAGATATTGAGTGTTACCTAGTAACCAGATAGTGAGTGTTACCTAATAACCAGATGTTGAGCTTTACCTAGTAACCAGATGTTGAGTTTTACCTAGTAACCAGATAGTGAGTTTTACCTAGTAACCAGATAGTGAGTTTTACCTAGTAACCAGATAGTGAGTGTTACCTAGTAACCAAATATTGAGTGTTACCTAGTAACCAGATAGTGAGTGTTACCTAGTAACCAGATGGTGAGTGTTACCTAGTAACCAGATAGTGAGTTTTACCTAGTAACCAGATAGAGAGTTTTACCTAGTAACCAGATAGTGAGTTTTACCTAGTAACCAGATAGTGAGTGTTACCTAGTAACCATATAGTGAGACGTGAGTGCCAACTAGTAACCAGATAGTGAGTGTTAACTAGTAACCAGATAGTGAGTGTATAGACCTAGTAACCAGATAGTGAGTGTTACCTAGTAACCAGATAGAGAGTGTTACCTAGTAACCAAATAGTGAGTGTTACCTAGTAACCAGATAGTGAGTGTTAACTAGTAACCAGATAGTGAGTGTATAGACCTAGTAACCAGATAATGAGTGTTACCTAGTAACGAGATAGTGAGTGTGCTAACAACTGACTGGAGGATCAAAATTAATTAATAAATGTAAGATTACCAATGTTTCCAGCGGTTTGAACTATCACAATGGGGTAATGCGAGGGACCGCCCTCATAGAAACTACTAGGTTTACTTTCACTATAATCTTACTCACCATCTACTGCCCCTTTTTAAGACTGAAGGCTTATCAAGCTTTTCTACATTCATTTCTCCTCGACTACATCATTTATTTTCTTTGTTTCTCTTAATATCCAAACATAAATTATCATCAATAATCGCTCACGGATACTGTTTCGAATAATATTTTGACAAGTAAAACCATTCCATATTAATTTTCATAATTTTAGCAGTTTTTCGGTATTTACATGTATTTACAAACAATTTATATCAATATTGACGGAAAAGACAAGACTTTTGGCTACCTGACATCAAATGAGTATTAGATTCGGAAAACAAGCCATAATGAAAGTAGAGGCGTAACAGTTGGTTGAAGACGTTATCTGACCAAGAGAACAAATGAAAAACATCAAAACTCACACTTAACAAAAAAAACGTTCACTGTAACTGGCCCAATATCCAGTAAAATATGGTTCACTATTTAGGCTCATAGATTATAGATAATAATTCCAGCATTCTGAGATGATACAAAATCCCTCCCCCACAGGCAAGGTACACTCTGTGGGGTCCCCCCCCCCCCCCCCCCCCAACACACTTTGTGACAACATTTCATATTTCTGATGGGAACGAAATAAATTAAAGATTAATGAGCTGAGATGTGGTGAGTTAAGGTCTGTCGACTGAGAAAGTAAGTCCTGTTTTTATCTAAGCGCTGATAAGAGGATGGATCGTTTTGCTCTTCCATTTAGCGACAGTTATAATTGTGGGTTCTTCCTCCTCCTCCTCATTACTCTGGGGCAGCTCGTGAGTAACGTACTCTCCTCTCTGTTCACATCCCACGTGTTGGAACACGTATTTTCCTTCCCCGTGAGGCTGATCGTTCGCGAATCCTCCCACGTATTTGTGATTGTTGTGTATCCATTCACCACCGCCCTCTCTCTTACCGTCCTTCCACGTTCCGATGTATTGTGACGCAGTGGCTTGGTACGTGTACTTGCCCTGACAAGGTTTCCATTGAAATAGCTTTAAAGGAGAACTTGATAGGTTTAATGTCAATATTGTTATAATTATTATGTTTCATATCTAAATTCTAACATTATCGTCATCGTTGGCGTACAATACCGTCAACCAACAACCAGTTCCATGGGTGAAAGATTCTTGATGAGATATAAAACGCTAAATGCAGTTAAATGTACCTGTCCATGTCTGACGTGATTGTTCCATTCTCCCTCATATGTATCACCGTTGACGTAAGTGTACTTTCCGTGACCGTTTCTCAGGTCATCTTGCCAGTTTCCCTCGTACTTAGAACCATCGGGGTAAATAAACTCACCGAGGCCTTGTTTCTTGTTTTTCGCGTAATCTCCTGGTAAAAATAAAAAAATGATAAGATAAAGAGATAACTCTGACATCGTTTATACACAAAGCCGAAGAAGAACGTCGATTTAGCAATTTCGCGTCGGTCACAAGTTCACAGTGGAAAATATCTGGATTTTATTCTTGCATAAAAGCGATAATGCAATTATCGCGTGTTTATCGCCCAATATGCGATTATCGCGTGTTTATCGCCTAACATGCGATTATTGCGCACGATTATCGCCTAACATTGGCGATTATCGCTAAATGCACGATAATCGCCATTAAATAGTGATAATCGCTAAAATCTGCGATGATAATGCAATAGTGAAATGATGAGTTAATTTTGACATACTGTGAGTCATATACTGCATCAACATTCAACACTGCACTGAATCAAAATTATGGTTGAACAGCAATAAAAAATATTATATTTGATATATATATTAAACCTTGTGCCTGACGCCGCGCGCAGCGGATCCTGCATTTTCATTTTGAGTTTGACCCTGGCCTCACAATTACATTTTACAATCAAACTATAACCTTCAAAGGCGAAAGTAAACACAAGCATCAACATTTCATATTTCCAATTTCATTCCTCTTCCCCCTGTTTAACGGACGCAAACGCTATTTACGAATGACCCCTGGGCCCCTACGACAAACCCGAAACCATAAACATAAACTTCTATTCAATTTGTAATTCGAAAATTATCTCATAATTCCGTTATGGAAATAAATCTTATACATGAATAAGAATCTGAATCAATACATATTGTTCATTCTGTCTGCCGATGGCAATTATATCAATATTATATTCAAATAGTACACGGAGTTCATTACTGCATTTCAAGTTTGACACGCGCGGTGAGCCGCGCACTTTTGTTGGATTTGAACTATACGAAAATCAAATTATGAATCGAGCGCTACTAGGGCGCTCACTTAGCGCTTAGTTACCAGCCAACTTTACTTGTTATGATTTGTACCTCTTAGTGTGACCTGGATCAGAATATTTTCTTCGACTTCAGTTTTCAAAAGTGAGAGTGCTTGGATCGAATATAGATATATCTCTGTAAGAGTGTATAAGATGTTACAACTTACACACGTGCGGTAATCGGTATCATGTCACCAAGTGACTTGTCTATTGTCGTTACCAATGGCCACACTATTCACCTAATACCGTAATCTGCTTGACAGCTCGATCGAATTAAATGATTGCATTTGTTGTTATAAAGAACGAAATTAAGCACGTTCATATCGATTATCACATTAGTGAGAACATGAGTGGAAGCAGGACAGAAATGTTCGCAGGGTTAACTGTAACACGACAGTTAAGACCACTTGGTTCCGATGGCTTCCGCAGGAGATGTTGGTTGTAAGTTATTATACATCGAACTTGTTTGTTTCCTCTTACCTACATTTTTGCTGACTCGACCTGCAATCTGCACGAGTTGTAAGTGAAATTATATAAATCTTCTAATTGTAGGTATATTAAAGTATATTAAAATGTAGGATTTTTTCCGATTTTGACCCGGGGATATACTTTAATATACTTTAATATGGTTGGCCCCCCCCCCCCCCCAAATTTTACTCTTCAGGCACATGAGAGCCAGGTTCCCTACTCTCGAAGCGGTTCCCGAAATAAAACGAGCTGTGGCACGTTTCTGCCATATCGAGGGTAAATAAGTTTTTATCACTTGCCATTGCCTCACTTCTTATTAGGAACTAGAGAAGTTCTCGCAAAACATCATGGCTTAAAAAATGACAACTCTGATCGATATATCTTTTGTAAAAATCGTTCTTTAATCATTAAGGAGATGAATACATTTCAGAAAGTGGCGTACACTCTGATTGGGTGAGGGAGGTCCAGCTACGATATAAGAAATATGCTGTTGACAAGAAATGCAAGAGGAAGGGGGCAGCAGTGAAGCAGAGAGCAGCATCGGATCATCCCCCAGTTACTGCTGCTGGTACCCAGACAGATCCACTGCACGCATTGCACTGCAAGGTAAGCTGCACCTGTATCACATATGAACAATCAAATTTCATCTGTCATGATATGAGATCCACTGAATCCCTGTTGAAACAAAGCTGTTAAAATAGTGATATTCAGGATTGTGTGACCAATGCCATGCGGCATGTCCTGGACGAAAAGGCGGCGGAAATTGCGGAGATGAGGACCAATCTCCTCCTCCACCAAGCACCCTCTCCGACCCCAGCACCCGTCAGGTAGCATAGCAGAATAAATATGACCCGGTGTCCAATGTTTTTGAAATGGTTGAAAATCGTCATTTAGTATGCAGTTTAATTCCATTGTAATGTTATTGCCAGGGTTATGTAATATGTTTGTACCCAGGCTAACAATATTTAGTCAAATTTAAAACTGATATATAACACATCTAAATATTGCAGCAGTATCCTGATCAGAACCCCTGACCCCATCCGCTCTCGCTCGCGAACTCCCTCCGTCAGTTCAAATGGGCCAGGGTAAATTTTTAAGCCATAAAAGTAAATGAGTTAATGTATGTGGTGTTTTGGTAAGTCAACTAGTTATTTTATTGATAAGAAAGGACTCTTATGAAGATTGGCGATGCGTTATATCATTTGTGATGAAATCTTAACACCATATTTATTTCAGACCGTCCCGTTCCAGTCACGGTACACCAGTCTGTGCTGTGCAACCACGATCACGGATTAATTCAGCAGCATCCAGGTATTAGGCAGTGAACCCCCCTCCTGGCTCTCCCTCCCTGGCCCTCCCTCCCTGGCTCTCCCTCCCTGGCTCTCCCTCCCTGGCCCTCCCTCCCTGGCTCTCCCTCCCTGGCCCTCCCTCCCTGGCCCTCCCTCCCTGTCCCTGCCTCACTCATTCTAATTTCAGTATCAGTGCGGACAACTGGGGGCCCGAATCTGTCATAGAAGCCAGAGTCCGCATGGCTGCTGAGAGGAAAAAAAAAGGCCTCTCAAAAGAAGCTCACTGCGACTGAGATTTTCCGACAGCGTTGGGGAGGTTCAGTTTAACTATAAAACTTGTAAATACACTGAATTTATTATTAATTTTTGAAAAATTATGTGATGTTTGTTCCGTGATACTAACTTTTTTTTGTGACACTAATTCATTAACTCTATTTGTGATACTAATTTATTAACTAATTTTATGATACCAATTTTGTGACACTAATTTTGATAGACTGTGGGATACTGAAGGGAAAAGAAGCAGTTCTAACGAGCTCTTCTCAAACACAAGGATATATCTTGTGAACTTGGCTGGTATATATGAAACATTTGACACGGAGTTGTAGAGTGAGCTATGTGCCTCGCCAGGGCTAAAGTAGTGAATGACCTTGCTGTACGGCAAGTTAAACAAGGATCTGAAACTACTAGGTTCCGTACAGGCTCAACTCTACACCCGTGCCAATATGTTCATATGAAAGCCTCTTGATTTATACTAATAATTCTTTAATTCTTTTTGCTCGCTTTCTTTTCACCCTTCCCCCTCTCTCGATATTTCATCAATTATCACATCCCAACATTTGAAATGTTTTCAAGTAAAGTTTAGCCTCAAGAACTTAACCTTCACGGACATTATAGTAACAAAATGCTTTGCCCGTGTGTTCTCTGTCAACAAGAGAATGAATTGTCCGACCGTACGGTAAAGGAACATCTGCTCTCATTCGGTCACATGAAGAAAACACTGTTGGCTGATTTTATCAAACATACCGATCCGGGAGACAAACTTTTTCACCACGTGCTGAGGTAATTTACTAATAAGACACAGGCTGTCTGCATCTTTGACTATAAAACATCATCAGTCGTAACTTGAGTAGGATCAGAGTGGGTTGAGTGTAGCACTTTAAAAGGATATTTAAGAGCTGAACTTGTGAATATTAAACATCTGAAGGTGATCATCCGTGTAATCCTGCAGGTCGTTACTAGATAAGTGCTTTGAAGAGGGAGCAACCTTTGAGGTGAAGGGTTCACAGGGAAAACCCCTCCTCATCACCACTATCATTAAGCCGCACAAGGAAATAAAAACTCCTGCTGACAGTGTTAAAAGGAAGCACACTCATGTCTTCAAGGATATAGTAGAGAGCCAGGTATCCTGAATAACGTTATCGGTAATAAGTTAAACTGTATATCACTTCCGCAGTTTGCCATCATAGCCATACTGAAACTGAACGAATCCCTACAGGCAATTTAGTTCAATCAACATGAATATTTGCAGGCTGAGTCAAGCTGTTCAAAATCTAATGACTCTGATATCGAATCAGTGACCAAACGGATCCGAACTGCGGAGTTAACATCACTCTCTAAAGAGCAGCGGGAGTATGTACAGGCGTTGGCTGGCGTTGACTGTAAGAAACGAATTGATGCTCTTCATGTTGCTATGTTCAAAGCTGAATGTAAGTTGTTAAGAACGATACAAATTGTCATTATCATTACAACTTAGCGGGTGGAAAAGTTAATTCTTAGTGTGCAATAGATTTCATCGCAATAAATTAAATGCTGACTCAATTTTTAGCTAACACGGGGACAGCCAATGTACGAAACAACCT
The DNA here is from genome assembly GCF_026151205.1 of Bolinopsis microptera. NCBI lineage: Eukaryota > Metazoa > Ctenophora > Tentaculata > Lobata > Bolinopsidae > Bolinopsis > Bolinopsis microptera. Next base: position 4,506,772 of record NC_087078.1, on the reverse strand, counting down.
GCGGCCACTGCTAAAAAAATATGATATAAAAATGGAATCAGAGAAGGAAATCAAGTCAATGGAAGAATTATACACCGTGAGTGCTCAGTTGAACTCAAAACCAATTATATATCATTTTGGTGTCATGGCGTACTAGCATATAGCATAGCACAACCCAGATTTTGAAATATAGAATATATTGTACATCAAAAATTAACATCATTCATGTTTTAAGGTGAACTATATGAGTGCAATGGTTTCTCTTTCCCATAAAGCTGCAGCACATGATAAAAATGAAACTAAAAGTGGTGAGCTGTTAGCAAGACGTACCCCAGTAGCCTACTGTGATGGACAGGAACTGCTAACCAAAACACTTATAACCTTGAAGAATACCGGTATTTCAAATTTCTAGAGATTATAGAGCTGTTTACAAAAAATTAATTTGATTTAAATAGGTCAAGGTGGGCAGTTCTTTTAGCGGTTTTTATCACATAGTTCATTAACAGCCAGCTGAATTCTATATATTCCAGGCCAGTTAGATGTGGGAACTGACAAAACTATACATGTTAAGCTGTTTGTAGACGCAGACACGAGCTCCACTAAAGTGGCAGTCAATGTGCTAAACCAGCCTTCGTGTAACAGCTCGTATGCCCACCCAATGCTGGTGTACACCGAAGCTCCGGACCATCGCAGGAACATGGAGGTCATATTTAAGGTATTTCTTCATGAAATCTAGACTTCAACTTGAGCTTATGTTCGTAATGACGAAGACCGAGTTGTGAAAAAGTGCGAGCTAGCAACACGGAAATACCTGTTGAAAGTGAAATCCAAGCTGTGTGACTGAAATGGGTCAATCATGATGGATTTAGTGTTTGGGACAATCTGCTATATGCCTAAAATTGAAAGATTGTTAATTTGGTGATGCTTCACCCTCTGTTCATATTTTCTACTTGATCAATAATGATATTCGCCACATATTATGTAAAACGCCGCTTATGTTTTGCCATTAAAATTTTTTCGTTATAGTAGTGACTGCGACTGAAACCGCGCATCACGCAAGTTTTTGTCGCCGCGCGAGGGTGATTCAATTTTGTCCACTTCGCCATAATTCTCAGAGGATGTAATTTGACGAGTGCGGGACAATTTTGAGCGCAAGGAATCACTTGAATCGAAGATAACGATTGAGCTGACAATTTCTCCGGTAAAAATTAGACCTTAGATAACTGAATTGGGATGACATCGGAAATAACTCTGATGCGAGCAGGAATACACTATGTCATACTCATAGCAGTAATACTTAGACGTGAATATTAATATCCGATGGATCAAATTAGTGTATATGTTATCATTATTATATATATAAAGTGTGCCTCACTGGGGCACCCTTAAGTAACAGTTCCAGCTCGATAGGCCTCGTAACCGGGATGGATAGAGACAAACGAAATACATCATCTCGTCACAAGCAATCAGATCTAAGTTAAACGATAAGGCCAGGACATACTATGAGCATTGAATTAACTGTCAAAATGGTAACCTGAGCCCTAGAGGTGATCACATGCTATAAGCCTAACGGAAAAGTATTCTAAAAATATAAATCTAATCGTTAAGTTAAACACATTTGAAAGCGGCTGTCAGATAATATAAACGGTTCGGGATGATGGCTGTCGAGGTTCGGGCATGACGCGCCCGGCCGCACAATAAGCGGTGACTAGGGAAGTCACAACAAAAAGTCCCCTCTCAGTCTAATCTGAGCTCTCGATATTTTGGAAGAATTCTGGATTCTAGCTAGAAATAGGTAAATTAGTCAACGAACATGAGATGAATCATATATTAACTTAAAGATGAAAACCCGCTAATCAACGTTGACCAAAATTAAATTATGTGGGCTTACAATTGAATCATATAGAGTAACTATTTGATCATTTGACGTAGCCATTTTGTCAACGCAGCATTTTGTCAATTTGTCAACTCTAAATATTCGACTGCTGTTAATCTTTTAACTTTAATTATAAACTTATGTTACCACTGAAAATCTGAAATGGCTCCAGTAGATCTGTAGATGTGGCAGCTAGGTTCTCGTTATATACTGCGATAATCGCAAATTGAGGCGACAATCGCACGATAATCGCATAATGAGGCGATTATCGCACAAGGGGGGGCGATAATCGCAAAATGAGGCGATAACCGCGCGATAATCGCAAAATGAGGCGATAATCGCACAAGGAGTCGATTATCGCGCGATAATCGCGAGGGAGTGCGATTATCGCTGCAAAAATAAAATCTGCGAAATGGCCAACATTTTCCACTGTGAGTTAGTTTTAGCGCGCAAAGCCGCGCAGATTGCGCGTCAACTTTCCATACACATTTTGAAGAATTTCATCAGTTTTCATAGCAACCAACAGTGTTACAAGATTTGTCGACGGGCATGGCAACGCCAAACGGATTCAAAGCTCACTAATCACTAACACTGTCTTTTCTTTCATAAACATTAATAAAGTAGCTAGAAAACATTTTCCTCGCTGAGTTAAGGTTTCTTAGATGTCAAGTTTAGACTATATTTTGTCTTGGACCAATAGTTCAAATGTCGATATTTATGAAACTTAGTGCGAGTGGCGACCGCCGACCGCAAGCTTTAAAAACAGTGTTCGGCCGTCGGAGTCATAGAAAAAGTGGTAAAAAGTTTAATATTATTCGTAACCAATCATGACATTACCATCGATTGCCTTCATTACCCGGTATGCCTAAACGAAATTTCGGGACTTTTTCGAAGTTTATTAACGATCTTAACTCTGAATTAATTGAAGTCTTCAGATATACAACCAATCAGACTTACCGATATAACGAGCACCATTTTTAAATCGATATGTTCCCTTGCCGTGCCTCATGCCATGCTGGTATTCTCCCTCATATGTGTCTCCATTTGGTAGTACGGCCTTTCCTCGTCCGTGTCTGCCGAACGATTTTAGGTGAAAACATAATCACACTGTCCTTAATGAGAAGTATGATGACAACAAAAATGTAGAAATCGTTAAAGCAAAGGGCTAAGATTTGGTCTAGAAATCCTGAGATGGTCTTGAAAATGAGAAAAACCGTCAAATTGGTTCCCCCCCCCCCCCCCCCCTCTCTCTCTCTCTCTACCACAACGTGACATAGTGGACAAATTCTCACTCCACAGTCCACAGGATTATCGGCTAAATTTTAAAAACGAAACATTTCACCAACAATTGTGGAAAAACCATACAATGTTTCATTCCACATACTAAATTACAAGGGCTTCAATAGGGCTTCAATACTCATTTAGTGGTCACCCTGACGGCTGACCACAGCCCTTATGTGGCAAGTTTGCTCCCCGATCTATTATTCTATTATTATAAACTCACCTCTCATCGGCCTCATTTCTATCTCCCTCGTATGTTCCTAAGTTGGTTCCCTCTTCGGGAAATTCTTCGCTTCCATCGTCAGACATTTTGGCTACTACAAACACAATAAATCAAGTCAAGCAGAAGTTGTTATAAATAACAATAACAATTTAATAACTGCTACTAGTAACTGTACTGTAATCTGTAAAACAGTAGAAATAATCAAATAGACTAAACAACTAAACAGTGCTTAAAGTTATGTTTCGTTTACTAGTAGAGATGTTACCTATGTAAAGCTATGTTATACAAGTTACTATATCTGTTGCACAGTTGCATGCAAGGCAAAGTCGTCGAGTGAAAACAGTTAATCTGTATTCTGCAACTACTAGTTAATAAACATGATCGACATGCATGCAGTCCGAGATGATGTGTTCTAATATAAAACTAACTGACAAGCAATAAGTGATGTGAACATCCTGTGTAAATTCGGTTTACAAAGATAAACAGATAAACATTTGTATCTAATAATGAAAGAAAATTATAGATTACGATTATCAGAGTGGATAGTTTAGAGTTAGTTTTCAGCAGGTATGCCATGGCTCCACTGCAGGGGTGCACCCCCCCCCCCCCCCCCCTCCCCGGTTGAAAACCAAAATTGGGGAAATCATTTCAAAAGGAAGTTTGTGTGGGATATATTTTAATTTCTAGTTGATTGATTTTAAAAATTGATTTGAATCTGGAATTATTCGACTCTAAATCATTGACTTCTAAAGATATTAATCCAGTGTGAACGTAGCACTGCCAATTGAACACATACATTTCGATGAATAGGGTGAAAACTCCAAAAAAGCAGACTATCTGATGAGAGAACCAGTTTTTTGACCCTTCTGAGCCATGAAAAGAAGCTCACAAAGGCAATGGACATTAACACTATCATCGACATGTTTACTTAGACAAAGCGCTGAGTTGTTCTGAAGTGAATCATGGGAATTAATTTCTGTATGATTGTGCTAATTGTTTTAATTTTATCTGCTATTGTATTGTATTTTATTGCCCTCTGCAAGTCAATTTGGACACTTTCAGACAAGGTTTTGAGGGGTAAATTTCAAAAAACTTTTCGGGGGGCTGCCCCCATAGTTGGCAAATCCGGGACTCCTCTCACATTAGACACCACAAAAGTTTCAGTAAGTATGGATTAGACAATAATGGCTTTTAGTATTATGATTTAATATATTTCTGGCGTGCTAGAACCAATACAACAGATGGATCTAGACTCGACATACCCGCTCATGAACTACAGTCAGCATTTGAGCGCACTATCTTTGAACACACTTTCTTTTTGAAACTAAGCGTTTTGCGATGGTAACACATTATTTTTTAAATGAAATCACCTAATTAGTTCAATTTAACCTTCCTGTTTCTGAAAGGGAAACTAGGGGATGCACGGGGTAGATAAATGTCAGTTAGTGACAGTTAATGTCAGTTAATGTCATATATAGATGTCATTAACTGACATAGATTTCAATGTCAGTTTTGGCTCTTTCTCAAATAACTGACATTTACTGACGTTGGACATTTACTGAGGTGGTACTAAGGGCACAGGGGGAGCCAACATGAAACATTACACCACTGGGCTCAGGACTAAGCTGCACCAAGGTCATAAAGCAGGTAGCAGCCAATATATTGCAGTCGGAAAAAAGAGGGGAGCAATATGCTCATGTGATGGGCTTTATAAGAACAAGACTTCGCTTTGCTCTATACTACTTTGGAGTGTTCTCACAGTCATTTGAGGTGTCAGGGGAAACCTGTTATTGAAGCTCATGTTGGGTTCATCCCATTCAACCTTAATCTTGGTATTACACTTACATCGATATTTACTTAGGAACACGACAGTGAAAATTTAAATAATTTTGATAATAATGGATCGTTTCTGTTACCTGAGCTTTGCTGTGTACTCTGCTTCTGCAATTGCAATGCATGTTTGTTTGTTTGTTTGGGGACTGGTTTGTAAGCCAGCCAATGTTTACGAATATAATATTAATAACTTTATTACATAATCATAAATATATATCATAAATAGATCAAATCTGAAACACAAATTTGCACGCAGTTAATAAATTTATTAAAAAAAAAAAAAAAAATGAAAATGAAAAAAAAAAGGTTTATTGATAAAACAAAATATGGAGCACTCTGTGCTTCCAACAGCCTTTCAGACTCGCGCTAAGTTTGTTAGGGACTGATTTAGGATATCGTAGATATTGCTATGCCATGTCATTAGTTTGGATATGTAGTGTTTGTGATTGTTGAAATCAATTAATTACGGTTTGTGCTGATAGGAAAATAGTGATAGTGGGGAATGTGGCAGTGTAAATATGGACCTGGAATTTAGGATGTGTGGCTTATCCATTAATATTAGTTGCCGCTAGTCTGTGATCAGTTTGTTCTGGTTTTTTTGTGTGCAAATGTATATTCATAGTTTATTTTTTTAATATCATATAATATATAGTACTTAATAATAACCATATGACTAATAACTGATTTACTAATTAACTAATTAACTAATTCACTAAACTGATATAATGACCGTTGTGTCCAGTAACTTTCAGACACGTTGTGACCTTCTTAGACCTGGAATATTATGTAATAAGAAACTGGGCCACGTGTCATCGTCATTTTCACTCTGCAGGTTCAAGAGCATGCGTTTTGTAGCCGATTTAAAAAGGTTTATGGAAAAAAGTGTGGGTAGGGTGCTTACATTTGCATTTACAGCATGGTCTTTAAATATTTATTTTTTACTTTTGAAATTTATTTCTGGCTAAACCAATTGGATGGAATTGGTCTAAGGATCGTGTTTGCCGTTTACAAAGAGATGAAGAAAAATTCAACGTTTTGGCCTAACAGCCCAGTTCCACAGCCCAGTTTTGCGACCAGATTTGACACAAAACTCCGCGAAAAGAGTTTTGAAAGGCAAAACTCCGCGAAGGCAGTTTTGTTTACAATGTACGTTCCCATGCGGTTGGTATTTGCACGCAGATTTGCGAGCGCACGTGGGCGCATTATAATGAAATTAGCGCCCAGGTTAAAACTGCTTTCACGGAGTTTTGGGTCATATCAAAAATATTTCTCCGTGCGGAGAAATATTTTTGAATTTCATTTCCGGTCGCAAAAATGTGAGAAAAAATTTGAGCAAATCTGGTTGCAAAACTGAGCCGTGGAACTGCAGGGTAATACAATACCTTAAGGCTAATAAATTTGGTTACAACAATTTTGGTTACCATAATTTAAGTGACAAATTTCACAAATATTTTAGTCTACAGCAATTTTAGTCACATTTTTCGACTTTTCGAGACCGTTTTCCATTCCATTTATTTGATTTTTCCATAAGCAGTGGTTTTAAAGACTAAATTCTAGAAGGGGTCGTTTCACTTAATTACTTCAATGAGTTAAACTCCATGCAGATATTGCCTTATGGGAAAATAAAAGGAAGAAAGATAATGTGAAGCATAAAAGCAGCGAATTACACGTGTAATTGTCAAAGCAGTTCAGCAGTAGGAACGGTGATGTCATTATATCATATATTAATTATAAACAAAGTAAGCTCAATAATATTCATGTCATATATGCTCTACTGAAATTTTGGTCTGATTTTAAATTAATCTCCGAAAAATTAGCAATAAATTTTGTTTACAACAATTTTAGTCAAATTTTATGGTAGACTAAAATTGTCGTTCTTAAGGTACTAGGTAGGTCGGGTAGGTCGGGTAGGTCGGGTAGGTCATTGAATATTTCAGATAAATTTATTGAGTTATTTATTGAGTATCACTAATAATGTGAGCGACACCACAATTTGGCATAAATCATAATGTATGGTTTTACAGGGCACCTATTAAGAATTGGCAGTTAGAGCTTCCACCTTCTGCCCAGAAGGTCCAGGGTTCGAATCCCAGAGTCACCCAGCTAAGAATCCATTGCATAAGACCTATGCGAGTAATGTCTCCTTGGTCGACTAAGACAAATGATCAGAAAACATGATTGAGGGTTAAATGAAGATCAATGATCTTTTCAAGCTCAGTATGTCTACTGTTACTGGGCGGCGCTCAGCGTGTCATTCCGCCTAATCTCTATTTGTTTATTTCTACCTAATCTCTATACTATATGTTTACGAACATTATAGCCTCGGGTCCCCAGGTAAATCTACTGTACATTGTAGTGTACTTGTCAAATTTACCTTTTGTAAAGTATGTTTAATAATAATAATAATTCTATACAGTTACATAATTGAAACAATTATGGCCCCTTATTGTGGGCAGAGTATGTGTCTTTGTTGAAGTGTCCTGACTCCTGATATAAACTTTCCTGAGTGACTGCATTAAAATAATTTAAGGAGAGTTCTCTTTAAACTTTAAGACAATAGGAATAAATACTAGGACCTAATAAAATCAAAACAAAATGCAGCCACCTAATTTGTTGTTAAGCTTTCTCTTCTCCTACGGTTGACTAGAGGAACCATCTTTTTTTTTACTACACTTATAAATATCACTGGCTTTACCTTTTCGAACTCGCTTATGATTTTCAATATTTCGTTCGAGGAGCAATCTTCTAGCCTAATATTTTTTGTTTCTAAGAAGAATTACGTGAGTCATTAAAGGGTTGCGTGTGGGCAGTTACTTCTGGTCTACCCTGTAGGAGAACGAGGAATAAAAAGTGGTGGTATAGTTAAAATATCAGATTTAGATATTAATTTAGAGCCAACAAATTAAATTGGGACCCCAGGCTATTATTAAAATAAAGATTCGGCGGAATTACAGGCTGAGCGCCGCCCAGTAAAATTGGACCACGTACCACGTAATACGATTTAGCCAATCAGATCGAACAAGAATCCGCACAGTTAAAACTGCGCACTTTTAAAAGGCCCAAAATAAGACGTTTTGCGATAATTCAAAATTTGTCTTGATTCCCCCCTGGGGGTGGAAACGTTATTTTTACAAGGCCAACATTTTGTTGAAAACCAGACGTTTCTATCTCTTTTATTTTCGAAGTTATGCCCCTACCAGTAAGGTTTCTTGGGTATAATTCAAAATTCCCTGGGTCATGACTTTAATTACAGATCAAAAATGATTAAAATTTATCTAGCTGGTTAGTTTATTGCTTTTGATATGAAAAATGGTACTCGTCTAAATTTCCTCTCAGTAGCGCGCGCCGCTTTCTTCTCGAAATATTGACCCGAGGCAAGTGCTACGAAGTTGTGCGCGCTGGGTCAGTCCATAACTTGTAATAGACAAAGATAAAAATAAAGTTGTATCACGTCGTGACTTGTAGGTTTATAACAAGGACGCGCGCGCCGAGTTGAAACAAATATATTACGAGTATCACCCGTGGATGATGATTAATCACTCTACACTCGACTGTCACGTGACTTTTTCAACCCGTTCTCTAGCTGGTTCTGAACGACTTTTCGAAACCCTAACCCTCTAATCTGATCCCAACCCTAACCCTAACCTAATCCTTAACAAAAACATATACTGAAACCCTAACCCTAACGCGAAATTAGACTAAATTCCTTATACGGTCATATCACGTGATCGAGACAGTTTTTCGCCAATATCTCGTCAGGGGAGCATTTTAACCTTATGTCATGGGGGGTGATTCGGAATCAGCGTCCGAAAATACATCGATTGAAGTTGGTTACAACCGTCGGGGGCCCTTTTAGAACAATCTCGAAGATCGACTGTAGAGTGATTTAGCACGCTCGATCACCCGTTAAGTCGAGACCCCCTGTTTTTCTCTAACCAGAGTCCTCTCGCTTGCAGTAGCGTGCGACCGCCGAACGGTTCACCTAACCGAGAGCCCTACTTATACTTATGCAAAGGCTTTTCTCGTCGTTACAGTACCACAAAACTTAGAATCAGCGCACATGATCTCCATATTGAAAGAGGCAGATACTCCAACACACCCCGTGAGCAAAGACTATGTGGTTGGTGCCAATCAAGTATGGGCGTTGAGACCATCGAAGACGAGTCGCATGTTCTTTACATATGTGACTTGTATTCAAAACAGAGGTCGAAATTAGTCAAAAATCTTTCTCAAATGCCAATCATTGAAATAAGCAATGAAATCACCGACTCCAGCAATATCAATGAAACAAATCTCAAAGATCATCTCATGGAAATTTTGTCTCCTTACTCAACTGTAATTCCTCAAAATCACCAAAGCCTCCATATTCACTGCCACCGCTCACTTGATATTCAACCAAACACCCCACAGTATACTCAATTTCAAGAAAGGCTCTCCTATGCTGTCAACTGTGTGTGCACTTTTTTCCTTCGCTGCTCCGAAGAGCGAAATAGCTTCACCGAAGATACGCGTCAGCGTAATTCAAATGCACGAAACTTAAACAATTTTACTATCAATTTGGTGAGAACCTCGCGAATTAGTCATAATTAAGACTCAAGGATAACCCTGGCCTCTGACTTCAAGCAAAGATGATTGTTTTCATTAACTTCTGTAAACAATTATGACGGTCCATGATAATGGATCTATAATTTAATTTTAATCCTGTGTAATCCTGTGTAAATCCTGTGTAATCCTGTGTAATCCTAACCATTGACCATCAACCATGTTGCATGTGCTTTTCACCTAACCATGTGCTTTCGCGCCACTGCGGGCGCGCTTGTTTCACAAGTCAAGTTTTACCGCCGTGAGGCGGGTGCGCGCTACTGCAAGCGCAAGGGCTCTGGATAGAGCAACATGTGCTTCACAGGGGGCTGGAACTAGGTTTCCGATCAAACGCTGCCATTTGTAGTAAAACGTCGCCAAAAGCAATTAAATTTAAGCTCATGATACAGTTGCTCTCGTCCAATGAAATCGCTGCATTTTGAAATTCATTATGCATAATTGAATTACATATATTAGGTAGTGCGCCATCGACAGTGAGTCGCGCGTGCCGACCGTAGGGTGGTTTTTAGCGCTAATTTCGGCCAGCACAATTTTCTTCAAACAAATAGATATTGAGTATCCTTCCCAACCTCCGATTGCAACAAAAATTGGTAAGCTTACTCATAGACTAACAAGGAAAGTGTCCGATGATTTAAAGCATATTCAACGATCAGACATTATGTTACAGCTAAAATGTAAAAGCAGCGTATTTTGCCTCATTTTGATCACTATATCAAATCTGACATCCACCAAATTTTTCGGACAGTTGTGAAAGCCCTATCGGAAGGTCGTCGCCAATTTTAAGAATGATCTCATTCAAGGAACCGAAGATATATCCGAACAATACGACAAAAATCAACGAATTTGGTCAAATTACGCGACTTTTACAGCTAATTTTGCTCCAAAAGCCGCGCACCCACAAATATGGCACCTAGGCGAAACTCACTGATCTTTCCGAAAAGGTATGACAAATTTGGTATTGTGAAAATTCTCACAGTCTCTAGAAAACAATGGTACAGACATTTTTAAGTCCGAGCAAGTTTATTTTTATTGTGCACCCCCTACATATATTCGTATTACGAGACGCGCGCAGAGTTGGACTCGACGACGGTCTATACTAGGAACTAATATTTTACGAGATCACCCGTTCAACGTGTGAGAGATAAAGTGAACGGGTGCGCGCTTAACGGGTGATAGATTATAAACCTACAAGTGTTCCCCAGGTAAAATAAAAAGACATTCGTGGAACAAACTTAAACTCTGTTTTAGGTCTAAAATTAACAGTTTTACTAATATCGTAAATACATGGATATAATTTGTAATTGTGTTTCAAGTACAAAAGTCAGCTTGGATAAGTAGTTCCTCTTCGACTTAATGGTAAAACCTGCACGCAGCAGTAGAATAAACTTGTCGAAATATATTCACACTTGTTCTCAGCCATATTAATCACACAGCAATAGTTAGAATGAACAAATATAAAACGTATCTTGAATAATAAAACAAAATATTTGAAATCAAGCCGGTTAAATAATAAAAATGTGATCGATCAGTTCATTTGAGCGATGCTGAAACGCAAGATTTTCAGAGCACCGGCAGTTGGTGGTCAACTCAAAGATCTGATCTCCTTTAGATCTACCATCTGTAACTGGAACTGTATGTTCCTGAAAAGTTAACTGTGTTACCTACCTTGGTAACGTAAACAATTGGTAACTGGGTAACACTCTACTGGTACAGAGTTACGGGTAACAAGGAGGCCAGGTTATATTTGACGGATGTAGTGATACTCGTCTGAATTTCTTCGAAGTAGCGCGCCTTCTTCTCGAAATATTAGAACCAGACGAAATATTAGAACCAGGCGAAATATTAGAGACAGGAGTAGTGGAACCGGGCAAAGCTTTGTCATCTGCGAAGTATCGCGCGGCTCAATCCATTAACGATGGAAAACATTATACAGGTTATAAAATATATATAGGTTATATAGGTTATAAAATATATATAGGTTATATAGGTTATATAATATATATTTAAACTTATATATACGTTATAGATTAACCGGTACCTTGGTAAGGTTTACTCTGCTGGTACGGGTCGCTGAAGGTGGTTGAGTAGGGGTCCTGATAAGGATCTTCAGCAGGAGCACTGTCTGAATACCCCACGTAGTCCTCTGGTTTGGACTGCAGTTCAAGGTTCACTTTCACACCAGCTGGAGGTTATGCAAATTAAAGCTTCTTAAATTCTGTCCTAGGCATGGATCAACTTTATTAGACAAAATCGTTATCAATTCACAGCCCAAATTTTACCAGATAACCGACCACTTTTGTCCACTAACCAAGCATGGTCTTGTCCTTCAACATAGCCCTCATAGCGTCCCCGTGGCTATGAAACTCCACCACTGCTTCCCCGAACTTCATTTCCACATTTTTAGGCGGATTAGATTCCGTGAAGAATTTGATAACATCCCCCATGGAAACATCCATTGAGACCCCCTTTACCACAACTATGTGCTTTTTTGGAAGACCGGCAGCCCTAGTCCCTCCTGCCCCCGCTGAATAATCCCTGCAATAGTTCAACCTTTAACTCCCTATACAATTTCCACAATGAACCGCATTTAAATCCCTATAATCATATAATCCCTATATTATAACACTTTAACAATTAATACTGCTTTCCCTGTGTATCCCCTGAAATTGTTATACTTTATAGTAACCGCATTAGTCACCAAAACTCCCTATTTTGTTACCGCAACAGTGACCAAATTATACTTCCTGTTATATAACCACTTCGTTACCAAGTACTCCCTGTCAACTAATTTATCTTCCCAAGTTTTCAGTTTTGAAACTTATGTTTAATTTTAGCTTGAAAGATTATTTTAACATTAGCAATACCAATGTGAATGAATACTTAAAAACAAGTTTTACAGTTTTGGAAGAACAAGGTTCTAGTAAATGTTAACAATACTGAACAGTTGTAGTAGGAACACTCACTGGACTGCGAATCCCTCAGATCCATCGTATCCTCCATAAGCTGAAAATAAATTGTTTAATTTAGAATTAGGGGATTACTCACAGTCAAAAACTTCACTAACAATGAATTAAGGTAATATTTGACAGTGCTCTCTAAATTACAAAACTAGTATTATAACGGTACTCACGCGAGGATCTGCGGTCATGTGACATGTGTTTAATTCGGCCGCCCCGTGGAGGAGGCGCATAACCTCCAGCACCTCCTCTAGGTGGTTTAGAGTAGGGACCGGGACGAGGTCTACCTCTGGGGGGAGGGGCGTGTCTTGCTTCCTCCGCATGCGGCCCTCCTCTCTCCATAGGCACTCCTTCTTGGGCGTACCAGTACTTTCTGTTGGACTGGAATATTTCTATATACCTGCGGTAAAAGACATATGTTAAAGTAATAAATTAGATAAATATGCGACGTTAAAGTCTCAAATCTTCAGATTCAACCATGCTCCCCCTCCTTAACATTGCACACCAACCTGTTGCTCATCTTCTCGCCAAACTTAGCCATTGCAGCCTCGCTGTCTTTAACAGAACCAAACTGCACAAAACATTTGCCCATTGGTCGCACTCCATCTGTGTCGTACACCATCTTTTGGTAAGATATTGTTACTAACAAGTTGATTAATAAATCATATAACCTTTTTAGTATGTATTATTATTTTGATCTTGAAAAATGTCAAAAAAATGTTCTTTTAACTCTAATCATTTTAAATCCATGTAAAGTTTGGAAAGGAAAGACTGACCTGTAGATCTGCAATCTCCAGTCCGGAGAAGAAGCTACAAACATCCTCCTCGGTTGCAGAAAAAGGCAGTCCTCTGCACAATACTACTGGCTCTCTCATTTCTAGACGAGGAAAGGGTTAGTTGTAATACACCTCCCAACAATTAACCAAGTATATTATTAACTATACTGTACTACTTAGCTAACGTTTAGAATTCTTCACAAAACTTTGACATGTTGTCTGCTGAGTAAACTTACTGGACACTGTGTGTGACAATGAGCGTAACACTGAGCGTAACACTGTGTGTGACACTGAGTGTGACACTTTGTGTAAAACTCAGTGTAACACTGTGTGTGACACTGTGTGTTACACTGAGTGTAACACTGTGTGTAACACACAGTGTGACACTCAGTGTGACACTGTGTGTTACACTGTGTGTTACACTGATTGCTACATGTAAACTTACTGGAGACCGTGTTTGACTTCTCCGTGAACCTGGACATCTCATCTTTAGAGGACCTGCTTACCTCTAGGTACCTCTTACCCATGTGCTCTCTGTTTTTACCCAAACCTTGGTTCAAACTCTCTATATCTCCGAACTCTATAAACGCTTGCCCAGTTAGGCGTCCTGTAATGAGTTATAGAACTTAGTGAGTAATTAACATTACTTGCAACTAATTAATTAATTATTACAGTAAACCAATGTACAATATTGACTGCTCATCAATCATAATTACACTAAGCCACTTTATTGACTGTTCATAATGCTCTAACTATAATTAATTAATCTCCCACCTTCAGAGTTACGGAGAATGTGTATTGAAGACTCTTTATCATCCTTTAAGTTGCACCCGCCGAAAAAGCTCTCAATATCCTCCGTATTTGAGGACCAAGGTAAACCCCTCACTTTAATAACAAACTCGCCCTTATCGTCCAACTTCTCTGTAATTCATTTCATAATTTAAACTAAGTTAGTTTTAATTAGGGGCTAATAAATCGTATATTTTGATATTGTCCTGTGACTACTCTAGTTGGGTAACTATTCTAGTTGACTACTCTAGTTGATTACTCACGCTGAATCTGGTCACACTTGCTGATGTCGTTAACCATAGCCTCGTTACTAGCTTCTGTAACACTGACCCACCTCTCCCCCATATACTGGTGGTCTTTACGGATAGCTGCCTCCACGTCTTCTTTACAGGTCAGTTCCACGTAGCACTCACCACTCACCCGACCTAAAAACAGATGTGTGAACAAGGAATACCACGTACCTGAGTCATCCTTAGTGATCTGGAATACCACGTACCTGAGTCATCCTTAGTGATGTGGAATACCACGTACCTGAGTCATCCTTAGTGATGTGTACCCCGTTCTTCCTCCCTCCCTTGATATCCAGCCCAGCCAGGAACTTGGCTACATCCTCACAAGATGCGGAGAAGGGCATCCCCGACATCTTCACAATGAACTGGGCATCAGAGCCGTCCTCCATGGTTAGCTAAAGGTTTAAGAAAGAGTAATGTTCAGTAAAACATAAGTTGGGACGGTTGAAAAAATAGGTATTTAATTAGTCGTGCATGAAGAAGCGACCATTACTGGTCACTAACAAGTCTGAAAAGTAACCATTACAGATCATTAACAAGAGAAGTAAGCGATTATATTTATTTTCAAACGGATTATCACTGTTTTTGAATAATGAAACGAAGTCTTGTAACAATTGGTTGAATGAAAATAATTCTTTAAAAATCTTTGTTGTTCATATAAAATCAAATTTAGCAAATTACTCATAAACAGAAACAATAACAACATTATTCGTGCTAAAAGAGTGAACAATTAAACTAATTACCTTATAAATTTGATCCTAGCGGAAAATACAAAGAATGATCAGAAAAAAGTCTAACAGAAAAGTTAAAAACATGCAACTAGATACATGACAAAACATGCAGCTCAGATATCATCAACAATCACAAATTGTTTTGCTGAGTTTAATTCCATATAATTTGGAAACGTCCAAATAAATTAGAGTCTGATATTGGTGGCACGAAATTCTAGAATTATTGAGTTTAATTATCAAAATAAATGAGACAACTTTTAATGTTATTTTACCACAATGTCACATTTCTCATGCCACCAAAATACCGAATCATTTAAATGCTAAAACAAGGCTCAAAAATAAACATAACGTAACTAAATGACAATTCATCTCAGAAACAAGAGTTTAAGTTTGTCCAGCATTACCGTTATTCGAAGTCGCAAGTTCAACAGAAAAATTCCTAGAAAGAGAATGAAGGAAGGAACGTCCCCGTTCTTTTAAATTCTCCAATTTATCTGAGAAGGAGAACTCTCCCTCCTCCTGATCAGGAAGTACAGGAGACAGCTGTCTCAGCATCAACTTCTGCTCCTCTTCCAATTCAGACATAACGAACATCTTCTCTCTGAACTCTGCTATGTCACTGAGGGGCAGCTGAAACGCCATCATATTCGTAATAAAAGAGCTCATCTGCCCGAAGAAAGTGTTTTTGTGCACCTCAGCCGCCTCCACACGCTGTTCCTGAGTCTGTTCGCTGAAACACCTGTTGTGGGAGGACCGCAGTTTCCTCTCCGAGTGGACCGCGTGAAGAAAAGCAGCATTCCAGAAACGCATGCTGCTCCAAATGGGCACACTCATGAGCTCTTGGTAAAGGAAACGACCCTCACACTGGTAGGTGAATGCGAGGATCATGAGTACTTTAGCAGACTCGATGTCATCCTCCTGCTCGCAGATATGGAGAATAGTGGCGAAGTTAGCTGCTAGCTGGAGGAACTTATTCTCACACAGCAACATGTTGGCAGAGCGTGCTTTAGTGACCTGTCTGGAGAACTCCCGCCGTCCGCACTCCTGCAAACACAACGCGTTATACTGCTCCCTCAACGAGCTAAAGGGGGATATAGTTACGGAGGTGTCCAGTATTGTTTCTACGTAAGTTTTCATGAACTCAGCACAGGAGCGAGGGTCGACACATGTACAGGAGTCAGCGAAGCGGCCATTGCCGTTAGAGGCTGTCATTCCTTACATTCCTGAATATTTTATTAAATGTTATTTTCACATTTTTTTCACAAATTAATTTGAGCTTATTTTACAGACAATAGATGTGGATACTGGTAGTGGTGAACCATATTCACTTTGAAATGTGGTAGTTGTTGTGGATTTTGAATGGTAAATACTAGTATCCAAATCTATTATTCTGTCATTCAGAGCGAAGAAGATGTTACACACAGATAACGAAAAGAAGATGTTACACAGAATTAATGAAAAGAAATGTGCTCATAAAAAAAATAATGCTCGTATGTATAATGTACAAAAAGCAAAACAAATGCGAATTTCAAATTTCATTCTCTGGCAAACATGTAAAGTTACATAATATAAAATATAAAATAAAAACCTCTAGATTCCTGCCGCTACTGGTCATGCGAAGTGAAAATACTTAACAGCTAGCATATGCATTCCAACATCAACTTTTATAAAAGGTACTATAAATAGTACACAATTGTAAACTAAACCTACGGTTAAACGTTCTCCAAACTTGTCATTTCAAATCTTGGGTTTCCTGTTGAGACATAGGCTCTTCTTTCTCATCTTGTTGACTTGATGCTGTGAACTGTTCTTGACTCATAGGCTCAGACTTTTCTTGACTCATAGGCGCAGATTGTTCTTTGCTCGTAGACTCAGACACATCTTCACATTTCGCTGCATTGTCGATTTCTTCAATTGCCTCATTTACCTCTGCATTGTCGATTTCATCAATTGCCTCATTTACCTCTGCAGTAATATCCTCTCCTTCAGAACACCTTGCTGGTTCCTCTTCTTTGTCCCCCTCTCCTTCCTCTACTTTACTATCCACCACTGAAACTCCCTCTTCTTTCTTCTCCTCACCTTTATTTTCAACCTTAGCTTTTAAACCAAGAGGAAAGAATGCTGGCAAAAATTCGTGGTAAGCTTCTATATCTTGTTTGGTGAACAAGCAAAATATAACGGCGTCAACCTGAAAATGAGGATAAAAGTAAAAGCGTGACACAAGTAATATTAAAGATATCAATAAACTTGCATCTGTGTTGTGTTTAACCTCCACAAGTCAGATAGTGGCAGACAAGGGTATGATAGAAATTTCTTGAGCGAATTGTTCATGTAATGACTACGTCATTCTGTATCAGTAACAACACGATTGAATTGAAACGCGATTACATCACAGATTCTACGCCCTACTTCATGAACCTGAATGCAAAATGAAAGCGGTATATTTCAGTGCGCGCGCAGCAAATGTTAAGTCTCTTCAACTTTCCTAGCAAAAGTTGCATAGCGACTGACGCACAAGAGGAATTTCAGAAAGCCGTATACCGATTTGGACCATTTTCGAATACTGTTTTAGAGTAAGCTTGATTATAAAACAGTTTTATGAAGAGAGTTCAAATTATAAAGTGTTCTAAGCAAAGAATAAATAGCGTTCCTTCAAATTGCTTTAAAAGTAGTCATTATGAACCATCAAATCTAACTTACATGATCTAGATTGTTCTCAACAAAGTCTCGTGTTGTTTCAATCGCTACCTGAGCAGCAGCTCTATTTGGGTACCCGTAAACACCTGATAGAGACAAAACTTAGTGACTTTTTCTTGAGAATGAGATGTAAACTTTAAGATACATTTTACAGTCAAATGCTTGTATTCTGAGTAATAACTTGAGGTGATTCCTCAGAGAAGCAGATTTTTTAAGACGGATAAATGGGGCACCATTTTCAGTAAAGGGTTGATAAATCGAACGGAAAGAGCTGCGAGATTTCGCTGAGTACTCTATTAGATTAGGACAACATTATATAGCAACACTACTATATTGCGAAACTGTCGTAATTTATTGTTATTGCAGGTGCAATTTGTGCACTGTGTGACAATCAGTGTGACAATATCGTCCTGCCTGCTGTTTTCTGCGCAGTGATTTAATTTGTGATATTTATACTTTAAATGTTTTTACAATTTATATTATGATTAAAATAGAGTTACAAATTATCTTAATACTTGCATTAGTATTCTTCCATTATAAATTTAATACAATTATTTTTTTAAATAACATTTTCAGTGAGGTAAGGACTTTCAGTCCTGCGAGCTCAACGGATCATGGCTGACCTAAATATAGTATTATGCCTTGACCTAAATA
This sequence comes from Bolinopsis microptera, assembly GCF_026151205.1. Taxonomy (NCBI): domain Eukaryota; kingdom Metazoa; phylum Ctenophora; class Tentaculata; order Lobata; family Bolinopsidae; genus Bolinopsis; species Bolinopsis microptera. The sequence continues at coordinate 4,488,084 of NC_087078.1, read as the reverse complement.
TAACAAAATATGAGCCAGTTCTTTCTTCTACCAAAATCTCCACACAAAACCCTGCATCGTAAAAACGGTTTATAGAAATCATCAGCCACAACTTACATTAAATACATACTATGTAAATTGTAAAACAAACTAAACAGTATCGGCACGTAGATAAAGAATGTGAACATAACAATATATAAAAGTTCATAAATTCTCATAACACAGTGTAACTACCTGTGACGATCGAGGGAAAAAAGAAAAACTTTGTTACACCAAAAGAAGCCCAAAACATCATGGGTATAACCAACAATTTGAACAGTGATGGTACAGTTACTAACAATAAGAGTACCTCTTCCCACTTCAAACCTGGTAAAGCTTATTTCTACCCCACTCTAAAGATCCACAAGCTTCAAAAGGAAGACCTTAAACCAGGAGTCGAGCCCCCCTTCAGGCTCATCACGGCACTTCAAGATGGAATCACAAAACGCAGTGATGTTTTCCTTGCTAGCCAATACCTGAAGGATCTTGAAAAGGATTTCTGCTCTGACCTTTTGACTGATAACACCGATGCCCTTCAATGGTTGGAATTCGTGGATAGTGAACATTCCCCAGTACAGAAGAAAGGCTTCAGATCGTTTACCTACGACTTTAAGGCCCTCTATGACTCTTTAACACCACCCCTCGTCATAGAGGCCTTGAGGTCCGCTATGTCATCATGTAGAGAAGATTGGTCTGAAGACTTCTGCCAGTGGCTCACACAACTGGTGGAATTAAGCCTCCGATCCTCTGTTGGGGTGTTCGATCAAAATTGGTTCATACAGCTCATTGGTATCCCTACGGGTGGATCACTATGTGTCCAAATCGCAAACATAGCAGTCTACTACCTAATGAACAAATGTGTTTATAGTAACCCAGAGCTCATGAAGAAGATCGTATCAGCCAGGCGTTACATTGACGACGGAGCAGGTTTGTTTGAGGGAACTACAGATGAGTTCAAAATTTGGATTGCAGATGTCAACAAAGCACTCCTCCCCCATGGCCTAATCATTGATGAGTACCAAATAGAAGATCCTGGTAAATACGTATCTTTCCTTGACATAATGTTCACTTTCGATTCCTTGGGCTCCCTCCAAACGGATTTGTTCATAAAGAAAACGGACTCTCGTTCATACCTACACTTTAAAAGCTCCCACCCAAACCATATCTATTCCGGTATCGTGTACTCTCAATGCCTTAGACTCAGAAGGATCATCAACTGCCAAGAACGCCTCAAAGGACACCTCGACAACCTCAAAAAAGCCTTCCTTGCTGCGTGTTACCCTAGGAAAATGGTTGAGAACATTAGTAATAAGGTGCTCAATTCAACAAGATCACTGTTACGCAAAGTTCAATCTCCTGATGACCAGACATCTTTACACCTTCCAATCAGGGTCATATCTACTTATGGTAGTGATGATGATTTGGTGTCTGTGACTAAGAAGTATGAAGAACACCTCTCAAGAACAAGGAGTTTCAGTGAAAGTGACACTGTTGAAACATCCCAAGAGACCTCCTCAACAGCTTCCACTCCTAGGAAGAAAATATTCAGTTACACCAAGAAAACAGGGCCAAGCCTAAAATCTCGCCTCGTCAAATTGAAAGAACTTGCTTTAGGAGCTAAACATGGTCCAACCAGCAAATGCCATATGCCAAGATGCAAATGCTGCGAACTTGTCAAAGGCAGCCATGAATTCAAAGTGAACGGCGAGAAGGTTAAAGCTTCCCCTGGAAACTGCCTGAGTTACAACATCATTTATCTGTTCCAATGTAGTTTCTGTAGAAAGGCTTACGTCGGTCGCACTACTCGCTCTCTACGGGTTAGAACTGGAGAACATAGGGTCAAATATTATAAACTTTTAAATGGTGATAAGGTAGATGAAACAAGTGATGAATATAGTTTGGGCTTACATTTGTTGGATCATGGTTTTAAACAAAGGGAGGATTTTAACAAAATTTTTAATGTTTCAATTATTGATAATTCTAGTCCTAAAACTTTAGAAGTTCGTGAACATAAATATATTCAACAACTCAAGACTTTAAAACCTTTGGGAATAAACACTATAAATCCTTTTGGCCTTCCGTTACTCCTAACATCTTAATTTTAATTATTATATAACCGTTTTAAGAGTGTTCAGATTTTTAAAGGAATTTTGGGTTTTACTAACTTTTTACAATTTTTAGGCTTATGTCACTGAAGATGACGCCTTGCAACATGTTTGACGATAGCCTGTAAATTGATAGTTTGATCTCAGTATTTACAACAAATCATCTAGCTTGATTGATTCAAAGGGAGAATTAAATTCCTCTCTAACTACCTGTGACACTGTGTTACACTCAGTGTAACTGCCTGTGACACTGTGTTACACTCAGTGTAACTGCCTGTGACACTGTGTTACACTCAGTGTAACTGTCTGTGACACTGTGTTACACTCAGTGTAACTGCCTGTGACACTGTGTTACACTCAGTGTTACTGCCTGTGACACTGTGTTACACTCAGTGTAACTGCCTGTGACACTGTGTTACACTCAGTGTAACTGCCTGTGACACTGTGTTACACTCAGTGTAACTGCCTGTGACACTGTGTTACACTCAGTGTAACTGCCTGTGACACTGTGTTACACTCAGTGTAACTGCCTGTGACACTGTGTTACACTCAGTGTAACTGCCTGTGACACTGTGTTACACTCAGTGTAACTGCCTGTGACACTGTGTTACACTCAGTGTAACTGCTTGTGACACTGTGTTACACTCAGTGTAACTGCCTGTGAAACTGAACCACAAATGGACACACCAAGATGACACTGGGTATCAAACATGCCTACACATTCACAAACCTTCACACTACACTCAATAACAAATACAGAATACAGAACTGCACCTTATCACGGCACACTGTGGTCTGAACAAACGTCTCCACACCATTTGCAAATCAAGCACCAGTGCATGTTCTATGTGCGGCGATGGAGAATATACCGTCCACACTTTCTTGGACAGTGCCCAGCTAGATCGCTAAACTTGGAGGGCAATACTTAATACTTTCGGGATTAACTTGATATTAAGGCCATATTAACTTGTCTTTTTGGCAGGGCCGGACTTAACACACTGAACAGACTAGGTATATAAAATAACGATAAGGAAACAATAGAAACCATAATAAAAGTATAAAGATAATATTAAAAATGTCAAGAACTCAAGAAATCGTTACCACAGCCATTGGATTTAATGTAGAAACAGTTTTTATTTGAAATTCTTTGCTCTTGCGTTTAAAAAAATAGTTGAAAGGAAGGATGTTTTGCCACTAAATTGTACAAACATTAACCAATACACGCGTAATCGGCGCATTTTGTAAAATTACTGTGATTCATTAATATCTGAATATCAGCTATATCATATTAAACATCTAGAATACCGTGCAGTGAGTAGATGCGTATAACTAGAAATACAAGTTCGTTTCCAATGTTTATCTGTGTTATGTACATATAATATGTGTAACGTATTGTAGTGTAATGTATTGAAGTGTAATGTATTGAAGTGTAATATCAAGCTGGCTGGTTCCATTTCCTTCTCTCCCCAACTAGGTGGACACAATACACCAGTTTTGTAACTAGTACGCTGTAATCACTAATTAATTATACTATACAGAGCTATACTCTTACGGCCTTCTTAAAGGAGAGATTTAATGTAGATACCAAGATGAAGCTTAGTTAACAAACATTTATCATATTTTTTAAATTTTGACAGAAACACTAAACAGTCACCATCTCTAAAGACAAATTCACAATTCCTTATTCAGCGAATAGAAATATAGTCAGGTAAGCTTTTACTTCCAAAACAAAGCAATATTCATATGATATCAGTGGAAATACAGGAAAAAGGAAAAAACTTTCAAATTAGTAAAAATATAAGGAAAAGGAAGTAATATTCATACCTGTAGAGATACAGGGAAAAGCGATGGATTTCAAACTGTTCTCCCTCATGAGCTGGAAACATTTGTTGTAAGAAGATTTGAGAACTTCTGGATTCTTCCCCCGCGGTCCAACCGTATGTATAATATGTTTTGAAGGCAGGTTGTGACCTGAAAGAGAGCTAAAGTAAACATATTGTGGACAGGATTATTGTACCGTATTGTGTAATGGGAGGGGGGAGGGGGGCACCAGGAAAAGAAAGGCATTATAATAGACACAGCACAGCATCTTCTCTGGTAACTGACCTTTAGTAATTTTGGCGTCCCCAGTACTACACCCGCCTAGTTTAGAACACTCAGTGCGGAGGCTGGGCCCCGCAGCGGCGTGTATTGCGCCGTCCACCCCGCCACCTCCTAATAAGGAGTTGTTAGCTGCGTTTACTATACTGTCTACTTGTAGACCTGTTATATCACCCAGGTAGATGTACAGTTTAGAGTTAACCGTCTCGGAGTGGGCTCGCTGCGGTGTCACTCCTCTCACGGCTCCTGTGTGCAGGTAGTTACGTTAATTGCATAATTATGTTAAATGAATAATTAACACAATTATACGCATTAAATATATTGACACACATTGCGATGACCTATCGATAAGTTAGGAGACACTATATAATGAAGCTAAATGTTAAGGTGCCAACATTTCGCAAGTGGAGTGTACTGAAATACAAGAGAACTAGACATTAATGGTTTGATCACTCAACATAGCATCATTATATTTCAATATTTTCGGTTAAAAGCCTGCTATATTTTTATACTTAATATCATAAAATTAAGCACAAAATATGACTAATACCACATTTATTCTTACAAACTTTGAGATCCATATAGTTGCCATGGGGATGTTTCAGATATAGGGACAGTAGGACGGGGACGTTTTCTCCGGTTAAAGAAGTTCATTTAGTACTGTACACTGTACACTGTACTAATCTTACATCTGTAAAATACGCATCAATTAATTTCCTCTTTAATTACATGTAACCAGCCAATAAACCGCACCCTTTTTTTAATTTGCGACATTAAATTTAAGGTATAACTAAATTTATTACAAATATTATAAATAAGAGAGGAAAACAGCAGCTTGTAACAAAGTATTCAAACAATCATTATATTTACAATCAATGTGCAATTAAAAAGATATATCAGTCTATGAATGCATCAAGATCACATGATCAACAAAAATCCAGTGTAATTTTAATGACAACCCCGTTAATGAGCACTTAAATTTGTGGAAACTTAAATCAATGACATTAGAAAAGTAAATGACAAGTTTATTAGGATTTAGAGGCTAGTGAGATGGTGAGTTATAGTTTTCATCCTAAATGCAATCGTATACCGGTAACATTTGGCTTCTTAAAGATACAAATTTTGAAATTTTTTTATTGTATCTTCTCTTAGACGTACATTTTCATAAAATACCTAACGATAATTATAGCACGATGACTGCCAACTTAAAATATATAAAACACTGAAATTAGTAATACAAACAGGTACTGGTACTGGTACTGGTCTACCCTTTGGGGCAACTAAGCTGATGACACTGATACTCTATAGCACTCTGAAAAAAGTCCCCACAATTATCACACGCCAGCTCTAGCATCTGCGGGTGCTTGAAACTCATGTGGAAATCTAACTTGGACTTGTCTTTGAACTTGCGAGAACAGTAAGGACAAGGAACACTGTTCGCGGCAATGTTTCGTTTTGAACCCACTGATGTAGTGCCCATGTCAGCAAAAATATCATTCGCAGGAGTTGACACAGACTTCTTGACTTTGGTGGTGACGGGAGTCTTTTTGGAGAAAGTCCGGACAGAAAGAACTGTTTTCTTTGGTTTTCTGGCAGGTTTGGAGAAAGTGCTGAGCATGTCCTGGAAGGGATCAAGAGGAGAAGGAACAGGGGGAGGAGGAAGTTTAACTGGTGGAGGAGGAGATTTGTCTACTTCATGACCTATAATACTGTTCAAAGGCGGGTCTAGCGGTTCCATCTCCTCCTCCTCCTCGTTATCTATCTGTGGTTCAGGGAAATAGCTCCTTGCTCCTAATTCTTTCTTCACATCAGTACTTGAAGCAGTGGCATACAAATCACCGAGTACATTATCTATCTCTTTCTCTGAAGAAGGAGGCAGTCCTCCTCCATTAATGTGATCAGATCCAGGGTTGAGAGCTCCGGAGTGTTGAGCTACCACTTCAAACAGTTCACTGTGACTCTGGTCCTTGTAAGTAACAGATGTGTCCATGAAGGCAGATTGGAGAGAGTTGGTAACAGTCTGACTTACTATGCTGTCTAACAAACCTGACATGTTCAGACTCGTATCCCCTGGTTTAGCAGCGTCAGTGAATATAAGGGCACCTAAATCTACTCCGGTAAAGCTGGTTTCAGGTTTAGTCTCAAGGTTTATAGCGGGTTCTGAGTGGTTACTATTTCCCCCTTGCAATGCTTCAGTCAGCTTACTTTCTAGATCTGAAAGTGATTCATCTGAATCAGATTCGTCTGAAGCAGATCGCATGGGCTTCATATAGCTAGCCAATGGAGATGGTTTCGGTGAAGGGATAGTAACCTTAGGTTCTGTTTTGGCTGTATCCTTGGATAGATCTCTACCCCTGTCAGAGGTCAAGGTGCCAGGATAGCTGTAAACTGTAAGTGGTGATGGAGAGACACTTCGTGGTCTAGGAGGTGATGGTGGGGGTGAGGGAGTGACAGGTTCGGCGAGCTCTCTTAAAGGAGACTTCCTGGGGAAAGCTTTCTTATCTTTAGGAATTATTAACTGAGGTAAGTCAAACTTAGCAGCAGGGATATCAGACAAGGGATCTCTTTTATCGTCGTAATCGTTTCTAGATGATACAGGGCTGAGGTCGACTGGTTTGTTAAAGTTCGTTTTGGGTGGAGAAATAGGAAGATCATATTTTATAGCTGACGACATGGTTTCTAAAGGAGCGGACGGCTTTGTTTCTAAAGGAACTGAAGGTTTTGAATCATCATCTTTTTTGATGGAACCAGACGGAATCAGTTCCTCAGGAGTGGGAGGGCTGGGAGGTGCAGAATCGAGCGGTTTCTCTGTCTTAACAGATTCATTGTACCGCTTCAACAAATCCTCAAAATCTAAGTCACCGTCACTACTACTGCTGCTTGAAAATCTAGTTTTCGTTTTAAAATTTGCACCATTGATACAAGACGGCTCCTTCTTATGAACAGTGGGTGAGAAAGTGTCCTCGTCTGAACTGGTCGTACAGTCTCTGTTAACTTTAATTCCAGATGTTAAGGTTTTAGGTTTTTCATCTTCTTGCTCTGACTCAGAGTCAGAAGAACTACAGTTGTCAGCAATATCTGCTAACGATACTTTAGAATTTCGTGCATCATACTCTTTATTGAATTCTTTCAATAAATCAGAGCACTGCAACTCATTTTCAAACATCCAAGTTTGCTTCCTGCACCCGCTGATCTTCACCAAATATTCGTTATTTCCGTCAACCTTTCGCTTATCTAATATCTTAGACACAATGACTTTGGGGTGCTTGTTATCAGCATTAAAAGCGTTCAGAAGTTCAGGACAGTTCAAGTTCTCGACAGGTTCCCAAGTATTATAAATACTATCATATCCTATCCATTTGATGAAGTATAAGATCCTGCCATTAGCGTCCAAACATTTGTCCTGTATTGCCTCTACCATGTATTCCTCAGTTGGTCCTACATGGACCACAGCCCCCTCAGACTCGCTCTTCTTTCGTCTCCCTCCAGCTCGCTTCTTCTTTGGAGTCCCCACTTCTACACCGATGGCTGAAGATCTCCTTCTCTTTGTTTTACGCTGGGGAGGGGATGATGCTTGAGTGTACTCTCCATTTAATTTTAACTTTATGGTACATGGCTGGTCGGAAGGAGCTTTAGGGCACTGCTCTAAATGTTCAAGATTAATCTTTTTCAAGACTATCTTAGTGGAACTACCAGTTGCTTGCTTTAAGGACCATTCTGAATCTTTTACCGTAGCGGATGATTTTTTAGGAATCTTCTTAGATAATTTCCGCTCATACTCTTTAATGAGTCCGGTACAATCTGCGTTCTGTTCCGGCTCCCAAGTAGCCTGGTCCTCAGGATAGCCCATCCACTTCAAGTAGAACCACTTCTTCCCTAATTCATCTATGTAGCGGTCGAGAACTTTTTCAACAACATAGTTTTGTGCAATGTTTGGAGCAACATTATTCTTTCGCTTACCCATACATCAACCTGGAAATTGAATATTGTAAATTCTTAAACATTATGGATCATCGTACAAAATGTGGGACAATAAATTATTATGCTGATAGGGCACATTAATTTTAATTTCCTGGTTCCATCACCGAATATTTCACTGCAATTTTCAGACGCAATTATCAACAGAATTTCCATTGAACATCTGCTTAATACGTCTGCATTCATTACACAATTGAATATGACTAGTAATTCAAACAAGTAATGATAAAAATTTTGTACAAGGTACAATTTATATAATATAGATTGAGTGCTGAGCAATTTTAACATGTCATGTCAAAATAACACATACATTTAACAGTAGTGTTTAAGTAAATAATATTCAACAATTGAATTTCAACAAGCATTTTGTGGTCATCTATCCTATGACCCAGAGTAATATGTTTATTCTGCAAAATACTTGAGAAAACAAATAATTTCTCTTTCAAAATCAGGAAAATTGCTAACTCTCCAGTACTGGAGTATAACTGTTTTCGGGTGTTTCATGAAGCAAACTACACCAAACTGAACGTTAAAACAGCCTCTTACAGATAAAATGAATAACAACTTAGTCCGCATTAAACACATTATTAGTTCTGTCTGTACTTCTCATTAACAAATAATAATTTGGAATTGAAGCCTAGAGTTGAGAGGTGCTCTAGTAGTACGGTGTGGTATACCCTCCTTGTTGGAAACTGGAGTAATAATCGTCAGCTGCTGCTGGCTTCTGGTTGAAGGAGCCGCCGTTACTAGACCCATAATCCGCCCTGCCTCTCTTGTTGCCCCCTCGGCTGTCTCCTCCTCTGTTCCATCGCTTGTTACCTTTGTCCCGAGCATTATCTCCCCAGGATTGAGCCATCTTCTCCAACTCTGGCGGAACGTTCTGTTTAGCCTCTGTCAGCACTTCGATCAGATTCTTAGCATTCTTCTGATTGGACTGAGTGAAGAAAGTGTAGGATGTACCGGTACCATTGGCTCGAGCTGTTCTGCCGATACGATGGATATAATCCTCAACAGAACTGGGATAATCATAGTTGATGACAAACTTAATGTCAGAGATGTCGATACCTCTAGCAGCCACGTCTGTAGCTATCATTATGGGTGAGTTACCAGTTCTGAACTCATTAAGTACCCACTCTCTTTCCTCCTGCTTCTTGTCGCCGTGTATTGACACTGTGGGCCAGCCTGACCGTCTCATCTGTCTTGTGATATCGTCAGCACACTTCTTAGTATCTGTAAATATAATTGTCTTGCAAGGTCCGTAAGACATTATCTCGGTGAGGAGTCGCTGAAGTTTGTCATACTTCTCCCACTCGGAGATCACGTCCACTATTTGGCAGATGTTGTGGTTTGCACTCAGAGTGTTTGAACCAATGTTTATCTGGATAGGCTCCTTCATGAAGTCTCTGGCGAGCGACTGAACTTCTTTAGGCCAAGTAGCTGACCACATGACAGTCTGTCTGTCTGGACGGATCTGACTGACGATAGTACGGATCTGAGGTTCAAAACCCATGTCTAACATTCTGTCAGCCTCATCCAGCACCAAGTAAGTGCATCTGCGGAGGTTAGTTTTGTTCATGTTAAGAAGATCAATAAGTCTGCCAGGTGTAGCTACCACTATTTCACAGCCTCTGTCTAGTTCTCTTATCTGTTGACCTTTAGGGGCACCTCCGTACACACAGCATATCCTCAAGTTTACTGCTCTAGCGAACTCGTCACACACTTTCATCACCTGCTGAGCAAGTTCACGAGTAGGACACAGGACCAGCCCAATAGGCCCATCTCCTGGAGCCAGGTAACCCTGAGCGGCTATGTGAATTAGCCCGGGGATCCCAAACGCGAGGGTCTTTCCTGAGCCAGTCTGAGCAACTCCTATCATATCTTGACCAGAGAGAACTATAGGCCAGCCTTGAGCTTGAATTGGAGTGGGTTCTTTGAATCCGTTACGCTCGATGACAGACATGACAGCACTTTTTAGTCCGGCTTCTTTGAATTGGAGGATAGGATTCGGACACCCCCGTCCAATAACAGCTATCTGGTGCTTTTCTCGGTACTCATCAATCTCAGCCTGGCCTCTGTCTGCTACTTCCGGCTGCTCGGTGTAAAAGTTCTTCTGGAACGGAGTCAGCTTGTAAGAGCTCCATTTGACGGCAGACAGTTCGTTCTGGATAGAAGACTTAGAGTTATAACCACGGTCACCTCCCCTGCTGTTACCGTATCTAGACATAATTTGCTCAGCTGAGGAGAGAATGACAAGTTAAAATACTGAAGAAACAGTCAAGTTATCATCTGAAATGTATTCGGTTAGAGCTACAGACGTGTGTAAAATGTAATACTGGGGATTAATAAGAAGTCAAGTAAATATGCTACTTCGTGTAGTTATTAACGTTCAAGTAAATATTATTATCTTGGAGAACGAGCGAATCATGCTGGAGTTGGCAAATAATCTGATTAACAAGACAAGACGATTCCTACTTGAAGTATCTGAAATCGGTTTCACGGTTGGGAGTTTGCACGTAGCTCAAACCTGGTGAACTTTTGTGCAAACTGAGTCGCGTCTGGTGGAGTAGCTACCGGCAAAAGATAACACTTCTTTCGCAGGCATCCTCTCTCCAGCTTGCGACCAACTGTCTGTGAAACCCTGAAACAGAAGCTTGAGGGAGTCACAACGTGAGGAGATACTGACTAGAGAATCACTCCTGTAGACCGTTGATTACTAATTAATGTAACTATTTCATGGATATAAAAACGTCGGAATTGGAAATCTATAGTAGTGAGACTTGCAAACATTGAAATTGTGTAAACAAAAAGCTCGACTATTGCCTTCAGTTAGAGAGAGCGCTGTAAAAATCAACTCAATAGCGCTCGATCCAAAAGCGGCTGCTCTTTTCGAGGACCATAAGAATAAATTCAACAAATGCGCGCGGCTGCTGTTTTCTGCTGTTTTCAATATTCTATCAGACTTTTACTTGATAAATCTAATTATACATTACTTTATCATATTTTATTGAACTAAATAAGTAACGCCCTAACGAGAGTTTAAGGATAATTATTAATCACTCGACACTCGACTGTCACTTGACGGATGTTACTCGTCTAAATTTCTTCGAAGTTGGAAGTAGCGTTTAGCTGAGCTGAGCGCGCCGCTTTCTCATTTCTTCTCGAAATGTAATTGGTAATGTGTTAGTCCGAGGCAAGTACTACTGGCTATGAAGTAGCGCATGCTGGGCTAGTCCATTATCAATGAACAAGATCACTGTCACGTGACTTTTTAAACCCGTTCTCAAGGTGGCCCTGAATAATTATCCGAAACCCTAATCTTCTAATCTAAGCTGATCCCAACCTTAACCCTGATCTTATTTCTTTTATTTGAAAATTCAATTCATTATTATAAATATAAATCAAGCGTTACATTTCAGCCATGCAAAATTACAATGACACATTTTGATATACTAATTGATAAATGGTGTAGCAATATAAGTTGCTTAATGTGTAAACTTTGGAGGACTTCGCCGCTTCGATGTTCGACGCGCCGCGCAAACTACAAACTAGCATTCTTGTTCACATAGCCATGTGCCTACGCGTACTGCGTGACGCGCTTGTTTCACAAGTACGGTCGCGCGCTACTGCAAGCGAGAGGGCTCTGGTTAGAGCAAGCATTCTTGCTTTGCATCGAAGATCGTTGCAACCCATCGTCGATCGTTGTTCTGCTTTGCGTCGCAAAGCAACAATCTCGACATTGTCAATCAAGTGCGGACTGTGGCCGAATGACAACTAACTAAACAAAAAATATATAAACTTGATTACATAATAATTAATTCGGCTGAACCGCGCCGACACATACTATATATAATTTTAAAAAGCTACATTCAACATTAATATAACGTTGGCAGTTGGGGCCGTCTAACAAAACCACATACTAAACCACTAACTCTAACGTTAAACATGTATGATGTAACGAGAAACCCCAGGGAAGATTTGTAACCCTATTATATGTCATGGGGTGATTTGGAATCAGTTTTTGAAAATACATCGATTCAAGTTGGTTTCAATCATTAATTGTTATTGGTTATGCCAGGGGCCCTTTTAGAAAAAATGTTAAAATCGCCTGAGAGTTTAAGTCAAATTTCAATTGCATCTGATTTTGTTTTTGGTTTGTTTTTGTTTTTATTTCTTATGCACATTGCAGTGTTTCTTTAATGTTTAAGTCAACTTATTTTTAGCGCAAGTTGTATCCCCGCCGAAAGCACAGTCCCGAAATTGCGTGCATTGCAGTAACTTCCTTCAAACTTCATGATTCGAGATCAAATAATTTGTAATGTATTTAAAATCAACATATAATATATGCACTTTATGAGTGCATATAATCAATCACTTGAAATACTTTTAAGGGCACGCTATATATTTGTTTGTTATAACGATCGTTAAATTGAGCCGCGCGTAACAAAATATAGCTCACACGTTATCAAAATAACTTTGCAAATTATCATTACAACGATTTTGTATTAGTGGGTATATATTAGCAACAAATTTTATAGTTCATTTATTCTTTTAAAAATAAAGTCTATGTAAAATTCATACCAATTTTCAGCATTAATTTTATTTTTTCTGTTAATTGATAAATTATAATCCATGTTTTTGTAATTTTTTTGCATCATCGAGTCCTAACATCTGCAGTCCACTTTGGAGGGACGGATCAAACCGGTTGCTGCGATCGTTGCAGTTGTAGGGTTTTTGGGCCTCATAGAAATCGACTTAGTTGTCATCAAGGAACAGTTCATTGGATCTTCAAGTTCTTTTTAAGCATTTATTTTGTTTCAACGATCCTTTTTGGAGTCTTTTGAAGCAGAAAATCACATTTCAGTAGGATCCCAAGACTCCAAGATGAGGAAATCTTACCTGGATACTTGGGACGACTTTTATGCTGCATCAGAACAGTTGTACTTGGACGCTCCCGGAAAGTTCAGATTTGTTATCAAATATCGTCATTGTGATGGGAAAATGGTTTTGAAAGTTACCAACAACGCAATCGTCATCAAGTACCTGTCAGATCAAATTCAGGATGGGAAGAAGTTAGATAAGCTAAATGCTTTGTTGATGAGGCATATGGTCTCAAAGAGTTAGTTGTGTTGGTTTTACTATGGACTCTTTCATCTGTCGCTACGTTACTGTTTGTGATGATGTATTCATTGCTGAAATTGGTTGTTCAGTATTGTTTCGTTTTACTTTGATCTTTGGGGATATAAGCAATATTAATGTACTGAGTATTTAAGTTTGACTTTTATCTTATCAGTAATCTATTTGAAAAGTCGTCATTCTTTCTTTATTGATCTTCTGATACTATACAAATTCCTACTGTGTAATTTTTAAAATTTAAGACTGAAAATCCCTTTCGAATTGAATTAAGTTTCTCAATCTGAAGAAGATATCTTAATGCATTAAGTTACCCTTTGGCATTTCTCGTTGTATCAAGCTTGTAAACGATGTGTAATTTGTATTGACACTTTTGATCATACAGCCATGGCGTTAGAAGGAGCTCAACAACTGCTGGATTTCAGCCAGAAGTTAGACATTAATCTACTAGACAATGTTATTAAAACCATGTACCATGGAACGGGCCCTCAGGTTCGTGGGGTTAATTTTGTGAATATCATCTTGTTTATTTGAACACTAAAATTGCTTTCAGGCAAAAGATAAGCAGATTAAACCCACTTTTAAAGGAGTAATTTGAGTCGCGTGTCTTCACAAATATTTATAAAAAATATTGAGCTTATGTATTACAGATCTTTAAATTTAGTCATTGAAAAGATGTTTTAATTCAGAAGGCTTATTGTTGGATGAAACGAATGTAAAATTGTTGAATATTTAAAGCAATCTACAAATTTTCAGCAAAAATCAGCTCAAGAAGTGCTGGTGAAGTTGCAGACTCACCCGGAAGCTTGGCAGCGAGTAGATCTTATTCTAGAATTCTCCACTAATCAAGAAACTAAGGTTACTAAATTTGATCTATCTCTTGGCTAATTCAGCAAATTTTTTCTTATTCCTGTATTTATCATGTTACTATCGCATATTTGACACATTAAGTATACACATAATAATAGAGTGGTTAAATTTATCGCTGGTTTATTTATTGTTTCATTGATACAAATGGTGCGTATTGACCTATTTTTATTGTTCAATGTTGGTGTTATAGGTTTAATATCTTATTATTAACATTCCGCATTTCAGCACTACGCTCTGCAAATTCTGTCAGGCGTAATTAAAACGAGATGGAAAGTTTTACCAAGGGAACAATGTGATGGTGTTAAAACTTTCATTGTTGGTCTTATTATCAAACTCTCTTCTGATGCTACATCTAGTGAGGTTCGTTCTTTTTGTTAAATTTGTTTTCTTCTGCAGGAATCTGGTTGTTTGTCGCAGCATATCTTTTTAAATAGTTCCCTAAGGCTAATTTGAGGGGCCAGACAACAGTTTAGATTGTGACTTGAGTAGACTGTTCTAGCTGCCTTCTCCGCAAACGAATTTTTATGGTGTGTTAACTTCGTGGAAAAGCCTGGTGCCAAGGCGAGGATCGCTTTTAATTTAGACACGATATTATTTGAGGAATGATACTATCATTTTAGGGGGAATATTATACAGTAACGCCTCCTTCAGCATCAGTTGAGGAGACGCGTGTGCACTGTAGATGTGCGTCCGTTATATCACAGTATTAGGAATGTAGATATGTTGCATCGTTATATCACAGCTCTTCCGGCCATTACAATATAGGATCAGCATTAGGATCAGCATAAGGATCAGCATTAGGATCAGCATTAGGATCAGCATTAGGATCAGCATTAGGATCAGCATTAGAATCAGCATTAGGATCAGCATTTCGATCAGCATTAGGATCAGCATTTGGATCAGCCTTAGGATCAGCATTAGGAATGGTGTTGTGGAAAACACAAAAGAGGCAATTTTGCGAGCTGATGCCAAGCATTACTAAGATTATTTAGAACCATCAACCAACGCAACAGCTCAAGCTTTCTTCTGATTTACTTGATATAAAAGTTGATACAAAAGTTGAGAAGGTTACTGTCTGGTCGGTTATAATGACACCAAACTACATTTTCAAACCTTGAATTTAGGGGACAGATTTTATTAAATTCGACCCGGCTCTGTCGACATGGATACATTTGAGAATCGGGCTAGCTCAAAAGAATGGTTACCATCATCAATCATCATCTTCAGCACAGTGAGATGTTGGAGAATTCTAGTCAATCTAGATTTTTTTAATCGAACTTAGCTTTGTGATAATTGTATGGTCTGAATGAATATGAATCAACATCTAGATAAGTTCTTTCTTTCGGTTCTAGTTGGTTTGGTCGACAACGAAATCAACCAGATCATGGTCTGACGGTTTATGTTAGCCTATGATATTGTTAGGCCAAAGATCTTTCAGCGTGATAGGTCCCAAAATCTTCAACAACCTTCCTCTGTCTGTTCAAAGCTGTCCTACTAGTAACAGCTTCAAATCGGCCCTCAAGACTTATCTGTTCAGTTTATCAACTCATGATTTGGAAAAACTTTATTCATGAACTCGAGACTCTAAGTTACTGAGTTATATTAATAAATCGTGTTTTGCCGGGAAGGCTGTTAATTTAGGATAGAGTTTTTGTGGCCCTTAACCCAGTTTGTTCTTTTGTAGTTGTTCTCACACTGCTGAGTAAAAGTTTTACAACTTAAAAGCAGTGTTTATAATTCAATTTATGATTATTATTAGCTTATGTAAGCGTATGTTAGCTTATTAAGGGGGCATACACCAAACCTGTCCAACCCAAATGACCTCATAGGCAATTCAGTGACCATCTAGCGCACCGTTTCCACATCAAAAAAACTTATTTTGAGAATATCCATTTTTGTAATCGGGCATTTCCGATCCTGGTTAGAGTGGAATTTTCGGAAAAACACACTTTTTCGAAAAGGCTATAGGTTAATCATTTCTTGCGGTATCGGGTTGAAATTTTGCTCGCCGTTTATTCACATCTATTTCAAGTCAAAAAGCTAAAATTGTCCTTTTCAGGCTTATTTTAACAAAAAGTCAGTCAGGAAAGATCGGATTGATTTGATACTTGACATGAAATTGTTCTCTGAATTCTGGCGCAGTTTCTGATGCCCTCAAAAATGTTTTTACTCATTTATCTTCAGATCTATTGGACCTCAAAGCCAAACAACAAATTTAGGCACATTTTTCGTTTTTAATATTTACTAATTTTTCTAAAATTTTGATAGGAATGTGCTAGTGACTTTTTGAAGGGCGCAAAATAACCGCAACTAGCACACCTCGATTTTTGTCGATTTTTAGAGGTCCAAGATTTTCAAAATAGAATTAAAAATCTTTAATGGCATATCTCACAATTCTAGCTCTAGAGTTCTCTTCTAACTGATTGATCCTAAGAACATATCATGAAAGTTTGAGGGTGATTGCTCAAAAAATGTAAGAGAAGATAGATTTTTAGACTCGATTTCAGAACGCGCGATTGAATATCGCTCGCGCAATACAATTACACATAAGCGCAGCGCTGACCTTTGACCGGCGATAATTTTGGCTAGGAACAATATTTTTCCATGGGACCAAAAGCAGCTGATAAATATCACTCCCCTCGATCAGAAACAACTATAAAGTCGATTTCGAGAGAATTGTGATGAAGACCCCCCTCGGCCCCCTTCATGCTTTTCATACAAAGTTACAACAAAATCTTCATGTTATGTATCCTGGGTTTGGACAGGATATTACCCGCTTAAAATGTCCATCGCGTTACATAATACTCAATAAATGTAATAGATTTATAGTGTTGTAATTAGTTTAAAACCTACGTTAGCTTATGCTAGCCTACGTTAGCTTATGTTAGCTTATGTTAACCTACGTTACCTTATTACACACAGTACATTACACACAGTATGCACACTCATATATGGCAGTGACTATCCCAGCTGCATATAATGTAGTGTACTAATAGCAGCAGATATGAGATAACAGCACGATCGCTTACTGATAGACTTGCAAGAAATTCCTGAGCTGAATAGGGCCGGTAAATCAATTGGTAGAGCACCAGGCATGTGACTCGGAGTTTGGCGGATCATACCCGCGGCCCGCCCCGGCACTATGCCAGCCTATGATTTTCCAAATTATTTACCAGTGGAAATCTAGTCAATTTAAATATCTGCTTGCTTGGTACTCATGCTCATGATACAATCACAGCCCAACCAACTAACAACTTCTTGATCGAACCGATTCACCTAAATGTGCATACGTGTACAATACTTCATGAGTAGTACAGCTGCTATACGTGTACTTCACGATAATCCGCCCCCCCCCCCCCCCCCAACCAAAACCTTACGTTAGCTTATGTTAGCCTACGTTGGCTTATGTTAGCCTATGTTAGCCTATGATAACTTATAAGCCTCTATAACATCCAGGGTTTATTTTAGACGAGATTATCATTCCTGCTCTTGTGTAAGGCGAATATAACAGAGTATAATATGCTGTCTGGTATTTGAAGGTCTGGTAACAGTTCCAGTCTGTATTGAGGATATTAAAGTGGCTCAGGTTGTGAAGGTTGACTACTAGTCTGTATTGAGGATATTAAAGTGGCTCAGGTTATAAAGGTTGACTACTAGTCTGTATTGAGGATATTAAAGTGGCTCAGGTTGTGAAGGTTGACTACTAGTCTGTATTGAGGATATTAAAGTGGCTCAGGTTGTGAAGGTTGACTACTAGTCTGTATTGAGGATATTAAAGTGGCTCAGGTTGTGAAGGTTGACTACTAGTCTGTATTGAGGATACTAAAGTGGCTCAGGTTGTGAAGGTTGACTACTAGTCTGTATTGAGGATATTAAAGTGGCTCAGGTTGTGAAGGTTGACTACTAGTCTGTATCGAGGATATTAAAGTGGCTCAGGTTGTGAAGGTTGACTACTAGTCTGTATTGAGGATATTAAAGTGGCTCAGGTTGTGAAGGTTGACTACTAGTCTAACCTAGGTTGACTTTTAATAGTCTGATGAATTACTACGTAAGTTGATAAATCCCCTGCTGTAATTGATCGAGGGGAAAAAAGGAGTTCAGGTACTCTGGTGTGAACTATTAACAATGTCTATTATTCTTGAGACTTGTTATAGCTATTTTATTACTGTAGGACGTATAGTAGTAGGACGTATAGTAGTAGGTATAACTTGCATTCTTTTGTTAGGGCGAGTGATTAACATTGGAATTCTGTATATACACAGAATTGTTTTCAAAATCTTACTGCTGTCTCACAAGGCATTGCTAGGATTGGCACCAACTTATCTGCAGGACATGTTTAGGTACTCACATCATGGTCACACATTAAAACTAATTTTACCATTTTGTAACTCTAAGTTTGGTGAGCGTAGCTTCTCTGTGGTGGCTCCAAAGATCTACAATCGTCTGCCTGATACCATTTCATCGGCTCAATCACTGGAATCATTTAAAGCTGCCCCTTCATGAACTTGAAAAACTTTATCGATAATTTATTTTGGTCAATATTGGAGTTCGACTTTTATATATAATAAGTATCATTTTATGTCATTATACTTAGCGATATATTTTCAAGCATACGTTACCAGTCCTTATCTTATTCAATTACTTTTCTGGTATGTTTAGATTAAACACTGCTAAGTGTAAGTTTTATCTTAAAAGTGGTTTATTAAACTTCAATGAATTATTGTTATTATATCTATATAATAATAATATAGACCATCAGTTACTGACCCGTTCTTTTAACGCGATCTAAAAGAGCGACTCAAGTTAACTTATATTTCATCGTCAATATAGTCCTAATAATACCAAATAACAGAATTTATTTCAGAAAGAAAAGGTGTTCCTCAACAAGCTCAACATCGTTCTGATTGAGGTAGGTTTTAGATTTCTCCTAAAGTTACACATTACTTATTTTCAATTGTGTTACATTTGTCGTTAACAGTAACAGGAAAGTTATTCTTACAATGCATTTTCTACAATGCATTTTGTTGTACATATCTAGGGTTACTGCTTGGACTCAAGTTGACCACAGACCAACTGTAGTTGGTCACAGTTGGTTAGGTATACGATGGTTTGAATAGCTGACTTGTTTAGTAGATGATTCCACGGAATTTTTATCATCGTTTTTTCTGTCATTACTTGTGTAACTATAATTCATTTTGCCCAAAATCGTCATGAGAATTGACGTGTGAAAATTTTGCGTTACAACCAGGCTTGCGGAGATTGCTAACCGGCTCCCTCCCTCCCCCCTCCCCCTCCCCTCCCCCTCCCCCTCCCCCTCAACCTCCCCCTCCCCCTCCCCCTCCCCCTCCCCCTCCCCCTCCCCCTCCCCCTCCCCCTCCCCCTCCCCCTCCCCCTCCCCCTCCCCCTCCCCCTCCCCCTCCCCCTCCCCCTCCCCCTCCCCCTCCCCCTCCCCCTCCCCTCGCCCCCAAAAATTACTTCGATGGATCTTCAGCTTTTCTGCCATTTCTTGTTAAACCTCCAACTAAAAATAAGTCCATCGGAGATAGCTCCGTCATGATAATATTACTTACAATAGTTTGATAAAATTTAGAAACCGTGTCCCTCTGGCTCAAAATTATTTTGCATACTGTTGTCGGCTGGCGCGGAACAAGTATTACTACTAAAGCGACCATATTGTGATTCGTTATTTCGCGCGCGTCACATGTTTGGCGCGCACTCGGCGGGTTCATTCGATCACGAATAGTCATCTTAAACAGCATGCAAACCGTACCTCATCTCTAATCCTTTGTTTTATTCTATTCTTTAATAAGCTGAGATTTGCTACATCCCTCGATTTCTATTTTAAAATACTAATAAGTTCTTCCCTTCCAGATTGTGAAACAGGAATGGCCACGAAATTGGCCAACGTTTATATCAGATATAGTTGGATCTTCTAAAACGAACGAAAACCTCTGTCGGAACAACATGATCATTCTCAAACTCCTGAGGTATGTGTATAATATTTAATGTTGATGATTTACGGCTGTAATGTGGTGTGCATAGAAAGTAAGTCCACGGTGCACCCTGTCTCCAGTATTCGTCCGGTTTTCGCAGTGTTTTTTAGGGCCAATCCTGTAATTAATTAATTGATAATCTCATCAATTATTCCATCAAACATTTCAGCGAGGAAGTGTTCGACTTCTCCCAAGGAATAATGACACAAGCAAAAGTGAAGCATCTGAAGGACACGATGTGTAATGAGTTCAGTGAAGTGTTTTCTTTGTGCACATTGGTTCTAGATAACTCAACTAGTGTTCCACTTGTTCAGGCCTGCCTAAATACTCTCTTAGGTATTATTCCTTCTTTACAGTTTTAACCTTGTTTCTTTTACAGTTGTTGACTTGTTAATTTGATTGCTGTAGTTGATTTAAACATTAAAAGAGCCGAAATTAAAATTGTTTAATAGTTATTAGTTAAACAGAACAAATCGCTGATCCAACCTCTTATTCACCGAGCAAACTAACAACTTATCACCACTCATCCTATTAAAACCATTCTCTCAGGGTTTTTAAACTGGATACCACTTGGCTACATATTCGAGACAAAGCTGATAACTCAACTCACCTTCAAATTCCTTAGCGTACCTGACTTTAGGAATATTACTCTGAAATGCCTCACCGAAATAGCAGGTAACTAGATAAGACACAGAACAGACCAGATTGGTAAAAGTGTTGAGTACAACTGTGTAATTAAAATCAGTAAACACTTTCTACTCTTTGTACACTTTGTACACATTGTACACTTTGTACACTTTGTATACTTTGTACACTTTGTACACTTTGTACACTTTGTACACTTTGTACACTTTGTACACTTTGTACACTTTGTACACTTTGTACACTTTGTACACTTTGTACACTTTGTACACTTTGTACACTTTGTACACTTTGTACACTTTGTACAGGGGTCACATACAAGGTGTGTAATGTATGATAAATTGTACACATTATGTGAGCCGTGAGGCCGCTAGCCGCGTATGATGTGGAGGCGGGGCCATTATTAATGGATATTTCTTTGTCAAGCATGTATTGACTATACGCTACACAGTAACGTCCGCCGTTTTCTAGATTAGATCACACTCGTAATGTTACTCAGTCAGTGTTGTCTTGTTGCGAGGGTTCATCAGGGACTAGGTCACACTTTGCTTGTTTATCAGGGGCACACATAACACTCCTTTTTAATCAGGCATTGACGCCCGGGCCCACGAGTCCCAGTTTTGCGAGCTGTTCAATCTGACGATGAACCAAATAAAGACGATGTTGCCCTTAACGACGAACCTTCGGGAGGCTTACAAGTCAGGTCGGGATGACGAACAAAACTTTATACAGAACATGGCGCTGTTCATTTCTACCATCTTGAAGGAGCACGGGTATTTATACTACTTCTGTTGTGAAACCATTTAGAAGTGGCGGTTGTGACTTGAGATATCTGATAATAACAAGAGATGGCTTTTGCTAAACGTATTTTTTACCTTTGAATCGATTAAAAGTAGTCCGGTAATGATTCGGTTGATTTTTACGTGTATTTTGATTGGTTGACCGTAATAAGAATACGGTATGAAGCGTATCCCATTTGGCAGTTTCTGTCGTACACTGGTCACACTGGTCACAGATTACTGATCCCTTCAGGCAATACATAGAGGGTAAGGACGATTTGCATTCGTCTCTACTTGAAGCACTCCACTATCTGGTACTCATCTCTGAGGTAGAGGAGAAGGAAATATTCAAAATATCTCTGGAATATTGGAACAGCCTCGCTAGTGATCTTTATAGAGAGGTGAGTTCTTAACAGACAGAGTTATAGGCCCCACCTTCAGACACAAGGGTGTATCTATTTAAGTTACAAATTCCTAATATTCTCACCGAGTCGTCTACAGAAAACAAACGTGATAAAATTCAATAACTTAACTACCTTTTTCTGATAATTGTGTCCTTAACTACACTAAAGGTATAGTTAAGAGATGATTGGTTATTGTAACTGAACCTTCTTATTTCAGAGCCCTTACAGTTCCAATCCGATGAGTTACCCACTGCTGTCAAACAATAACTCCATACCTCCTCGCAGACAACTATATTTAGCTGTTCTAAGCAAGGTTTATAATCATGTTTTTCACAATGGAAGATTTTAGATTTATAGTTAACAGATCGTTATGGTCAAATTGAAAATGGAGAACCTTTTTGAAACTTGTATTAAATTTGTGAATTAAGAATCCTAGTTAATGAGGTTGATAGATAATAACCTAGGTTCGGGTGGTACTGATATCGCACATGGCTAAGCCGGAGGAAGTGTTGGTAGTGGAGAACGACCAGGGGGAGGTAGTGAGGGAGTTCATGAAGGACACTGACGCTATCAGTCTCTATAAGACCATGAGGGAGACTCTCGTTTATCTCACCCATCTTGGTGGGTGCCTCTTTTATCTTTATCTCTCCAGTGCTTTTTATTCAGAATTGTGACCCCCCCCCCCCTTAACTAACCTGCCCCTTAACTAACCTGCCCCCCCCTTCTCAACTAACCTATCCCTCGTCCAGATTACGCAGATACAGAGCACATCATGACTCAGAAGTTGCACAACCAAGTAAACGGGACAGAGTGGAGCTGGAAGAACCTGAACACATTGTGTTGGGCTATAGGGTCCATCAGTGGGGCAATGCACGAGGAGGATGAGAAAAGGTCAGATCTTAAACCTTCTACATTTAGCTTGGATAATTTTCTTTAATTCTGCTAATTATTGAATTAAAGTACACGAGGATGGGTTAGTAAATCTGAGTTAGTGAAGACTTGTTCAGGTTTTTGGTAACTGTGATAAAAGAGCTGCTTGGGCTGTGCGAGATGAAGCGAGGGAAGGATAATAAAGCTATTATTGCGAGTAACATTATGTACATTGTCGGACAATACCCCAGGTAAACAAACCTTGTTATCACTTGTAGTTGAGATTAACCTCACTTGTAGCTGAGATTAACCTCACTTGTAGCTGAGATTAACCTCACTTGTAGCTGAGATTAACCTCAATTGTAGCTGAGATTAACCTCACTTGTAGCTGAGATTAACCTCACTTGTAGCTGAGATTAACCTCCCTTGTAGCTGAGATTAACCTCACTTGTAGCTGAGATTAACCTCACTTATATGTAATATTATGAAATTCTCTTAACTCCGAATGTTTCCAGATTTCTGAGACAGCACTGGAAGTTCCTGAAGACTGTAGTAAACAAACTGTTTGAGTTTATGCACGAAACACACGACGGTGTTCAGGATATGGCCTGCGACACTTTCATCAAGATAGCTCAGAAGTGCAAACGTCACTTTGTCACTGTACAGGTTTGTCACTAGATTCCAACTACTAGCACTAGATTGTAAACCAATTCGAGATTTGAAAATTTTACCTGTGAATCCACCTCAGAGAGATTAACAGGAGATTGTACTGGTGTTTATCAACTAACTTATTTAAAGGTAAAGTAGTACTGTAGTAGTTAGTACGTACTGGTTAGTGGACTAGTTAGTTACTTACACTAAACTATCCCAGGTGGCTGAAGTAATGCCTTTTATTGAGGAGATCCTGAACGGAATAAACGCTATTATCTGTGATCTGCAGCCTCACCAGGTATCTCACTAGTAGCTGCTATCAAATATCTCGAATTTGCTCTGTTTTCAAACGTTGTTATTGCTTTGTGAGGTGATGTGTAATAATAATCCCCTCTAACCAGTGTCCCCCTCTAACCAGTGTCCCCCTCTAACCAGTGTCCCCCTCTAACCAGTGTCCCCCTCTAACCAGTGTCCCCCTCTAACCAGTGTCCCCCTCTTACCATGAGTGTCCCCCTCTAACCAGTGTCCCCCTCTAACCAGTGTCCCCCTCTAACCAGTGTCCCCCTCTAACCAGTGTCCCCCTCTAACCAGTGTCCCCCTCTAACCAGTGTCCCCCTCTAACCAGTGTCCCCCTCTAACCAGTGTCCCCCTCTAACCAGTGTCCCCCTCTAACCAGTGTCCCCCTCTTACCATGAGTGTCCCCCTCTAACCAGTGTCCCCCTCTAACCAGTGTCCCCCTCTAACCAGTGTCCCCCTCTAACCAGTGTCCCCCTCTATCCAGTGTCCCCCTCTAACCAGTGTCCCCCTCTAACCAGTGTCCCCCTCTAACCAGTGTCCCCCTCTAACCAGTGTCCCCCTCTAACCAGTGTCCCCCAGGGACAAAAGGATTTCGCGGCATGTACGAAATCGCGAAATTTCCCATTCTCTGCGACAAATTTTATCTATAGTTTAATGTATAGCCTGTTAAATTTCGCGGTACCGCGATTTTTGGCCAAAATAATCGCGAAATCCTTTTGTCCCTGGTGTCCCCCTCTAACCAGTGTCCCCCTCTAACCAGTGTCCCCCTCTAACCAGTGTCCCCCTCTAACCAGTGTCCCCCTCTAACCAGTGTCCCCCTCTAACCAGTGTCCCCCTCTAACCAGTGTCCCCCTCTAACCAGTGTCCCCCTCTAACCAGTGTCCCCCTCTAACCAGTGTCCCCCTCTAACCAGTGTCCCCCTCTAACCAGTGTCCCCCTCTAACCAGTGTCCCCCTCTACCAGGTACACACGTTCTACGAGGCAGTAGGGTACATGATACAAGCACAAGCTGACACCGTGGTACAGGAGAGACTCATTGAGAAGTGCATGTCACTTCCCAATCAGGTACATGGTATAGTAGTGATAGGCACCATGTTACGTAATCAGTGAATAGCGATTTCAATATTTATTTTTATCAATAAAAACTAAAAAAGAAAGTGGTGTTGGGGTTGTCTCCCCCACTTATCAGTGTCTCCCCCACTAACCAGTGTAACCGCCCTCTGACCGCCCCTCTGCAGGTGTGGGACAGGATAATAAACAACGCAACACACAACGTTGAGACACTCAAGGACCCGGAGTGTGTTAAACAGCTGGGGAACATCCTGAAAACTAACGTGCGCGCTTGCCAGGCAATAGGACACCCCTTCGTCACCCAGCTGGGGAGGATATACCTGGACATGCTCAATGTTTACCAGGTCAGATTATATGTCTTATTATAGCTTTATGAAATGTTACCAATTACCATGGTTACACAGAAGGGACTCGTCAGCATGGGACTTGTACCCTGCGTTAGGGTTACGGTTAGGTTGATTCGCAACCCATACCTTAACCCTAAACCTAAATAAAAAAAAAACATGTTAAACAGTTGGGATGGTTTAACATGTTTTAGGACGGAATTACATTTGCACGCTAGATGATGATGTTCTTTAATTAAGTATATTTCCCTTTTCTAATGTCAATAATTCACAGTAGTTGTTGTTTGTTTGTTCCATCTGTAAGCTTGCAAGATCCTCAGCTTCAATCAGTGTATCTCTCGTTTTATCTGGTGGTGAATTCATGCCTTGGAGTTTGTACAGACTTTGAGAAAAGCCAAACTTAGGAAAATACACTGACTCCAGTAATCTGGGTAGTAGCAGAAGTTAAGTACTATAGTAGCAGAACTTAAGTGCCACTATGTTTACAGCTCACTAGTAAATTAATTATCACCTTCAAAGTGACGTACAATAAGGTGCCTACTGACTACTGCCCACTGCCCACTGCCTACTGCCTACTGCCTACTGCCTACTGCCTACTGCCTACTGACTACTGCCTACTGCCTACTGCCCACTGCCTACTGACTACTGCCCACTGCCCACTGCCTACTACTACAATGTGAATTGTAAAATAATACGTACCGTTAAAAACATGTTATAATTTTATAAAAGATTATATTAACTTTCTAACCTTGTAAACGGATTACTTGCCAACGGTAAATAAATCAAATTATACGAGAAAATTGCGTTGTAAAACATTAATATAATCTCTCCAAATTAAAACGGCCTTATACATGATATCATCGTAATAATAATCATAATTAAGTAGGAAATTGGAGACACTGTCTGAAAGTTACCCTCATCTGTTTCTGTCGTGGTGACGTCACCAATCATGTACACACACGGTTACACAGAACTTTATCTAATAAAATGATGTCAACTCTCTCCCTCCCTCTCTCTCTCTCTCTCTTCCTCTCTCTCTCTCGCACTCGTTTCGGTGGTGTCATATTTCTATCGTCTTGTGTAATCTGTGATATGTTTTAGTGTAGTCAGTGTAGCCTATCTTACTGTTTACTGTGTTCTGCGATATGTTTTAGTGCAGTCAGTGTAGCCTATCTTACTGTTTACTGTGTTCTGTGATAGCTAACACTATTAATGCTAAGTACCAAACAACAAGTGGGAGGTGGATCGTTGGTATACCATTAAATCGATTTAACACCGCAATTCCAGTCGCAAGCCTGGGACCACTACTAGCATACAACATCTACAAAGCTGCCATATAGCCTGACTGACAATTTTCTCGACTGACTGACAATGTTTCTTTTTTTTCCCCATTTAGAATACAAAGATTAGTACATTTTAGCTTATGATTAATATTATATTTTTACCTATAGTTTACCAAGATATGTTTTAGTGCAGTCAGTGTAGCCTACCTTACTGTTTACTGTGTTCTGTGATATGTTTTAGTGCAGTCAGTGTAGCCTATCTTACTGTTTACTGTGTTCTGTGATATGTTTTAGTGCAGTCAGTGTAGCCTATCTTACTGTTTACTGTGTTCTGTGATATGTTTTAGTGCAGTCAGTGTAGCCTATCTTACTGTTTACTGTGTTCTGTGATATGTTTTAGTGCAGTCAGTGTAGCATATCTTACTCTTTACTGTGTTCTGTGATATGTTTTAGTGCAGTCAGTGTAGCCTACCTTACTGTTTACTGTGTTCTGTGATATGTTTTAGTGCAGTCAGTGTAGCATATCTTACTCTTTACTGTGTTCTGTGATATGTTTTAGTGCAGTCAGTGTAGCCTATCTTACTGTTTACTGTGTTCTGTGATATGTTTAGTGCAGTCAGTGTAGCCTATCTTACTGTTTACTGTGTTCTGTGATATGTTTAGTGCAGTCAGTGTAGCCTATCTTACTGTTTACTGTGTTCTGTGATATGTTTTAGTGCAGTCAGTGTAGCCTATCTTACTGTTTACTGTGTTCTGTGATATGTTTTAGTGCAGTCAGTGTAGCCTACCTTACTGTTTACTGTGTTCTGTGATATGTTTTAGTGCAGTCAGTGTAGCCTATCTTACTGTTTACTGTGTTCTGTGATATGTTTTAGTGCAGTCAGTGTAGCCTATCTTACTGTTTACTGTGTTTTGTGATATGTTTTAGTGCAGTCAGTGTAGCCTATCTTACTGTTTACTGTGTTCTGTGATATGTTTAGTGCAGTCAGTGTAGCCTATCTTACTGTTTACTGTGTTTTGTGATATGTTTTAGTGCAGTCAGTGTAGCCTATCTTACTGTTTACTGTGTTCTGTGATATGTTTTAGTGCAGTCAGTGTAGCCTACCTTACTGTTTACTGTGTTCTGTGATATGTTTTAGTGCAGTCAGTGTAGCCTACCTTACTGTTTACTGTGTTCTGTGATATGTTTTAGTGCAGTCAGTGTAGCCTATCTTACTGTTTACTGTGTTCTGTGATATGTTTTAGTGTAGTCAGTGTAGCCTACCTTACTGTTTACTGTGTTCTGTGATATGTTTAGTGCAGTCAGTGTAGCCTACCTTACTGTTTACTGTGTTCTGTGATATGTTTAGTGCAGTCAGTGTAGCCTACCTTACTGTTTACTGTGTTCTGTGATATGTTTAGTGCAGTCAGTGTAGCCTATCTTACTGTTTACTGTGTTCTGTGATATGTTTTAGTGCAGTCAGTGTAGCCTATCTTACTGTTTACTGTGTTCTGTGATATGTTTAGTGCAGTCAGTGTAGCCTATCTTACTGTTTACTGTGTTCTGTGATATGTTTTAGTGCAGTCAGTGTAGCCTATCTTACTGTTTACTGTGTTCTGTGATATGTTTAGTGCAGTCAGTGTAGCCTACCTTACTGTTTACTGTGTTCTGTGATATGTTTAGTGCAGTCAGTGTAGCCTATCTTACTGTTTACTGTGTTCTGTGATATGTTTTAGTGCAGTCAGTGTAGCCTATCTTACTGTTTACTGTGTTCTGTGATATGTTTAGTGCAGTCAGTGTAGCCTATCTTACTGTTTACTGTGTTTTGTGATATGTTTAGTGCAGTCAGTGTAGCCTATCTTACTGTTTACTGTGTTCTGTGATATGTTTAGTGCAGTCAGTGTAGCCTACCTTACTGTTTACTGTGTTCTGTGATATGTTTAGTGTAGTCAGTGTAGCCTATCTTACTGTTTACTGTGTTCTGTGATATGTTTTAGTGCAGTCAGTGTAGCCTATCTTACTGTTTACTGTGTTCTGTGATATGTTTAGTGCAGTCAGTGTAGCCTATCTTACTGTTTACTGTGTTCTGTGATATGTTTTAGTGCAGTCAGTGTAGCCTATCTTACTGTTTACTGTGTTCTGTAACACTTTTGAGTGTTATATTACACTCCTTACTCTTACCAGAACTCTGTTGATGTCACAGTTTCTAGTTCAACCCTGCTGTCAGAACCTCCTCACAGCTCGATGACCCCGGTCCTGTGTTCTGAGGCACATTAACCAGTACCCTTCTACCACCTTCCCTTCCTTTCTGTCTGTGTGTGGCTGCAGACCCTCAGATTAATCCTCAGTCATTTTCCGTTGCTTACGAACATGGATATGATGCTAGTGGCCTACCAACCTCTAGCAATACCTTGGTACTCGCAAAGTTTTTTGCCACGCACCCGCTTATCTATATTACATCGAGCTAGACAACTTAAGCACTAGGGTTCGAGCCCCTAACTCTCTTTCTGATAGCACAGCTCATGATGACGCTACACCTTTAAACCCTCCTGAGAGAGATACAGCTGATGGTATCTGTGCTAAAAGAAAGACCAACAAAAAACCAAAAATAAACAAAAAAATCTCAGAGTCCTTTTATCTTTCTACCTACAATGTTAGATCTCTCACTGAAGAATGGAAACAGTGGGAGCGTGTATGTAAAGCTAAAACATTCAACATCCCAGTGATAGCGCTACAAGGACACCGCATTAAGAAGTCTACTTGCATAATGCGCGATGGCTACAAGTTCCTCTTGGCTTCTCCTCCCCCTAAAAGTAGAACCATCCTAGGTCTAGGCTTCCTCCTTTCTCCTTGGGCCCAACGCTGCTACATTGACCACAACATCTTTTCCGACAGTATCATGTCCGTTTCCTTTACTGGTGATGTACACACTCATCTAGTAACCTGTCACTCCCCTACAAACGTTTCTACAGATCTGGAAATTGAGCAGTTCCATGAAGAGCTATCTACTTGTGTACGTTCCTTTCTACCCCATGACGTAGTAGTTATAGCTGGCGACCTGAACGCTCATCTGGGTAAATACACCTGCAACAACAACGCATACTATGAGTGTACAAACCGAAATGGACAGCATCTCCTAGACTTTGCCCAAGAAAACACATTTACTATCGGCGGGTTGAAGTTTAGAAGAAAGCTTCCAAAAAAGTGACTTGGACTGCACCAAATGGTCAACTGCATCAGAATGACCACATCCTCATTCGTTCTAATTGGCAGAACTCTCTTAAAAACTGTGAGTCATACGTCAACCCTTCAGTTCAATCTGACCATCGGATTCTTACAGCGACCATCAAACTGTCAATAAGGGCCAACATCACCCGGCCTAAGGTTATTAAGTATGACTGGGAAAGGTTAAAGAGTGATACACCACTGTTGAATGTCTTCCTACTTCAGCTCCAGAACAGGTTCAACGCCTTAATGGACCTTGAAAGTGAGTCGGAAGACCTGATCCTACAAAATCAGCACATTTACACCAACATGATAAGTGCTATCAACGACACAGCTGAAAAGGTTCTTTCTAAAAGGAAGAAGACGAGCCTAACGGCCCAGATTTCGTTCAACCCTGAGTACCTGGCAGCTGTCAAGGCACGAGATGCTGCTTTGAAGGATAGTCACAAAAGGAAGACAGGAGCCGCTACTAAAGCCCTGCGTGACGCCACCCTCAAAGTCAGAGAGGTCGAGACGAGTATACAAGAACAGTTTGTGAACAACCAAATCGACCAGGTTGATCAATTGTTCATGCCGCAACCCACAAACAACCCAGGGTTTGCACCATGGCAGACCAAGTCAAACAGTTCCGGTATCGCGTGGAAACTAACTAATGATCTGACAGATCGTAAACCTAAATCTATGTCACCTCTACCTGGATATAGAAACAAGGCAGAACGATCAAAGGCGTGGACTGACCACTACAGCAAACTGCTCTACAACCCTGCTGACTCCACCAGAATGAACAGCATCAGAATGGACAGCATTGATGTTTCTGAACCAGAGCTCCCTATTCTGACGTCACCATTCACAGCAGATGAACTAACAACAGCCCTTAAGCAGACAAAGGACACGTATGGTCACGACGGCATACCTTCGCTTCTTTACAAGTGTGTTGACTTGAACACCACGTTACTCTCCTTGTTCAACAACATGTTGGCCACTGGTAAAGCCCCGGAAGAACTGCTTGTCACCGCGATTCTCCCTATACCGAAAGGTGCTAAAAGGTTCTGTCCTGAAAACAGCAGAGGCATATCCATCCTTCCTGTTGCCACCAAGATCTACAACATGCTGCTTCTCAATCGTATCAGAACTTATATTGAACCTCGCTTACGGTACAACCAGAATGGTTTCCGTCCTGGAAGGGGCACTCGTGAACAGATCTTGGCCCTTAGGCGAATAATTGAAAAAGGAGCTCTCAGACTCAAATCCAACAACCAGTGGATATATGAGCCGATGGTA
Organism: Bolinopsis microptera; assembly: GCF_026151205.1. NCBI lineage: Eukaryota > Metazoa > Ctenophora > Tentaculata > Lobata > Bolinopsidae > Bolinopsis > Bolinopsis microptera. The sequence continues at coordinate 4,457,063 of NC_087078.1, read as the reverse complement.
AACAAGAAGGGCAACCTAACCACCCACACAAAACTTAATGAACAGTTACTAAAGGCTATCAGTCTCAACTCTGAAGGACAAGATCAACAGACAACATCACTGAATGTTGACATTGGCTTCAACACAGAAATTCCCCGACTCTCTGAGTATGAGGTAATCGAGAATGATACCAATACCATACAATGTTACACAGACGGCTCCAAAATGAATGAAAAAGTTGGAGCAGGAGTGTACATTGTGGACAACGACAACCCCACATGTGAGGAGTCATACCACTTAGGAATCAACTCAACCGTCTTCCAGGCCGAAACCTTTGCCGTAGGCACTGCGGCAAAAATATTACGGGAATCTGGGACCAAAACTAGGAAAATAATCATAAACTGCGATAGCTAGGCGACAATAATGGCAATGAGCAACATCAAAGTCAAATCTAAAAGCACCAGCACGGCTATAAGTGAGCTTAACCAACTAGCAATGGACAATCAAGTCCTACTACGATGGATACCAGCTCACAAAGGCTACGATGGCAACGAAAAGGCAGACTCTCTTGCCAAAAAAGGCTCCGACAATCTGGACTCCGTTCAAGTGCAACTACCAATACCAAAAGTATTATGGAAGGGAGTACTGCGGAGTATAAGTCATCGGAAGATGAGGGAAAGATGGAGAACTTTACCCAACACTCACTTTAAACGAGTATGGAGACAAAAGTTCGCCAGATCAATCCCGAAACTTGGCAAAGAGAGCACAAGAACAGCAACACAATTCCTCACGGGACATTGTAAATTAAACTATCACATCAATAAGTACAAGCCGACAACTGTCCCTAAAACCTGTCCACACTGTCTCATGGAAGAGGAGACAATGAACCACTTTATTGGTCAGTGCCCGAAATGGTCTTACCAGCGAGGAGGATACTTTGACTCCTTCTACCTCAGTGTGACAGATATAGTGGACAAGTTCTCATTACCAAGGATCATCGGCTTTATACAAGCAACAAAACGTTTTACCAAATGTGGAGAGGACAAGGCTTAACCTTGCTTTCTGCACAGATTAACTTTACCGGGGTAAGCACAGGGCTTCAATGCTCTATCTTATAGTGGTTTTGATCTATTCCTTAGTAGTAAAGACCACAGCCCCCTACGAAGAAGAAGGTCACGACGGCATACCTTCGCTTCTTTACAAGTGTGTTGACTTGAACACCACGTTACTCTCCTTGTTCAACAACATGTTGGCCACTGGTAAAGCCCCGGAAGAACTGCTTGTCACCGCGATTCTCCCTATACCGAAAGGTGCTAAAAGGTTCTGTCCTGAAAACAGCAGAGGCATATCCATCCTTCCTGTTGCCACCAAGATCTACAACATGCTGCTTCTCAATCGTATCAGAACTTATATTGAACCTCGCTTACGGTACAACCAGAATGGTTTCCGTCCTGGAAGGGGCACTCGTGAACAGATCTTGGCCCTTAGGCGAATAATTGAAGAATTCATCAACTTCCAGCTCCCCTGCGTCATCTCCTTCATTGATTTCTCTAAGTCTTTTGATTGCATCTTTAGATCTCATCTTCCTAACATTCTGGCGTCCTATGGCTTCCCTAAGATAATAATCAAAGCCATTATGTCCCTTTACATCAACACCAAAGCCAAGATCATGACCCCTGAAGGTACAACTCTTGAATTCCTGACCAACCTTGGAATTCTCCAGGGCGATGTTCTTGCTCCGCTTGTCTTCATTATCGTCCTGGACTTCATTCTTAGACTGGCAATAGGTCCACACGATGGGCTTAAAGTTGGATGTGATTACATAGCAGATTTGGACTTCGCCGATGACTTAGCTACAATCACACCCAGCTTCAGCGATAACAGCCGCCTCTGTCAAAGTATCTCTGATATTGCAGCCCGGTATGGTTTACTCATCAACATCGAGAAGACAAAATACATGTCCTACAACCTACCACGGCTTGAAACTCGGATGATAGGGTCTTCATTAACAGCAACCCTCTCGAAGAAGTCCACGACTTTAAATATCTAGGATCCTACATCGCTTCAACCAGCAAAGACATCAATGTCAGGAAAGGCGTTGCATGGAAAGCACTTCAAAGTCTAGATGTTTTCTGGAAATCTGACATGTCTAGAAAGATCAAGACTAAAATTTTCAGAACTGCAGTCGAGCCTGTTCGTTTATATGGCGTAGAAACATGGACTTTGAAGAAAGCTGACACTAAAGCACTAGACGGTGTTTACACACGAATGCTACGAAGGCCAAGGGTCTTTGGTATCTCATGGAAATCCTACACACCTAACTCCGTCCTCTACGGAAATATACCATCGGTGACTGATACCATCAAAACACGGAGACTTCGTTTTGCAGGGCATGTCTACCGTCTACAGGACCAACCTGCTCAGCAACTCCTTTTCTGGCAACCATCTTACGGCCAAAGGTATCGAGGAAGACCACACAAGACCTTTCCGGACGTCCTTCAATAAGATACTGGTTTAGAGCCCCACATGATACGTCTGCTCATGAGTGATAGAGATAAATGGAGACATGCGCTGACACGAAACTCGTTCCAGATTTCATCTGGACCGACCTAGGCAGTAGGCAGGTGTTCTGTAATATGTTATAGTGCAGTCAGTGTAGCCTATCTTACTGTTTACTGTGCTCTGTGATATGTTTTAGTGCAGTCAGTGTAGCCTACCTTACTGTTTACTGTGTTCTGTGATATGTTTTAGTGCAGTCAGTGTAGCCTACCTTACTGTTTACTGTGTTCTGTGATATGTTTTAGTGCAGTCAGTGTAGCCTATCTAACTGTTTACTGTGTTCTGTGATATGTTTTAGTGCAGTCAGTGTAGCCTACCTTACTGTTTACTGTGTTCTGTGATATGTTTTAGCGCAGTCAGTGTAGCCTATCTTACTGTTTACTGTGTTCTGTGATATGTTTTAGTGCAGTCAGTGTAGCCTATCTTACTGTTTACTGTGTTCTGTGATATGTTTTAGTGCAGTCAGTGTAGCCTACCTAACTGTTTACTGTGTTCTGTGATATGTTTAAGTGCAGTCAGTGTAGCCTGTCTTACTGTTTACTGTGTTCTGTGATATGTTTTAGTGCAGTCAGTGTAGCCTATCTTACTGTTTACTGTGTTCTGTGATATGTTTTAGTGCAGTCAGTGTAGCCTACCTAACTGTTTACTGTGTTCTGTGATATGTTTAAGTGCAGTCAGTGTAGCCTGTCTTACTGTTTACTGTGTTCTGTGATATGTTTTAGTGCAGTCAGTGTAGCCTGTCTTACTGTTTACTGTGTTTTGTGATATGTTTTAGTGCAGTCAGTGTAGCCTATCTTACTGTTTACTGTGCTCTGTGATATGTTTTAGTGCAGTCAGTGTAGCCTACCTTACTGTTTACTGTGTTCTGTGATATGTTTTAGTGCAGTCAGTGTAGCCTACCTTACTGTTTACTGTGTTCTGTGATATGTTTTAGTGCAGTCAGTGTAGCCTATCTAACTGTTTACTGTGTTCTGTGATATGTTTTAGTGCAGTCAGTGTAGCCTACCTTACTGTTTACTGTGTTCTGTGATATGTTTTAGCGCAGTCAGTGTAGCCTATCTTACTGTTTACTGTGTTCTGTGATATGTTTTAGTGCAGTCAGTGTAGCCTATCTTACTGTTTACTGTGTTCTGTGATATGTTTTAGTGCAGTCAGTGTAGCCTACCTAACTGTTTACTGTGTTCTGTGATATGTTTAAGTGCAGTCAGTGTAGCCTGTCTTACTGTTTACTGTGTTCTGTGATATGTTTTAGTGCAGTCAGTGTAGCCTATCTTACTGTTTACTGTGTTCTGTGATATGTTTTAGTGCAGTCAGTGTAGCCTACCTAACTGTTTACTGTGTTCTGTGATATGTTTAAGTGCAGTCAGTGTAGCCTGTCTTACTGTTTACTGTGTTCTGTGATATGTTTTAGTGCAGTCAGTGTAGCCTGTCTTACTGTTTACTGTGTTTTGTGATATGTTTTAGTGCAGTCAGTGTAGCCTGTCTTACTGTTTACTGTGTTCTGTGATATATTTTAGTGCAGTCAGTGTAGCCTAAGATAGCTATCTTACTGTTTACTGTGTTCTGTGATATGTTTTAGTGCAGTCAGTGTAGCCTATCTTGCTGTTTACTGTGTTTTGTGATATGTTTTAGTGCAGTCAGTGTAGCCTATCTTACTGTTTACTGTGTTCTGTGATTATATGTTTTAGTGCAGTCAGTGTAGCCTTATCTTATTGCCCAGAGTCCAAACCTTAATATATATACCACAGTCATCGTAATAATAATCATAATAAAGTGGGATATTGGAGACACTGTCTGAAAGTTACCCTCATCTGTTTCTGTCGTGGTGACGTCACCAATCATGTACACACACGGTTACACAGAACTTTATCTAATAAAATGATGTCAACTCTGTACGTGGTCAACATAGACATATTGGGGAGCCCTCTCCCTCTCCCTCTCCCTCTCCCTCTCCCTCTCCCTCTCCCTCTCCCTCTCCCTCTCCCTCTCCCTCTCCCTCTCCCTCTCCCTCTCCCTCTCCCTCTCCCTCTCCCTCTCCCTCTCCCTCTCCCTCTCCCTCTCCCTCTCCCTCTCCCTCTCCCTCTCCCTCTCCCTCTCCTACTCCCTCCCTCCCTCTCTCCCTCTCCCTCACCCTGTCCTTGTCCCTCTCTTCCTCTCTCTCTCCCTCTCTCTCCCCCCTATCTCTCTCTCGCACTCGTTTCGGTGGTGTCATATTTCTATCGTCTTGTGTAATCTGTGATATGTTTTAGTGTAGCTGGGTGGTCAAATACATCCATATTTGGGGGAAATGACCGTGGTCAACATATACATATTGAGGAGCCGGGGTGGTCGATATATTAATATTTGGGGGAGGTGGGGAAGTGGCCGTGATCAATATATACATATTTGGGAGATATAATAGATAATATATTGACCACGCCCCCACCCCCCATATATGGAGTTTTTTACAGCGGCCACCCCTGGGGGGGGGGGGGGGGGGGGAGGGGGTGGCCATGGTCAATATGTACATATTTGGGAGGTTGCTGTGGTAAAATAACTCCCCAGAATATGAATATATTTGACCATGGCCATCTTCCCCCCCCCCCGCGCCCCCCCCCCCCCCCCTAAGTCAATATATCAATATTGGGGGTGGCCATGGTCAAATAATCCCCCCGGCCCCCCTACAAATATTGATATATTGACTGAGGGGGAGGCAGGGGTGGCCGTTGTGAAAAAAAGTGGTGGTTAATATGGCCATATTGTGGGGGGGGGGGGGGGGGGGGGGCGGCCATGGTCAAATATATTTATACGCGGGAGAGTTATTTGACCACAGCCGTGGTCAATATATGTATCCTCCCCTATTTATGGATATATTGACATTTTTTGAGTATTCCCGGCGAAAATGGTCAAATTCTCAGATTCAAAAATTCTCAGAAATACTGATGACCCCCCCTATAGTTAAAATTAGGATTTGGAGTTTTTACTGTGGTATATTAAGGGGGCAGGGGGGGGGGGGGGGTCTTCATGGAAATTTTCTAAAAATCGACCTGGTTTTTTGACGATTTTTCGAGGTCCAAGATTTTAAAAATCGAATAAAAGATGTTTAAAAGCCTATCTAAAAATTTTGCTTGGAAATCTCTTCTAAATGATCCTTAGAACATATCCAGAAAATTTGAGGGTGATTGCTCAAAAAATGTAGGAGAAGTTAGATTTTTAGACTCGATTTTCAGGGCGCGCAATCAAAAATCGCTCGCGCAATACAAATACACGCAAGCGCTGACCTTTTACCGGCGATAATTTCGGCTAGGAACAATATTTTTCTATCGGATTAAAAGCATCTGATAGATATCACTCCCTTCTATCAAAAACAACAAAAAGTCGATTTTGAGAAAATTTCCATGAAGACCCCCCTGCCCCCTTAAGGTCTGGACTAATAATATTGACCAGGGCTCCCTTATATTAGACCACGGCCAACCCGCCCCCCCCCCCCCCTCCTAAAGCCACCTCCCACAAATATGGAGAAGGGGGTGGCCGTTGTCGTAGTCAATATATCCATATTCGGGGGAGGGGGGGGGGGGGGGGGGGGGGGGTGTTGGCCCTGGTCTTATATGGAGAAGATTAGAATGTTATATCCATATTTGAGCTGGGGTGGCCGTGATCAAATACATCCATATTTGTGGGAGGTGGCAGTGGTCAATATATATCCATATTTTACCCCCTATTATCCTCTCTTCATTATTATCCCCCCTCTTTTTCGACCCCCTCTTTATCATACCCTCTTTATCATCCCCTCTTTATCATCCCCTTTCTTTATCATCCCCTTCTTTATCGTCCCGCTCTTTATCATACCCTCTTTATCATCCCCTCTTTATCGTCCCTTTCTTTATCATACCCTCTTTATCGTCCCCCCTATTGATCATCCCCTCTCTATCACCCCCTCTTTATCATCCCTTTCTTTATCGCCCCTCTCTTTATTATCCCCTTCTTTATCGTCCCCTCTTTATCATACCCTCTTTATCGCACCGCTCTTTATCGTCCCTCTCTTTATCGCCCTCTCTTTATCATCCCTCTCTTTATTGTTTCCCTCTTATTCGTCCCCTCTTTATCATCCCCCTCTTTGTCATCCCCTCTTCATCATCCCCTTCTTTATCTCCTCTTCTCTTTCGTCTCCCTTCTCTATCGTCCCTTCTATCGTCCTCCCTCTATCGCCCCTCTTTTTATCATCTCCTTCTTTATCATCCCTCTCTCTATCGTTCCTCCCTTCTATATCATCCCCTCTGTCGTCCCCTCTCTCTATCTACATCCCTCTATATTTCACTCTCTATCGTCCCCTCTCTATATTTCCCTCTCTATCGTTCCCTCTTTCTATCATTCCATCTTTATCGCCCCTTCTATCGTCCCCTCTCTCTCTATCTATCTCCCTATCGTCCCCCCTTTATCGTCCTCTCCATCGTTCCTTTCTCCTTCTATCGCTCCCTCTATCGTCCCTTCTATATCATCCCCCTCTCTATCGCCTTCTCTCTATCGTCCCTCCAGCTCCCTCAATCGTCTCCCTTCTATATCATCCCCCTCTCTATCGTCCATCTATTGTCCCCTCTCTCGATCTTCCCTCACTATATCGTCCTCATTTATCGGCCTCTATCTATCGTCCCCTCTCTATCGTCCCCTCTCTATCGTCCCCTCTCTCTATCGTCCCTCCCTCCCTCTTTACCATCCCCTTCTTTTTCATCTCCCTCTTTCGTTCCCCCTATTTATCATCCCCTCTTTATTGTCCCCTTCTTTATCGTCCCCTCTCTCTATCGTCCCATCTCTCTATCGTTCCCTCTCTATCGTCCCCCCTCTCTCGCCCCTCTCTATCGTCCCCTCTCATAGTGACCAACATGCCCCTCTTTCGAGGGGTGCCCCTCCATGCCCCTCTTAATGCCCCTCGTTGGGTCTAATGCCCCTCTTTTGGAGGGGCATAAGTATTTATCCCTCTGAAGCAAGTAAAACTGTTCAAATCAGCTAATTTCCCCAAAAATTTTCGCCGGTGGCACTGGGATTACTTTCAAATTCAACTGTTGGCACCATTATTTGAGTTCTTTAATTGTGATTGAGTTATTATAGGTTACCTCAATTTAAAAAATATAATAAATATCTAGTTCCTCTAACCTCACTACATAAAAAATATAATAAACATCTATTTCCTCTTACCTCACTATATAATGGGCAAGAAAATTTTTTTTACTGCGGAAAAATATCTGCAATTTGTGTCTGTGCCAAAATTTATGTTGTATCTACACAAACCTTTTCTCCGCACAAACCTTTTCTCCGTACAAAACTTTTCTCGGGACATGGTTGCCTCTACTTTGAAAGAGACATATCATAATTTGTGATAATTACGATAAATGGTGCCAGCTGGATGTGTTTTACTTGTGGGTTGTCGAATAAAGCCACTTTAAAATATTAATTTCTCAAATTTTCTAGCCCTCTATTTTGAAAGGCCTCAGATATTTTGTTAAATTTGTAGATTTTACTGCGTCCAAACAAAAACGCAAAAGATTTTCCGGGGCCCAGCTCCAAATGCCCAAGAACTGGCTATGTGTTTGCTTCTCTCGCCGTTCTAGCCCTGTGAAGCCACAGAAAACAGTAAATTTGTATCTGAGAGGAAATTTTAAACTTTCTGGATGTGGGCCCTTGGCCCTACACCGCGCCGCCGAATGCCGACCATATCATCTTTCTTCAATTTGACAATTCCCCATAGGGTAGAATGTAGATGCAACTGAAGCTAATTATGCACTGGTATACATGAAAGTAGCTGACTAAAAATGTAAATGCTACGACCCGAAGGGGCAAACCCCGCCGAAGGCGAAACTTCATTTAGGGCTGGACACCCCTATATTCTATAAATGTTCCTCTTTTAGGTCAAAATGTATGCTCCTCCAAGATATTTTCTCTGTTGGTCAGTATGTCCCCTCTCTCTATCGTCCCCTCTCTCTATCGTCCACTCTATCGCCCCCTCTATCATCCCTTTATATCATTCCCCTCTCTATCGTCCCCCTCTCTCATTCGCTCTATCGTCCCCTCTCTCTATCGTCCCTCCCTCTCTATCGCCTCCTTCTATATCATCCCTCTATTTATCTTCGCTCCCTCCCTCTATCGCCCCCTTCTATATCATCCCTCTCTATCGTCCCTCCCTCCCTCTCTATCGCCCCCTCTCTCTAACGTCCCCTCTCTCTATCGTCCCTCCCTCCCTCTCTATCGTCCCCTCTCTATAACGTCCCCTCTCTATTATCCCCTCTCTCTATCGTCCCTCCCTCCCTGTATCGCCCCCTGTATCGCCCCTTCTATATCATCCCCCTCTATATCAACCCTTTCTCTCTATCGTCCTCTCTCTATCGTCCTCTCTTTATCGTCCCCTCTCTCTATCGTCCCCTCTCTCTATCGTCCCCTCTCTCTATCGCTCATCTATCATATCTTTTATATCATCCCCCTCTTTATCGTCCCCCCTCTTGTCCACTCTCTCTATCGTCCCCCTTCTATAGGAACTCTCTCTCTCTCTATCGTCCCTCCCTCCCTCTCTATCTTCCCCTTCTATATCAACTCTATCGGTCTTCTCTCTCTATCGTCCCCCTTCTATATCAACTCTCTCTATCGTCCCCCTTCTATATCAACTCTCTCTCTATCGTCCCTCCCTCCCTCTAGCTCTCTATCGTCCCCCTTCTCTATCAACTCTCTATCTCTCTCTATCGCCCCTCTATATATCATCCCCTCTCTCTAACGTCACCGCTCTTTATCGTCCCTCTCTATATCGTCCCCTCTCTCTCTTCCCCTCTCTCTATCTTCTTCTCTATCGTCTCCTCTATCGTCCCCTCTCTCTATCGTCCCCTCTCTCTATCGTCCCCTCTCTCTATCGTCCCTCCCTCCCTCTATCACCCCCTCTATCGTCCTTTCTAAATCATCCCCATCTATATCATCCCCCTCTCTATCGTCCCCTCTCTCTATCGTCCCCTCTCTCTATCGTCCCCTCTCTCTATCGCCCTTCCCTCCCTCTATCGCCCCCTCTATCGTCCCTTCTATATCATCCCCTCTCTATCGTCTTCCCTCTCTCATCCCTCTTTCCCGCCAGTGGTCCAAGCACTAAACGAGTATATTGTGTATCCTGTCTATTTAATACCTGCTAGTGAGAATAAGAGAGTATATAATTTGTATACTATTGTACTTTACCACTTGTACTTGGTACATGCTAAGTAAATAGTGGCTGTTGTGTACAAGAATTGTGTACAATTGTTCAGACTTGCTCGATATCCGCCGCTCGTATACATTTTCACGTCTCTTTAATTGCAACTGTTTTAGTATCTCTCATTTTATAGACTGAAAATAAGATTACTCAGTATAGTCTATTGTTGAACGTTATTTTATTTCTTAGTATTTCTGATTTTATTCTGAATAAAATAATAAAGATGGTTGATATTATTGCTGAGAATTAGTTCCTACTCATCCTATTATCTAATTAGTATTATAAGATTATTATTCTGCACCATCTGACGAGGTCAGTATAACCCACCATGCAATCAGGACGCTGTCTCAAGTAGCTTGTCTGAGTGTCGGGTGGGCGGTTACCCCGCCTGATATCCGAGTCACGTGTCATATTCCCACCTGTCACGTGTCATATTCTCAGGTCACGTGTCCAGTGTAGTGTAATCACGTGTCTAATGATCCCCACACCTCATCACTCTGGTATAAGCAGCCTAATAAGCCACCTAATTAGTCACGTGCACCCAATTAGGGATCACTGCTGTCCCTGTACATAAGGAAGAGCACTGTGTCTCCCTTCATTAGCTAGTAAAGCCTTGCAGGCTTTGTGAAGACTGTAGTGTGTCTAGTTCCGTACATTCTCCTCAGTACACTCCTACCAAGCTACTAGTTTGTTACTTGTTTCTGTTGCAGTTGGCTCTATGTCCCGCTCCTTATTCACTGTACTTACTAAGCTCCTTTATTCCATCCTTGTTTCTGAGTGCTAGTTGTAGTGTAGTAAGTTGTAGTGTATTACATGTAAACCTTCCTTGATAGTCGATATAATGTTTCTAGAACATGTGTGTCCTGTAATCTTTAAATATATATTTACCATTACCGAATAGTAAAACTAATTCTATTTCTAGGATTTAGCACAGTATGAACTTTATGTACAGTAACCAGACGCAGCTGTCCCAGCTCCAACCTCAACAGAAACAGCAGCAACAACAGCAACCCCAGCAGCTATCCCAGCAGAACTCTAAACCCATGGATCAGCACCTGAGGTCGGCCCTGACCCAGTCCCTGAGCACTCTCTCAGCTCCAGGAGATAACAAACTGTCCACTATCTCACCTCTAGCCCCCTCACTGGTGCAGGGTGTCTCCCAAGCTGGACAGATTCTCAACCTGGGTGCTACAAATGCGGCCTCCCTCGGTGGTCAGATCCTCAATCTCCCAAACTCTAACGGAGCAGGAGGACAGAACTTCTACGTGATGATACCCCAGCAGCAACTAGACGGTAATAACCAGCTCCAGAAGATAGCACCTATGGGTGCTGTACATCAGACCGCTACTGACTCTTTGGCAGCTCAGCGCTCAGAGCGGGAGGAGAAGCGTCGTCAGACTCACAACGAGGTGGAGAGGAGGAGACGAACTAAGATAAACGGATGGATCCAGAAGTTAGCAGAGATGGTGCCTAACTGCAAGGACGAAATGGGAACTAAGCGATCCGGCGGACCTACTCAGACAGGGATGGGACAGAAAAGTAATTGCGGGGTGTTACAGAAGACCGTTAACTTTATCCAGGAACTTCAGATCGCACATTCCCAAGTTGTGGAGCGACTTCAAGAACAGAACCAGGTCCTGGTGGAAATGGCTAAAATCAGAGAAACTCTGAAGAGGGTGGAACAAGAGAACCTCCTTCTCCGGAACCAGCTACAGAATCACGGGATAGAGCCCGTGTCAGCGCAGAACCCTGTCTCAAGACCTAATCAGTGAGAGGGTACCTGACCAGTCAGCTCTTCTGGTGATCTTATCGCGAACAGTTATCATTAACCCATCCACTGAGTCGGCACTTGTAGGGTTCTACAGAGATTAAAATGAAAATTCTCGGATCGTTTTTGCCGAATTTATTAAATCTTGACTGTTTTATTCTACTTTATTTAAGAAGAGAACCGTCTTAATTCTTAACAGAAAAGTGAGAGTTATATCTGACCGGAAGCTTTTTAGAATGGATGCATTATGAGATGTGCCTGTCTATCAGATGCATTATGTGAGATAAAATTAAACAACAGTCTTGATATGTTCTTTTCACATGATATTAACGTTTATATTTTTATCTGTAACTTATATGCGATTACGTTTGTAATTACGATTATAAGTACCTTTTATCAAATCATTTTCAATATTTATCATCAACCGGGTTAATTTTATTGATCTTTCAAAAAATATCCAAACTAACAAGTGAATGTTGCATGGTAGGACCTACTACTAGGACCTAGCCTGGTACCAATTTGAAAAACACTAGATAACTAGTAGAATACACATCTTCACTAGTAGTAATTAGTAATAATATAATTAGTAATAATTAGTCCCTCCCTCCCCCTCATGACCTAACCTCCTCTCACCCTCAGGTGTTATCAGAGAACATCTCATCAGCAGTGCAGCAGAACGGAGAACAAGTCCTCAAACAGCCTCTAGTAGCCAGCATGAGGACAGTCAAGAAAGAAACTCTCAAACTTATATCCGCGTGGGTCGGCAAGTCCACAGATCCTAAACAAGTGTGCGAAAACTTTGTCCCGCCTCTGCTGAACGCAGTGCTGGGGGACTATAATCGTAACCATCCAAATGCGCGAGACTCGGAGGTTCTCAGCACCATGACCGTATTCATCAACAAGTTGGAGAACCACGTGACTTCTGAAGTTCCCGTTATATTTGATGCCGTGTTCGAGTGCACGCTCGAAATGATAAAAGCAAACTTCCAAGACTTCCCTGAACACAGAACCAACTTTTACCTGCTCCTTGAATCAATAAACCAGCACTGCTTCAGTGCCCTCCTTCAGATCCCCCCAGACAAGTTTAAACTGGTCATGGACTCCATCGTGTGGGCCTTCAAGCACACCATGAGGAACGTGGCAGATACGGGCCTTACCACTGTTCTTACCCTCCTTCAGAACCTAGACGGGAAGGACGTTTCCCAGAGCTTCTACCAAACGTACTTCCTGAACATTCTGCAGCACATATTCAGCGTGGTCACGGACACTATGAACGCTGCGCAACTCAGCAACCAGAGCAAAGTACTGGCTTATATGTTCAGTCTTGTGGAGCAAAAGAAGATAGCTGTAGCCCTATATAGTCTGGTAAGTCTGGAGTGTAACGCTATATAGCCTGTTAAGTCTGGAGTGTAACGCTGTATAGCCTGGTAAGTCTGGAGTGTAACGCTATATAGCCTGGTAAGTCTGGAGTGTAACGCTTTAAAAAACTATATGCGGCTAATACGACTAAAAACTAGCCACACCCAGCTAATATGACTAAAAACTAGCCACACCCAGCTAATATGACTAAAAACTAGTCACACCGTACCCAGCTAATATGACTAAAAACTAGCCACACCCAGCTAATATGATTAAAAACTAGCCACACCCATGCCAGCTAATATGACTAAAAACTAGCCACACCCAGCTAATATGATTAAAAACTAGCCACACCCATGCCAGCTAATATGACTAAAAACTAGCCACACCCAGCTAATATGATGAAAAACTAGCCACACCCATGCCAGCTAATATGACTAAAAACTAGTCACACCCAGCTAATATGACTAAAAACTAGCCACACCTAGCTAATATGACTAAAAACTAGCCACACCCAGCTAATATGACTAAAAACTAGTCACACCGTACCCAGCTAATATGACTAAAAACTAGCCACACCCAGTTAATATGACTAAAAACTAGCCACACCCAGCTAATATGACTAAAAACTAGCCACACCCAGCTAATATGACTAAAAACTAGTCACACCGTACCCAGCTAATATGACTAAAAACTAGCCACACCCAGTTAATATGACTAAAAACTAGCCACACCCAGCTAATATGACAAAAAACTAGCCACACCCAGCTAATATGATTAAAAACTAGCCACACCCATGCCAGCTAATATGACTAAAAACTAGTCACACCCAGCTAATATGACTAAAAACTAGCCACACCTAGCTAATATGACTAAAAACTAGTCACACCCAGCTAATAATAAGATGACTAAAAACTAGTCACACCCAGCTAATATGTGCCACCCCAGCTAATTAAATGTGCCACCGCAGCTAATATGTGCCACCCCAGCTAATGTGTGCCACCCCAGCTAATGTGTGCCACCCAGAGCTCGACCGGGATCCCGGCGCAGCCGGGATCCCGGCCGGGATTTGGTGATTTTGTGCCGGTCCCGGTCCCGGCCGGGATTTTGTTTTTAGCCGGGATTTTAGCCGGGATTTTTCCAAAATAAAGTCGGTTTTTGAGCGTATATTTGAGCCCAAATTTCACGAACCTGTGAACATTTTCCGAAAAGTTTTACTACAACAGTGCTCTACAGTGCTTCTTAATAGTTAGATCATTTCACTTTCTCGTCGTCAAAAGTTTATTGAAAATTCAACTTTCAAGTCTTATGTGAAATGTTTATGTTACATGATCAAAATTCTATGAATTTTGATCAATGGTAGTTGGCAAATTTCAAGTCAAACAAAATTTACTAATGTTCAAAATTAATTATATATGTTCAACTGTTCACTTCATGAGTAACAAATTACAAAATGTTAGAAGAAAGCTGAAGTCCGAACAAACTTAGAAATATTCAAGAGTCAGGGGCTCTCTATCTATCTCAGAGATAAAGAGAGAGATATATAGAGAGAGAGAGAGAGAGAGAGAGAGAGAGAGAGAGAGAGATAGAGAAAGATAGAGAGAGATAGAGATTAGAGAGAGATAGAGTAGTTACTACTACTTACTGTCAATTTTAACTTGACATACCTCAGTTTGTTCTGGAAGATTTTATTTAACATATAACACTGTTTCATTTTAACTGAGATTGAGAAATATTGGAAAAATCCCGGTCCCGGTCCCGGCCGGGATGAGGCTAATCCCGGCCCGGTCCCGGCCGGGACTAAATTTCGATCCCGGTCGACCACTGGTGCCACCCCAGCTAATGTGTGCCACCCCAGCTAATATGTGCCACCCCAGCTAATATGTGCCACCCCAGCTAATGTGTGCCACCCTAGCTAATGTGTGCCACCCCAGCTAATGTGTGCCACCCTAGCTAATGTGTGCCACCCCAGCTAATGTGTGCCACCCTAGCTAATGTGTGCCACCCCAGCTAATGTGTGCCACCGCAGCTAATATGTGCCACCCCAGCTAATGTGTGCCACCCCAGCTAATGTGTGCCACCCCAGCTAATGAGTGCCACCCCAGCTAATGTGTGCCACCCTAGCTAATGTGTGCCACCCCAGCTAATGTGTGCCACCCCAGCTAATGTGTACCACCCCAGCTAATGTGTGCCACCCCAGCTAATGTGTGCCACCCCAGCTAATATGTGCAACCCCAGCTAATGTGTGCCACCCCAGCTAATGTGTGCCACCCCAGCTAATGTGTGCCACCCCAGCTAATGTGTGCCACCCCAGCTAATATGTGCAACCCCAGCTAATATGTGCAACCCCAGCTAATATGTGCCACCCCAGCTAATGTGTGCCACCCCAGCTAATGTGTGCCACTCCAGCTAATGTGTGCCACCCCAGCTAATATGTGCAACCCCAGCTAATATGTGCCACCCCAGCTAATATGTGCAACCCCAGCTAATATGTGCCACCCCAGCTAATATGTGCCACCCCAGCTAATGTGTGCCACCCCAGCCCACCAGCTTGTTTTTGTGTCAGCCCTGAAGCGGAACTATACAGCTAGACACCAGCTAGCCCACAAGAATTATCTGAGTTTGTCTCCGCACCTGGTACTCACTCAACAGTTTATAGAGTCATATTACAGGTGTGATAGTGAAAGTGAAACTAGTCAAGTTACAGCTGTGATAGTGAAAGTGAAACTATCCCTAGCCAGGTCAAGGCGTGGAAGTAAAAGTTGGAAAGTGTGGAATATAGCGTGAAAGTGAAAGTAGATTTGAGCGGAGTACCGTAAGAGTCATGTGCCTATAATAGCTATGGTTAAGTTGCCGGGTAGTTTCCTTTTATTCGGTGGAAAGTTAATGTTGCAGGCGGGGGGGGGGGAGGGGGTTATGACTATTTTCATTATACTTACCATTATGCAACTGGTAAGTATAGTAAAAACTCCAAAACCAGGCGAGATAACGAACGCTTTTTATCAGGAAGATCATCCGGGTGAAATAGACAATGTGGCGTATGTAAAGAGCTACACACAGGACCTCCTCAAGAAAGCTTTCCCAAACCTCCAGGAGTAAGTCATTATTGTATAGTTACAGCCAAGGTAACATTGGTTACAGCACATTGACCACACCTTGAACTCATTTATGCAAATATGTAATTAATAAATAATATTATTTATACCAAATACCCCAAAAATGTATATAATTTGTAATTCAACCTTCTGTTCGGATTATTTCTAAAGTATCACGTACCATTAAGTGATTAAGTGATTAGTAATTAAATATAAACTGTACAGGATGCAAGTGTCAGTATTTGTGGACGGTCTGTACGCCCTGAATCAAGACAACGCCGCCTTTAGAGAGCACCTCAGAGATTTTATCGTCCAGATAAAGGTTAGTACCTGGAAATATAACTAGTAACTAACTAGTAACTGACTAGTAACTAGATAGTAACTAACTAGTGACTAGATAGTAACTAACTAGTAACTGACTAGTAACTGACTAGTAACTAACTAGTAATTAACTAGTAACTAACTAGTAACTAACTAGTAACTAACTAGTAAGGTTCCTTAGCTTGAATTGTAGCAGAAATGAAATCTGCTTAAGTTCAGCAGCGTTAGATGAAATATCTATAATATCAAGTTATCGGATTAAAAAGGTTGCTGCGATTAGAAATCTCTGCCACCTGAGGCACCATAACCACTCGAGGCAGCATAACCATTCGAGGCAGCATAACCACACGAGGCAGCATAACCACACGAGGCAGCATAACCACTCGAGGCAGCATAACCACTCGAGGCAGCATAACCACTCGAGGCAGCATAACGATTCGAGGCAGCATAACCACTCGAGGCAGCATAACCACACGAGGCAGCATAACCACTCGAGGCAGCATAACCATTCGAGGCAGCATAACCACTCGAGGCAGCATAACCACTCGAGGCAGCATAACCACACGAGGCAGCATAACCACACGAGGCAGTATAACCACTCGAGGCAGCATAACCACTCGAGGCAGCATAACCACTCGAGGCAGCATAACCACACGAGGCAGCATAACCATTCGAGGCAGCATAACCACTCGAGGCAGCATAACCACACGAGGCAGCATAACCACACGAGGCAGCATAACCACACGAGGCAGTATAACCACTCGAGGCAGCATAACCACTCGAGGCAGCATAACCATTCGAGGCAGCATAACCACTCGAGGCAGTATAACCATCGCTAATTTATTGTCTGAATAAGCCCAACTTTTGTTACCATAATATTGGAGGTAGCTTAGTAACTACATTTATCATTCATTTGTTGAGACATCAGCCTCCAACTTTATAAACATTCGCTAAGATCAGCTCATTTTGATAGACACAGCTGGACCAGTGAATATAATAGCAACTTGTAGTCACGACAACGTGACATTCCTAAATACTGATCGAGTTTCCAATTCCACCTGTTCCAACTTCATCAACTGTATTCATGTGACAGAGACACGAGGTCATGTGCCTCAGGTACTGGGGTCACGTGATAACAGCTAATCTCATAGAGGCCCGGTAATCTGTTGAGCGAGATGATGCAGAGCCACCTGTTCAGATCCACGTTACCAGAGCCACAGCTAGAAATAGCCATTTCAGAAAACATTGTTAATAACGACCAGTTGCTACTAGTGACTTGTAGAGTCTACAAGTCACTAGTAGCAAATGTAGACACCAGCTAAAATTACGGTCCTCCACCCCTCCCTCCCCTCCCCTCCCTTTGCTAAGACTGAGATAAGAGAATTGATAGTTTAAAATCGAGTGGACACACCTCAGTGAAACTCGTCAGCCCAAAGTAAATCCCCGTCCTGGTGCGTTCTACCCCTGATCTAAACCTGGGTAACCGTAGAGTCAGCGACTGCCAAGTTTGTCACATGAACATCTAGGCAGTGTTTGATTGGTCTAAGAACGTTACTAAACCCCAAAATCTGCTGCTGAGTAGTGTAGTTGATCCGCAAGTAAAACACCTATAATCAATACTAATAATCCCAGGATGTCTGTCTGTCTGTCTGTCTGTCTGTCTGTCTGTCTGTCTGTCTGTCTGTCTGTCTGTCTGTCTGCCTGCCTGCCTGTCTGCCTGTCTGTCTGTCTGTCTGTCTGTCTGTCTGTCTGTCTGTCTGTCTGTCTGTCTGTCTGTCTGTCTGTCTGTCTGTCTGTCTGTCTGTCTGTCTGTCTGCCTGCCTGCCTGCCTGCCTGCCTGCCTGCCTGTCTGTCTGTCTGTCTGTCTGTCTGTCTGTCTGTCTGTCTTTCTGTCTGTCTGTCTGTGGGAAATTTCCGAACGGTTAAATCAAGAAAACGGTAAGAGATATGCGACTGATTTTTCAAAGCCAAATGATTATGTTTTTAAAAATCGGTCGGTGGTAAGTGGTCAAATTGATTATTTTGTGACCCAAATGTGATGCTGAAGTGTGTGTGTGTGTGTGTGTGTGTGTGTGTGTGTGTGTGTGTGTGTGTGTGTGTGTGTGTGTGTGTGTGTGTGTGTGTACTCTCCCAATCTTACTCTATCTCTCTCTTTCCCATCACAGATTCGTGATATATCATATAATTATGTAATTTGGCAGTGTAGGTCTCAAGATTTCGATTGGTTATCAAGTATTACTATTGGAGTATTAGATATGTGAGGGGCACCCAGAATTAAATTGCAGTCTGTTTGGACTGAGCGAGTTCATACTTTCGCACCGTTTTAAGTAAGAAAATGTAATGCGTGTTTTCGAATATAATAGGCGGGTTTATACTTTTGCATTTCAACTGCGATAGTGAAGTCCCGGCCGTAGGCACGGGTACGGTGACACTAGTACCCTAAGTTATAATACTCTATGTATAATAATGATAACACCATAAACTGGTTCTAGATTATGGCACTCTTTGGGGGATAAATGTTTACTGCACGAATAGGCATTAAAAATATTTGAATGCACAAGTTTAATTAATACTATTAGTTGTTATGGGCATTATAAACATTTGAGTGCACAAGTTTAATTAATACTAGTAGTTGTTATGGGCATTATAAACAATATATACGAGTGAACAAGTTTAATTAATACTAGTAGTTGTTACGGGCATCATAAACATTGGAGTGCACAAGTTTAATTAATACTAGTAGTTGTTATGGGCATTATATACATTTGAGTGCACAAGTTTGACAAGTTTAGGTGGTATGACACGGTGACGCGTGACACAAGCATCAGCGAAAACTGGTGTGACGAAGCAGACGTTAAAGCAGAAAGAGACAGTTATGAGTTCAAAGTTTTCTTCTACTTCCTTACTGAGCCTAGCATCACTGAATGCAAAAGGGCTCTCTAAGACGGAGAAACAGGAAGAACTCGGAACGGATTGTTTTGAATATAGTGTTGATATCTTGTGCGTTCAAGAGACAAAAGTCAAAAATCATTCCACTAGATATCTCAGAAACAATTACAAATTGATCATGATGGAGCAAAATCAAGGACGACATGGTGGACTAGGTTTCATCATAAGTCCTAGATTACTACCTTATGTCACAGACTATCAGTATACCTCAGACCGGGTTTCCTATCTTAATGTCGTCATTCCTTCTAATCTCTCATCCCATCCTAAAAATATCAGAATTGTTAACGGTTATGGCCCGACTAATCCTAAAGCAGAAGGAAACCCTGCCCTTCTTAGAAAGTTCTACAGAGAACTCACCCATGCTATTTCAGTTCCTGCATCTCATGAATTGTTTGTTTGTGGTGATCTCAACAGTAAGTTGGGAACCTTATCTCCTTTGGACTATCAGTATGGTGTAACAGAGTATATGGGCAAGTTTGGAATGGGTACAAGGAATTTCAACGGTGAACATTTATTAAACTTCATGTGCTTAAACAAACTGTTTGCTACCAATACCTATTTTGATCATCCTTGTAGACATCGAACTACTTTCTCTATGTGTATTTCTGCCAAAGGTCGCCCTAAAGGTAGCAAACTTACTCGTCCAGTCTTTGCCCAATTAGATTATATTCTGTGCAGAACACGCAGCAGATTCATGTTCCAAGATTGTAGAGCATATGGCGGTCTTGCTACTAACTCAGACCACAGACTCGTTGCTTGTAAGATCAAACTAGCCCCCTACTACAAAATCTTTCCTACAAAAAAGATAAGTTCAGTAGTTAAGAGATATAACAACTCCCTGCTCACCACTGACCTTCCCACCAAAGTCAAATACCAACTTTCAGTCGAACAGAAAGTC
This sequence comes from Bolinopsis microptera, assembly GCF_026151205.1. Lineage (NCBI taxonomy): Eukaryota > Metazoa > Ctenophora > Tentaculata > Lobata > Bolinopsidae > Bolinopsis > Bolinopsis microptera. The sequence goes on along the minus strand of NC_087078.1, from coordinate 4,436,937 downwards.
AACAACTCTCAGGTAACATCAAACCCTAATGATGATCTCACTAACCTGATGGATGTCCTTAAGACAACTGCTGATGAAGTAATCGGGACACTACCACGCTCCAGAAACCGTAACTTCAGTAGTGACTCAACTGTTGAAGCCCTTGTAAAAGAGAGACAAACCCTGCAAGCTGCACTTAACTGTAACAACCAAGTTGCTGACAGAACTCAAGTCCGTACAAGGATCAACAGGTTACAGAAAGACATCCGTAAGCATCTCAAGAACCTTGCTGACACACGTGCCGATGACATCGCTCGAACCATCATGTCAACAGATGACACAAGGCAGATGTTTGAAGCTGTGCGTACTCTAGCTGACACTAAGCCCAAATCTACTATCAGTGTCCACAATGAAGAAGGTAACTTTGTTGCCACAGATGCTGGTAAAGCTCAAGTGATCAGAGACTACTACGAAAAGCAGTTCACGTGTGAGGATGAACCACTTCAAGCATTTATAGGGGATGGACGCTGCCTAGACATACCCATCACATGTGATGAAGTAAAGAAAGCCGCCCAATCTCTCAAGAACAACAAAGCCACTGGTCCAGATAAAGTCTACAACGAGTGGTTGAAAAATGCTGGTACAAAATTCTGGTCAAAATATGCCGAGATCATCAATAGCGCATTGGAGACCAATTCATTTCCTGATGTTATAGGTGAAGCCATCATCACCCCCTTACCGAAACCTCGCAAACCAGCTGGTCCTGTCACTAGTCTACGACCTCTATGTCTATCAAATGGTGCTCGTAAGATATTATCCATGATTGTACTGAAGAGAATTGAAGACAAAGTTGATGCTTTCACTGGTAGCACGCAGGCGGGGTACAAACATGGTAGAAGTTGTGGTGATCTAGTGTGGGCTGAGCGGATGTTGATATCGGTTGTCACGCGTAAACACTTCCAGTATCACAAGATGGGCATAGATATGTCTCGAGCATTTGACACAATCAAACGCCAGACTATACTTGACCTTCTTGTCAAAGCTGGATGCACAGACGACGACCTCAGGCTAGTAAGACTCCTCTTAACCAACACCATGCTCAAGGTCAGAGTGGAAGGAGAACTATCTGCTGTATTCGAGAGTCTTCTTGGGTCCTTTCAAGGTGACAGTCTCTCCGGCAAGCTTTTCACTCTTGTCCTAGCAGGAGCTCTTATAGAACTACGCCATCGACTAGCAGAGTCTCCCCCACACATACCCAATCCCCCTATTTCAAAAGAAGGTATGCCACTGGAGTCAGCGTATTCAGATGATTGTAACTTCATGAACGTGGAAAAAGAATCCTTAGAAGCTATCCTACCAATAGCTAAGGAAGTCTTCAAGGAGTTTAACCTGTTCATTAACACAGAGAAAACAGAATTTACCCATGTTTTCCTCGCTCCTGTTGGAGAAACAATCCCTGGTCGTGATGATACCATGTTACGTGGAAATGAAGATTGGCGGAAGAGTAAGATTCTTGGGTCATTGTTGTGTAGTGAAAGTGATATAGCTGCTCGATGCATTGCTGGGAACAATGCCTTCTATAAGTTCACCAAGATCTGGTCTCAGCAGAATATCTCCGTTACCAGAAAGATAGCAGTATACGAAGCCCAAATTGTATCAATCATCATGTACAATTGCAGTAGTTGGTGTCCTACTGCAAAGTCACTAGAAAAACTAGACATTTGCCATAGAAAACACCTTAGATCATTACTGAACATTTATTGGCCTCATGGAACAATATCCAATGCAAACTTATACCTAAGATGTAACTCAGTTAAACTATCAGATCGTGTCCCTAAAGCAAGGTGGAAGCTCCTAGGTCATATCTTGCGTAGTGCTGATGACTCCCCCGCTGCATTAGCGTTAAAGTTTGCTGTCACAACAAACTGTAAAGGGCGCGTCGGTGCGCATCGTAAGAATTTGTTCAAGATTATTGTGAATGATTTGACCCGTAGAGGTTTAAAACTTAACTCTTTGAATGATCTTAATAAGCTTAAGATATTAGCCGAAGATAGAGTTGCTTGGAGAAACAAATTTTAACTCTAGCTGTCTTGATCTGTACTGATCACCATTTTAGGATGACTTGATTTCTTTTAGGGGTTTTGAATATTTTAATGGTGTAAACAGTTTCTTAATAATAGTTTGATTAATACTAGTAGTTGTTACGGGCATTATAAACATTTGAGTGCACAGGTTCAATTAATACTAGTAGTTGTTATGGGCATCATAAACATTTGAGTGCACAAGTTTAATTAATACTAGTAGTTGTTATGGGCATCATAAACATTTGAGTGCACAAGTTTAATTAATACTGGTAGTTGTTACGGGCATCATAAACATTTGAGTGCACAAGTTTGATTAATGCTTGTAGTTGTTACGGCCTACGGGCATCATAAACATTTGAGTGCACAAGTTTAATTAATACTAGTAGTTGTTATGGGCATTATAAACATACGAGTGAACAAGTTTAATTAATACTAGTAGTTGTTACGGGCATCATAAACATTGGAGTGCACAAGTTTAATTAATACTAGTAGTTATTACGGGCATTATAAACATTTGAGTTCACAGGTTTAATTAATACTAGTAGTTGTTATGGGCATCATAAACATTTGAGTGCACAAGTTTAATTAATACTAGTAGTTATTACGGGCATCATAAACATTTGACTGCACAAGTTTAATTAATACTAGTAGTTGTTACGGGCATCATAAACATTTGAGTTCACAGGTTTAATCAATACTAGTAGTTGTTATGGGCATCATAAACATTTGAGTGCACAAGTTTAATTAATACTAGTAGTTATTACGGGCATTATAAACATTTGAGTGCACAAGTTTAATTAATACTAGTAGTTATTACGGGCATCATAAACACTTAAGTGAACTAGTTTAATTAATACTGGTAGTTGTTACGGGCATTATAAACATTTGAGTGCACAAGTTTAATTAATACTGGTAGTTGTTACGGGCATTATAAACATTTGAGTGCACAGGTTTAATTAATACTAGTAGTTGTTACGGGCATTATAAACATTTGGGTGCAAAAGTTTAATTAGTTGTGTTTGGGTTGAAAAATCACTACAATTCATATGCTGGCCCTAAACTAAGTACGACTTGTCCATTTTCGGTATTCAAATGGCCTCTTTATAACTTTAATATCATAATATAAGTTATTGATATTACAATATAAGTTATCAAATATTACCAGATATTATCCACGTTTTTTGTATTTCAGTTGCACCTAATAACGCCTTTTGTATTTTAATTTCATCATTCATGTAATAGTTATCACTTTTTCTTTAGGAGATCTTCAGATTTGTTGTTTAGTTGGATAATTACTCCTCATACTACTTATATTAACAGGTACACGGAGTAATTGTTTATTTATTTTAGAAACGAAATAATAAATTAATTAAAGGAAAGATAAAGTATTAAACAATTCACATTATACAAAACATCATCCTCTAACATATCTATTCTGTTCTTGTCAACTTAGAAATATCACTTTGCGCAGCTTTACCCGAGTTCTTGGTAATTACAAAGAATTAAGCAAGGACAAGGTTTACGAATCTGGAAGTGAGAGCCGTTACCAAGGTTACTGAACCGTTACCAAGGTTACTGAGCGGTACAATTAGAGTTTCTATTAGAGTTTGTATTAGAGTACGTGTGTGTCTAGAAGAGTGCTGTGTCTAGAAGAGAGCGTATATAGCTGCGATAAGGGGCAGGAGGAGAGCTGTCATGCTCACTGCACTGTTCGTTTCCGCGCATTTTTCAGCGGTCTTTTGTGCTGGAACTTCACAGGGTCCACATCCTACGTTAACTTTGGTGAAATCTGCTTCTGCCTTTGCCTCTGCACCGGGCCTAGAAGTAAAGTTATTGTTAAATAACAAGCTATTACAAGCATTTCAAATTTCACACACAAAAAGTGACTTATACCTGTTAAGTTACTTGCTCCTAGCTTTATAAACTTACTTGTTGCACAGGTTCTGGTCTGTGCTCGCCTTACTCTTGCACTTGGTCATCGCCTCATTTGCCACAAACTTTGTATCATCAGCGTTCCACTCGTAATTGGTACACTCATATTCCTTACCCAATTCCTCTACCTTGTTACAGCTTGCCCCTGCACAATCCATACACCCTGCCTCACCAGATGCGCATTCACCACAACCGAACGCGTAATCTGAAAATCCTTCTGCGAATGTAAATGCCGGCCTGAAATTTAACATTGATAATACCGCCTTCATTGTAACATAATTAAATAACTAAGATTTTAAATAATTCGATGATTCACTTATTGATAAAGCGCTCTCAAATCATGAATACGTTTTCATATTATTTCATTGAATCCCTTATTAACACAAAAAGAGATAAGATTAGTTTGTCTCATAGTGCGAATATAATCAGTTTGCATGTTGTGTGCATGTTGGCTACGTACCCCTTGCATTTTGTAGCCCCAGCATCAGCACACACCTTATCTACGACTTCATCACCTTCTTTTTGGAAGCACTTGATGGCTGAAAAGTTGACTTGTATGAAGGAGTATTACACCATTTTATATGTTACAGATATTAGCAGGAACCTGTTTATCTAATTATAGCTGTTAGTATAAAATACATCTCTAATACTAATAGGATGTCATCTGTAAACACATTGAAAGAATATGTCGTTTACTAAAATGACCATAATAAAATATAACTAAAATCAAATAGGTTTATAAATATCAATAAGGAGTGTGATATATTACTTACCCTCAGAATAAGCAGTCGCCAGAAATAGGGCTAATACCACAAGTTTCATCATCTTTAAATCGAGTTTAGCTAAGAAACAGACACATTAGATAGGGTAAATAATGAACTTTAATCTGAAGGATTAAATAAGCCTTATTAAGAAATGCTACTAGTTGCGAATATAATGTAAAATACAGCATTTCTCCCTGGCAGTAGGTTCAGCAAGGTCGCAAGAGAAAATGGTACTGAGGTAAGAATGAGGATACCGTCCTCGAGGAGCCATTAAAATATGAGAGCGAGGGGCAGCGCGTTGCGTGGCAACTGATTATCCGCTGCGTGACCTCTCCAGACAAAGGTGAAAGTAGAAACTGTTGCTCACGTGCAGTACCACGTGTCTTATTGTGCTGCTCCCTCAGCCCACGTGCAGTACCAGCTCGGGTTACGGCTGCCACCTGGCCGGCTCTTATTCTCAGTCACGTGATCCTGCTGTTTGTTGCTATGGAGATGGTATTGGAACCGTGTGGAAACACAGAAATAGCAGTTATGATTACATCTTATAGCACACTGCACAGTAGTAGTGTCCTAGGTATTCAGGAATGGGGAGGGAGCTATGTATATTAGACATGTTAGTAGTAGTGCAGTGTCCTTGGTGTCTGTTATGGCACTAGAGAATACTAACTTAACATTGAAAATGTCGATTGAATTATTGGAAATGACCGAGAAAGCGTGGTATTTCTAGCTTGAATTTTTAAGAACAATTTTATATTAAGTTTCAGTTGTTCAAAAGTTTTGTTAATAAAGACTCGTACAATACCAAAGGACTTAGGAACAGTGCATACACCCCCTCCCCCAGTCAGTCCTTAAACTCAGTTTAAGATGCGAGCAAATTTCATTCTAAAAATATATCTTCTATAGTTTTTAGGCAATTACCCTGAAACTTTCAGGATATGTTCTAGTGATCATTTAAAAAAAAGACTCGGACAGAATTTTGAGATAGGCCATAGCAACTGGGTGTCATAGCAACTAATTAGCCACTAGTGCTTTAGACCGTTACTGAGACTGGTAACTAAATTTCCACATCTCCGCTCTCTCTATAATCCACTTATAATCTGGTTAGAGGTGAGTGGAGCCTTGTGTCACGTGTTAAGTCACGTGAGTTTCTCCTTTAACAGGTGGGACAAGTTCAGGGCTCCCGACACAGGGGCTGTTACTTGGAACTCTGTAATTGTTCGGGTAATGATCCCCAGGGAGCTGGTGAGCTTATTCGAGTTAAAGTCACGTGGAATACTACTAACAGGTGTTCAGATTCTACAATTCTCTAGTAACGATATTGTGACTTTCAACCAAGGGCACTCACTCACTCACTCACTCACTCACTCACTCACTCACTCACTCACTCACTCACTCACTCACTCACTCATTCACTCATTCACTCACTCACTCAGCTTCCTCCATTGCTTTGTGCTAACGAAAGGGAACGTGAGAGAAGTTCTATGTACGAAATTGCAGGAAAATATGTACCAGGGACTGAATACCAGGGACTGAATACCGTCCTTACTCAACTATAGATTTGACCCAATTCTTTGGGTTGTCAGTTTCTGCGTAAAGGAGTTCCTAGTAGTCTTCTTCTGGAGAATATTCTGCTTCTTGAGAATAAGAGACAAATGTTTGCTCTTATATTTAAAAAAACAACGAGAATTTATTAGTTAACACACATAGCCATCATATCTTTGCACCTCAAACATTGACTGAAAAGTATAAGTAGCTTATAACGCTCACGGTGAACGGTTAGAATTCATGGCAGATAATAATATTTAATTACCGATGTGAGGTGCTCAGAATATCACAAATATTACCCTCAGGAATGCGCTGGAGAGGATATGACAGACCTGTATCTGCAAGAGAAGCAGGAACAACTAAAGACGGCCGCCTCCGCTAAACTCAAATACCAGATGACTGTACCCGGCATTCTCAACCCGCACGAAGTAACGGAAGAAAACATGAACGATTGAGAGGCTCTGTTACAAGATAACCGATCTAGTTGTTACGTCATGATAAAGTGCGCGGCGTGAACAGCTGCACGTGCTGTTTTTGTGCGCGCTCCATCGCAGGACAAAATGCGTCCCTTTTATCATTCAACATTTTAGGGTTGGACTATTCAACTCATAACCTTGTTGTGAGTACTTAATTACTCCGTTTTCTGGTCAACTTTTTTGATTTTTCGGTGTTATATGGTGGTTTGACCAATTTTTGCTCATATTTAAGTTTATATTACATATAGAGAATATCTGGCTTCGAACGATGAGGAATCGATAATTTTTGGCGTTACATCTTATCAATATTGAAACGAAATTTTGTACATATTTTTCGGTGAACAGAACCCTAAATCGTGGCGAGTCAAATTCGTTGTCTTTATTTTAGTGATCAGGGTTCTGTTTATAAACGACCCATGTCAATCACTGATGTTGATTGATATTTTATTATTTATAATACATTAAATTTAAGTCAGTGTTAAGTTTATTAAATTATATTATATTGATTTCCCAAATCCCAAGGACGTCATGGCTATTTTGATTTATATGTTCGTTGAAGTTAAAAAGGAAAATAAGGAGAACTGTGCAGTCTCCCAGAAAGATGAGAAGTAGCAGGGTACACGTCTAGTTGCAGGGTGTAATGTACTTGCGAAGATGTTCTGCAAGCTTAAACGAAAGCATATGTTGATGTGAATTATCAATTAATACCAATATCTTCAATACACAGTAGGTGTGTCCTGTTACACCCTCTGTAATGTAGCGACCTAAACCACAGTTAGGGTGTAGACCTTTAGGTGGTGTGGATGGCTTGACTATATATAAATTAATACAGTAGAGTATCTATTGTAATGATTATTTTTCACCTTTTGAGCTTATTTCAGAATTCGTTTTATTGAAGATCATTTATTAAGCCCCCTCCCTGATTAAAACATCGCCATATATTAGGAAAATAAAATTAACCGCACAACACACAAACAATATTCAGGCCATTCTTCAAAAAATGTACGCCTAATTTTCTTTTAATCTATTTCATTATTGGTCGGCGCTCAGCCTGCCATTTCGTTGATACACGTTGTAACCCCTTCGCACGCGGCGGCTTCAGGTCCAAGGTCGGAGTGCACGAGATCAGAGAGGCTTGCAACGTGTAGCAACCATTTCGCCATATTTTCAATCGTTTATGAACAGAAAAGCCTGAGGTCCTCAGGTATTAGTATTTCGTTGTTGCTAATATTCCGCCTTATTGTGCCACTGTAAACAACGGAAATTTTACGCTCTTTTCGCATTTCTTAGCAGAATTTTTGTCTTGATTAGATAGGATGGAAAGTTCAAATTTATTTTCTGAGGGGTCGCTCAATTATTACGTAAAGCGCAGTAAGCAGTTTACAGTTTAGGGGTCGACTCTTTCTCATATTTCACTTTTTGTAAACTCTTTACCCCACCCCTCCGTATTATCAGTTTTACACATGCTCAATGCTATTGTGTCAAAATTATACTAACGTATTCATTCGCAATTTGGAAATCCCCCACCTCCCTCTGCTGATTACGTAATATGTGAACGACCTTGATAATTAACTTCATGAATCGGTGACACACGCTGTAAGTGTAATCCCCTTATGAATATGACCGCGCGCGTGGCGGCCAGCCAGAGCTAGAGTGCACGAGAGAGGTATACAACGTGTAGCAAATGAATCGAGATAAAATCTTTTGCAATGTATTCAAAATTAATATATGCACTTATACAAATCTTATTCACCTTTGACGGATGTTACTCGTCTAAATTTCTTCGAAGTAGCGCGCGCCGCTTTCTTCTCGATGGCAAGTTCTACGAAGTAGCGCGCGCCCGGGCCAGATCATTAACAATGGTCAAATTCACCTAACCATGTGCTTTCGCGCCACTGTCATTCCGCCGAGTCTTTATTCGGCATTTATGAACATAATGTTTATGAACATAATAGCCTGGGGTCCCCAGGTAAATACAAATCACTTGCACTTGGAATACTTTTAAAAGAGAATATCACACTCAAAAACGCTACTGACGTATTTCTCCGTTAAAAGCACAATACTACCCGGGGACTCGAGGCTATTATGTCCATAGAGATCTGGAGGAATGACCTGTATCACGTCGTGACCCCCATTGTCGTTTCACTATCGTTTCTACGATACAGGAGGAGCCGAGCACTCGTGCGCGGCGGGTCATACAACGCATGACGTATGGCAAATTAGATTTAAACCGTTCTGTGTACATTTGTAAATGCTGATTTAATTTCTATTTTAATAATAATGGCAAGTTGAAGTATTTAAAGTTAATGTGTAGAAATTAGTTGTTAGTACTTCAAATCTTTATATTATCTTCACGATTACTTTAAAATCAAAACTTGACGCGATTTCGATCCTTCAGCAGCTCGGCAAGAACAAAGAAGCATTATTGGATGCGCGACGCGGCCTAGTAGTGCATCGCGCTACAAAGATTAAACTTAAAGGCATATAATTATAATACAACTTACCTGGGGGCCTCAGGCTATCATGTTCATAAACATATAGAGATTAGGCGGAATGACAGGCTGAGCGCGGCCCAGTAAAATACAACGTGTAGCAAGTAACCACTGAGGGGGCCGGGGTTCAATAATTGCGATATATTATTATATGGCTTGTAGGTTTATAACGGCTTAGTGGCTCAGTTGGTTAATCCGCCTGGTATTGCTTGAGGTACCAGTTTCGATTCCCGACTCTGTCACTAGCCGGCCGTGGGGTGAGCGTCGTCGACGCTCAGCTAAGGATCCTGAGTGGTCTATGCAGCCCCCGGTCCACTCAGCCAAATACTCGAGAAATCGGGTGTGAGGGTTAAATGAGGAGCTGCCCATTGCAGCAAAGTCTCGGGCGAAGAAAGTATGGTACACACTACCTTAACCGTCACTGGCCTAATGTATAATTGAATCCTTCGGCTTCCTGTAATTGGCTGGTTACACACTTGGCTGGTTACACATTGTGTACAATGTTGAATGTGGCTGTTGGAATGTCCGAAGTAAAATAAGTGTTGAGATTTAAAAAAACCTACCAAGACGCGCGCCGAGTTGGACGATCGTCGACGGTATTAATTAATCCAAATATATTAGTATTTGGAACAAATATTTTACGAGTATCACCCGTTAAATTATGGCGCGCTATTGCTATATTGTATATCTGATATCTCCCGCGAAAACACATTCAATTTGATACGTATGAAAAAGTTTCAAAACTTGCTTTATTTTGCACTATTATGTCACCGTGTACGTGAACGATGATTAATCACAGCCACGTGACTTTTTGAACCCATTCTCTAAGTGTCATTGAATGAATATTCGAAACTCTAACCCGCCAATCTGATCACAACCCAAACCCAACACCTAATAAAACATATGTAAAAGCACATGCTGAAACCCTAACCCTAACGAGAAATTAAATTTAGACCAAATCTTGTAGTACGATGCGTTACTGGGCGGCGCCGCGCACTCAATTATGAGTCTCGCAACCACAGCTAGATCGGCCGCGAAATGCGCAACTGGGCCTCGCCGCGAGCTTGGAGCTGCGATGAATTGACATCGTCAATTAAACATAATTGCTACCCGCCCTGTATCTGCTGTAACCAGCAACTTGAACCCAAGTTCTGGAAGACAGGAGCAGATAGAGGCTAGTAAAAGTTTCACATCACTCTCGATCGACGGATGTCATGTTACACTTACTCCACCGCTGCGCGCAGTGTTGTGACCCCTCTTCGTCTTATTTTACACATATTTGGACGTTGCCAATTTATTCCATTGATAAATTTAAAGTTTTAACATTTTTATACCAAATTCTTTTTTAATTTGGTTCTAAAACGATAAAGCTTGCTTTTTGTGAAACTTTAATGTACTTTCGTAAAATAATTTTGATGTGGCAGCGATTTAAAAAAGAAATTAGTTAAAAATGATACAAAAAAATTGGACATTTTTTGATATTAAAACATGTATAACTTGGGCTGTGTTGACAGTAGAAAAATTAATTAACCTCTATCCGACAGCTTTAAAAGTTTTCTAGGCGCCGCGCAAATCCACGCGCGCATTTTAGCGTGTCAAAATCGTTTAAAACTAGAATTAGTTGATGAAGGAGCATAATGCAGATCATACGTTGTACGTGTACGTGGTGTGATCATTATAATTTCGCGCTATTTCTTGTTTCTACACTCGCTTTGAACTTTGGCTTTAACAGCAGTTATCGACTTTGCTGTATTACATAGTGTACTTGGTACATAATTTATCAAAAGGGCTCGTGTTACTTTAAAGTTTAACATCACTTTTGAATTTCACGAAAGCAGATAAAAGGTAGGTTTTCGTTGAATCAAAGTAAGCTAATATCAATTAGAACGAGTATAATTGTTTTACTTTACTTAGCCAGTCTTGTTATATTAAACTATTACTTTTGAGCTTGAAAACAGACAAAACTTTGCTTATTTGTTTGTTTATTATTTTGTTTGTTATCAGAGAAAGAAGACAATATTACCTCTCGATTATTTCAGGTGAAGCTAAAACATAAAAGCGCTGAAAGACCAAGAAGCATCTCCTAAAGAGCTGTTGAATCAGCACGCTGAAGAAGTACAGAGACTGGCGAACAAGCTGGGCGCCGATAAACTCAGACAGCAGCAAACACTTCAAGTGAGCTTCGTGACGTTACCGTCGTTGTGACGTCATTGTCGATGTTGATCGAATGAATTTATTTGTATTCTAGAGATTCTATTTTAGCATTTGACAAGTAACAACTTTGGCTCTGTTTACTGTGCTGTAATGCAGTGAACGACCGGGATTCCCGGCGCCGGGGGAGGTGTTTATTCCCGGCCCCGGCCAATTTTGAGTTTTTGGCCGGGAATTATAGATTAAAAAGTCACCTAAGAACATAAAAACTACTGTCTTATTTGACCCACAATTTCATACTTACATTTACAACTTATCTTATATTGGTAAGGGATCAATTAGCCGAAGTTAAAATGGAAAGTGCCAATTTTACTTTAAAGTCTGAAGCACTGAGCGTGAAAAGTGATAATATGGACTCTAAAAGTGCCTGTTTCTTAATACTATGGTGTTCCGCCTCACTTCTATACTCCTATAATCGAGCACAGGACTTGACAAGCCCACTAAAACAAGTTGTGTAAAAAATACCACCAGTTCACGGCCCAACTACATTGTTTATTTGTACACCCAATGAATTATTCCTTATACGGCGCGGAACATTCCTGGCCTAACGTGTGTGCCGTGTTTCTCCGCACTATCAGTTGACTACCACTCATGTAGTTGACTGCCACTGTACTCACATTTATGTGTTACTTGTTTTTACGTGTTAGATTTAAATTGCTCGTGATTAGACACACGTTTGGTGAAAGGGGAGGGGATAGTTTTCACTTTTCAGACAAGGGAAGGGGCAAGGAAACGTGTTATTACTTGATTATTGATTTTTCACGTTATAAGTGTGTGCTCACGTTTCCCGAGGGGTGTAAATCTCGTTACGTGTTCAGTAATTATGTGTTTTATAAATACCCTACTGTTTACACTTTTTAAATCCCTTGAAAGCCAACAATATAATCCACAAAACTGACTCTTGGCACTCATTTCAGGATTTAAAACGGCCAAATAATGTGTTTTATAAATACCCTACTATTTAAACTTTTAAAAACCACTTTAAAGCCAGCAATATAATCCACAAAACTGACTCTTGGCACTCATTTCAGGATTTTAAACGGCCAAATAATGTGTTTTATAAATACCCTACTATTTAAACTTTTTAAATCCCTTTAAAGCCAGCAATATAATCCACAAAACTGACTCTTGGCACTCATTTCAGGATCCTAAACGGCCAAATAATGTGTTTTATAGATATCCTACTATTTAAACTTTTAAAAACCACTTTAAAGCCAGAAATATAATCCACAAAACTGACTCTTGGCACTCATTTCAGGATTTAAAACGGCCAAATAATGTGTTTTATAAATACCCTACTATTTAAACTTTTAAAAACCACTTTAAAGCCAGCAATATAATCCACAAAACTGACTCTTGGCACTCATTTCAGGATTTAAAACGGCCAAATAATGTGTTTTATAATTACCCTACTAAATACTCAGCACACCTACCACATATTGTACTCTTGGATTCGTCCGGATGAATTACTTTTAAGCATTAACAATTAATGTCTCACGATTAAAGAATAACGAAAAGTCTTATTGTGGAATTTATGCATTTCTTATAATGATACTTTCAACTTTTTCAGTTTAGAATTCTACAAAATAAGAAATCTTTCTGAAGCAGCTAGTCCTAGGTGGACGCAAAGAATTAGGAAGCTTCCAGTATCGAAGATTGCCCTCATCTACGTAAGTTCCGAATTTCATAAACTTCTGGAATAGTCATTTAGTTACCAAGATGTGATTTGGTACAGCTTCGGCTGGTGATACACTTTCTCTGGCGCAGGACTAACCCCCCTACAGCATGAGCAAGTATAGTGCCTTGGCACAGTGTGGCTTAGGGTTAATGAAAAGGAGATTAGCACCTCAGGCCATCCCAACACCGGGAGTGACCTAGCCTCGTATCTTGTTGTTGTATGTACATGAGTAGATTAACGATAAACATCAAACACGTGTCAATTAATTGTCTGTGTACATGAGTGAATATTGAATGTGAATTGTATAATTAGGGTTTGATGACATGCTTTATACCCCCCCCCCCCCCCCTCAAGTGTGGAAATTACGCAGAGAAAACGTGTGTCAAAACGCATGTCAAAATGTTTGTCTTGAGACTTATTTCATATTTAACATAATTCTGGCAATTATACAATTCCGTCCCTAGAGTCACTAAGTCTACGTCTATTAACTTTATCAGTCACGTAACCTCGGGACACTCCCCATCACGTGTAACTTGTAATGGTAACGTTGTCATGGTAACAGAAATGTGTTTTCAGGCTGAGCAGGAAGCTGTACAACAACCGGTCTGACAAGTTACAAGTGGTGGACCTACATCATCTAGAATCTAGATGTACAGGTTCGTTCATTTACTGATTGATAGCTATTTTAATGAACTTATTTATTTAGATTTATGACGTGTTTCTCAATTGACAATTTTATATCCTCGAGATAATGAAAAATGTAAAATTCTATGAAGGATACATTTTTAATGTTCAATTACATAAATGAAAAACGTAAGTTGACTAAATCGCTGCCTGTATTTGGATTATTTGAAAAAATCAATTTGGTGTGACCACAGTACCATAAGTCGCACTGAGCATAAAACCTGTGAGCGAATCACCATACTTAAAGAGTGTGTGCCAGCTCATGTCCGTCTTCATCTTCTTCCACGGTTTCTTCCATTCTCCAAAACCAATCCCTGCCCTGCTGTACGGCTGGACCATTCCTCTCACCTCTTCGACTTCACAGACTAAGTCCCTCTCAGCACAATCTAGTTCCTTGTCTGGTCTCCAAACTCTCCCTGACCTGACTTGCGGTTAAATCGCCCTTATCATGTCATCAAAAAACTGCTGGTAGGACTGATGGAGTATCGGACAGGCTGCTGATGGGCAAGGCCACACTAAATGGTTGACTAAATAAGCAGATGTTACTCCGTGTATGGCCTACACCCTGCCACTTCCTCAGAAAACTGTTGTTGTGCTGCCTCTGCTCTAATCCACCGACCCAGGAACTTGATTGGCTTTTCCGCTACGTTTGGAATCACCGCTCCCCCTAGACACAGACTTTCTTCGACGCCTCCACTTCCACTGTTCTCTTCATACCATTCTACTTTTCATATACTTCATCCGGGCACTTGTCAAACAACTGGATGGATGATCACATCATTAATTATACGGCACTAATTGGTGATATAATTTGACCCCCTAATATAAATAATTGGGGTTCCCCTTTGTCGTGGGAATTTTGGGAATCACTTGAATTGTTATACCAAATGTGTCTGTCAACTTTGGAGTTCCTAGTATAAAGTGTTCTCGCTTTATGGCGACAATAATCAAAACTAAAAGGAGAGGGTGACGTGCCACACCCTCTGAAATCAATGAAATTTGGCCGCTAGACTGAATGTAATATTTCAGTTAACAACTCTACCTCGATTCGATGCAGTGGGAGAGGTTGAAGTTGACGTTCGAGCAGTCACCCTGGCGAACAAGAAATCTTTCAGGCCAAGAGGTTAGGTGACTAGAAACTCAATCACTATATCCGTGAAACTTGTCGGGAGCACTGTTATGTGAGTTATTTTACCTTCTAATTTCCAATGAGCATGAAAATTACCCAGGTTCATGGAATGCACGAAAATGAACAAAAATTAAGAATCTCCTAAAACTAAAAGTGCTCAGAACGGTTGAAAACTGGCCGGAAAGCGTTTAGATTGGTCCTAGGACCACTCAAACCAAGTTTGGGGATCACTGCATGTCCAAAACCGATGTAACCAATGTTCCAAAATGTTCCAATTTTGTCCCAATAACTCGTTCACCAGCATGCGCTGTGACCATCATGGTCACGGCGCAAGATGCGCGCATTTTAAAATGGCGGGAACACATTTTAATTGCCATTGTACATTGTAGTGCATAATGGGGTGTGTGGTCTGATACTTGATAGTAGACAGAGGTTATATTTGAAACATTCCCGGTGCCTTCAACTGTTCTTTACTGTGCATGCACTGACTATTTGATTGCTTAAAGTTAAACGAAAAGGCGAGCCTTCAAAAACATTAGTTTCAATCTTTTCATAGTTTTATGATGCAAATATAATTTGTCCATTTACATAACTGATAATACCCCCAATATCTTTTCAGTTGTGGAGGTCGGACCGAAACTGTAATCAGACACTAAACATTGACGAGGACCAATTACTCTACTCCTTCAATGATTAATAAAGATCGCTGATTGCTTTAACTAATGCATAGTGTTAAAATGAAAGAGAAATTGTTGAGACGAAAGAGAAAAAGGCACTCATTTATTTATAGTTTTATGTCTTGACAATGATATTCGAAAGCTAATTTTAAAAACTGGCTCTGAACCCTTGCTAAATGATTTAGGAAGGTGTACGGGATAAATATGCCTGTAGACATCATTTTCAGTGGGTTTTATGAAGTTTATGATTAGGGTATATTTTGGGACTGAAATAAGCGCAAGACCTTCGACGTTTCTATTGCTACTGTTTTTTTAATTTAGCAAATATACAAACAAATTTTATACTGTCGTAAAGATAAAATATTTAGTTATCGGATAGAGACTTGAAAATTAAGTATTACAATAACCAAGCTAAAATATTCAATGTTAAACTCAACAAGAATTGCGCCCGTTGTTTCGTTTCGGCGGACGCTAGATTTCCATTTCACATCACAATGCTGGCAAGCATTACCGTCGCCCTTATATCCACAATACTATTTACCCCCTATACTATTATATCCCCTTTATTGATTTCCAGGCATTAAGACTCATCGAAAGTAGATCAGCAGGTACATTTAAGTTCAAAACATTCTAATTCAATGTTAAAGATGACAGGAATAAGAAATAGTTATGTGGAGGTTTTTAAGAAATTTGCGCAAAATACGCGCCAGCATGTTATACGAAATTAGGTAAAAAACCCAAAATCGCCATATTCAGGTGCCTTAAAAACCATGTTAAAATTGAGTTAGAGATCTGAAACTTTGCAGGGCGTCTAGACCTTGTCCAAATCGACTGTTAAAAAAATTTCATGTTTCAGGAGTATTGGGAAGTGGGTTTTCTGGAACCCCTGTTTTACAACAGATTGTCGTGAAGTATAGTATATAATATGTATATATGTATAGACGCTTTGGCAGTCAATTATAGCCTACATTTAAGTGTCCATAGATTCAAAAGTATAAAAGATACAGTCATTTCGAACCACAGGTTTTAAAGATAATTGTTTATACTTTAGTTTACACTATATTGAAAAATAATTTATCGTCATAATCATCACTTGATGACGTCATCAATTTAAGTGTTTTTAAAACTTGATTTTTGACAAAGTAACAACTTTTCAAATCGATATTACACCATTAAAAAGTAATTTTATTCAAAATCTGAGGACATTTTCATCTTAGATAATTGTTCAAGCATTCTGAAAATCTACCGGAAAAGTTTCCTACCTTACTCCTTCATAAAGATATTCGCTATTGAAGTTAGTGCTTTTTTGAAGAATAATTTTATAAAAACACAAAAGTTGTGAATTAGTATTCTCTGGTGTTGGACCATCCCTTGGGTTGTGGAGCTCAATTTTGCTTCCTAAAGGTCTAAATTGTGTTATAGACTAGTTTTAAAGTTAAAAATCGAAAAGTTGCACACGTGGGGACACGCCCAAATTGATTTAAAATAGCTTATATCACTGAAAATTGTTATTTTCACGATTTTTATCAACTTTGGAGTCCCGTTGTGATTCAAGTTCTTGTTGAAATCTTCTGAAACTTTGCATGCTTATTAAACTATATATTAAATACCACTATGCAAAATTTTACGGCGATTCAATATTGTATGCGCACGCAACGTCCGCTCAAAGTTTGTACGTGCGAAAGGTGAGAATTTTGCTCATTCGTGATATCGAATATATTCTGCTTTCCCACGATATTTAAATGGCATTATATATGAATTAAATGCCAACTTGAATGAATAAAAAGTGCCATATTCAGTCTGTTATCGACAGATATACCTACCTAAACACAAGGAAACGTTTTCAAAGGTAAAATTTCGAAATCGTTGAAATTACCTCCTTATTAATGAAGTTTCGACTTTGTAAATTATCCTGACATTATAATCAAAAAGAGATGATATCTGACCAAAACCCATAATCATGGGTAGAGTGAACCGCTGCCAGTGTCTCTGATCTTTTCCAAACAAAAGGAAATGATATTAATTTGAGGAACCGTCCGCAAATGCAAATTGATACCGAGAATGAAATCGGTCGCTCGCTTTTCCCATTCATTCACGGCTTACGAATTGTAATAAAGCTTATTGAATGGGAAAAGCGAGCGACCGATTTCATTCTCGGTATCAATTTGCATTTGCGGACGGTTCCTCAAATTAATATCATTTCCTTTTGTTTGGAAAAGATCAGAGACACTGGCAGCGGTTCACTCTACCCATGATTATGGGTTTTGGTCAGATTTACTATAAATTTAAGTATAAGCTCCAATCAGCTCACTTCAATCTTCATGATAATAATATTGATAAATTATGCATCAAATACGGGAAACACTTGAAATTCTGTTCAATTGCCGTAGAACTTAACTTGTATCTGTAATTCAAGAAATTATCAGCAAAGGTAAACTATACTCGTGTACACATCAATACACTACGCGTGCCACGTACAAATTGGGCGTATTAACCAATAGTAATATTATACATTACATGCATCATATACATTAAAACACAGTCGCGCCGCGCATTCATAGATCACAGGCTATCTATACATCACATCTCCGCAAGCAATCCTCGCGCGCGCCCAACTTTTTCGTTGCATGGTAACGAACGGAAGGAAGGACACACGACATATTTAAACCCACCTATCTCGTTCTCCAAAATCCACGTTTTTCTGCAAAAACCTCCATTCGTAACCTTTCACTATTGCCTTTTTTCAAAAGGGTGAAAAGGAAAAAATTTTCACGCGTTTATGAAGAAATATTTAGTTCTGCGCGTAGTTTTTTGGTCACATCTACGGCAAATTTTCGCCAATTTTGTTCATAATTTCAAAATGTTATTTAGTAGACAAATTACTTTCGGACTACATCCATATTGTTTATTTAAGTCTAAAAGAAACCACATTTATTTGACTTCAAAATTGTTCAATCTGAATACGAGCTAATTACGACGAAAGGAGGTCACGACACTGCGCGCAGGAGTGTACTCGTCTAAATTTCTTCGAAGTAGCTCGCGCCGCTTTTTACTTGTCATACGTTGTATGACCCGTCGCGCACGAAGTGCACGGCTCCCCCTGTATAGTGAAACGACCGTGGGGGTCGCAACGTGATACAACTTTTTACTGGGCCGCGCTCGGCCTGTCATTCCGCCGCGCCGAATCTCTATGTTTATGAACATAATAGCCTGAGGTCCACAGGTAAGCCGCTTTCTTGTTTCTTCTCGAGGCAAGTGCTACGAAGTAGCACGCGCCGGGTTAGTCTATGCATCCCGCCATCTCGCCGATCTAACGAAAAGAATTGTTGGATGCGCGGCGCGGCCCAGTATAACTATATTGTGCATTGTACTACAATTTGGAAGCAGCATCAATTTGAACAGATTGAATTAATATCTGGACTTTTCTTTTGTAGTACGTATCTTTCATAACATCATTTCCAATTCCAAGTGTGAAATGTCAACATTGTATCTAAAATACTATTTTTAAAGCTTAAATGTGATTGTGATGTAAAACTAAATACAATTTTTATAATCTGTAGCGTCCATCATTTTCACTTTCGAGGACTTTGGGTTTTTAATAAAAAAGCTTTTTTGAAAAATTTGTCATTGAAACTATACATAGTTAAATAATTTTATGAAGAAAAACACTTTTTTAAACATTTTCGGTTGTTTTATTTTTTCAAAACTATTGAAAAATTTGATCTCTTGCGATCAAAATATTTATGTTAAATATTCCACAGTTATCAACTTCCATGATATAATCTTTGTGTTTTCTGAAGCAAGTTTTCCCTAAAGCAATCAATTTTCATACACAATAATCCCTCTACATACTACAGCTATGCCACAGACTCCCACCAAGTTTTACGTGCCTGGGCATTGGCAAGCAAATGGTCGTCGTCTTTTCTTGCTATCAAAGGAGTCGTCAAATTCACCCCATCGTGAAAGAGAAAGGGAGTTTTGGCTATCTTTACCTACATAGGCAGCATTGTCAGGGTTAGGCGCTCTCCAGTTCATTCCATCGAAATAATCAATCTGAAAAGTTGGATAGTCAGTAGATAATACATAATAGTCACACAATGATTTATTGAACTTGAGTTCCCGCTTTCAGTGGGATAGCCTTAAACAGCCAAAAAATGTTTTATTGACGTCCGTCATGATTTCCGAGCGTGTTAAATCACTCTACAAGTACACTCGAACTTCGAGATTTTTCTTGAAAAATCTCGA
Source organism: Bolinopsis microptera (assembly GCF_026151205.1). NCBI lineage: Eukaryota > Metazoa > Ctenophora > Tentaculata > Lobata > Bolinopsidae > Bolinopsis > Bolinopsis microptera. The sequence goes on along the minus strand of NC_087078.1, from coordinate 4,417,041 downwards.
AGTCACCCAACATGACATAGGGTTAAAATAAGTGGCAAGGTATTGGCGAAAAAATGTCTCGATCACGTGATATGACCTTATAAGGAAGTTTGTCTAATTTCTCGTTATGGTTAGTGGTTAGGGTTTCAGCATATGCTTTTGTTAGGGATTGGGTTAGGGTTAAAGTTGGGATCAGATTAGAGGGTTAGACTTAGGGTTTCGAATAGTCGTTCAGGGCAAGCTAGAGAACGAGTTGAAAAAGTCACGTGACATTCGAGTGTAGAGTAATTAATAATCATCCCATAATTTCATCGGTTTTATAAATGTGGATATTATTATTTGTGACTTTGATCTGTCTAAAATATAAATAACTAACAGGAGATCCGTCGATCCATGTCCAGACCCCTTCTTCAGCAGCATCAGTTCCACCAAGCCAGATCCAGTTGGGAGCATCCCAGGTTGCTAGACTCTCGTCTCTGGGAGGGTTTATATTTATTGTACTAAATTGCGGATTGTTTTAATTAAGAAAACGAACTCCAAGTGTTGAAACTCATGAGTTATGACTAGATCTTAACACGAAACCACTGAATCCTCACTCGAATCTCGTACTATTAGCCCGTATACAGTTATATAGAGTTGTAGTGTTATCTACTTTACTGGACTTGTGATCTTATTTATAGTTATTTATAGTTATAGTACGTGGATCATGTGGTGATCGGCCGTTCTAAAAAATGTGCAGCAAATACGATGTACTTATACTTACTAATATAAAGGTCATTTGTCAAATGAGTGCATATTGTTGCCTTAAAAGCTTTGTGAGGTAGGTTAAGGACGAATATCGACTAAATTTTAAATACATACCTCCTCTACCATTTCCTGAAACAATCTAATTCTAAACTGTTTTTAGCGCACTTGATCAATAATGAGAGTCAAGATCAAAATGAAAATGATGGAAAAATGATTTTAAAAGCGTTCGTAGCGGATAGTACTCACTGGAGCCCCAGAAACGTATTTGCCGCCCTCAACATCTCCGCTACTTCTTGGTCACTTCTTACCTGGAATAAGCCATTTATCATATCTAACGACAATTTCCTTTTGAATAATTAACAAATAAATTGGTCTGGGGTGCTTATACTGATAAAATCAATCAAATTTAATATTCAAATAATTAAGAATTATTCAGAAATTTCGGCCCTAATTTAATAAAACATTTTGATCTCTGTCCCAATTCTCCCAATCTTTATATTGTTAAGCTGTCAATCGAAATTGTCAAATCCTTGACTCAATTTTTCTACCGTTAACAATAACACCACTCCATTCACATCTTATTTCTGAACTAATTGTTGTATACAAATATTCCGCTTGTTCAGATCAAGTGACTGATCGTCACGACTCATGAGTTTACGTACATAGCCTAATTCTGTCTTAATTATTCACGGGGTTTTGTTTTTCTATCCCAGTATCCTCTGAAACCAAAATCAAAAAAACTCTAAGGCCAGAAAACTAGGGACGTTCAAATCTTACCTTTGCCAGCTGTAGTCCAGCTTTTTCACAAGCCGCTTTAGCTTGGCTCCAAGTCGACAAAGTACTGGAGAGGATATATTTCCCTTGGTAGTCGCAAGCGTAAGGGTGTTCTTTGTACTTGAATGTGTCGTCCCATTCCCCTGGGGATGTATGGTTTGTTTAACCGTTAATTTTCTGATCTGACGCAGAATTATCTTATTTTTATTATCGATAGTCGATACCACCAAATATCTTCAACTTTCTATGGACACGACTTAGTAATACTAATAGTACCATTCTTTTGAAAAGTATTTTATCAGTGATAAATTGGATGGTAAAAATTGTGCACGATGTTATTCGGTTGTTTTTCTACCAATTTTAAGAACGACCAGACAAAACATTACTGATAAGATAATATTAAAAATGTACCGTGATGACTGATTCTCATTTGGTTCTGCAGGTTGTCACCATCCTTCCTCTGATCAGGCTGTCCTTTCATCCACTTTTTGAAATCCTGTGGATTGGCCCCGTCTGCCCATTCCCAATCCTAGAAGTAAAATTGATAAGATGGAAGAAAAAATGTATTTTGACACACGCTTGTATAAATACCTCTTTTCGGCGGCCGAAGATAAGAGGTATACAACGTGTAGCAACATGTTATATTAGTAAGACCATCATTATATGTTAAACCATCATCTTATTGTGGCGTCCAGCGTTTAATTCCAACCCGAAATAAAACCCAGTACTGATAATTTGGATGAGTTTTGTTGAGGCACCCTGTATAAAATTACTGGAAGAAAGTTTTACATAAAACCCACCGCTGCGTTGTAATCGCGAGATTTTTTGCTACCGTCGTTGTTTTTCGTTTTTCTCATTCCAGCCCAAACCCATTGATCAGCGTCCCACCTAAGTTTTATAATGATAATAGTTTAGATTTATTGAACAGCTCTTCTTCATGATTCATTTAAAATAAATATGTCGGTAGTGTACTAAATAAATGTTAACTAAACTAGATCTGCGCTATTGATCGTTCAGCTTACATTTGTAATTACGATCGTGATTAACTCTGAGCTATTATATATCATTGCTCTAACGAGAGCCTTCTCACGCTTGATTTACTTGCGAAACAAGTTAAAACCCTATGTCATACCTGCCGGCTTTATCTTTCACAGTATAAGCCATGCCTAACAGCAACTTCAAATCAGTGTTTTTGTCCTCATCTGACACAGTTGCCAGGTTTCCGGTACCACTTCCCGTACCTGGGACAAAAGGAAAAATATTACACATTTTGGAAATATGGAAATAGAAAATGCATGTTCCTTATTATATATATATTATTATTATATGCTTTAACATGATAACTGCACAAAGGAATAAACAAACACTGACCTATATCAAAGTTCTGACATTTTTGCTCGGCTGTGTCGTAGTCGACCATTTCCTGCAGGATACATATCGTGAAGTGTTGATTATGAAGTAGTTGTGATTATATATATCAATATTAATAATCCCAGGATGTGTGTGTCTGTTTGTGTGTGGGAAATTTCCGAACGGTTAAATCAAGAAAACGGTAAGAGATACGCGACTGGTTTTTTCGGTATACTGTCGAAAAAACTCTGACGAAGCCAAACGATTAAGTTTTTAAAAATCGGTCGATGGTAAGTGGTTTAATTGATCATTTTGTGACCCAAATGACAAATGTGATACTAAAGTGTATGTGTGTATTCTCCCACTCTCGCTATATCTCTCTCTTCCCTCATAACAGATTTTCGATATATCATATAATTATGTAATTTGGCAGTGGAGGTATCAAGATTTGCTATCAAGTATTACTTTTAGAGTATTAGATATGTGAGGTGCACTCAGAATTAAATTGCAGTCTGTTTGGACTGAGCGAGTTCATACTTTCGCACCGTTTTAAGTAAGAAAATGTAATGCGTGTTTTAGAATATAATAGAGGTTTTATACTTTTGCATTTCAACTGCGATAGTGAAGTCCCGGCCGTAGTATAGATATAATAGTAGATGTATTAATGGTATCTCAAAGTTTAATGCTCTTACTGATTGATAAAGTTGGTTAATGGTCGGATCGGTGACACAAATTTGTTTTTACAGCACACATACCTGGTTTTAACTAATAACCGGTACAGAAAATATACGAATCACCTAGCCATCTTCAAAAAATCGACCATAGCTAAATCTTCTGTTCTTGTGACATTATTATGTCACAATGCTGGCAAGCACGAACGTTGATTTTATTTTACTTTATTTTACTTACACTGAATAAGACAAGTTGGCACGTTGCGAAAGCTCCGTCAAGGTTTTTGAGAAGAGCCTTAAGGCCATGGAGTTGCGTTCTGTCAAGGCAATACCCTGTGCCAACCAATAGGAGGAGTAGAAACACCTTCATTTCCTGAAAAAGGAAAAATAAAACGATAAGGTTGATTGACTGGTTACCTATGTTATTTTTGACTGAATAAATCAAAAATCAAAAATGAAACAAATTAATTTCCCAAAGCTGGGAAAAGTCACGTACCTCAAAGACAACCAGAGTCTGTATTTAATGAACTTCAATCTATAAGCAGCAACCAGGCACGAGCAACAAAAATAATGTAATGAGCCTTTAAGGTTTGAAGATAAATTTTGTGAACGTGGGCGTTGCAACACGAAAAGTGGGCGATATGCAACTCTTCTAACGAGCAAATGACATGAAGCACATCTTGTTTAAATTGCTCATTTTTCCAAAATTGTCTATTACTATTAGTGTTTAGTATTACGAACACATAGAAATTCTCCGCTTTACGGGCTAAAGTACATGTTCACGATTCTAAATACTGCGCAAAAATCTACAAGTACAAACGTCTTCTCATTATTTCATCATATCATTCGCCGTAAATATTAAGGGAAGGGGGAGGTGTGTGCGAGAAGTCAGTACACATACACTGGGGCTTATTTCTGATTCATTGAGTGCGCCCGATAGTCTATGTAATGTAATAAGTCTAATGTAATAGTCTAATGTAATATTAATAAGCGCCATGAATTGGTACAGAATTTTGTTTCTCCGATTTTGATAAATTTGGTACCAAAAGTTGTCTTAAAATGTGAATAAGATAATTTCATCGATTAATAAATATTTTTGGTATGACTTGCTATTATTACTCATTCGAGGATTATAATATCAAATCAAATAATAACCACGTTCTTTTTCGCGTTTTGAAAATTATAATTTTATAATGGATTGTGTTTGGCCTTTTAAAATAGACTTCTCCTGAAAAATGGGAGTTCTAGCTACTCAGATGAAATAATTTTTTGAAAGCTTAAAATGTGACGATAATGCTATTTTATCATTTTCACTGTCGAGAACTCAAAATAAAAAAATATTTTTTTGAAACTATTGAAAATGTAAAATATTTTACAGTTGTCAACTTCCATGATATAATCTTTGTTTTTTTCTGGAGCAAGTTTTATCTAAAGCAATCAATTTTCATACACAATAATCCCTCTACAGCTATATTCCACAGACTCCCTCCAAGTTTCACGTGCCTGGGCATTGGCAAGCAAATGGTCGTTGTTTTTTCTTGCTATCAAAGGAGTCATCAAATTTACCCCATCGTGAAAGAGCGAGGAAATGTTGGCCATCTTCGCCGCCTAGAAAGTCAGCATTGTCGGGGTTAGGGGGTCTCCAATCCATTCCATCGAAGTAGTCAATCTGAAATGTTGGATAGTCAGTAAAGATTAGTCAGACATTGATTTATCAAACTTGAGAACTATCCCATTAGCAGCCAGGAAATGTCGTTCTCATTGATAACTTACCGAATGTTTCTTGATAAAGTGATTATCTCACAATGTAATCGGCTTTTACAATTAATGTTTATATTATTATTTGTTACTTTCCCTCTTAATATACTAACAGGAGATCCGTCGACCCATTTCCAGACCCCCTCTTCTGCGGCATCAGACCCACCAAGCCAGATCCAGTTGGAAGGATTCCACGTCTTCAGAGATTCATCTCTGAGAGAATTCCAACATTTATATTCATGAAAATTGCGGATTAGATTATTTTAATTAGGGAACGAAATCAAGAAACTGCAATCCAAGTGTTGGAACTCATGACTTATGGGTAGATTTTAATGCGGATCCACCACCACTCCAAATTCTCGAATCACGTACTATTAGTCCGGTCTAGACTGGAAATAAATAAATTACTTATAGATTATGATTAGCCCAAAGTTGTAATATTACTAACATGTTTTGACTATTTTAGTCTAGTTTTACTAGACTAGTATAGAGTTGTAATGTTATTAACTGGGCTTGTGATCTTATTACGTAGATCATGTGGTGATCGCACGTTTTTAAAGAACGTGCAGCAAATGTACTCACTTAATATATTAAAGTCATTTGTCAAATGAGTGCATATTTTTTCCTTAAAAGCTTTTTGAGGTACGTCTAAGAGAATTTTAAATACATAACACTTTTACCATTTTCTGGAACAATCTAAAATATTTTGAGTACTCTCTTTATGAATAAAGAGTCTAGGACAATGAGTCTAGAATAATGAGTCTAGAACACAATGAGAATGATCTTAAAAGCGATCGTAACGTCTAGACCTTACCGGAGTCCCAGAAAACTATTTGCCGCCGCCATCATCTCCGTTACTTCTTGGTCACTTCTTACCTGGAATAAGTTAGTGCCTGAAGCCATTCATCATATCTACCGACAATTACCAATACAACTATGTTAAGAGGTGTTCAGCACTTTGAATGATGTATGGTGCCACACCAAGCACTAACTGCGTTGAAATTCGAACCCCCCTCATTGATACTCCAGACATCATATAAACACTAGTAGTAGTGGAATAGAGCAGAATATAGCCCGAGCTTGCTGAAAAGAACTAGAATAGGAGGGAGAGAGAAAAGTAGGATAGAGCTAGATAGAGCAGAATATAGCCCGAGCTTGCTGAAAAGAACCAGAATATGAGGGAGAGGGAAAAGTAGGATAGAGCTAGATAGAGCAGAATATAGCCCGAGCTTGCTGAAAAGAACTAGAATAGGAGGGAGAGGGAAAAGTAGGATAGAGCTAGATAGAGCAGAATATAGCCCGAGCTTGCTGAAAAGAACTAGAATAGGAGAGAGAGAGAAAAGTAGGATAGAGCTAGATAGAGCAGAATATAGCCCGAGCTTGCTGAAAAGAACTAGAATAGTAGGGAGAGGGAAAAGTAGGATAGAGCTAGATAGAGCAGAATATAGCCCGAGCTTGCTGAAAAGAACTAGAATAGTAGGGAGAGGGAAAAGTAGGATAGAGCTAGATAGAGCAGAATATAGCCCGAGCTTGCTGAAAAGAACTAGAATAGTAGGGAGAGGGAAAAGTAGGATAGAGCTAGATAGAGCAGAATATAGCCCGAGCTTGCTGAAAAGAACCAGAATAGGAGGGAGAGGGAAAAGTAGGATAGAGCTAGATAGAGCAGAATATAGCCCGAGCTTGCTGAAAAGAACTAGAATAGGAGGGAGAGGGGAAGTAGGATAGAGCTAGATAGAGCGGAATATAGCCCGAGCTTGCTGAAAAGAACTAGAATAGGAGGGAGAGGGAAAAGTAGGATAGAGCTAGATAGAGCAGAATATAGCCCGAGCTTGCTGAAAAGAACTAGAATATGAGGGAGAGGGAAAAGTAGGATAGAGCTAGATAGAGCAGAATATAGCCCGAGCTTGCTGAAAAGAACTAGAATAGTAGGGAGAGGGAAAAGTAGGATAGAGCTAGATAGAGCAGAATATAGCCCGAGCTTGCTGAAAAGAACTAGAATAGGAGGGAGAGGGAAAGTAGGATAGAGCTAGATAGAGCAGAATATAGCCCGAGCTTGCTGAAAAGAACTAGAATAGGAGGGAGAGGGAAAAGTAGGATAGAGCTAGATAGAGCAGAATATAGCCCGAGCTTGCTGAAAAGAACTAGAATAGTAGGGAGAGGGAAAAGTAGGATAGAGCTAGATAGAGCAGAATATAGCCCGAGCTTGCTGAAAAGAACTAGAATAGGAGGGAGAGGGGAAGTAGGATAGAGCTAGATAGAGCGGAATATAGCCCGAGCTTGCTGAAAAGAACTAGAATAGGAGGGAGAGGGAAAGTAGGATAGAGCTAGATAGAGCGAATATAGCCCGAGCTTGCTGAAAAGAACTAGAATAGGAGGGAGAGGGAAAAGTAGGATAGAGCTAGATAGAGCAGAATATAGCCCGAGCTTGCTGAAAAGAACTAGAATAGGAGGGAGAGAGAAAAGTAGGATAGAGCTAGATAGAGCAGAATATAGCCCGAGCTTGCTGAAAAGAACTAGAATAGGAGGGAGAGGGAAAAGTAGGATAGAGCTAGATAGAGCAGAATATAGCCCGAGCTTGCTGAAAAGAACTAGAATAGTAGGGAGAGGGAAAAGTAGGATAGAGCTAGATAGAGCAGAATATAGCCCGAGCTTGCTGAAAAGAACTAGAATAGGAGGGAGAGGAAAAGTAGGATAGAGCTAGATAGAGCAGAATATAGCCCGAGCTTGCTGAAAAGAACTAGAATAGTAGGGAGAGGGAAAAGTAGGATAGAGCTAGATAGAGCAGAATATAGCCCGAGCTTGCTGAAAAGAACTAGAATAGGAGGGAGAGGGAAAAGTAGGATAGAGCTAGATAGAGCAGAATATAGCCCGAGCTTGCTGAAAAGAACTAGAATAGGAGGGAGAGGGAAAAGTAGGATAGAGCTAGATAGAGCAGAATATAGCCCGAGCTTGCTGAAAAGAACTAGAATAGGAGGGAGAGGGAAAAATAGGATAGAGCTAGATAGAGCAGAATATAGCCCGAGCTTGCTGAAAAGAACTAGAATAGGAGGAGAGAGAAAAATAGGATAGAGCTAGATAGAGCAGAATATAGCCCGAGTTTGCTGAAAAGAACTAGAATAGGAGGAGAGGGAAAAGTAGGATAGAGCTAGATAGAGCAGAATATAGCACGAGCTTGCTGAAAATAACTAGAATAGGAGGGAGAGGAAAAAGTAGGATAGAGCTATATAGAGCAGAATATAGCCCGAGTTTGCTGAAAAGAACTAGAATAGGAGGAGAGGGAAAAGTAGGATAGAGCTAGATAGAGCAGAATATAGCCCGAGCTTGCTGAAAAGAACCAGAATAGGAGGGAGAGGGAAAAGTAGGATAGAGCTAGATAGAGCAGAATATAGCCCGAGCTTGCTGAAAATAACTAGAATAGGAGGGAGAGGGAAAAGTAGGATAGAGCTAGATAGAGCAGAATATAGCCCGAGCTTGCTGAAAAGAACTAGAATAGGAGGGAGAGGGAAAAGTAGGATAGAGCTAGATAGAGCAGAATATAGCCCGAGCTTGCTGAAAAGAACTAGAATAGGAGGGAGAGGGAAAAGTAGGATAGAGCTAGATAGAGCAGAATATAGCCCGAGCTTGCTGAAAAGAACTAGAATAGGAGGGAGAGGGGAAGTAGGATAGAGCTAGATAGAGCAGAATATAGCCCGAGCTTGCTGAAAAGAACTAGAATAGGAGGAGAGAGAAAAATAGGATAGAGCTAGATAGAGCAGAATATAGCCCGAGCTTGCTGAAAAGAACTAGAATAGGAGGAGAGGGAAAAGTAGGACAGAGTTTGATGAAGTAGATGGTAGATAGAACTGGAGTTTGTAAGATGACATTTTATATTTTAAGTATTGCATTGGGGCACAAGAGTTATGTTTTTAAAAATATTCATATCGTTTTTAGTTGTGTCATTTCATTTCCAATGTTACACTTTGTAAGAACTGATATTAACCGAGTTTCTGATTCAGGATGTTACTGAAGATAGTAATGAAAATGTTTTAACACCTCAGTACTCTGTTTTACTACAGCTCAACCTGCTCAGTCTGACTATTTGGGAATTTAAACTCTTGATATCTTAAGTATTAAAGCCAAAGGCCAGAAAATTAGGTATAGAGTCTCAAGTTACTTTGCAGCTGATATCAGCTTTCACAAGAGCTTGCTGGAACATCCAACTCGAAAAGGACTGGAGAGGATATAATCCTAGGTAGTGGCAAAGCGTAAGGTGTTTGTACTTGAATTGTAATCCCATTCACTGGATTATGGTTGTTAAGGGAGGGGGGGGAACGGTACTGATTTTTTTGTGAACTTGGTTTGAGTAGCAGTGACCAAAATACTAGACCGGTGTGAAAAACTTTGGGGTCCGACCCCAACTGCCAACGGTGCACGGGGAACAAGCTAGCCATATTTGGTCCAAATAGGCAAAATTTAGCCAAATAGCTGACTGCCAAAAAACAGATTTAGGGTTTCTGTGTAGTGGTCTCTTGAAACGTGATATGATTTTCATTAGATTGGAAAAAATGACCGAGTTATGAGCAAAAACCAGACATATTGGGGTAGACGAAAATTGATCGATTGGCCATAATTGGTCAAATATAAGGAAAAGAACTAGAATAGTAGGGAGAGGGAAAAGTAGGATAGAGCTAGATAGAGCAGAATATAGCACGAGCTTGCTGAAAAGAACTAGAATAGGAGGGACGGAGAGGGAAAAGTAGGATAGAGCTAGATAGAGCAAAATATAGCCCGAGCTTGCTGAAAAGAACCAGAATAGGAGGAGAGAAAAATAGGATAGAGCTATATAGAGCAGAATATAGCCCGAGCTTGCTGAAAATAACTAGAATAGGAGGAGAGAGAAAAGTAGGATAGAGCTATATAGAGCAGAATATAGCCCGAGCTTGCTGAAAAGAACTAGAATAGTAGGGAGAGGGAAAAGTAGGATAGAGCTAGATAGAGCAGAATATAGCACGAGCTTGCTGAAAAGAACTAGAATAGGAGGGACGGAGAGGGAAAAGTAGGATAGAGCTAGACAGAGCGGAATATAGCCCGAGCTTGCTGAAAAGAACTAGAATAGTAGGGAGAGGGAAAAGTAGGATAGAGCTAGATAGAGCAAAATATAGCCCGAGCTTGCTGAAAATAACTAGAATAGGAGGAGAGAGAAAAGTAGGATAGAGCTAGATAGAGCAGAATATAGCCCGAGTTTGCTGAAAATAACTAGAATAGGAGGAGAGAGAAAAGTAGGATAGAGCTATATAGAGCAGAATATAGCCCGAGCTTGCTGAAAAGAACTAGAATAGTAGGAGAGGGAAAAGTAGGATAGAGCTAGATAGAGCAAAATATAGCCCGAGCTTGCTGAAAATAACTAGAATAGGAGGAGAGAGAAAAGTAGGATAGAGCTAGATAGAGCAGAATATAGCCCGAGTTTGCTGAAAATAACTAGAATAGGAGGAGAGAGAAAAGTAGGATAGAGCTATATAGAGCAGAATATAGCCCGAGCTTGCTGAAAAGAACCAGAATAGGAGGAGAGGGAAAAGTAGGATAGAGCTAGATAGAGCAAAATATAGCCCGAGCTTGCTGAAAATAACTAGAATAGGAGGAGAGAGAAAAGTAGGATAGAGCTATATAGAGCAGAATATAGCCCGAGCTTGCTGAAAAGAACTAGAATAGTAGGGAGAGGGAAAAGTAGGATAGAGCTAGATAGAGCAGAATATAGCACGAGCTTGCTGAAAAGAACTAGAATAGGAGGGACGGAGAGGGAAAAGTAGGATAGAGCTAGATAGAGCAAAATATAGCCCGAGCTTGGCGAAAAGAACCAGAATATGAGGGAGAGGGGAAGTAGGATAGAGCTAGATAGAGCAAAATATAGCCCGAGCTTGCTGAAAATAACTAGAATAGGAGGAGAGAGAAAAGTAGGATAGAGCTAGATAGAGCAGAATATAGCCCGAGTTTGCTGAAAATAACTAGAATAGGAGGGAGAGAGAAAAATAGGATAGAGCTATATAGAGCAGAATATAGCCCGAGCTTGCTGAAAAGAACTAGAATAGTAGGGAGAGGGAAAAGTAGGATAGAGCTAGATAGAGCAGAATATAGCACGAGCTTGCTGAAAAGAACTAGAATAGGAGGGACGGAGAGGGAAAAGTAGGATAGAGCTATATAGAGCAGAATATAGCCCGAGCTTGCTGAAAAGAACTAGAATAGGAGGGAGAGGGAAAAGTAGGATAGAGCTAGATAGAGCAGAATATAGCCCGAGCTTGCTGAAAAGAACTAGAATAGTAGGGAGAGGGAAAAGTAGGATAGAGCTAGATAGAGCAGAATATAGCACGAGCTTGCTGAAAAGAACCAGAATAGGAGGGACGGAGAGGGAAAAGTAGGATAGAGCTAGATAGAGCAGAATATAGCCCGAGCTTGCTGAAAAGAACTAGAATAGGAGGGAGAGGGAAAAGTAGGATAGAGCTAGATAGAGCAGAATATAGCCCGAGCTTGCTGAAAAGAACCAGAATAGGAGGGAGAGGGAAAAGTAGGATAGAGCTAGATAGAGCAGAATATAGCCCGAGCTTGCTGAAAAGAACTAGAATAGGAGGGACGGAGAGGGAAAAGTAGAATAGAGCTAGATAGAGCAAAATATAGCCCGAGCTTGCTGAAAATAACTAGAATAGGAGGGAGAGGGAAAAGTAGGATAGAGCTAGATAGAGCAGAATATAGCCCGATCTTGCTGAAAAGAACTAGAATAGGAGGGAGAGAGAATAGTAGGATAGAGCTAGATAGAGCAGAATATAGCCCGATCTTGCTGAAAAGAACTAGAATAGGAGGGACGGAGAGGGAAAAGTAGAATAGAGCTAGATAGAGCAAAATATAGCCCGAGCTTGCTGAAAATAACTAGAATAGGAGGGAGAGGGAAAAGTAGGATAGAGCTAGATAGAGCAGAAAATAACCCGAGCTTGCTGAAAAGAACTAGAGTAGAAGGGAGAGAGAAAAGTAGGATAGAGCTAGATAGAGCAGAAAATAACCCGAGCTTGCTGAAAAGAACTAGAATAGGAGGGAGAGAGAAAAGTAGGATAGAGCTAGATAGAGCAGAAAATAACCCGAGCTTGCTGAAAAGAACTAGAGTAGAAGGGAGAGAGAAAAGTAGGATAGAGCTAGATAGAGCAGAAAATAACCCGAGCTTGCTGAAAAGAACTAGAATAGGAGGGAGAGGGAAAAGTAGAGTAGGGCTAGATAGAGCGGAATATAGCCCGAGTTTGCTGAAAAGAACTAGAATAGGAGGGAGAGGGAAAAGTAGAATAGAGCTAGATAGAGCAAAATATAGCCCGAGCTTGCTGAAAATAACTAGAATAGGAGGGAGAGGGAAAAGTAGGATAGAGCTAGATAGAGCAGAAAATAACCCGAGCTTGCTGAAAAGAACTAGAGTAGAAGGGAGAGAGAAAAGTAGGATAGAGCTAGATAGAGCAGAAAATAACCCGAGCTTGCTGAAAAGAACTAGAATAGGAGGGACGGAGAGGGAAAAGTAGGATAGAGCTAGATAGAGCAGAAAATAACCCGAGCTTGCTGAAAAGAACTAGAGTAGAAGGGAGAGAGAAAAGTAGGATAGAGCTAGATAGAGCAGAAAATAACCCGAGCTTGCTGAAAAGAACTAGAATAGGAGGGAGAGGGAAAAGTAGAGTAGGGCTAGATAGAGCGGAATATAGCCCGAGTTTGCTGAAAAGAACTAGAATAGGAGGGAGAGAGAAAAGTAGGATAGAGCTAGATAGAGCAGAATATAGCCCGAGCTTGCTGAAAAGAACTAGAATAGGAGGAGAGAGAAAAGTAGGATAGAGCTAGATAGAGCAGAATATAGCCCGAGCTTGCTGAAAATAACTAGAATAGGAGGGAGAGGGAAAAGTAGGATAGAGCTAGATAGAGCAGAATATAGCCCGAGCTTGCTGAAAATAACTAGAATAGGAGGAGAGAGAAAAATAGGATAGAGCTAGATAGAGCAGAATATAGCCCGAGCTTGCTGAAAAGAACTAGAATAGGAGGGAGAGGGAAAAGTAGGATAGAGCTAGATAGAGCAGAATATAGCCCGAGCTTGCTGAAAATAACTAGAATAGGAGGAGAGAGAAAAATAGGATAGAGCTAGATAGAGCAGAATATAGCCCGAGCTTGCTGAAAAGAACCAGAATAGGAGGGAGAGGGAAAAGTAGGACAGAGTTTGATGAAGTAGATGGTAGATAGAACTGGAGTTTGTAAGATGACATTTTATATTTTAAGTATTGCATTGGGGCACAAGAGTTATGTTTTTAAAAATATTCATATCGTTTTTAGTTGTGTCATTTCATTTCCAATGTTACACTTTGTAAGAACTGATATTAACCGAGTTTCTGATTCAGGATGTTACTGAAGATAGTAATGAAAATGTTTTAACACCTCAGTACTCTGTTTTACTACAGCTCAACCTGCTCAGTCTGGCTATTTGGGAATTTAAACTCTTGATATCTTAAGTATTAAAGCCAAAGGCCAGAAAATTAAGGGTCGATTAAGTTCTTCAAGTCTTACCTTTGCCAGCTGTAGTCCAGCCTTTTCACAAGCCGCTTTAGCTTGGCTCCAACTCGACAAAGAACTGGAGAGGATATATTTCCCTTGGTAGTCGCAAGCGTAAGGGTGTTTTTTGTACTTGAATGTGTCATCCCATTCACCTGGGGATGTATGGTTTGTTTAAGGGGAGGGGGGGGGGGCGGTTCACCCTGATTTTTTTGTGAAACTTGGTTTCGAGATAGCAGTTGACCAACAAACTAGGACCGGTGACCAAACTTTTGAGGGGGTCCCGGACCCCAACTGCCAAACGGTGCCCGCGGGGCAGCCACGCCCATATTTGGTCCAAATTAGGCCAAATTTAGCCAAATAGCCTGAACATGCCCAAAAACCAGATTTTAGGTGCTCTTCTTGTAGCTAGTGGTCTCTTGAACTCGTATATGAATTTTCATTAAGATTGGACAAAAAATGACCGAGTTATGAGCCAAAAACCATATGACCATATTTGGGCATACGCACCAAATTTGATCGATTTTGGCCCATAAATTGGTCAAATATCAATATTTTTGAATGAAACCAACTTTATATGGAAGGTAAGCCTATACTACACATCCTCTATGATTATCAGCTCAGTATCTACCTAACTGTGGATTCTGTGTTCAAATAATCGCAAAAAATGAACAAAATCGTCCATATCTCAGTTCGCGATATTTGCGAAACTGATTTCGCTCAAAACAATAGAACTCAATAGGGTTTCCATATTTTTACATGAAATTTTCAGAATCAACGTAGAATCGCATTTCGACCTTAAGTTTTGTATTGGAATTTTGAGTTAGGCCTTTAAAAAAATTTGGCGGCCAAATTCCAAAATTTGCCTGGCATTTTTCAGAATTTGGCCGCCAAATTTTTTTAAAGGCCTAACTCAAAATTCCAATACAAAACTTAAGGTCGAAATGCGATTCTACGTTGATTCTGAAAATTTCATGTAAAAATATGGAAACCCTATTGAGTTCTATTGTTTTGAGCGAAATCAGTTTCGCAAATATCGCGAACTGAGATATGGACGATTTTGTTCATTTTTTGCGATTATTTGAACACAGAATCCACAGTTAGGTAGATACTGAGCTGATAATCATAGAGGATGTGTAGTATAGGCTTACCTTCCATATAAAGTTGGTTTCATTCAAAAATATTGATATTTGACCAATTTATGGGCCAAAATCGATCAAATTTGGTGCGTATGCCCAAATATGGTCATATGGTTTTTGGCTCATAACTCGGTCATTTTTTGTCCAATCTTAATGAAAATTCATATACGAGTTCAAGAGACCACTAGCTACAAGAAGAGCACCTAAAATCTGGTTTTTGGGCATGTTCAGGCTATTTGGCTAAATTTGACCTAATTTGGACCAAATATGGGCGTGGCTGCCCCGCGGGCACCGTTTGGCGGTTGGGGTCCGGGACCCCCTCAAAAGTTTGGTCACCGGTCCTAGTTTGTTGGTCAACTGCTATCTCGAAACCAAGTTTCACAAAAAAATCAGGGTGAACCCCCCCCCCACCCCCCCTTAACCGTTAATTTACTGATTCCTGGCGCAGAGTTATTTTTATTTTTTATTATCGATACTGCACAGTTCTAAGATTTATTTGTGAAAAGTTGGAGAAATTTGATATTCATAAAATTAAACACCATGAAATTTCCAACTTTTTATAAAAACGATTTAGTATCATTCTTTTCTTATCAGTGATCTTATCACCGATATTGAAATGTTTAATGTACCGTGATGACTGATTCTCATTTGGTTCTGCAGGTTGTCACCATCCTTCCTCTGATCAGGCTGTCCTTTCATCCACTTTTTGAAATCGTTTGGATTGGCCCCGTCTGCCCATTCCCAATCCTAGAAGTAAAATTGATAGATACGGAGTGGTCCAAAACAAACGCAACCAAATTACTTTTGTTAATAATTCGACTCAGATTTAACGTTACAAAAAACAACGGTCTCAAGCCGATCTTGAGTTATTAAAACTGATTATTTGGTTACACTTCTTTGGGGGACTTTGTATAGATATAATATTTACCGGCATGAACAGTTTAAACGAAATTTACAAAAAACCTACCTCTGCGTTGTAAGTGCGACTTATTTGGCTACCGTCGTTATTTGTCGTTTTTCTTAGTCCAGCCCAAACCCATTGATCAGGGTCCCACCTATTATATTAACAACTTAACTACGATAGGTTTTGATGATACGATTACTTTAATTTGTTGAACAGCTCTTCCTCTTGATTGATTTAAAATAAAGTCGTCGTCCGTAAACAAAATAAAATGTAACTAAAGTCAATCTATTGATCGTTTAGCTAACACTACGATCGTGTTTAAAAAATAGCTCACAACTAAAAATATATATGCCACCTTAGATAGTATAGTGTTAACTCTGAGCCATCCTATAAAATGTCTCTAACCAGAGCACTCTTGCGCTTGCAGTACCAATAGCGCACGACCGCCATTTTTACTTGTGAAACAATTACTTATATGATCATACCTGCCAGATTTGTCTTCTTTCACATCATAAGCCATGCCTAACAGCAACTTCAGATCAGTGTTTTTGTCCTCATCTGACACAGTTGCCAGGTTTCCGGTACCACTTCCCGTACCTGGGACAAAATGAAAATATTATACATTTTGGAATGTTTAATCTATCTATAAAAACAAGTATGGAAATAGAAAAGTCATACTCCTTAGGTAATTATGCGTTTTAAGTATTGTGTAATGTGCCATGCTAATTGGGACGCTAATTTATCGGCCTTAAGTTTAATTTGGCCGTTAGAATAGTGAGTAATTAATATTTTGGGCAAAATGGCTTTTCCAAATCCAAGCTCATAATTTTTAAATAATTCAGCCTTTTACTTTGATGGGATCTGATAATAAACGTTTTATTTATTGTAAGCTTAGTTGTTATATACGTTAAGAACGTTTTCACAAGATCGTTAAAAACGTTTTTTCACATATTACCGTTTGAAACGATAAAAAACGTTTTGTAAGGGTATCCCAAATCAAAGTTTTTATTTAGGGTTGGAGGCGGAGAAGGTGGAATTCAAATGAATTCGTAAGTTCACTAATAAAAACATAAATACCTGCTGTTGAAAATTTTTGAATCGTTTAAGCTAAAATCTTTTTTATCGTTTATTTTTCAAGAAGAGTTTAAAAACGTTTTTATTCCGAAATCAACCGTCCATAACAACTAAGATTGTAAGTATAGTGCCGGTTTTATCGAAATATGAATAAACAAATGATTTTTGAAATTTTGAACTATATTCTTTGGGGTTTTGAGTACCTAATCTGTGATGATATACTTTAACATGATAGCTGCACAAAGGAATAAACAAACACTGACCTATATCAAAGTTCTGACATTTTTGCTCTGCTGTGTCGTAGTCAACCAGTTCCTGCAGGATACATATCGTGAAGTATTGATTATGAAGTAGTTGTGATTATATACAGGGTGTATAATTCTTCCACTACTAAAGAAATAATCCCGATAACACTCAACCTCTGCCTGATCCAGAGGATATCACCATTTTACCTTCACACAGACATCGAACGCTGTAAGAAGATGACGATCAGACCTCATTACATACAGGGTGAGTTGAAAATAGTGTGTGGAAAGTAAAAATCGATCATCTTTTTTATGAAGGAGCAAATTTTGAAAGGTGAATTGCTATCAGTTCATAAACTTTACATATTTCATTTTTGCCTCTCATTTGATTCTAACTCATAATTTGGTTGATTTTTGGCAGTTTTCCAAAAAATCTTAAATTCGTCCTAATGGGGTTCTCAAATCGTGTGCCCTGAAAATCGAGTCTAAAAATCTATATTCTCCTACATTTTTAAAGCAATCACCCTGAAACTTTCAGGATATGTTCTAGGGATCATTTAAAAGAGATGAGCCAGACAAAATTTTGAGATAGGCCTTTTAAAAATTTTTATTCGATTTTGAAAATCGTGGACCTCAAAAAATCATCAAAAAACGAGGTCCAAGATTAAAAATCGGTCGATGGTAAGTGGTTTAATTGATCATTTTGTGACCCAAATGTGATACTAAAGTGTGTGAGTGTACTCTCCTACTATCTCTCCCCTCATAACAGATTTGCAATATATCATATTATAGTTATGTAATTTGGCAGTGGACTAGGTCTCAAGATTGGTTATCAAGTATTGCTTCAAGAGTATTAGCTATGTGACTTGTGAAGGGCACCCAGAATTAAATTGCAGTCTGTTTGGAATGAGCGAGTTCACACTTTCGCACCGTTTTAAGTAAGAAAATGTAATGCGTGATTTCGAATACACGCACACGTACCTTCATTCAAGGATTTAGTTTTAACTAATAACCGGTACAGAAAATATACGACTCACCTAGTCATCTTCAAAAAATCAACCATAAGCTAAATCTTCTGTTCTTGTGACATTATTATGTCACAATGCTGGCAAGCACGAAAGTTGATTTTATTTTGCTTTATTTTACTTACACTGAATAAGACAAGTTGGCACGTTGCGAAAGCTCCGTCAAGGTTTTTGAGAAGAGCCTTAAGGCCCTTTATTTGCTCTTTGTCAAGGCAATACCCTGTGCCAACCAATAGGAGGAGTAGAAACAGCTTCATTTCCTGAAGGAGCATAAATTAAAGGTTGATTGAGCGGTTATGTTGTGTTTTTATTGAATAAATACAAAATCAAAAATAAAGAAAAGTCATTTCCCAAAGCTCATAAAGGTTTGGTGATATACGCATTATACAATATATATCGCTATCGCTATATTCCACATACCTCAAATACAAGCAGAACTGTTATTCAAGCAGCAACCAACCCTGTCGAGCCTTGAAGGTTGGGAAATAAATTGTGTGGACGTTGCAAGCGGATTACTCGTGTAGCGAGCAAATGGACCAAAATGCGTTTATTAGTGTTTAGTAATTCTGTATGCTGAACATGTGAAAACTCCCCACTTTCAAAAAAATCTTCTTATTATTTCATCATATCATTCGCCGTAAATATTAAATAATAAATAGAAGTCGATGGGATTTTATTAAAAGACTATCATCATCAGACCTACAGTGGAATTTATATCCCACATTCAAATGGAGTCATGTGACACACTACTGTCCAAGCTATTTATTGTTAGTATGAAAACAATTTAACGATTTAAGTTTATCCAGATGAAATCGACACAACATATAGTTTACGGCGGACGGGTGGATCTTTTCGGAAAGGATTGAGATTATGGTGAAATCACATTACAGTTACACTATTACATTACTTCGGACACTTATATGGTGGAACCAAATATGTAAAATCCGGATTGGAGTATTATTTATGAGTCGCATTGTTGTAATGTATTCTGGGTAAAATTATCTTTATCCCGGTTGTTGCGACAAGTAAAAATGCTCTTATTAGGGAAAGGAGATTACTCGACGTTTCAATGTAACTACATCGTATTCATGATCTCAAATTATTTGTTATATAGTAATGTTGAAAGTATTAACCAAATATCGTAGACTCAAAGATAAGATTAATAGTAATACGACCATGGACTTATTAAACACAGTCGTAAAACTCAAATGATGAACACGTATACTGTACAGAAATCTTACCTCCCAATATACGTTAGGATCTCCTAAAGATCCATGTTTTGGTGCGGCCAGAGAGACCAATGTTTTGGTGCGGCCAGAGAGACCAATGTTGACAGAAATTTACTGTAAACATTGGCCTCACCGAAGCATGTTTCTCCACGTAATTTTAAAGGTACGATTTGTGCACAGTAAAAATATAGCAGTTACCCTGTGTTAAACTAATATACTACCTCGCGTAGGATTTGATAGTTTAACAACCATAAATAAAGGATATGTACTAGCACTATGGAAGGTCCTGGAAGAGTGAACAATCAGGCTGAGACCAACCCATTAAACATTGTGTCATGTTTTTACCCTCTGTATACTCATCGTTTACAAAATCAAATAGAATGAAATGTCAGTCAAATTCTTTCAGTGCTGCATGTAGTTGTAACGCGGATTGTAATGTTGTGCCTCAAGTGCTAGGGCCTGTCGTGATATTATGGATCGCTTATGTTCCACCAGGATCTGGTAGTCTTCATAATTCTGCGGCCTCTATGTATCGTCATCTCGCACAACTCTCTAACTTTAAGAATCTTGTGAATTTGGCATGAGAAAATTTGCAGCCTTCCAGACATTGAATGGGTCAACGAGGTGTCGTACGTCACCTCAAGATCGGGTGACAGGGGGCTGACCAGGCCAGAACCCAATTGATTGGGTATAAGTGACAAGTGCTCCAAAAAGTTTCTCGGCGATAGAATAATGGAACAAGGAAAAATGTAAATAAAGAAAATTTGTTATAGATGTGGATTCTCGTATCGTGGGGAGGAGAGGTACATTTTTTAACTTCAATAGTAAGTACCTGAGAGAGAAATCGATTTAACTAGGTTTCAGAACCCACAAACACTTCCTTATCCCTTAAAATTGATGTTTTACAGTTAATACGAGCAGCAAGCAACACATATTTTGATCTTCGGGGGTTAAACCGAAACCGAAAGATCGAGGCAATCGTCAACTTAACTGATCGAACAGGTACTAACATAATTTTCAGAGAGAAATGTTCGTTGCAATATGTTTATTGCAGCTTTGCAACTTGATTGAAGAGCAGAGTACGAAAACACACAGCAGGTAAGCAACTCATTTTGGTGACTGTTCCTCACCTGACATTGCACGAGAAATCGATTTAAGTTGGTTTTACAACTCAACAACCTTATCCCTAAAATTTATGCTTTACTCAAACGAAGAACATTTTGATCTTGCAACAAAAGAACAAGGAGATCGTCTTCTTAAAAAATCGAACGGGTACTACCCGGGGTAGTGGGTAATACCTTACGAGAAATATTAAAAAGGTATGAAAGTCGGTGGTTTTCCGAAAAAACACCATATTTTCGGACTACCACAATTTAGGTCACCATCATCATTTTCCCCAAATTATTTTTCACGTATTTTCTTTAATTAGGTATGACTTTGTCGAAAAACCTCACCGAACCTCCACGCGGTGTGGGGTGGGTGGCTCGAACGGGAGGTGCATGGGTGTTTCTAACCTATGCAAAGGAAGGGACTAGCCATCTCTACAACAAGGAAAGGCTCTAATAGCCTCTACTAACCTTAGAACCGCAGCATAACCGCTTTTCCCACAGGCAAATAACACCTTCCGCAGGAAACTAACACGCTCACAGGCCCCCACATGACGTGTAACCCCAGGATTTGGTTTTGGATCGGACGCTGAAAACAACGATAGAGTCTACACGCTCACAGACTACCACGTCTCGTGTAACCCCAGGATTTGACACGTTCACAGGCTACCAAGTCTCGTGTAACCTTAGGATTTAACACGCTCACAGGCTACCACGTCTCGTGTAACCCTAGGACTCTAACACTTAACAGACTCTAACACGCTCACAGGATTCCACGTCTCGTGTACCCTAGGATTTTGTTTTGGATCGGACACTCAAAACAACGATAGAGGAGCAGTCTACACGCTCACAGGCTACCATGTCTCGTGTAACCCCAGGATTTTACACGTTCACAGGCTACCACGCCTCGTGTACCCTAGGATTTGACACGCTCACAGGCTACCAAGTCTCGTGTAACCTTAGGACTCGAACACTTAACAGATTCTAACACGCTCACAGGCTTCCACGTCTCGTGTACCCTAGGATTTGGTTTTGGATCGGACACTCAAAACAACAATAGAGGAGCGGTCTACACGCACACAGGCTACCATGTCTCGTGTAACCCTAGGATTTAACACGCTCACAGGCTACCAAGTCTCGTGTAACCTTAGGACTCTAACACTTAACAGACTCTAACACGCTCACAGGCTTCCACGTCTCGTGTACCCTAGGATTTGGTTTTTGGATCGGACACTCAAAACAACGATAGAGGAGCGGTCTACACGCTCACAGACTACCACGTCTCGTGTAACCTTAGGATTTAACACGCTCACAGGCTACCACGTCTCGTGTAACCCTAGGACTCTAACACTTAACAGACTCTAATACGCTCACAGGCTTCCACGTCTCGGGTACCCTAGGATTTGGTTTTGGATCGGACACTCAAAAGAACGATAGAGGAGTGGTCTACACGCTCACAGGCTACCATGTCTCGTGTAACCCCAGGATTTTACACGTTCACAGGCTACTACGCCTCGTGTACCCTAGGATTTTGTTTTTGGATCGGACACTCAAAACAACGATAGAGGAGCGGTCTACACGCTCACAGACTACCAAGTCTCGTGTAACCTCAGGATTTAACACGCTCACAGGCTACCACGTCTTGTGTAACCCTAGGATTTGGTTTTGGATCGGACACTCAAAACAACGGTAGAGGAGCGGACTACACGAGTACACGCTCACAGGCTACCATGTCTCGTGTCACCCCAGGATTTTACACGTTCAAAGGCTACCACGCCTCGTGTACCCTAGGATTTGGTTTTGGATCGGACACTCAAAACAACGATAGAGGAGCGGTCTACACTCTACACGCTCACAGGCTACCATGTCTCGTGTAACCCTAGGATTTAACACGCTCACAGGCTACCAAGTCTCGTGTAACCTTAGGACTCTAACACTTAACAGACTCTAACACGCTCACAGGCTTCCACGTCTCGTGTACCCTAGGATTTGGTTTTTGGATCGGACACTCAAAACAACGACAGAGGAGTGGTCTACATAGTGACGTTACAGGAACATTGCATACTCCTACGAGTTGCATGTAGCAGGCCATGACCGTCCCTGGAAGTCCCTGTCTCCTCATCGTTAACCCGTAAGGGGTTGCACCAGGGGCGGTGGTAACAGAACTTCAAGACTCTCGGATTCTGTTGTCGATATCTATGTATAATATAATTATGGTATATAACTTGGGAGTCTCTCTCTCTAGCAGCAGGAGTTGGAGAATGGGGACGCGTTGTGAAAGCCACCGCAAGGAAGGCTTACAGTCGACGCCGACCAATCAAAAGAAGAAAGAAGAAGACTTTGTCGATTTACTATCAATTTAGTAAGTTATAAATATGATTCATAACGGTTGAACACGTTCCATTTATAGAAGTCAGCAAGCTCTGCTACTATTTCATTTGCCACGGCGGTGAAATTTCGGGAGCGGTGGAGGAAAATAAATGCCGGCGGTCTCCCATTCCGATTCCCGTCTGGAGGATTAGAAGTCAAGTTAAAACTAACTTTTAAAGGCGCCGGAGAAACTGTTCATAAGATGAAACAGCTTGTTAGAGGTGCCTACACCTGGGACTACACTGGAGAGAGAAACGTCCCTGAACCAGAAGAAGAAATTGACTTGTAATTTTTCAAATTTCATATTTTATTTTATTGATTTTCTCAAATAAAAAATTCCTCAAATACGATGATTTAATTTGGGGTGCGAAATGCGGTGGATTTCGGAAAAAAATCTCATATTTTCGTTACCAAATTTAAATTGAATGTTGTGACTAGAAATAATTGCAGTTACGTTACTTAAATTCAAATTGGGTCAATTGTGCGTGTTGCTGGGTTGATTATCTTCATGTTCGTAAATAAATTTAATAATTTAAGGCAAAATGTTTTATTGAATGTAAGCAAGAGACCTCCAAGATTTAAAAAAATTACCTCCGGACCTCAGGCTTTTCTGTTCATAAACAGATTGAAGTCGGAACGACAGGCTCAGCACCGCCCAGTCACTGAAAGAAATGTGAAGATCCAGATTCGGTGGTATACTATTTGCCGTATCCCGCTACTTCAACCTATTATTAACTGGCTTTGTCCTTGAGTTCAATCAAATTCGTTCACAGATTTGAGAGAATTTTTTTGTTTCCAGCGTTATGGTAATCTTGGCAGGGCACTTTGTATTCTACTTCTTGAACAGTAACCATTCAAAACAATACTACAGAACAAAAGTTCCTTATATAATATATATAGGTGAAGTTTAGAAAAAGTTTCCTTGTATGTGTGCTAGAAGTAAGATATCGTGTTCACGGTCCTGAATTGACAAAATCACGAGATGCCAGTATATCAATAGTTATTTTCCTTACTATAGTTAGTTACTATAGTTACTAGTTACTATGGTTCCATACTATAGTAATACCGATAAAAATATTAACATATTATGACATGGCACAAACAAAAATGAAATGGCTTTTTATCATGGCTTACCCCTCAAATGAAAACAAAGCAATTGTTAGTCTTAAAGTCTGAACTATTAACAATCAATTGAAATTGAAGAAATCATAATCGCAAATTCAAATTATAATGTATCTGATAAAATTTCCGCAGTTGGTGTCTTGTTTCTTCGTCTTCTAGCTAGGCGTATGACTATCTTACTCGCTCTAACGTCTCTTCAGTCTACTATGTTTCACTTTATTTCACTTTATTTAACTTTATTTCACTATCTTTTACCGTCTGAACATGGTATCCTAAATGTCCTCACTTCATTCCCACGTGGTTCTGTCCTCTTTGATATGAAGTAAAGCATTGATCGATGGGCGATGAGGAAATAAGTGATCAAGTTATCAGGTGAAATGACTTACACTGCCATATGGTAGGTGATATTGTGATATGGTAAGTGATAATGTGATATGATAGGAGATATAGTGATATGATAGGAGATATTGTGATATGGTAGATGATATTGTGATATGGTAATTGATATTGTGATATGATAGGTGATATTGTGATATGAAAGTTGTCATTGCATTATACCAAGTGGTATCACTGATCCTGAGAAAAGATAGCTGCTCTTATGACTATGAGATGTGAGATTGTGTGAGGTGATATCGTGAGATAACAAGTAGTGCCTACTCCTGATATCTTCACTTGTATCTCTTGTAAAGCCAGAACGCGAACACAAGGTTGCAGATCTCCACCACCACAAATACTATTGCTACAATTCCCATTAACTTGAGGTTACCCGTCACGAAATCCTCCAGCTTCGTCACACAGCCCTGAAAATGGTTTCAAATACAGAATTAATTCAATCTTAACGTAATTAATCCAATAAGTTTAAGAATTTTTTAAAACGTTTTGAATTTTGATAAACTTACATTTGTGTGAATTGAGTCAGCTTTGGTGCCCTGGTTTTCCCCGCACTTCAGCTCCACCTTTAGACAGCATGAGTCAGGCACGTGAGTGGAGTTACCAGCAGCAACCCACTTTACAGCTAGCGTGGAGTTAGAATAGTCTTTGTAGTCAGTCAACCCGCAGCAGTCGAGATTCTCCTGAAAGTATTTAGTCAGTTTTAGTTTCGGATTTCCCTATTATTTGATTATTAAGACTTCACTCTGATATAATATTATAGTGAAATACTCTGAATTCTGATATACTGATATCAAAGTGAAATCAGGTTACCTGAGCTAAATTGAGAGCGGTTGTATAAGCCTCCTCCTCCGACTCGGTCCCTCCGTACGCCGCTAGAGATTTGGTGATTCCTTCCCTGATATAAGACTCAGCATCGTCTTGGAAGAGGAAAGCGATGACTATCCCAGCCAGTTGAATTAGGATTATTATCAGAAGAAAAATTCCATACTGAAATAAAACATTATTACTTAAAGTTGAGTTACTGTGGGTTTTAGATAATATTATATTATATATACCCAAGTTCGTTTAATTATGGCGGGTTAAATTCGGCGGTTTTTCGGAAATTCCGTCTTATTTTAACCCGCCATTATTTTTACCCGCCATAATAAAAACCCGCCGAGTCAACTTTTGGATTACTGACAGGGAATATATCATAATAATTGTATCGTTCCTATTTTACATTGAAACAAGGGTCATGAACTCACTTTCTAGGTAGTCCGACCATAGCGAGGTGGTTTTATTCAAATACGTTGGTTGTAATAGACGAATAAGTACTGTCAAACTGATTGATACCGTACTATGATACTTATTACCTATTCAAACTTACTACCTATTCATATCAATTACTAAGATATTATACTACAATACTTTTAATTTAAAATGTTATTTTACTTTGAAACTGCGAACAAAAACGCAGTCTGGAAGCAAAATTGGGTAGAATTTTGCAATATGACTGGTAAATTCGGTGGATTTCAAATTTTGTTCCGAAAATAATATTGCAGGTAAATAAGTCGCGTGTTAAATTTGGAGGGTTTTCATTGTAGAACATCTACAATGAAGTGTACTGTAAAGAAAGGGCAGTCGAACTATACGACGACCTTGTAGAGGCATCGACGAACTTTCTAAGTAATAAAAAAATTATTATTATAGATGATTTATAACTTAAGTTAATACAGAGAGTAACGTTTAACTAAAAGCATAAGTATAACTCAGAGGGTATAAATATTGGTTTTCATTCCAAAACCCTCGAACTACACTCACCAGGTAACACGTGGTAACCCAAGTAACACGTGGTAACCCAGGTAACAAGTGGTAACCCAGGTAACACGTGGTAACCCAGGTAACACGTGGTAACTCCAGGTAACACGTGGTAACCCAGGTAACACGTGGTAACCCAGGTAACACGTGGTAACCCAGGTAACACGTGGTAACCCAGGTAACACGTGGTAACCCAGGTAACACGTGGTAACCCAGGTAACACGTGGTAACCCAGGTAACACGTGGTAACCCAGGTAACACGTGGTAACCCAGGTAACACGTGGTAACCAGGTAACACGTGGTAACCCAGGTAACACGTGGTAACCCAGGTAACACGTGGTAACCCAGGTAACACGTGGTAAACCAGGTAACACGTGGTAAACCAGGTAACACGTGGTAACCCAGGTAACACGTGGTAAAACCCAGGTAACCCAGGTAACACATGGTAACCCAGGTAACACGTGGTAACCTAGGTAAACTCTCGAACTACACTCACCAGTAAGAGCATGCAGCCGTTCTTCTTAGCGGCTCCACAACAGCCCAGGAAGCCGATAAGAGCGATAAGGAACCCGACCACTAGAAGAACAACACTCGCACTGAAGAGACCACCGTCCATAAGCTCTGAGTAGTCTTTACCATCTATAAAGATGTAGAGACCCACTGCAAACAGGGCCACACCTAGCAACTGAGGTTATATTATATTATTGATAAACTAGTTAAGCGCAAATAACAAACTTTACATTGTGCAACAACATTCAGTATTCATTCGCATGAATGGAAACCCCCAGCCCACTTTTATTTATGTTTTTAAATAAGTTAAGAGCACCTCAAATAGATAGAAAAGGGAGAATAAGTATGACTTACCCATACTACTATGTTGCAGATAAACAGTACGATCCGTACCACTCCTGTTCCACACGACATTGCTGAAGAAAAATCGTCACATTTCTAGTATTATAGAAAAAAGGTACTTATTTAGTATAATAGCTGTAAATGAATTTTGATCAGTATGTGACTGATGCAAGACTGTACCTAGGTATATTCTGATTCCCAGAAAAACATAACCAGGAGTGGTAAACTACAAGAAGATGGATCTTTTCTTGAACAAAAATATAAATGTTCGAAAAGATGCCATCGAAAACACTCCACTTCATTTCTGTTCGCTTATGTTAATTTAAAGTAACAAAATATTCAATGAATGAAATAATATATACATATATAAACGTAGCATTGATAATGATCAGTTATAATGGAAGAAAAAAATTTAAATGACGAATTAATAAAGTTTAAACTATCACATCTTGAAACAAGAATATAATTGACATGCCGGACATGAGCCGTTTATAAAACAAACATGAACTGTATGTATAATATGTGAGTAAACCACTAGGCTGATAACAGGAAGTTCGTATCGTGCTCACACAACATGAAACTCGTGCCGACACGCTTACCAATTAGATAAACACTGGCTCAAAACATAAATAAATAGATAAAAAGTTGAACATAAAACAAATGGAGATGCGAAAATATATACAAGAGTACAAGCATTGGAGTTCAGAATTCAGAAATGATGGAGTTATAGAGATTATTGTTAACATCGAGCACTTCCCATAACACGTGGTAACGAGCCTATCAAACCTACCTTAACAAGTCTTTAGGGTGGGACTATCATGAACAACCCTTCACAGAAATGCTTGTGGCAAATTAGTTCCCAGAATAAAGGTTTTTCCAAAAATAGATGCTCTCAGAATGGCTCATTATGGTGTTCAAATAACACATCTTTGATACAATCGCGTACATATATCTATATATGCAAATAATCTGCTTTGATAGTGCAATCAAGAAGTTGTAGATTACATTTCAATAACACTATAACAATAATAATGATTGTACTGCAAAAGCCCTGTCACATATAGGATGGCTTGCACGTGTTGACCAAGTGAGTGAAGCCAGGTGACTGTTTAACTGTAAGTGTATTGCTATTCAATTAGTCATATTTGTCATTGTTCCAGTATCTGAATATTCCTTGTCACAAGGCTTTCGCCATGATACTACTA
Source organism: Bolinopsis microptera (assembly GCF_026151205.1). NCBI lineage: Eukaryota > Metazoa > Ctenophora > Tentaculata > Lobata > Bolinopsidae > Bolinopsis > Bolinopsis microptera. The sequence goes on along the minus strand of NC_087078.1, from coordinate 4,388,763 downwards.
CTTAGTGAAACGACAATGGGGGTTACGCGACACGACGTGATACAAAATATTCCATGATATATAAGAATCGTGAGCTAGATTTATAAGGTAACTACAGGGTAGTATGTGACATATTGCACAATGCCGCATGCTCAAATCACACTTTATCACATATCATTTGAACATTCTTCGTCGCATACAGCATACTATTACTTCTGGCCTAGTAATTTAAAAGTTTGTAAAAAATGACTCAACAAATAAATGGATCGCCCAAAATTGTAGCCAATCACCACCCGAGTCGAAAGGTTACAGACTGTTCCGAAATTCAAAATAAATTATGAAAAGTGAAAACAATTATTTTTAAGGGCATCAAATTGATGTTCTGAAAAGTATTTTGCACCTTATAACTTTATAAACATGCTACCTGATATTTGTAAACCACGTGTAATACGTGTACGTGTACCAATTGGAGTGTTAGATATCTTCTAGGAATAAATATTTGAATTAAGCAGGTCAAAGTAGTCGAACTTCAAAGTTTGTCGAACTAGAGTGCGTGTTGAATTACAGTGCGTGTTGAACTACAGTGCGTGTTGAACTAGAGTGAGTGTTGAACTACAGTGCGTGTTGAACTACAGTGCGTGTTGAACTACAGTGCGTGTTGAACTACAGTGCGTGTTGAACTACAGTGCGTGTCGAACTACAGTGCGTGTTGAACTACAGTGCGTGTTGAACTACAGTGCGTGTCGAACTACAGTGCGTGTTGAACTACAGTGCGTGTCGAACTACAGTGCGTGTCGAACGACAGTGCGTGTTGAACTACAGTGCGTGTCGAACGACAGTGCGTGTTGAACTACAGTGCGTGTTGAACTAGAGTGCGTGTTGAACTACAGTGCGTGTTGAACTACAGTGCGTGTCGAACGACAGTGCGTGTTGAACTACAGTGCGTGTTGAACTACAGTGCGTGTTGAACTACAGTTCATGGTGAACTACAGTGCGTGTTGAACTAGAGTGCGTGTTGAACTACAGTGCGTGTTGAACTAGAGTACGTGTCGAACTAGAGTGCGTGTTGAACTAGAGTGCGTGTTGAACTAGAGTACGTGTCGAACTACAGTGCGTGTTGAACTAGAGTGCGTGTTGAACTACAGTGCGTGTTGAACTAGAGTGCGTGTTGAACTAGAGTGCGTGTTGAACTACAGTGCGTGTTGAACTACAGTGCGTGTCGAACGACAGTGCGTGTTGAACTACAGTGCGTGTTGAACTACAGTTCATGGTGAACTACAGTGCGTGTTGAACTAGAGTGCGTGTTGAACTACAGTGCGTGTTGAACTAGAGTACGTGTCGAACTACAGTGCGTGTTGAACTAGAGTGCGTGTTGAACTAGAGTACGTGTCGAACTACAGTGCGTGTTGAACTAGAGTGCGTGTTGAACTACAGTGCGTGTTGAACTACAGTGCATGTCGAACTACAGTGCATGTCGAACTACAGTGCATGTCGAACTACAGTGCATGTCGAACTAGAGTACGTGTTGAACTTGAATTACAGTGCATGTCGAACTACAGTGCATGTCGAACTAGAGTACGTGTCGAACTACAGTGCGTGTTGAACTAGAGTGCGTGTTGAACTAGAGTACGTGTCGAACTACAGTGCGTGTTGAACTAGAGTGCGTGTTGAACTACAGTGCGTGTTGAACTACAGTGCATGTCGAACTACAGTGCATGTCGAACTACAGTGCATGTCGAACTACAGTGCATGTCGAACTAGAGTACGTGTTGAACTTGAATTACAGTGCATGTCGAACTACAGTGCATGTCGAACTACAGTGCATGTCGAACTAGAGTACGTGTTGAACTTGAACTACAGTGCATGTCGAACTACAGTGCATGTCGAACTAGAGTACGTGTTGAACTTGAATTACAGTGCATGTCGAACTAGAGTACGCGTACTGAAAACTTTGACCACATGCACAGTAGTTGTACTTGAGTAATTGTAACTGTAAGACGTAAGTACTTAAAGAGGGAACATTACTAAAGCTAAACGAAATTACTAAACGCTACATCTGAAATTGTAAGTGCACAAGGAATATAATATAGTACAGTGTATATAAACACTATCGAATTTAAATGTTTATAGAAGTGTTTCGCATAGATATGCCGATTAAAAATAGAAAAGGAAGACGCTCAAATTTGCTGTATTTTTTTTCTAATTCTGAAAATCAATTGGGTTTTCCACTGGAAAGAAAAAAAGTAAGGTATGCCAACATGCAGTTAATTGAAAAACTATTGAATATTGATACACGGACCATTTCAAATTGAACAATATGCGACTATTTAATGGGTTTGTGACTTTTTAATGGGTTGTGTAAGCTTGATGAGGGGAGCCGTATCAAGTTTCAAGTTTCATTACAATGTTGCATATTATAGCTGTGATCTAGTGCTGACTCGTACAAGTCACTGGAATATAAAAGTTGCTTCCAAAGAAACGTTCACAATGTAGATACTAGATTGTCCATAGTTTGCTACTTGAGCTAAATTTAACTACCTTATTGGACTTTATTTGAACGGACATTAATTGGACGCTGGACGCCTTAGAGTTCATTTTAATGTCCGTTCAAATAAAGTCCGACAAGGTTTTTAGATTAAATATATTAAATGAATGTCTTTGAGTGTTCATTTTAATGTCCGTTGATCAAAATTATGTCCGTTCACAAAATATCCGGTCAAATAACGTCCGATAAGGTAACTCTGCTGATATCTTGAAGAATTAAACGCATGTGGTATTTAACGCGAGAGAAGCACTGCAGAGCAGACGCAAGAAGCTAGGCTGCTTAGCTACCTACAATCTACATATGTTGAGAACAAAGACACACCGAAAACGAAGAGACACAATTAAGCTGTATTGAGGTGCTTGTAGATACATACCTGTAATTAGTGTGTAAATATTACTTTCAGGAAAGGTTACATTTACAAATAATAAGATAATATACGCTTGCGCCCTCTTTTGCCAGTGACACTGTCTATTTATAGTCGAGGTCGCAACGTACTGAAACTCTCTTCAACACGTTGCAACCCCTTTTCTAAGAAAAGATAAGAGATATACAACATATAGCAAAACTCTCTTCAACAAAGCTGGTCAATTAAAGCTTTTGTAATAAAGCCATTTAAATCAGATGGTATTTGGTTCAGGATCAGTTATTCAGTAACATAGATGGATTCTCAACTAACCCAAAAGTAAACTTTAGTCATCTAATATAATAGAACACAGCGTTCGATATTATACCATTTACTAAAGATAATAATAAATAGTGTTTAGTAGTACAGTGTTTAGTGTTTAGTATTGCAGTGTTCAATGTTTAGTATTACAGTGTTTAATGTTTAGTATTACAGTGTTTAATGTTTAGTATTGCAGTGTTTAGTGTTTAGTATTGCAGTGTTTAGTGTTTAGTATTACAGTGTTTAGTGTTTAGTATTACAGTGTTTAGTGTTTAGTATTACAGTGTTTAATGTTTAGTAGTACAGTGTTTAGTGTTCAGTATTGCAGTGTTTAATGTTTAGTATTACAGTGTTAAGTGTGTAGTATTGCAGTGTTTAGTGTTTAGTATTGCAGTGTTTAATGTTTAGTATTACAGTGTTTAATGTTTAGTATTACAGTGTTTAATGTTTAGTATTGCAGTGTTAAGTGTGTAGTATTGCAGTGTTTAGTGTTTAGTATTGCAGTGTTCAATGTTTAGTATTACAGTGTTTAATGTTTAGTATTACAGTGTTTAATGTTTAGTATTGCAGTGTTTAGTGTTTAGTATTGCAGTGTTTAGTGTTTAGTATTACAGTGTTTAGTGTTTAGTATTACAGTGTTTAGTGTTTAGTATTGCAGTGTTCAATGTTTAGTAGTACAGTGTTTAGTGTTCAGTATTGCAGTGTTTAATGTTTAGTATTACAGTGTTAAGTGTGTAGTATTGCAGTGTTTAGTGTTTAGTATTGCAGTGTTTAATGTTTAGTATTACAGTGTTTAGTGTTTAGTATTGCAGTGTTTAGTGTTTAGTATTACAGTGTTTAGTGTTTAGTATTACAGTGTTTAGTGTTTAGTATTACAGTGTTTAATGTTTAGTATTACAGTGTTTAATGTTTAGTATTACAGTGTTTAATGTTTAGTATTACAGTGTTTAGTGTTTAGTATTACAGTGTTAAGTGTGTAGTATTGCAGTGTTTAGTGTTTAGTATTACAGTGTTTAGTGTTTAGTATTACAGTGTTTAGTGTTTAGTATTACAGTGTTTAGTGTTTAGTATTACAGTGTTTAATGTTTAGTATTACAGTGTTTAATGTTTAGTATTACAGTGTTTAATGTTTAGTATTACAGTGTTTAATGTTTAGTATTACAGTGTTTAATGTTTAGTATTACAGTGTTTAGTGTTTAGTATTACAGTGTTTAGTGTTTAGTATTACAGTGTTTAGTGTTTAGTATTGCAGTGTTTAGTGTTTAGTATTACAGTGTTTAGTGTTTAGTATTACAGTGTTTAGTGTTTAGTATTACAGTGTTTAGTGTTTAGTATTGCAGTGTTTAGTGTTTAGTATTGCAGTGTTAAGTGTGTAGTATTGCAGTGTTTAATGTTTAGTATTACAGTGTTTAATGTTTAGTATTGCAGTGTTTAGTGTTTAGTATTGCAGTGTTTAGTGTTTAGTATTACAGTGTTTAGTGTTTAGTATTACAGTGTTTAGTGTTTAGTATTGCAGTGTTCAATGTTTAGTAGTACAGTGTTTAGTGTTCAGTATTGCAGTGTTTAATGTTTAGTATTACAGTGTTAAGTGTGTAGTATTGCAGTGTTTAGTGTTTAGTATTGCAGTGTTTAATGTTTAGTATTACAGTGTTTAGTGTTTAGTATTGCAGTGTTTAGTGTTTAGTATTACAGTGTTTAGTGTTTAGTATTACAGTGTTTAGTGTTTAGTATTACAGTGTTTAATGTTTAGTATTACAGTGTTTAATGTTTAGTATTACAGTGTTTAATGTTTAGTATTACAGTGTTTAGTGTTTAGTATTACAGTGTTAAGTGTGTAGTATTGCAGTGTTTAGTGTTTAGTATTACAGTGTTTAGTGTTTAGTATTACAGTGTTTAGTGTTTAGTATTACAGTGTTTAGTGTTTAGTATTACAGTGTTTAATGTTTAGTATTACAGTGTTTAATGTTTAGTATTACAGTGTTTAATGTTTAGTATTACAGTGTTTAATGTTTAGTATTACAGTGTTTAATGTTTAGTATTACAGTGTTTAGTGTTTAGTATTACAGTGTTTAGTGTTTAGTATTACAGTGTTTAGTGTTTAGTATTACAGTGTTTAGTGTTTAGTATTGCAGTGTTTAGTGTTTAGTATTACAGTGTTTAGTGTTTAGTATTACAGTGTTTAGTGTTTAGTATTACAGTGTTTAGTGTTTAGTATTGCAGTGTTTAGTGTTTAGTATTGCAGTGTTAAGTGTGTAGTATTGCAGTGTTTAAAGTGTAGTATTATAGTGTTTAGTATGATAGTGTTTAGTATTATAGTGTTTAGTATTACAGTGTTTAGTGTTTAGTATTACAGTGTTTAGTGTTTAGTATTGCAGTGTTTAGTGTTTAGTATTGCAGTGTTTAATGTTTAGTATTGCAGTGTTTAATGTTTAGTATTACAGTGTTAAGTGTTTAGTATTGCAGTGTTAAGTGTGTAGTATTACAGTGTTTAAAGTGTAGTATTATAGTGTTTAGTATGATAGTGTTTAGTATTATAGTGTTTAGTATTATAGTGTTTAGTAGCATCAAAAAATATCCGTCACAACCGAAGATTCAACCGATGAAATGAAGCTCGCACTGAACACAACGTAATTACCACAATTCACAAACCGATCAAAATAGCGCTCGCCATGAAGTTAGCACTTAAAACTTGTCATTTGTTCCACTAGCTATAAGTATAAGGCACAGGTAAAGTCCTTACTGCCCGCCGATGCTTTAACATTGTTCTCCATGTATGATATTGGGTACCTATGATACAAGTTATAACTCCCCCTTTATTTGCTACACGTTGCAAGCCTCTCTCGTGCACGCAAAGTGTGCACTCAGGCAGGAGGTCACAAAAGGGGTAAAACCCTTTATCGATATAATTATAATATAGTATGGAGCAGTCGGGTATCTTTGTAATTCCTTTTCAAAAAAGGTTTTACCGCTCTATTTATTAATGTAAAATGTTGCAGGCCAACTAACAGACGTTTAAACTCATAGTAACCCATATCTTTGTGTTAGAAATTAATATTGGGTTTTTCTGGATAATATTTGTAATAGGAGAGAATTACGTTAGGATTGGGCGACATCTGTCCGACAGCGACATCTGTCCGACAGCCGAATTGGGGTTTTCGGACAGATGTCGCTGTCGGACAGGAGTCGTTCTTGGCGACATCTGTCCGAATTTCGGATCATATTGTAATTTCGGTTCACATTCGTATTTCACAAGCTCACGGGTAATCTCGTGACGTTGCTCCCATTGTTCGAATGCTGATGTGATCCATTGAGATCTGATCCATCGATACGTGATTGACTATTTGAGGACAGGGTTGTGCTAGCCGTACACTGTCGATCACATCACAGGACACAGCCTACATGAGTGCATATAGGACAGCGGCCGTATGGAGATCAGTTATCGCAATCCACAAAATCAACCAATCTTCAGTAAACAGACCCAGATCCGCAGCAAACAGACCCGAGAGATCTGGAAACGCTATCCATTCCTGCAAACTACATCCTCTCTACCGACAACAGTCCAATGATACTCTGGGACTCTGGATGGGACGATCAACAGACTCGTCGATCTTTCCTTTGGGGGACTTCTAAGAACGCAGATCATATGGTGGTCGCGGAGCATTGGGTAGTCGACGGTACCTTCAAATCCGCACCTAATCTCTTCCATCAGCTCTTCATAGTCCACGGACTCTTCCCTGATGGCTGGCACCTCCCCCTCTTCTATGGACTCATTCCTGGAAAATAGACACCTGGAGATAGACACCTGGGTATTGAAATCAAATCACAATTTCGGACAAATGTCGTTTTTTTCTGGTACCCTTAGTCGGACAGATGTCGCTGTCGGACAGATGTCGCTGTCGGACAGGAGTCGTGTTACCTGATTCTACTAACCAATATTTAATCCTGGACTATTATTAATCATGCTACCTGAGCGCCAAAACAAGAAACTTGAACAATGAGCTTGTTGTTGAATATATTTCGTGATCGATGAGAAAGACAAGATGCATTAAAAGCCCAGCTACAACTGAAATAAAAGCTACGTGAAAAGTATGCTACGTAAACTTAAAACATACTTTCAGATGAGAACAGCTGGAATTGGATAAAGGTCGAGGAACTTTCTGATTAAAATCACATTTTCACCTGAGTAGCCCTGTGCATTTCAGACACGCCCATCGTTCAAGAGAGATAAAAATAACGCCTGACGGAAAAAACAGAGTTTTGAAGATCCTGTAGAGAATTTGGATATTTCTTGAAACAGAGTCCCGGTCCCACTTGAGACATACAGTTAACAAAAAAAACACTTAACGCACCGTTATACCGAACTATATGCACACGTATAAAGAGAAGGAAAGGTATTTGAATTGCTATTGGATACTTGGACTCCGGCTATATTGGCATTCTCCTTGAATATATGTGAATAGTGTATACTGAGAATTCAACTTTGTAAAATCACTATTTTCATTTCTAAAATTACAATCGTTATCTTCCTAAGCTGCTATCTCTGTTGTATGCTAGCAACCCTCCGTAATGTGACCAACTAACCGAGCTTCCAGATAATCTACAGAATTACAGTACTTATTTAAGAAGATTGGGACAGTTGCTCCAGTAACCTCAATACCTGATATGAGATAGTAAAATGCAGTATTGTTGATGTAGTAACTAGTAGTAGTAAGTAAGAACCTGGAACCACATCATGTGATGTGATTATCAAGCTCGCACCACTGTTAGATGTGGGCCCGCCTTATAGAATCACCTGCATTCATATCATTACCCCTACACCAACACCCGTCGTTCCGATCCTCTCTAAGCCAATCAGAAGCCAGATACTGCCCAAATGATAGGGACTGTCCAATCAGAAGCGGTTCTGGGAGAATGGGATTCGAAGTGTCGTCATGTGATCGGACGCTCAATATGCTCAGTTGTGGGTGAGAGGATAATATTTTTGTTTCAACTATGAGTTTATTTGGCAGTCATGCTGTAAGCGTGTTTTTTATAGCTGCCCTGCTTTTTATTTCTGATGGTGGGATTCTCAACGATTTGTCTAGGTAGGTTGTCAAAGAGGACCATTTGTTAAACTTCGTGTTAATCAATAATTTACTCTCATGTTTGCAACAGTGGTTTTTTAATTTAATACGAGATCCTCCGCTTATAAACACTGCAGACGGTAATTTAAATGATTACTGGCGAGACTTTTTGTAAAATAAACTACTTCCTCACTACACAGACTGCTGACGAGTGCAGATGATGGGAATTGGTGTACTTACCCTGCTCCTCAAGTTCAACAGGTATAGTTTATACAATAAGCGCCATGAGTTGGCACAGAATTTTTTCTTCCGATTTTGATAAATTTGGTACAAAAATTTGTCTAAAATGTGAATTAAACAATTTCACCGTGTAGCAATTTTCGATAAAAATGCTGCACGGCGCTTGTTCGCCGCGCGTACTTTTCTCCGCGAACATTTTTAGATTTTAGCCTGTAACTTCCACAGTTTCATTTATTTTGAAATAATTGATACGGAGTCGTAATCAGCTCAGCGAGACGAAACTTTTGGTACTAATATCTCAATAGATTTAAAGGAACATTATTTAAAAAATTTTAAAACCTGAACATAAGGGTCACTCACCCTTTGTGTAAAATTTTGAACTATTTTAAACTATTATAATTTTAAACTATTATAATTTTGGTACAAAATTTCGTCTGACCAAGCTATTTCAAACTATTCGATATTTTAGGAATTATAGGCATTTTATTTTTAAGCAAAAAATTACCCATTTTTCGTCCTTCTTGCAATGCACAGGAGGCCCACATACAGCTCGATCTTATCGTGCTGCACGGTGAATTTGCATTATGCACACTTGAAGGTAACTTTCGATACAAAATTTATCAAAATCGGAGACAAAAATTCTGTGCCCACTCATGGCGCTTATTACATAGATTAGTATGAATCTTTGGAAGCTGTTGCGCAACAATTATACGGCTTTTAAGTAAAATTAATGGGAAATATTTATCTGTATACATTTTAACAAAGAACAATAAGTGCGTGTGTTCTTCAACGGCACACCTCTAGAAGAAGTGAATGACTTCAAATACCGTGGATCTTACAGTTACATAAGTTCAACTAGCAGAGAGTAGAGACATCAATGTTAGGAAAAGCCTTGCCTCAGCCTGGAAAGCAATGCTTTTTGGAAATCGGAAATATGTAGGAAGATCAAGACGAAGATTTTCAGAACCACAATAGTACCTGTTATTCTGAATGGCGCAGAAACGTGAATCACTTTGCTGCTGATGAGTATTACTACAGCTCCTTTAATGTTATCTTCTGAGTGGTCTGGAAGATAACAACGAAATGTGTACTTTTATTTTTATACCTTTGTGCTAATTATTAATACCGAGTCCGGCTTAAGGTATCCTACATCAAAACACTAAAATGCCAAGAACTCTTTGCTTTAATTAAGCTTTCACAAATTAGTTACGCTTTCACAATTACTTAAGCTTTCACTAACAGGAGACAAAATAGGTCACATAAGTTCTATTGTGTCGATCTTTGCCGATTAGGGCAAAATGTCCACTCCATTTAAATTGCTGTCTACGATATTTAATTATTAATGGTTATTGTTATTATCTTGTAGTACTACTAACTGTTTTGTAGTAGTAGTACATCTGCCGTTTTCTGACAAAAGTGATTAAGTAACATTTTGGAAATTTCGGGTTTTTTGGTCTAACTTTTGTTTTTGGGCCAAGAACTATCCCTGAGGACCACTGGATGCATTCGCCGACCCCCCAAAACCCCCTTTTTGAAACCCCCTAAAATGCAAAAAATGGTCATTTTTCTGAGAAAAGTGCTTAAGTAACATTTTGGAAAACGGGTGCCGTTTATTTCAAAAATGGTGCCATTTTGGAAACTAAAAACGGTGGCATTGTTTTCTACGTCAAAAACTGGCCTAGTGACGGCAATTTGGTGATCGTGGGTCTTTTGGCCTGGGAAAAAACAATTTATGTCACTTAAGCACTTTTGTGAAAACGGGCTTGTTTTCTCACAAAAGTGCTTAAGTGCCATTATACGTTTAATTAAATGTTGATTCTGCCAACTGAAACTATATAATCGGCACTAACAAATTTAAATTTTCACGACGGATCGATTGGTGATGGTCATAAACTTCAGAAACGCTAGCTTCGCCGTCAAAATTGCCGGTTTGTTAATGCAGAACGTTTCAAAATATACGTCATAATTTGCTTTAAAATTTTTTATTCTCTTATAAGTTGAGACTGGCGGGATTATCGAGAGGCAAGGGAACATTAGCAAAGAGATAGAAGCGATTTGCTTCACTGCTCCTTCTCTGTTGATATGGAGAAAGTTCTTTTACTACCACACATGCCGGAGTACAAGGAGGCGATTTTTACAAGACGCCTTGTCACATTTAACGAGACCTTCGCGAGGCTGGGGTCAGACGGAGCTCCTTTAGCAATTCTTTGGAATGAGTCAATCGCAGGAAGGAAAGATGAGAATGTGTCCTCGACTTGGATAAGGGCAATAAAACATTTTGCCAGTTGGCAAGATTGGTGGTAGCAGGGAGATCATTTTTTGGGCAGACAATTGTTCTGCTCAAAACAAGTGTTGGACTTTATTTACTGCCCTATGTTCATCAACAGCCCAGATGTTGACCTGGACAAGATAACGGTCAAGTATCTAAAGCCAGTGCACACCTTTATGAGTGCAGACTCATTCCACCATAAAGTGGAGTTGTCCATTAAACAATCAGGTCAACTTCATGATTATAAGGACTTTGTTCGGGCAGTTGAACAGGTGGGTTTTGCGATAAGCATGAACTGCACAGACTTTGAATCGTGGCCAAGGTCCTACGGAACAAGCAACTAAAAAACTAAAGATGTTAAAGTTGTAAGTTTCCAGCGTGGGTCTGTAGAAATGGAATCGAAAACAAATCATGACGAGGTTTCCTTTCATTTCACTCCATTTCTCAGACAAAAAGACGAGAGACTCATTTCCATAGGTTGCAAAATAGCTTTCGCCCAGGAAGAGCCCCGGGGGATAGCTACTCCCAAAAAACAAGACATTATACGTAAACTGTGCAGGCTTATGGCCCCGAGTAGTAGGGTATTCTGGATGAACTTGCCTGATAGTAAAGCTATATAACAGATCTTAATCGAGTGTTTGACTAAAAATCATCTATTTCTTGTATTATTTACCATTTATTTATGTACAGCATTACTTACAATTATGTTACATTTTTATACGCTTGTTTTTCTTTGCCTCGCGTTACGATATCAATAATTCTCAAATCATTGGTCTTTATGAAGAAAGCCTCATCTGAGTTCTTAATTTAATTTCTAAAGAAAGAAACTTATTTATTATTATCCCGTACTTTCACCAATCAACTCTTCGTTGAAATGCTGGTAGAATTTCGACTATTTTTTAATCCGCTGGGGAGAAGGGAGTGTTTTCGTGTTCTTAAACCACCACCAATCAATTTGTCGTAAAATTTTAGGTCAGAATGATCGCAGATAAAGATCCCACTAATGTGGCTGTACTTAAGCACTTTTCTCAGAAAACGAAATTTTCTATTTCAGCGTGTCCCCTATTTACAACCAATGTTTCATCAAAAAAGTTTTAGGCTAATTTTTCGTTTTACTTTCGATGACCAATGGTTTGAACGGGTCATTTTCATCAGAACATGGAGCTTTTGCTGATGTGGCTGTACTTAAGCACTTTTCTCAGAAAACGAAATTTCAAATTTTCTATTTCATGCCCTGCTTCCTTCATTTCCTAAATTACCTTTTAACTTCCTCCTTTACTACGCCCTTTTCACATCACCTCACTCAATTCACCTCATATCTTATTACTACAGTATCTACCAGAACCAACATGGCCCATGTAGGAAGGGGCCTTGACGTTGTTTCCCACTTGGCCCTGCATCCCAGGCTGACGGTCGGCCTCAACCATTGGTTTTGGTAGGTTGCATATTTAAAAAAAAGAGAAAAAAGAAAAGAAAGAACTTGTGCGAGAATTCATTTCCATTTCGGTAGACGTACTCAAGTTCGACACGCACTTTAGTTCGACACGTACTGTGGTTCGACAAACCCTATAACTATAAGGTTCGATTCTGTCGAACTAAAGTGCGTTAGCCGCTACCTGGACTCAAATTCGACATGTACTAAAGTTTTTCAACAAAATAACTTCGACTGTCGAACTAGAGTTTTGAAATCTCCGATATCAAGCAACGATTCTTTACGAGCTTGAAATCTATTTGTTTGTTTGTTTTCCACTTGTCTCATGCTGTTCAATTATGTGTGATTGGTGTGAATGTAATCTCTGTAATACTCATCTATGAAAATTTAACTGGCCTCATACTCAATTGTTAGTTAGCATAATTAATGTAGACTAAGCGGAGAAAAGACTTACGTGTAACCCGTACTCTATTTTATAGATCTAGATGGTAGAGTACGCTATATACCTTATCGGTCATAATTATCACGGACATTATACTTTCACGCTGAATACCTTAGCGTGAATAAGTATGTCCGTGAAAATAATGTCAGTGGCATTAAGGTCCGTGAATAATAAAGTCCGGTAATTATTTCCATTAATTTTAGTGTGTGTGTCCTACATATGCGTAGATATGTGTGTAGCCCGATTACTATATTAGTTTATTAGTATACTAGGACAAATATAATCACTCCTCAGTCACATTCTAGAGTTCAGAAAAAGAGTAAAATACTTATTAAAAAATCACCAAAAATTATCACAATTTCTTGGAAATTTTTGGGTGGTCATGAGCGTGAATAATTATGTCCGTGAAACATTTGGTCCGTGAAAAACTTGTCCGTGATAATTATGTCCGATAAGGTAAATATCTACCACATACCACTCTGTCGAACTAAAGTGCTCTACCTGGACTCTAGTTCGACACGTACCGAAGTTCTACAAGGGTGATATCTTAAGTTGTCGAACTATAATGCGTGTCGAACTAGAGTGCGTAAATCGGCTTCTTATTTGAGTCTAGCAGGTGCTTCAATGCTAACGTCAGATTGCTTTTCTCATTCACCGTACAGTAACGTAGAGAGTATCTGTAATTAGAGTCTCAGTTTCCGCAAGTGCGATCTGGTCTCGTACTTCAAGGATATGTTTGAACACCTTCAAGAGCTACGTCATATTATAAACCACCTAGTAACCACCTAGTAACCATCTAGTAACCACCTAGTAACCACCTAGTAACCACATAGTTACCACCTAGTAACCACCTAGTAACCACATAGTTACCACCTAGTAACCAACTAGTAACCACCTAGTAACCACCTTGTAACCACCTAGTAACCACATAGTTACCACCTAGTAAACACCTAGTTACCACCTAGTAACCACCTAGTAACCACCTAGTAACCACCTAGTAACCACCTAGTAACCACCTAGTAACCACCTAGTAACTACCTAGTAACCACATAGTTACCACCTAATTACCACCTAGTAACCACCTAGTAACCACCTAGTAACCACCTAGTAACCACATAGTTACCACCTAGTAACCACCTAATTACCACCTAGTAACCACCTAGTAACCACCTATTAACCACCTAGTAACCACCTAGTAACCACCTAGTAACCACACCTAGTAACCACCTAGTAACCACCTAGTAACCACCTAGTAACCACCTAGTAACCACCTAGTAACCACATAGTTACCACCTAGTTACCACCTAGTAACCACCTAGTAACCACCTAGTAACCACATAGTTACCACCTAGTAACCACATAATTACAACCTAGTAACCACCTAGTAACCACCTAGTAACCACGCTAACCACCAAGTTTACCGACTTAATATTTAATTATCAGGAGGGAGCAAAGTTTGTAAGGAGTATTAGGGTACGAAGATGTGCTGACCCAGATGGAGGAACTGAAGCTTGTCATCGGATAAAGTGAGTTTTATAATTACAGGTCGAAATTAATTTTGTAAGGTTTATGCTTAGTAAGTTTGAAATTTTTGTAGATTAGAATGTTTAGTAAGCTACAATAAAGTGATGATTTGCTGATTGCTCGATGATGTTACAAATGTAGAGTTATAATTGCCCCGAATACTGAGAAATCTCGATTCGTGTGATTTGCAGTTGTAGTGATTTGTAGTTGTGAAAATGAAAACGAATAAAAACTGAGCAATTTCAAGATAAACAGAAATCTAAGAAAAAAAATGTTATGAATAATTTGTGATTAGGCACACGATCATCATTATACGATCTATATTTAATTTATTGCTAAAAATAAAAATATAGTTAATCAGAACTAGTATCTTAGTATACAATTCCGATCAGTTAACAGATCTGAATACAAGATTTCAATAAAAAATGACAATTTCAAAGAAATATTTTATTATGTACTGAATATGTAGTGACTGAATATTATATTAATATACGCGTCTGAATCTTTATGATTAACAGAAAAACAGCAATATCATATCGTACTAGTGGATGCTCTGTACGTAATGCAGAAATATACCTGCATTGCAAGTCTATTTTAAAACGTAACTACACTACTTACTACACCACTTACGGCTTTACAGTTACCTGCAGCTTACCAGACAACAATCCGAATAAATTCCGCCTTCTCTCACCAATATTCTTGCAATTTATTTAGCCATTAGATAAATTGTGCATTGGACGCCGGGTGGGTTGAATGCAACACCAGCTGTTACAGCTTTGTAAGACACTCATTGATTAGCCTGCCTCACCATTAAAACAACAGAGATTAATAAAAATATAATTATAACTCGTGCAAGTCCGAAATGGGCCGTGTGCTGCTTCTAGGAAGTACATATGACAATACATATCAGCATACTGTTGGCTTTCTTAGAGACCTGATGAGTACCAAGCGGAAATCATGATTGCCTGGTAAGCAAGTTCACACTCATTCCGACAACAGAGATTAAACAGATAGTAATTAATTGGCCATTAAACAAAAGATATCAAATTTAAAAAAATTAATTAATTATCAAACAACAAAGATTAAATGCAAGTAATTATTGGGGATATAAAGAATGAGCTGTACATTTGAAGATCTTTCTGTCTGTATGAAGTTAATGAAAGAATGACGCTAACAAAGGCCTCATGGATCATATTATGCTCATGACACTCTTACATATAAATATTAAATGATAATAATCTAATTGCAATAGTGGGCAGTATCCAGATTACCCGACAGTTGTACACAAACAGAGAAAACAAAACGAATGAACTCGCGAACACCTGTTCGCGAAAAAGTGTCGGGCTATCTGGATACTGCCCAATAATGCTAATAAGTAATAATTATGTTAAATTTTCATTAATTGATCGTGCCAATCCTTCTACAAAAGTTTATTTCTTCTACAAAAGTTTATTTCTTACTGAACATCGGAAAGTAAGTTAAAGTATGATTTCAGAATGACATATGTACACGACCCTAGGGAAATAAGGGAATGCTGCCCAGGCTGGACGGGAGACGACTGCGATCAAGGTCAGTCTAATTAGTAGTAATTATACTAATGAAACTAATTATTAAGAAAGGGGATACTTCTTGAGTACTTGCATGCTGCTGTCCATTTTACTGTTTTTATAACTATAAGTTAAAAGTCTTACGTCCTCCATACTTATTTCACTCTGATGAGATATATTATAACTAACACAGTTCATTTGCTTGATCATTAGCAGGTCAAAATATTAAAGACTTGATAAAACCACATTAGTTTTAATCCAGCATGTCGTGATATAAACTAGCTGTGATACTCAGATCTAACATTTAGAGAGCAATTTTTTATGTAAAACTCATCTTCACGTAAAATAAAGGAACCACGTCAATATAAACAATTTATAGCAAGTTTTACAAAGAAAGTATTTAGCCATATTTGTGGAGATTAAATACTTTCTTTGTAAAACCATTATTTTCTATGTATTCTATTTATTTATACCTCCCCCACAAACAAAGCACAACTATTGTATTTTCAGTGCTGACAGGACCAAATTACAGATCAGAAATACAGAAAGATGAGGTAGTCTGTGAGACTGAGGGTCAGATCAGAGTTGCAGGGTGTAGGAGATGGTCAGTGGACACTGTGTGGATTGTGAATTGTTACCTAATATTAGAAAAAAGTAGCAGTCACTGTGATATCATGACTTCATGATAGTTAGAAAGTCTTGCACGCTGTTTAATTAAAACTAAATCATTCAAGAATTAATAAATCGTTGTTTCTCAGTGAATGTCAGAGCAGAAGGTGGAGTTGTGATACCAGCTCTTGCAATGGTAAGCACTGCTTATAAACTCTGATTACTAAGCACAGTTTATAATCAAGGAAATAACTCTAGACTGGAAATAAAAGCAATAAAGTTCACGTTACAAGGTACATGGATATCACCGCTCTGGTAAATGGTCATTGGTCAGCAACGCTCAGCTAGAGCGAAACCCTCACAAATTAAATTGAATTGCTAAGCTCTTAAAGAGTACAGGCTTGATCAATTCTGTGTAATTGCTCAAGGTGTTTGAACTGAAACGTCAGCAAATGAAGCTAGTAAAGATCCGAGAATCACTAGGCGAATCGGAGACTGCGATAATCACAAAGCTTTTTTTTTTCTTTTTTTTAATCAATAAACTTTCAAATTGTTACACAAATACATCATTTTATTTCAAAGAAAATATCGCCGAATGACCTTACATGCCTTGACAAGTGACCGAGTGTAAACAAAATTAGGGACACCGAAACACCAGTTGACCAGTAAACTGATCATAGCAATTACATTGGGCCCTATATGCACCTATAAGTGAAGCGATGCTGCAACCAAGGCAAACCCCTATATAAACGTATTCCTTAATAACTGCCGTAAAACGTTATGAAACCCCTCACTCACTCAAGATAATGATATTCATAAGTGTATCCGCTCTATAAAAGTATAAAGCAATAAGACGGTGTCATAAGGGATACAGTTAATTCCTGGAGCAACGACTTGATCTTGTTAAGCTTGTAAACTGTAAAGGCATTTCTATCAATCTAAACATTAAAACTGCACACTTTTTATTATTTTAATCAAGTTATTAAACTTCGTGTGACGTCAGAAGAAATCTTATTTCTCAGCTGAGACCAATCATACGAGATACAAAACGAAAGAATAAAAAAAAACCTTATCATCATCTCCGCAGGTGTCTGTCAAGTTTTTGGGGGGAACCTGCTGTCGTTCGACGGTCTGCACTACCAGAAAACCACAAACTGCCAGCACGTGCTAGCTAAGGACTGCTCTGAAGAACAGAAGTTCAAGATTCTGCTAACCTCGCTGTCACGTGACCAAACCTTGCAGTCACGTGACAGAGTATCACAGATCTCACTGGTAAGTTACAGGCTCACCACCTGTTGCCGTCAGCAGTTTTGAGATTATTGCATCTTTCTGTTGATTGGTTTTAAACTCTATTATTCACGTGCTGGTTTGAAGGCCAGTGTTCGCAAAAAAGGTTTGCCAGCCACCAGTCATGTTGCGTCATAGGTTCGAAAAGTTACAACCAGTTATATTGCGTCACAGAACTACAAAGAGTTGGAGTCAACAAAAAATGTAAATAACAAAAAGCTAAAATTACACTGACAACCGCCAAGAACCGCTGAAGCAGAGATCAAATTGACCTCAAATATCTAAAGAATGAAAATTACCCAGCACAAGATATCAGATTGATGTAGAACCTGTCAGGATACTGACAGGTGTTGGGCTTGGCACTGCCAATATCAGGTTAAAGGGAATAGGGATACAAATTACACCTCACAATGTCTAGTGACGTATGTCGTAATAGCAGCGGTATACGTTGTTGTGGAGACATAGCATAATAACCCCTCATTCCACAGCGGTATACGTGGTGGAGCAAGGTGTGGTTTGTAATGTCCCAGTAATCAGTATTTATAATGTCCCTGTAATGACCTCCTATTTGTAATGTACCAGTATTTATAATGTCCCTGTAATGACCTCCTATTCCACACTCCACAGCGGTATACGTAGCGGAGCTGTAAAGTCCCAGTATTTATAATGTCCCAGTAATGACCCCCTATTCTCCAGGTTGATATCCACTACACAACACATCACATTGTACTGTCACGTGACGGGCTAGTGGAGGTTGACGGGGTGACTGTCGCTCTCCCGCACAGTGTTAACGAGATTATACTGCAGAGAGTCGGATTCTTCCTCTTTGTAACCACGCCTGTATGTTAAAATCAGCAATTGCTTTTTAGGAGAAATTACATATATTTTCTGATTGAAGTTCAGGTCTAATATAAAATAGAGACAAATAAGGTCGTGACATTCACTTAAATGTTTCTAAGTGATTTTTTGAGTTACTCTCCATGATTTTGACTCGAACTTGCACACCTTGACGGCAATCATAGTCTGCTAAAATTCATTACATACCATTACAGATAAATCATAAGATAACGCCCTTTATAAAATCCACTTTTCAGGACATTTCAGTTCGCTGGGACGGAGCAGATAGTTTACATGTACACGCAGACTCTCACTTCAGGTAAAATAGAGGGCAACACATTTGCCATGACGTGACACATTTGCCATATACAGTGGCGTAAGGGTCTGCCCACACTACGCCTCTATTCCCCGAATTTCTGCCCACACTACGCCATGTGGTGACGGACCACATGGCGTGGGTCATGGCGTGGGTCAAAAGGCACAGTACATGTTTAGAGCTCCCGCCAGTTGGCAAGGAAACTCTCGGGGAATAGAGGCACAGATTAAAAAAAAAGACCCTAACGTTGCCTGTTGGCGCCCCCTCCCCCCCGCTGAAAAAGCGCCCCCCCTGTTGATTTTTCGAAATTGTCCCTCATTCAAACGTCGATTTGGCGACCCCCTAAGATTGCTCCCCCCCCGCACAGCGGGGTCGGCGTAGCCCTTCGTTTCACCATTTGCAATGACGTGACACATTTGTGTTACCACGTCAGTTAACTAACCGAGGGTTTGATTGGTTACTGCTGCAAACTCATCGGTTAATCGTTGTCACGTGTCAGATTGTGGCAACGTCCCGAGGAAGTGCGAGCTAATTGATCTTGTAGTAGCTTCCTCCTATACACGGCATGTCATCCAAACACGATACCCATCATACTTCATGAATAAATCCAACAATAACCAGAAAACACAAACCAACAAAAGTTAATGTTCGAAAATCGAGAGACTTAAATTTAAAAAAGTTGTAGTATGAAGACATTGTGCACTAGAAATTAAATCCAAGTACCAATCCAGAAGGTGAACACAATAATAACTGATTTTATTAAACCCCCTCATTATCCAATCAGGGAGCGATTGTGTGGTCTCTGTGGAGACTTCAACGGAGATTCGGAGGATGAGTTTACTGACCCATTCGGGGACCAGACTGATGCTATCTCCTTCCTGAACTCATGGGCTCAAGGTAACTCACTATACATCTCGATGAGGCATGATTGGTGCTACTCGCGGTATGACCTTATATTAAGATATCAATATTGATATGAGAAGCTAGATAGGTTAGGTCAAATAGGTAAGCTGCAAAGAAACGAAAAGAATTAACTACAAGAGATGATAAAATGAGGGAATGATCATAAATTATTTATATGCAGTCTTGATATTTAGCTAATTAACGGAACGTGCATCAATCATAATAAACCGTTTTGTACGACGAATGAGACTTTGGTAAATGTTGGATTCTCGTTATTTGTAATTGTTCCGATGACATTAACGAAGATCATTACAAGCCACTATTATTGAATCTGATACATCACATCCGCTAATTAACTGCTTTAAAATAAATAAAATTATAGTAGCGTCAAGTTATTAAGTAATATTAACCTACTAAACAATGCCAATATAGCAATATGACCATACTCCTTAGCAATTAGTGACTAAATGTGAAATCATCTTTAACGCTTACTGTTAATTCACTGCTAATTCGCCTTCTTTGCAGGGAACTGTACTGTTCCGAGAGCTTGCGATGAAGAGCAACCAGCGGAGGAGTGCAAGGTGAGAGCTAGATACAAAGATAGTATCCTAGATACAAAGATAGTATCCTATATACAAAGATAGTATCCTAGATAAAAAGATAGTATCCTAGAAACAAAGATAGTATCCTAGAAACAAGGATAGTATCCATAGATACAAGTATAGTATCTGTAGAGATAGACTGATGGCCAATTATCTCAACCAGAGATATTAATTGAGAAATAATATCACATACAATATCGTATCCCAATAAGAGATATTGGAAATGTGTCATTATGAGAAGATTGCCCTCATAAAAATTCTTTTATCTGCCAAAAATATCATTAATTTGTCTGTTCTCCAAGTTATCAAACTAATAATCAAACTACAAACTATCCGTTCCATGCTCTATTAGAAGCTTATAAAAGCTAAACAAATTAGTTGAAAATTCACGACGTTGGCCTGATGTTTCATGTTTCAATTATAGTACCTATAAGTACCTATATATTAGCAACAACAAAAAGACTAAGTTGTGCGATTTCAAGAGCAGTCTAGTTCAACACAGTCAAACTTAAGGGTTTTTTGAACTATAGTACATGTCATATAGAGTGTGTGTCGAAGTAGAGTACATGTACCCTAAGGCCACTAAAATGATTTATAAATTCATCAGATGCAGTTGTCAACAATCAAGAGACCAAGTTGTCGCCATTGAGCAGCACTTGACACTAAATTATTCACTATAGAGCCTTATGTACCGTACCTCTCTCTAGTCTCTATACACGAGCGTGCTAAATTACGTCACTCTCCAACACGTCATAGTGTTGGATGATGACCACACTGACCACGACTTACCTTTCAGGCTATAAAGCTGTTCTCTGACCAGTGTAGAATGATGACCACACTGACCACGACCTTCCTTTCAGGCTATAAAGCTGTTCTCTGACCAGTGTAGAATGATGACCACACTGACCAAGACCTTCCTTTCAGGCTATAAAGCTGTTCTCTGACCAGTGTAGAATGATGACCACACTGACCACGACCTACCTTTCAGGCTATAAAGCTGTTCTCTGACCAGTGTAGAATGATGACCACACTGACCACGACCTACCTTTCAGGCTATTAAGCTGTTCTCTGACCAGTGTAGAATGATGACCACACTGACCACGACCTTCCTTTCAGGCTATAAAGCTGTTCTCTGACCAGTGTAGAATGATGACCACACTGACCACGACCTACCTTTCAGGCTATAAAGCTGTTCTCTGACCAGTGTAGAATGATGACTACACTGACCACGACCTACCTTTCAGGCTATAAAGCTGTTCTCTGACCAGTGTAGAATGATGACCACACTGACCACGACCTACCTTTCAGGCTATAAAGCTGTTCTCTGACCAGTGTAGAATGATGACCACACTGACCACGACCTACCTTTCAGGCTATAAAGCTGTTCTCTGACCAGTGTAGAATGATGACCACACTGACCACGACCTACCTTTCAGGCTATAAAGCTGTTCTCTGACCAGTGTAGAATGATGACCACACTGACCACGACCTACCTTTCAGGCTATAAAGCTGTTCTCTGACCAGTGTAGAATGATGACCACACTGACCACGACCTACCTTTCAGGCTATAAAGCTGTTCTCTGACCAGTGTAGAATGATGACCACACTGACCACGACCTTCCTTTCAGGCTATAAAGCTGTTCTCTGACCAGTGTAGAATGATGACCACACTGACCACGACCTACCTTTCAGACTATTAAGCTGTTCTCTGACCAGTGTAGAATGATGACCACACTGACCACGACCTACCTTTCAGGCTATAAAGCTGTTCTCTGACCAGTGTAGAATGATGACCACACTGACCACGACCTACCTTTCAGGCTATAAAGCTGTTCTCTGACCAGTGTAGAATGATGACCACACTGACCACGACCTTCCTTTCAGGCTATAAAGCTGTTCTCTGACCAGTGTAGAATGATGACCACACTGACCACGACCTACCTTTCAGGCTATAAAGCTGTTCTCTGACCAGTGTAGAATGATGACCACACTGACCACGACCTACCTTTCAGGCTATAAAGCTGTTCTCTGACCAGTGTAGAATGATGACCACACTGACCACGACCTACCTTTCAGGCTATAAAGCTGTTCTCTGACCAGTGTAGAATGATGACCACACTGACCACGACCTACCTTTCAGGCTATAAAGCTGTTCTCTGACCAGTGTAGAATGATGACCACACTGACCAAGACCTACCTTTCAGGCTATAAAGCTGTTCTCTGACCAGTGTAGAATGATGACCACACTGACCACGACCTACCTTTCAGGCTATAAAGCTGTTCTCTGACCAGTGTAGAATGATGACCACACTGACCACGACCTACCTTTCAGGCTATAAAGCTGTTCTCTGACCAGTGTCCGGACCCGGATGACTCCTACTACTCAGCCTGTACCCGGAGTTCTTGTTCAGGTTCCTCGTCCTGTACCGTCCTAGCTACTTTCTTCTCCAACTGCGCCAGAAATACTGGACTTGATGTCAACTGGAGATCTGGATCCGTGTGTTGTGAGTTTGAGGAGGAATTTTAAGGAGGAGTTTTAAGGAGGAGTTTTAAGGAGGAATTTTAAGTAACTAATATTCTACCGAGATTTCTTGTCATAGAGGCTAATTATCTTATACCAGCTACTTTCCTGGCAGCTGGTACAACTAACAAAACAACTAGGTGTACTACTTACTAGTCTCAATAATAATCCTGAACAAGTTTATCCCAATTGTTGTTTGTTACTAATAGACTCTCATTCTCCAGCTGAAGAGTGTCCGGGGGACACGGTTTACTCAACCTGTGGGACCTCCTGCCCGGTATCCTGCGCAAACTACCAACACCATGACACGTGCGACCTGGAGTGTACTGAGGGGTGCTTCTGTCCTGCTGGAACTGTAGCTGGTATGTGCACAACATTTCTTACTCAGGATACTTAGGAGATATTCGTAGATTCCTCTACTGGGTCATCGAATAGTTCGATCACCCTTATAGCATCACTGCTGCCTTCTTCATACTCCAGTCCAGCAAAGAATTTCCATTAGGGCAGCTGTTTCATATTCGGTAGTTTCGCAGTTTCTGATGGTTTATATAAATGTTCTGACAGGTTGCGAGCCATCATTTGAGCGTCCTCAAATGATGTCTTTAAAGCTTGTCATAGCTGTTAAACTTAACCAGCATTTCTCACCAGACATCATTTAAGTGGTTTCTATATTATGGAGTATGTAACTGACGAATGGATTAAACGGATGATTAAACGTCCAAAATTAAAAACTGAATATCCTGACATTGAGGTGCACAAGGGAGTCTCCGCATTTGTCTCAATAGAATTCAAACTAATTTAAATGAAAGTTAATACACTCAAAGGGAAATTCGTCTGAACTCTAATGGAGCGTTTACTTGCTTGAAATTTGAACTATATTTAAAATGAAAGTGCCGTCATGGTATAAAACATTAAATACATTTTAGAGCCAACAGAATTCAAAAACGAATTTATTTCTGAGTTTTTAATTACAAAATATATTACAACGTACTGTCCAATAGAAGAGATAAAAGCACTGGTTTTTGTGTGCTCTCTAAAGCTTCAGAGCAGGTTCAATACTAGTAGTTATCATTTCGATAGTACTGTCAGTATTAAATACCTGTTGGCCGACATGTAATTCTTGGCACGGACACGAAGAGAAGTATTATGGCTAGAAATATAGGGCAATGCCAGGAAGCCACATTGTCGGATGAACAATGGTGTGTATGTCGGAAGTAGTACCAATGCCTTGAGGAGGATAACTTAACTAAATAAGACTAATTACTAATTAGTAATTATCCCTCAGATGAACATGCTGGAGGAGCTTGCATCCCGGCAACACAGTGCACTTGTCAACATAACAACGTGGTCTATCCTTCCGGTGCTAAGAGGACCCAGAACTGTGAACAATGGTCAGATACATTTCTTTGTCTTTCATAGATTTTCATAATTGAGAAAAATAGTCAAATAAAAAGTCAATTTCTAGCCTCACAACAACGAACGAGCGGCTAATGTTAATTTAACTATTTTAAAGATCCCACTAATATACAACTCCCTTTAGTTAGTTACGACCTAGTTACGACCTAGTTACGACCTAGTTACGACCTAGTTACGACCTAGTTACGACCTAGTTACGACCTAGTTACGACCTAGTTACGACCTAGTTACGACCTAGTAACCACTCTGTCCCTTTAGTTACTGTGTTGGAGGACGGTGGGAGTGTGGTAATATCCCAGGTTGTGGATCTACCTGCTCAGTAGGAGGGTTTGGACACTACCAGACACTAGACCATACCCTGTTTGACTTCTACGGGGAGTGCGAGTATGTTCTGCTCAGTAACTGTGACCAGGGTGACCCCCTGGACCCCAACATAGGACAGAGCTTCAGGATCCTCTCTCAGCGCGGTGGAGGTTAGTGGAGGTTGTTAGTGGGGGTTGTTAGTGGGGTCATATCATCCGAGATGGGCGGATTTTTTAGGGTCATCTAAACTACACTATAATTTTTTACTCTTTAGCTTGCGAAGACAGCAAGACATGTGGAAGGAAGCTCCGTATATCTATTGCAGAAGAAATCTTTACAATCATCGGAGTTAGTGTTACTCAGGTCAGTTCTTTTCCTCGTTTGTTTTTCATTAGAACTTTGAGAAACTAGAGGTCTGCTACATGAGGGATATTAGCCATTATGAGGTAGCTGAATATTAACCACAGTAACCACAGTAACCACAGTAACCACAGTAAACTACCACAGGTACAAAGAGTTGGAGAGGAGAGCACTAAGCACAACATACCGTACTATAACCGGTACCTGACTGTGGATAAAGCCTCCTCACTTGTAGTCACTATCAGTCTCTACAATAACATTAAGATATCCTGGGACGGTAGTCATTATGCCGAGGTAAGGGTACTACAACACTACAGTATCTACCAACGTGATACTCAGGGATGATATAATCAAAGAAAGAAAAATACATTTATACAAATGACATCAGAACTGCCGTCCTAGCTAAATTTACAACAAGAAATAAGAAATTTAAAGTACAGCAAGAAATGAGAAATGTACCTGTCGCCAAATAGCCAACAGGACAAAGCACTTCAAATGGGAATGGAATAATAGCAACTTTTTACAAGGGTGTATGCACATTCCTTTATTCAAGCATTCAAGCATTCCTTGTTTTAAATTTGACACCTACAGCAGTGGCGTAACGTTGCTTGTTGGCACCCCCGCCGAAAATCCGCCCCCCCCCCCTATCAGCTCCCCCTCCCCTTTTGGCGCCCCTCCCTAAAATTGAACAAATTAGGTGATTTTAGAGGATGTAGGTAGGTCCTACAGCCTAGGGTGTCATAATTATCGACCGCGTAGACAATTTTGCGCGAAATTTTAGCTTACCGAAGCTTATAAAAACGATAATTTCTTGACTTTTTAGAGTTAGTTTTGCAGTTTTGATCATTCGAGAGTTAATCGAAGTCTGAAAGAAGGTAAATTTTGTCGATAATTACGACGAAAGTGAAAAATGTGGCTACTTTCCCTGATTTCTGGGATGCATCCGCTCGACTAAATTTTATTTCATCAGTTAGGGGAGAAAGAGAATTTTTATAAAAGCTATAGTTTTCTAAATTCTATATGTTTCGCTATCGCCTGAAAAGCTGTACACTTTAGTCTAAAGAATCATTTCAGAAAAAAAGACACATAAATCCCTTACTCCTTTATAAACCTAACCAAGTATGGAATCGACCCTTTAAATAACGGCCTAAATTATGTGTTTTGAAGTACACCAACGCAATATTCTGAAACTAGAAAAAATTTAAACGATTGTCTACAGACCAGTTTTTGAATTTTGTAATTTCGATATTCAGAAGTAAAGTTATGACCCGTTGAAAAATATTTATTTCATCATAAAATACGCATAAAAACACGCCAATAATTCAGACACACTGCTGTACATATCCCTTAGTCAAGGTGATTGTAATTAATAGATTAATTATTAACCAATGAGATGTAATCACTAATAACCGAACGTTAAGGATATTTTAATATCAAGATCTGATCCACAACTGTATTGTTACTTCAAGCCGTCACTCTCAAACTCAAAGTATTTCCTATCGGATTATTTGAAAATCTGATTTAATTACTTACTGTTGAAACTGAATATCATAATTATCCACATATCATTAAATTATCCACATATCATTAACTATCCACATATTATTAATTATCCGGAAATGACCCACTTCAGGTATCGGTTCCGGACAGTTTACAGAAGAGTGTGTGTGGTCTGTGTGGTTCCTACAATGGGAGAAGCAGTGACGACTTCGTCTCCGCACACAGGTTACCAACTAGTTACCACCTAGTTACCACCTAGTTACCACCTAGTTACCACCTAGTTACTTCATCTCCGCGCACAGGTTTAAAGAAGTTTGTAACTCTGATTAACATTTCGGCGCTAGTTGTCGCCATCCAGCGCTAGTTGTCGCTATCCAGCGCTGGATAACGCTGGCCAGCGCAAAATATATATGTTCGATAATTGTCGCTATCCAGCGCTAGTTGTCGCCAACTAGCGCTAGTTGTCGCGTTTTGACTATCGCAAAAGAACCCATTTGTCAAAAACTATAATTGAGCTGGTTGGGAGTTCAACTACAAGATTTAATGATTCTCTTAATTACAACTCTGTAATTCTGATCCTTTTAAACAGTTAAACGTAAAAACAGTTTAATTTACCAGCAAGAGTTATTGTCTGTGACGCAGCTTTATTTAAAATCAAATCAGGCCCTCCCAATATTTCGATTTTCTCGGGAAGGGACAATTACCTAACTTTCAACCCGTGACGTATCGACCCCACCACTCTTCAAAAACCTTGCATGGCTGAAACGTGTTTGCTATTTGCACCTCAAGAATATGTTCAAACAAATAATCACATACCTTATCGGACCTTATTTGGACGGACATTACTTGAACGCTGGAGGCCCTAGCGTTCATCTTAATGTCCGTTCAAATAAAGTCCATTGAAATTTTTTCAAAAATTGTTCCATTTCGAACTTTTTGTCCAGAATATGACAACTTTGAGAACTTTATTGTGCCTTAAGTTAACGACGGAAAGGTTCTCCTTGGTCTGCTGGAGGCACAAAATCTCTACTACTACTACTACTAGTATATGATGTTTTCAAGGGTCACTTGGCGGAAAATAGTCAACGAAATTATGGCACTCAACAACATAGTTCATGAACTAGTCCCCGCCAACATGACAAACTTGTTCCAGCCTCTAGATATGACGGTAAATCGTGTTGCCAAGGACATTGTCCGAAGTTGTTATAGTTCATATTACTCGGGGGCGGTAATGAAACAGTGCTAGGAAAGCTCCACGTAATGTGAAGGTTAACATTAAGTTGTCTAAGATAAAACCACTTCACGCCGAATGGCTTGTAAAAGTTAACACTGAAATGCATGACCGGGGTAGTTTGATAAAAAAGGTTTCCATTAAGCTAGAAATCACTGATGCTTTAAGCATGGACAATTTCATGCACGAAAACCCATTTGATAAAGATGATATAATGTGATATTAGACACTGATCATGTACACATATTTTAACATTTTTACTGCTTAATGACTGCTTTTCTTCCTTACTTTACTGTATAAAAATGGATTTAAAAATCATTTGCTGAAATTAAAAAACGTCAAAAAAAAATTTGGATTTTTGATGGTTTTGAATGCCTTCGAGCGTTCATATTAATGTCCGTTCATAATTGTGTCCATTCATGTTAATGTCCGTCCAAATAAGGTCCGATAAGGTAATTACTTTCTAAGTGCAAAATGAAATTATAATATCGATTGAGAGTTTCACATTAAACGCAGTTGATCTACAATTCCAAACTTTCAGCGCACTCTCGACCTCATCAAGTGAGTTTGCAAACAGTTGGAGGACAGAGGAAGAGTGCCCAACTAGAGACCTCTCCGGGAAACCCTGTGATGGAAAGGAGGAGCAGATAAATTGGGCCCGGGAGAGTTGTAGGATTATCAGGGAGCAGGGGGTGTTTCAGAGGTGTCATGGTACTGTGGACCCTGAACTGTTTTATGAAATGTGCTTGCAGGTTGGATATGAGTATGACTTAGTTATTTTACATTTTATACAATACATGAGCAATGAGTGTTGCGTGTTGTTATAAGTTCTGCCGCATTTCTGGAAAACTTGGCGTGGTTCAAACAAGTTTTAACAGACAAGAATTGAAGTACTCAAAAACCGAATGAAGTTGTATCACTATAAAAACAACCCGTATCCAATAGTGTAGACTGTAGTTTGCAGTCAACTTATAGAGTTATAACTTTTTAAATGTACCCACCAGCACCAATTGTCTAGAGCACCTTGTCTAGAGCTGAGGATCTACTCTCTAATCTCTAAAATAACGGCCATCTCCCCAGGACATGTGCTCCTGCCCTGGTCACATGACACACGCTCAATGTCGCTGTGAAGCACTGGAGCTCTACGCTAAACAATGCGAGAGACATGATGTCAACCTATGGTGGAGATCCGCCGCAAACTGCAGTTAGTTTTATTACATCATTTATCTGCATTTATAAAATAGTTAAATGTCTGATAAGCGCAAGCTTTTACTTTGTGTTAAAACTTTAGGTAATATAATTGGTAATAAAGGTTTGGAGTTGTCTTTATTTCAAGTTCAATATTAGTAAACATTTAACCAGTGTACCAAAAGCTGGTCCCCAAACAAACAAGTTGATATCAAGACAACTCCAGATCTTGATTTCATTTCACCCAATGTCTGACAAGTGATTTCCTCAGAGGTGGACTGCCAAGTTTCCGGGGAGACGTACCAAGAAGCAGGGTCGTCATGCCAACTCACGTGCTCTGATCTAAAGTCTGGTATAACTCCGAGATGTGATGAGACAGCCACAGTGGAGGGCTGCAACTGTCCACCAGGTTGGTAATATTTATTACAAGAATATTTTAAACAAGGTAAAGCACAAGCTGCATTGGTAAAAGCCTCTACAACATGAAATTTCAGGGGGAAATCAAAAAATAAATAATGGGTACAGATGCAGCTGCTATTATTGGCCAAGGATAAAACACCTTACTAAAATTCTCTGCCACCTTTGTCTCAAAAGTTATATTTTAATTCTACATATTCTCCCAGTACTTAATCATTAAACCCTCGCTCTCCAGGGTTGGTAAGGGATGAGGACGAGAGCTGTGTGGAGAAGTCACAGTGCAAGTGTCAGATGAGCGGGGAGCTGTATAGTGAGGGAGAAACTGTCAACAAACCCTGTGCTCAGTGGTAAGTTTGTTACTTTGTTACTATGATACTTTGTTACTATGATTACTTATAATAATAAGCTATAATAATACTATAATACAGCAATACTAGTACCAAGGTGCCGTAATATATCTTTGTGAAAATAATTATTTTGAAGAAAGAAAAAAATCGATACGATATTATTGTATATCTTACTTATAATTCGAAAAATTCTCTTTGTATGTACGACCGTCGACGTGCAAATCAGATGAGAAATAGAAGTTGCATAGCAACTTCTGCAACGATTGTTGCAATGATTGTTGGAACGTCATTTTTATCGGCTTTGTGATAATTACGCTGTAGTAGTTGTACAGCAATACTAATTAATTACGCTGTGTTGAGAGTGGTTTTAATTTAAATCGACTATATCTATGGTAGGGATGGATGTTTTTTCATGCGATAAGAACGCTATTAGTTTCCTCCCTGTGACCACGGGTTTTTTAGTCATTATTATAATTCGAAAGATTCTCTTTGTTTGCACGACCGCCCACGTGCAAATAGATATGTAATACATACATACATGTTACATGGTAAGGTCTCCTCCTAGTCGTTGGAGTGGCCTGCATCACACACATCGCGTTGGCGGCGTAACATATGTCTCCACTGTACTCGGTTGGTAGCCAAAGCTTCTGTCGTGTTGTTGTCGATGTTTTCAACACCTGTAAACTTAGCAGCATCTTCGAGTACGCAGGACTTCCAGTTCTTACGGGGTCTGCCCCTTGACCTCTTTCCATAATTTGGCTTCCAGTTCAACAGAAACCTTGGTAGTCTAGAGTCTGGCATTCTAACTACATGTCCATACCAACGTAACCTGGCAGCACTGATGAAAGTCTCGACTGACTTGATGCCAGCCCTCCTAAGAACTTCTTCGTTGGTCACATGAAAGAACCATTTAATCCTAAGGATCCTTCTCAAGGAGGTTTGATGGAAAACCTTGAAGCGTTTCATCTGCTTTTTGGTGGTGTTTCAGACTTCAGCTCCATACAACAGGATGGTGAGGACAGCAGCCCTATAGATCCTGATCTTGGTTGGAGTCTTTATAGTTCTGCTATTCCAAATGTTCCACAGCTGATGAAAGGACCTACCTACCTACCTATGTGACCTATGTTGAGTTTCGTCAAGACTTGACGGGGCCATCACATCTTCTGACCACCCCATAGCGAAGTAGAGTCTCGCTCGTTGCGCCAGCACAGCAGAGAGTTCGTATTTGGAGGAGTATATCCCCTGATCGGCGGCTTATCAGGGAGAGACAACATGAACTTTGTGAGCTTATCTTTGAAGTGCTCTAGATCTTGAATGACATTCAGATGGTAGGGGATTGCATTCCACAATTTAGGTCCCTGAACTGCAAATGAGTTGTCAAACAAGGTGAGGTTTGCTGTTGAACTGGTTCTACGTTTTGATGGAATTACTGCAAGGTTTCCAAGCCTTGGGCGTGAAACAAATAGAACGTTCAGATCATTGCTGGTCTTTCCGTGGAGGATTTTCCACATATGGAGAATGATGAATCGCTCCCGCCTTCGTTGAAGAGACATCAGAGATAGATAGACCAGGCGATCCCAGTAGTGGAGATCGCGCATTCCTGATATTCTGGCGGTGAATGCTTTCTGTACACTCTCCAGTTCTTGGATATCGCTGATTTTTGAGGGATGCCATAATGGACAGCAATATTCAATCAGACTTCGAACCATTGATTTGTATAGCGTCAGCATGATGGAGTGAGATCGTGTGTGAAATACACTGAGAACCCATGATGCTTTTTGGCGAGCTTTATCTGCAATGGCTCGTATGTGAGGGGACCAAGAGAGATCACTTGACACTATGACGCCTAAATCCCTGAGCTGATGTATTGGCTCAAGTATAGTGTCTTTGGAAACTGAGTATTGATAGTGTTCAACCACAAATGGAAGTTCAGATAGTACATATTGGTGGTTGAATTTATGACACATGTACTCAAATTTGTCTTTGTGAAGGGCCATATTATTTCTTTCAGACCAGTCAATGACATTTTGCAGATCTTCTTGGAGGAGCTTGACGTCATGCTCCGATTTGATAGCAATGGATATGCGAGTGTCATCAGCAAAACATCGAATTATAGAGTGCATGATACAATGTTCGATATCATTGATAAAAATCAAGAAAAGGATCGGCCCCAAAACAGTACCTTGTGGAACTCCGCTGATTATCAGTGCAAGGATGGACAGATGACCGTCAACAACAATTGCTTGTTTCCGGTCTGAGAGGAAAGATTCTATCCACTTTATGATTTTAGGATGGATTCCATAGAGTTGGAGCTTTCTCAGTAGGAGTTTGTGATCGACTTTATCGAAAGCCTTGGCATAGTCGAGGTATATTGAATCAAAATCTGAATTGTTGCTCAGAGAATCCAAAACGTCATCAAAATGGTGGAGAAGTTGAGTAAGGCAACTCCGGCCAGATCTAAATCCGTGCTGCTTACTACATATGAGGTTGTTGATCTCCAAATAGTTTACCAGCTTTTTTCTTATCACCCTCTCGTATACTTTAACCACATGAGAGGTGAGTGATATAGGTCGGTAGTTAGCTGGTTTGGCTCGACTATCCTTCTTGTGGAGAGGAAATACGTGTGAGAACTTATAGAAACTAGGGACCTCCCCAGTAACTAAAGAGCGGGACCAGATGATGTGCATTGGTTCTGCTAGGGCTTTCTTGCAGTTCTTGAGAAGGGTGACTGGAATTTCGTCAGGACCTGATGCAGCATTAGGTTTGATGTCTTCAATGGCCTTAATGATGTCGTCCACGGAGAAATTCAGCATATCGTCAGTAAAAGGATGCTTGATTGGAGGGGGACTGAAAGAAGCAGAGTCGATCCGAGTTTTCGAAGGATCACTGAATACTGACAAGAACTGATTCTGCAAGAGGTTGGCAATATCTTTTGGATTTGATTTGATGGCACCGTTTCCATCAAAAAGCATGCTGATGTTGCTTTTCTTCTTCGAAAATTTCTTAGCGTAACTATAGAAATACTTGGGATTTTCTTTTACCTTGCTTACGGCTTGCTGTTCACGGTACAGGAGATCCTGGTTGATGGCATCACGAATATCCATATGAGCGAGAGCAAGTTTCCGGTTCAAAGATTCAATCTGTGTGGGAGGGCTATGAGGATTAATTTTTGCAGCCTCTAGCTGGGTTTGAAGCTTTCGTTTTCTGCGAGAGGGGATGCGCACAGATGAGCGAGTTTGGGTTTTGGGAGGGATCTTCTTCGGACAGCCAATCTGGCAGATTTGTAGAGTAATAAGAGTGAATAGCTCTGGAAAATCCTCTTTGTCGCAAAGGTTGATGAGTTGAGCCCAGTCAACAGATGAGAGCATGTCATTGATCGATGAAAAATCTGCTTTATTAAAGTCTAAGCTTCTAAACGAAGAATCAATGAAATCCGGAGGATCTGAATGAGTAGG
Organism: Bolinopsis microptera; assembly: GCF_026151205.1. Lineage (NCBI taxonomy): Eukaryota > Metazoa > Ctenophora > Tentaculata > Lobata > Bolinopsidae > Bolinopsis > Bolinopsis microptera. Next base: position 4,355,766 of record NC_087078.1, on the reverse strand, counting down.
AGAACAAGGATTGTAAGACAAAAATATCTCTACACGTCTGTGATCTGATAGTGGAGTGTCCGAAATAGAGACGTGAGAAACTAGATCCTCTGAGTTTGAAATGTACAGATCTAATACATTTCTGAGTCGGGTGGGTTCCAGCACATGTTGAGTACATAGATTCTCAGACATGAAGTCAAGTAAAAGAGCTGCACTGTAAGTTGAACATGAGGAACCACCGGGTAAGATAGAATTAGTGGACCAGCCAATGAGGGGAATATTAAAGTCTCCAAGAAGTGATAGCCGGTATTCGCCATCGCCACTGGCAATGTACTGGTCAATGAAGTCCAAACATGATTTAAAACTGGGAACTGGACACTCGGGCGGGCGATATAGAACACAAATGATTGACTTTTCAGATTCGCTGGTACACATCAAAGCCTGACAGTATCTATCATCATATGTCTGGACGTTAGTTATGGGGAGTTCATCATGTGTATAAAGTAAAACTCCACCTCCAACCCTAGCTTCTCTATCACTTCTGAACAGAGAGTAACCCGGAATTTCAAGTTGAGCATCCTCAATGTAAGACTTAAGCCATGTCTCTGTTAAGGCGATTAATGGAACAGTGTGGTTCTTGGCTTGTTCCTTTCTTAATTCGTCTTCAAGGTAAGAGGCTTTCCATCTGGAGGTGCTATGGGTGCTAGGGTTAAATGATTGAATGTTTAGCAGCCAGATGCTAGAATGTTCGACCAGTTCGCTTGGGGAGGAGGAAAACGACTCTGCGGTTGGAACTGGGGAACAGGATGTTGGAACATGATGTTCTGGCTTGGAGGACCGTGAGGGACGAACTGCCTGATGATGTGCTGGTTGGCACTGGGGAAGAGCGAGGCAATTCTGTTCTCCTGAGTCACAATACTGGATTTTATGTTTTCGATCTCTTTCTGAAAAGTGGTCTGGAAGTTCGTCAGAAGGGATCGAATCTCTAAAAAATCCTTGTTCTCATGATGGGGTGTTGACTTAGTATGAGACTGAGAAGAAGAGCGCGTCCTTTTATTGTTGTTATTCTCTTTATTTTTCTGATCATTGGAAGTTCTGTTATCAGAGATGTCTCTTCTGTAGGAATCACGCTCCTTGGGTTTGTGTCGTTTAGTACCAACAGTGTGAACTAATAAGCATTCCTCATCGTAACAAGACTTATCAGACAAGGATGTTGGACAGTGTTGGGGATGAAAAAATTTGCATTTATCACCACGCCTACAGCCAAACTTTCTGTGGGTACTATTTTTAATGAACTTAGAGCAGCGTGGAGGGTGGAACATTTTGCATGCTGATTGATCATTACTTGGCGTTTTACCACTGACACCGTGTGGGCATTTTCCAAGTTTTAGCAAGCTGCAGATCTCATCAAGCCGTAAATTGGGCAGCTGCGATTTATCGTCATTTACTGAATGTTGTTCATCTTCCTGTGATTTGACGATTGAAAGCTTTTTCTGAAGCTCATCTTGATCAAGGGAGACATGTTGTTTTTTCTGGTTCTGGGAAGATGGAGTGTTTGCACCAGATTGCTGTTTAGAGGCCAATTTACTAGGGGCCTTGGATTTCGCCTTTGACTGATTTGATAAGTTGGTTTCATAACATGCTTTGCAAAGCCAAACAGAAGTAGCTGAAGACACACGTGGTTCAAAAGAATCACAATCATGGCAGCCTTGCAAACAAAGAAAGCAACATGCGGCAGGTTTTGTAACAGAATCAAACTGAGTCGAGTATTCGATATCACAATCCGGACAGATGGCAGGGTACAGTGACTGAATCTCGAGTATGATTCTCTTGGCAAGTGAAGGCTTATTTGAAAATATACGGTTGCCTTTAGGCTCCTCGGTTTTGATGTTGAGAAAAAGAGCACAAGCGTTCAATGTAGCTAACTGAAAACGGGGCCCACCGAGTACAGTCTGATTATCGGACACATCTTTAGACGAGTCAAAAGCAGTCAGGAGTGTTTTGGGAAGTGGATCTGCTTTACTCAAAAGATTACCAATAATAAGCCGTATCTTTTCATCGAAATTTGGAATGACAGTTGACATAGTTTACAGATTCCGTGTACTTGTATTGTGTATAGTGTGTAAAAATCCGTCGAACAATTACACGCACACAGTGATGAGCCAGTCTTATCTCAAATAGAAATATTAGATAAGAGAGCTATGCAAATGTAAACGTATTCAAAAGTGTAAAATAATCCAGGCGCCAGTAGCCTTCTGGATACGGACATCCAGGTCTCTGTTGATTGTCCCATCCCCACTGATAGTTGCACCCAGGTAGACAAAGTTGCTAACCTGCTCGACGGGTTCACCCTCAACCGACAGCTCAATACAATCATCCTTGATGAAAGGTCGCTGGGAGGCGCACTTGCTTACAGCCATGCATTGGGTCTTCTTTGCATTTATTCTGAGCCCAGCGTAGGAGCTGTAATGAACTAATAGATCAGTTGACTCCTGTAGGCCTTCCCCTGAGTTGTCCATAATAGCCATGTCATCAGCATAATCGGTGTCCAAAATGACCTTTTCCTCGACCGTCTTCGTCTCTTTCTGCAGCACTGCGCCTTGACTGATGATCTTGTTGGTCTCAGCCAGAAATGCAGAAAAGTTTAGGCAGAAATTAAAGACAGGAGGTGCTTGAATGTCGCCCTGACCTGTGCCTGAGTTAACATCAAACCAGTCTGTCAGCTCCCCATTAACCCTCACGGCACTCATGGTACCCCCAAAAAATGACTAAAATATTCTGACATATTTTTCAGGCAGCCCATAGTGTCTCATACTGCACCAAATAAAGTCCCTTCTGATAGAATCGAACGCTGCCTTGAAATCGACAAAATTAATGTAAAGAAGAATGTTAAACTCAAGACAGTTATGAATAATAGTTCGGAGAGAATAAATCTGATCAATACATGAGCGGTTCTGTCTAAATCCGCACTGATTCTCCCTGAGAAGACACTCCATACCAGCATGTAACCGCTTAAGAAGAATCATCTGAAAAAGCTTAGATGCTGTAGACCTTAAGGTGATCCCTCTGTTGTTCCCGCAGACTGAAGTGTCTCATTTCTTCCCAATAACAATGATCACACTCTTTAACCAATCTTCAGGAACAGTCTCTTCTTCCCAGACTTTCTTGAATAGACACTCTAGTTGATCAACTAGAGCACTCGCACCATACTTCAGTTAGTTATCCCGTCCACTCCTGGGCTTTTGTTGTTCTTAAGCTTTGTCAGGGAGTAACTAATCTCGTCTCTGGTGGGTGGTCCATCCGAACAAGAGAGAGAGTTAAAGTGGGGTTGGGGTGGTACTGTATCAAGGTCGGCAAGGTCGACACTTGATAATGGAGGGTTCAGAAGTTCAGTAAAGTACTCCTTCCACCTATCCCTCTGCTGTTGGGGATCCGTGATCTTCCTACCGTCCTTGTCCCGGACACAAGATGCTTGAGGCTTCTTGTTCTTACCAGAGATCTTCTTGATCTTTGCCCATACCTCACGCTGCTGACCTTTGCTCGCTGCTTCCTCAAGATCAGTAGCTACTCTAACTGCCCAGTTGTTGTCGTCTAGCTTGCTGCTTTTCTTGACTAACTTATTAAGTTTAGAATACTCTGACCTGTTAGCGTCCGAGTTTGGGTCTTTGCACTTAAACTGTGCCCGCTGAATCAATAAATCCTTGGTCTTCCGTGACAGGTGTTGCTCCTTTGCCTTCCGGGGTCTCTTGCCTAGTACCTCCAGTGAGACATCAGTGACGGTCTGACTGAGATTACGCCACATATCCTCGAGGTTGACCTCACTATCCAGACTTGCAAATCGGTTTTGAAGAGCCACATTGTACTCTGTAACCGTAGTACTATCCCTCAGGCGCTCAATGGCAGGCACATTGGGCCTGTTGGCGTTGATCTTTGTCACTGACTGAAGTTTGATTTTCAGCAGTCCTAGAACCAGATAATGATCGGGGCCGATGTCTGCCCCGCGACATACCCTAACATCAAAAAGTGACTGACGAAACCGCTTTCCAATGCAGATATGATCTATCTGATTGACGGTGAGCCCGTTGGGGGACCGCCATGTTCCCTTGTGAATTTTCTTGTGCTCGAAGAGAGTTCCCCCGATGACAAGCTGGTTCGTCGCACAGAAATCCACAAGTCTTGTCCCGTTGTCATTTGATGAGCTATGGAGTGATTCCCCACCGATGACCGCTTCACTTCCATATCTGCCTGATGTTACTTTTGCATTAAAATCGCCGAGCAGTAACTTGATATCGTGACGAGGTAGCCCATCAAATGTATCTGTGAGTGTCCTATAAAACTTATCTTTCTCACTCTCCTCTGCACCCTCAGTTGGAGCATAGGCCACAACAACAGAGATGTTGATTTGCTTACTATGCAGCCTAGCAGTTAAAACCCGCTCCGATGTGGGAGTGAACGATATCAGGGAGTTTCTGATTCGTTTTGAAAGACTGAGACCGACTCCCTGTCTCTTGATCCCGTCGACTCTACCGGAATGGATGAGTAGACTGCCATTGTCCAGTAGAGTGGTGCCAGATCCAGGCATGTGAGTCTCGGTGATCCCCAAAAGATCCAATCTGTACTGATCAATGTTTTGACTAAGTTGGTAGAGCTGTGTAGATGAGCTGACAAGAGATAGAACGTTCCATGTTCCAAAACGTAAAAACTGTTTGCAATAATTTACTGGATTGGATTTGTTGGAAGCAGGGTCAACATGGATGATCTGTTGACTAATAAATCTGGTCGGATGACGAGTACCCCCTCTTCTCATCAGGCGACTGGGTTCCCGTAGGCTTTGCCCAGCCTCCGTCATGCTGGAACCATCCGTCCTTGAATTGGAAGTAGCACTCCGTCCATTTGATGTGTGTGTTGTTTCAGTAGCGATGTTATTTGAGGTGGAAGGGATGCTGGCCCTTCGCACCCGATGAACTGCATGCAGTCCTAACGAGACAGATGTCCCGGTTATATTTTTCGACCTGTACTGGTCTAGAGCCGCAGTGTTCTGTTACCGTTCACCTGTTTTAACTGGAATCACCCAGAACAGGCTACTAAGCTTAACAGTGGCACCTCGAGAAGGGTGTGGCTCTTCACCACGCACTACGGATCTTGGGCTCGGAGAGGTTGTGTAAGACACTTCACGAGCCCCTGGAGTTTGGAAAACCCCTTAACCACTCAACCATATGTAATAGGTAGTTGCAAAGTAACCATGGTATTGGTAACAAGGATTGTACACGTACGTGCACGTGCAATGATTATTGTTACGACATTTTGATCGGTTTTGAGGTAATTACTTTGTGTTTAGTGCAAGCTACATTTTGATCGGCTGTGTCTTCGGTTGTGACGGATATTTTTTGATGCGATAAAATCTGACTACCGAAGAATATTATTACCTTCCTCCCTGTGACCACGGGCTCTCTAGTCTATATAATAATTCGAAAGATTCTCTTTGTATGTCTTTCTGTCTGTACGACCGCCCACGTGCAAATTAGACGAGAAAAAGGAAGTTAGGTAAAAACCAAAAGGTTGCATAGCAACGGTGTTGTAATGCGAGTGTTTTACATTTGAATCGGCTGTATCTTCGGTTAAGATACAAATTGTTTGATGCGATTAAAACTTTCTTTCAAAGAACACTGCTTATAGCTTCATCCCTGTTACCGCGGGCTTTCTAATAAATTATAAAACTAACGGATAGCAAAAAGATAAGTCATAAAATCTATTTAAACAAATTTTGCAAATACAATATTATGTAAATCTTTAAAAAATTTCAAATAAAATGAAGATTTTTTCATTCTATTTGTCAACAAATTGTTGTTTTTGCATCGTTAAGAAACGTGCATACTTTAAATTATGATTCGAGTATAAAAGTTGCATCATGAAATGTCTCGACTTTACAACTTTACAACAACGAGAATTATAAAAGTACTAGAAAGCCCGTGGTCACAGGGAGGAAGCTAATACATAATAGTATTCTTTGGAAGTCAGTTTTCATAGTATCAACAAATATCCGTCACAACCGAAGATACAGCCAATTAAAATGTAGCTCGCACTGAACTTGTAGGTTTACAACCTACCAGGACGCGCGCCGCTGGAACAAATATTTTACGAGTATCACCCGTTAAGCACTGAACACAACGTAATTACCACAAAACCGATCAAAATATCGCTCGCAAATCTTTGCACGTGCCCGTGCGTGTAACAACCCTCGTTACCAAGGTTACTATGCAACTTCCTATTTCTCATCTGATTTGCACGTGGGCGGTCGTACAGAAATAATTCTCTGAATTATAGTAGAGATAAAGAAAAAAACGATCGTATATACTTATATAGTTTGATAGTTGGTAATGAAGTGAAACCTGTGAAAGTCTCCACTCAGTGTTAAACCCATGAAGTTACGAGACTCATCAGTCAAATCAACTCTTTAATTATAATTGATACATGTTTCGTATCCAAATATGCGGCGCGCGCTTCGCGCGCGAAAAGTGGCATGCAACGTATGTCAAATTATTAACTAATTTATAGTTGTTACAAATAATAAAAACTTACTTGGAATATCGTCGTGATCAGCTAAATAAATCTCCTCGTTGTAAGGAAGAGCGGGGTAGGACTGAAAAGGAGCTGGGGATGTTGCCGGAGTAGTCTGTGTATCTGGACAGAAAGAACTGTCCGGGCATGCTCTAATCTGGTGCTCCTCAGGATCCAAAAATAACACCAGATTTTGTTTATTTTTAACAGGGCCCGCTGAATCTTCTGACCCGTTTGTGTTCATTCTACTGTTAAAAATGGGATGATTACAAATATGATTTCTGATTTATTCTCGGTGAAAATATATTAGTTCAACAAACCCTAAAATTTCAAACTTCAAATAACTGAACGGATCCATATGCAGCATTATGTTCCATATTTTTAAGTTTATAAACACCAAATATATATATACAGGGTGGGCCAAAAGTCAGTGTGCAAACGTTGGGTCTTATACCTCCGCCGTGTTTTGTATTTGAGGGTTGTTGCTTTGCAGATGGTTTACTGTACCTACTGGTTCGAGGATTCCGTCAGCAAAATTTGAAAATTCGAATATTTTAGACCACGCCCATTCAATATTAAAACACTTATATTGTACTCTAGATGTCTAATTTTTTCAGAGACAGTAGATTAATAAATGTTGCATATGATCTGAAAATATGAGGCAAAACGGATTGGAAATGACGAAGTTGACAATCATTTTCTGTATCTCGTTAACAAAATTAACTGGGTGATTATGTGACACCGCGACACGACACCTTAATTGGGCAGCCTTCATGATTCCCATAATGTTTAACGGGGAGGTTAACGGGGTCACCTAATCACGTGATTAGGTAAACCAATCACCTGATCACACGTAATGAATAACCTCGTTAAGGTTCATATCTCGGTCATCTGAGAAGCTAGAACCCTCATTTTTTCAGGCCAAACGTAATTTAAATGGCCAAACACAATTCAATAAAATTTGGCTCGATCCGACTATCCAAACTATCAAATAAATGCGAAAATGAACCTTCTTTTGAAAAAAATGAACACAAATATGTTTCGATTTGACAAATTTCTCGAACCAGTGTTGGTAGTAAGTCATACCAGAACAAATTATTTCAATTGGGCACTCAGTGACTGAGCTATTAAGGCCATCGTTTGCACACTGACTTTTGGCCCATCCTGTATATATAATAGGTATAGTATTATAAGTGAATAACCTTTTTACTAAACGCGACTGTTCACTGTGGCGAAGTGATTATTTTAAGTACCTTGTCGAACTTTATTTGAACGGACATTAATTGGACGTCCGTTCAAAAAAGTCCGACAAGGTACTTAGTTAAATTAACTATATTTAATGAATGCCTTTGAGCTTTCATTTTAATGTCCGTTCAAAATTACCTTAGTTCCCAAAAATTTGTGTGCCATTATATTGAGCACAATTTATTTGAGCCCGAAAAATTTGGGCAGAAAATTTGAACTCATTTGGGCGACCGAAAATTTGGGCACAAATTCTTCGAAAAATGAACGATTTTCCACTAAAATTTCAGTTAGATATTTGCCTTAGTTCATTATTATTCCTTATTATTCCAGTCATTTAGTTTTCTAATACCCTGACCAGTGTCCAGTTCTTTGAGAAAATCCTTCTTCACCACATAGAATCAACAACCCTGAGCAGAAAGCGCTACCAGATGTGTTTCGGGCCCAACACACACAGACACTAAAAGATCTGATGACAGCCAACAACTGCATCCTACAGAAAGTTCCAGCAAATATGACCCATCATCTACAGCCCCTGGACATATCTATCAATGGACTGGCTAAGAAATTCATGCGCAATAAGTACGAAGATTGGTACGCGAAAAACATAGTGTGTCAGCTCAATGGATGAGTTTCATCAGACAATGTGAAAATTGATACCCGCTTGACACTTGACAGTGATCCGTGAAGTACACGCTCGTTGGATCAACGAACTTTTTGTATATTTAAAAGGGAGGCCAGATGACATAAGGAAAGGCTTTGAGAAGTCGGGTATAACTGATGCTTGTAGATCAGACTTTACGGTGGATGATAATCCATTTGCAGATCTTGTTTAAATCTCTATACTAGCTATCCGTACCTCTAGCCATTTGTTTTATTAGTAGCTGTTAGCTATTCCAGTTATTTCTATTCATTTAAAATATAAGCCTTTTTACTTGGTCAAGCCATGAATGACAGATTAGAAAACTAAAATTTCAAATACTATTTCACTTGGATATGAAGAAAAAGCCATCTTTCTATAGATTTCAGGGCCACAGGCCAAATGCCAGAAGTTTGGTTAGCAAAAAATTTAGCAGACGGAAAAGATTTATGCAATTAATTTGGTCTGCAAAAAATTTGGGCGAGAGGCCCGCTCAAATTTTTTGTCGCCCAAATTTTTGGGAATTAAGGTATGCCCGATCACAAAATGCCCGATCAAATAACGTCTAATAAGGTTAGTAGTAATAGTATAACTATAAACGGAAACGTTTTTTAACATCGGGTAAAGTATTTGTCACCTATCAAGACTCGAGAGAGAGACACGCAGTACCCGGTTAAATTATAAATAATAAATAATTATAATATTCAAGTTGTACCATTACCAGGCACTGAATATCTGCTTCGCTTCGTTTATCAAATTTAATTAGGTAGCTTTACTACCTACAGAACACAAGTACCTTATTGGACATAATTGTCACGGACAAGTCTTTCACCGACCAAATGTTTCACGGACATAACTATTCACGGTCATGACCGCCCAAAAAAGTCCAAGAAATTGTGAAAGTTGTTGGTGATTTTTTAATAAGTGTTTTACTATTTTTCTGAACCCTAGAATGTGACTGAGGAGTCATTATATTTGTCCTAGTAGGTATACTAATAAGCTAATTATATAGTAATCGGCTACACACATATCTACGCTTAATAATAATAAGTACACTAAAATTAATGGAAATAATTACCGGACTTTATTATTAGTAGACCTTAATGCCACAGACATTATTTTCACGGATGTAATTATTCACGCTAAGGTCTTCAGCGCGAAAGTAATGTCCGTGATAATTATGACCGATAAGGTATATTACAGTATGTAATGCCAGAATTATAAAAATGTGAAAAATACTGTACATAATTAATACCTTTTAATGCCGGGAAATTATTGGATTTTTGAACAACCCGAAATTATTGGATTTCATAGCAACTGCGTAATCATTGCTCGATCGATTAAATTTATTAGTCGGATCGTTTATAGTGGTATATATCGAATGTATTCCATTTCCTATTCAATAGATATGGATTCCTTTTGCTTATCTGAAGTTAACAAAATGATAATAGGCCAAACAACTATAACGTGTTGTAGCATGAGAGGAGTCACAAGGCAAACTGATAACGAAAAGGATTCTGGTGAAGCATTAGAAGGAAGGGCTACACTATGGATATGGTAATCACACTGTATATATCTACATACACTGTATCTCGACAACCTTATATGTCCATTCGATTGGATCTTTGACCGGGGAAATCCTAAAATAATAGCAAAATATCGATATTTGATACTATCTTGTGCAGCTAGTTCTAATACACTTTTGTGCAAATTTTGCTAATATGCCAACGAAATTAACCTTATTTTAAAAAACATGGGCTTTTTAGCCCATTTTGGATCGAGAAAATTGGGGTTTAACCGGGTATACTCAGTTTAATCATCTCAGGACCACTTTTAATGAATTCTACGGTCAAAAATAAGGAGTATCTGGATTCTGGGGTCCCTAGCGTATCGAGCAGAAAATGCATTCTACTTACATGGCGATATAACATGCGTGACGATATACAGTGTATGTCGAGATACAGCGTGCAAATCTAGGGATTTTGAGCTGTGAAACTGATCATAGGAGTCGTTCATCAGATGAACATTATGGCAGAAGATGTTTAGTCTCCTTCAGTCACTTATTTAGATCAGGGAAACAAAAACACGATGCACACGAACTTTGCGATTATTACGTCACTCATGGCTGTGTTTTTATAGATCTCGGTGAACTTGCCAATATGATTGATCATGTGATCCTGACAGCTGACGACTGAGGGCTGTGAAATGAACGTGCTTTCCAACATGTTTCCTTGGTATCTGGTTTTATAATTAGCCCAAATAAAACGACAAACGAAGAAAAGTCTGCGATTTAGCAGAGCAACAACCCGTCACTAAGGTCCACCAAAGAAGAGATCCTAGTATTTATAAATATTTTTCTTTTGCGGCGCATCTTTTCTTTTTTATCCCTTAAAGCTTATTGACGTCGATTGAATGAAAACTTTGAAACAATGAACTTTAAGTCTTTGTCGTAGTTTCATTCTTTTCGCATCTATAAAAAAAACCGTGAGTGCGTACACGTGCACACGTACTGACACGCGTACACACACGTGTAATTGTAATGCACAGCGGTCCCACTATGAATAATTCTAAATCACTTGCCAAGGATTTTTTATTTTTACAGAATTAAAGGGCCCTGGGCAAATGAAAATGGTATTATTTAAGATATTTTTCGATGTTGATTCCAAAACATCCCCATGTTGAAGGTTAAAACACTTCCCTAAGACTGAGAGCCTGAGAAGTTTTACCTGGGGAACTATATAAAGCTATAATGTTCATAAACAATAGAGATTCGGCGGAATGACAGGCTGAGCACCGCCCAGTAAGAGGATGATGATTAATCACTCTACACTCGACTGTCACGTGACTTTTTAAACACGTTCTCTTGGTGGCCCTGAATGACTATTCGAAATCATAGCCCTCTAATCTGATGCCAACCTTAACCCTAACCCAATCCCTAACAAAAGCATATGCTGAAACCCTAACCCTAACGAGAAATTCGACCAACTTCCTTATACGGTCATATCACGTGATCAAGACAGTTTTTCGCAAATATCTCGGCAGGGGAGCATTTTAACCCTATGTCATGGGGGGTGATTCGGAAATACATCGATTCAAGCTGGTTTCAACTGTCGGGGGCCCTTTTAGAACAATCTCGAAGATCGACTGTAGAGTGATTTAGCACGCTCGCCAGTAAGAGGAGTTATGATCAAAAACTGTTTCGGTCACGAGACAGGCTAGTAAAAAATGAATTCTATCGTTTAGGGTTAGGGTTGTGGTTATGCTTATAGCTAGGCCGGTTTCAATGCGAATTGAGACCGTTTATTCCACTTAAAAACGGTAAAAACGCAAGTGATACATATTTGACATCAGTCAACAGCGAAAATATTGTGATTCAAAATATTCACAATACTAAACATGGCATAATTTTATATATTATTACAATACTCATATTCCACGCTGCAGACAAAACGACAAAGAAAAGTTTGGAGTTGCGGTTAATGGATACTACGGTTTATGTAAAGATATAATATATATTATATATCTATACATAATCTTTCAACGTTTATTTTTTTTCACGATTTAATTGTGAACGACTCTCATTCAACCATTGTGTACTGACTTCAACTCAATCGAAAAGTTGAGTTTTAAAGGTCCCCCGAAGAATAAAAGTCTTCGAAAATTCAATATCGAGCTTTTGTGCGGAGAAGCTTGGCAAATTTTTTCCGGCAAATCAAAGCAAAATTCATACACTCTAAAAGTCTTTGAATATTATTTTGGTAAATTCTGCAGAGTCTTTAGCACAGTATGTTTACTCTGCAAACTCTACCAACAATCTATGTACAATTTATTTGAGTAACGTTACCTTTGGAAACGAAGGGAAGCAGCAACACACAAACACAATATTAGGCTTGTAATCTTCGTAAAAACTACATCATGAGACTTGAGAGCCTCAAATTATTTGTTATATAGGTTTTTTGTTGTTGAGTATACTATTACTGGTGTGTACTAATTATGCTTTCAACTCACCAATTATATTATTTCAGTGTCTGTAAAGAAGGAAAGTTCGTTTGCTCTAAAACCTACTGCAGTAAGTTTTCTGCATGATAATCATTTTGAGTCTAAGACTATACTTTACGCCGTAAATTACGGTAAATCACTTTGAGTTTATACTTTACGCCGTAAATTACGGTAAATCACTTTGAGTTTATACTTTACGCCATAAATTACAGTGGATCCCTGTACTGCTTTTATGAATATGTGGTTTTCCAATTTCCTCAGGAACTAATTAATTTGCGCGTCTAATGCTTGTTTTTTTTCAGGGCAAAAATTAATTATTTGATTAAAAATTTTAGTACCTATTAGCAGCAATTATTAATATCCTGAGTCATAATGGTGGTGTATAAGTTTTAAAAATTGTATTATATAAAGATAGCGAAATCTGATTTAAACGTACCACAAAATTATGGTTGACACCAAAGAATTGACTTTTAAATATCGCTACTGGCACTGGATCACTTTTTGGAAATATTTTTTAATTTGGTAAAGTCTGTCACTGTAATACCAATTTTTTAGTCATCTCTTTAGTCATCTACATTGAGTTAAATCTACAGTGAGTTAAATGTAGAGTTAGTTAAATCTACAGTGAGTTAAATCTAGAGATAGTTAAATCTACAGCTAGAGTGAGTTAAATCTACATTGAGTTAAATCTAGAGTTAGTTAAATCTACAGTGAGTTAAATCTACATTGAGTTAAATCTAGAGTTAGTTAAATCTACATTGAGTTAAATCTACATTGAGTTAAATCTAGAGTTAGTTAAATCTACAGTGAGTTAAATCTACAGTGAGTTAAATCTAGAGTTAGTTAAATCTACAGTGAGTTAAATCTACAGTGAGTTAAATCTACAGTTAGTTAAATCTACAGTGAGTTAAATCTACATTGAGTTAAATCTACAGTGAGTTAAATCTAGAGTTAGTTAAATCTACAGTGAGTTAAATCTACATTGAGTTAAATCTACAGTGAGTTAAATCTAGAGTTAGTTAAATCTACAGTGAGTTAAATCTACAGTTAGTTAAATCTACAGTGAGTTAAATCTACATTGAGTTAAATCTACAGTGAGTTAAATCTACAGTTAGTTAAATCTACAGTGAGTTAAATCTAGAGTGAGTTAAATCTACAGTGAGTTAAATCTAGAGTTAGTTAAATCTACAGTGAGTTAAATCTAGAGTTAGTTAAATCTACAGTGAGTTAAATCTAGAGTTAGTTAAATCTACAGTGAGTTAAATCTAGAGATAGTTAAATCTACAGCTAGAGTGAGTTAAATCTACATTGAGTTAAATCTATAGTTAGTTAAATCTGGGGAGGGATATAAGATATATGCATGAATCTAGAGCACCTTTACCTCAGGTTTCATAAATTATCTATGAGTCATATCAAGCGTTGTAAGATTAAACTGTTCTGGTTCACATCATTTAACTCACTGTAGATTTAACTAACTCTAGATTTAACTCACTGTAGATTCAACTCACTGCATGGATTTAACTCACTGTAGATTTAACTTACTCTAGATTTAACTCACTGTAGATTTAAGTTTTAACTAACTCTAAATTTAACTCAATGTAGATTTAAATAACTCTATACGAAATAAACTGAGAACTGAGGTACTGATAATAACTAATAGTTACAGACACAGGTAACCAGAATCTAAGACTTAGAGTTACGAGCTAATGAAATTGGTACTTATGAGGTTATGATAAGCATCAACACACAATATGAGGCTTGTAATCTTCGTAAAAACTACATCATGAGACTTGAGAGCCTCAAATTATTTGTTATATAGTTATATAATATCTATATAACCAAAGAGTTTAATCTTACGACGCTTGATATGACCCATAGACTATTTATGAAACCTGAGGTGCCTAGATTCATGCATCTATCTTATATCCCTCACCAGATTTAACTAACTCTAGATTTAACTCAATGTAGATTTAACTAACTCTAGATTTAACTCACTGTAGATTTAACTCACTGTAGATTTAACTATCTCTAGATTAAACTCACTGTAGATTTAACAAACTCTACATTTAACTCACTGTAGATTTAACTCAATGTAGATGACTAACGAGATGACTAAAAAATTGGTATTACAGTGACAGACTTTACCAAATTAAAAAATATTTCCAAAAAGTGATCCAGTGCCAGTACCGATATTTAAAAGTCAATTCTTTGGTGTCAACCATAATTTTGTGGTACGTTTAAATCCGATTTCGCTGTCTTTATATAATACAATTTTTAAAAGTTTAACACCACCACTAACTCTAGATTTAACTAACTCTAGATTTAACTAACTCTAGATTTAACAAACTCTAGATTTAACTAACTCTAGATTATTCTAACTTCTGGGAGCAATAGGAGTGGGGACCATGAAGTCGTGTCACTAATTTAACTAACCCCCTGCAGATCTCCTGGGAGCAGTAGGAGCGGAGACCAAGTCTTGTCACTACAGAGATGTGTCGTACCCTGAGGGGTCCCTGATCACTCAGCAGTGTAAGAGCTGCACGTGTGATGGGAGGGACTGGGTCTGCGACAAGGAGTACTGCCCTGCCTCCTGCTTTGTTTCTGGTTTGTTATATCCAAAGATTACCAGCTCGGAGTATCGCTTATTAATGAAAAATTGGTTTTAAACCCATTATTTAATTGAGCCTGAGGAGTGAGGATTAAACTTATTTACAGTATAGCTGGCAGCTGCAAGGTAAAACGAAACCAATTATTGAATACAAAAAGCTCATGCCGGGTTATATACAGCTGACAACGATAGCATTTCTAAAAAATCGACTGAGTGTTCTTACGTTTAATATCGACAAATTGTCTAGCTTTTAATTATTGCCATTAACTCTGCAGAACTCTGTACTGCGTAATACAAAGTTCTTTACCTGCTATCTACACTCACCCTGTATAGTGTATATTACCTTTGGAGTGATGAAAGGGAAAATTAAACTATTTCCGAGACGGTGCCCGGGTGGTTCTAATGACCAATTTTAATTTTAGCAAAAATATAATAGAAATAGTAATAATCCCTCACAAGGGCACTGCACTCTTAATAGAAAAATGCCACACTGTGTAGATCAGCACTTAACGACGGAATTTAAACCTCATCTGACAAATATTGCGAAAACTTTAAGTTTCGTATGCTTCAACGGCCAGAAAGAATAACTCAACAAATAAAATTGGCTATCACAACGGGACAAGTCCCCATCCTCTTACAACATAACCTAATGTAATAGCAAGACAGGTATTGACAAAATTTACTCTAGTAAAAGCCACACTCATCTTACTGAATTGTTTTGAAAAAGAAGTCTATACTCAACTCGATCCACCAATGAGCGGTCTGGACTAATGAAGACTGAACTAAACTTCGCTGACTGTCGCAGCTTTCGAGCTTGACTGAGTATCTGATAGGCTCTACTGGAGCTGGACAGAGTAACCTTGACTGGCCAAGTAGTCTTCTCCTTCAACTTGAAAACTCTACTAGCTCCATTGCTGTTTTCAGTCCAATCTCCTCAAATATGTCTCTGACTGTTCTGTTCAAGTCTTTACTGGGATCTTCAGACAAACCGAAAATCATGATGTTCTTGCTCCGGTCTTCTGCTTGCACCACAGACTTGACGACTTCCTTCAAAGTTTCGAGGATAACTCAACTTTTAGGTTGACAAACCATGACGTTTTCCTGAAATGCATCGCTGTACGATTTAAACTGACTTTCTACCGTGTCTTTAACGACGGTCTGCACTGCCTGCAACTGTTTCTGCAACTGTTTTTTTTGCAGTCAATTATTGATTCCTGAGCCTACTTACCTATTGAACCTACCTATTGAACCTATTGGCGCTGATGACCAATTTCTGATTCTCAATCAACTGATTCTTGATTGAGCTCAGTAAGTTTTTCATCTTCTTCAACTTGTCATTTTGAAAGCGAACCAAATGAAACGATTCTGACAGAAACGCTGCAAACTTTTCTTTATCTGTTAAACTTAATGACCTTTTAAGCAAAAAAATGTTGCACTTTACAGAGGTCATGTCAACTGGTGCTTCACAACCGAACTGATTCATAACTTTTGCCATCCAATCCTCAGCTTTAAACATGATACTGTCAATTTCCGTGTCGTCCACAGCTGCCATGATGTAAGGCTAAGCTACAAGGTGAGAGGCACAAAATCTCGCCGTTAAACAAGGCGAGATAATAAAGCAGATAAAAGAGCGAATTGAACAAACATATGCTATTAGTGTAGGGCTGAACTCCCTTTCAAAACCGCGGTTTCTCAGGTGATCCGCACTACCGCACTTTTGACGGAAAGTTTTTCGATTTCCAAGGATCCTGTCGCTACATGGCAGTGCGGCTTCTCCCTTCAACAAATATTACTTTTGAGGTAAGAGTATTTAAAACCGTTTATGATTTGCAAACAACAATATGATCCCGTAAATCATAAACGGTTTTGGTTTATGAACTTTGTCCCCTTATTATAATAAAGGTCTTGCGTAACTTTTGAAATTATTAGTACAGGGAAATCCGTCTGAAAAAATCGATCTGCTGACACACGAAGCTTTCAGAGGATTTTTGACGTTTTTGAGTCCCATTAGGTGCCCTTTATGGCTGACCAACTTTTCCAAACTTTTCCACGTGGCTTAAGGCCACTTTTTGCCACTTTACCACTTTTTACCACCTTTCTTGTTTGTCGAATATCTTTAGTTGTGAACATCGTAAAAGGTTGCGAATCAATCGAGTGTGTTCATATTATCAGGAAGAAAAACTTTTGTTCAAACAATTTTTGCGTCAGATAATAAGTTAATTGGATAATTATCAATTAACTAATTAGCAAAATTCTAAAAAAATTTTATTGGCTAAAAATGATCGGAATAGCTTAAAACACGGAGAAAAGTAGTTTTTAGAAAAAATTGTAAAATTTTTCACTTACATTTTTTTTTCGAGACTTCGAAAAATTTCGAAAATTCAAAATATTTTTTTCCGCCAAAAGTGATCAAATTGCATGAAACGCGGAGAAAAATGATTTTCAAAAATACTTAGTCAATTTTTCGTTTCAAGAATACTTAAATCACCAATATTTTTAGTTGGAGTTCAGTAAATCTCGGCAGATTTTAGTAATAATCAGGAATTACTAACTCTAAGTGGAAAGGTCTGAAACTGAAAAACGTTAAGTTTAACCATACGATCGCGATATAAGAGTTTCATAACTAATTACAATACAGCCTTATCGATTTTCACAGAAACTGCACCAATGGCACAGTCAAGATCGAAACGATAGCATGCTGTACTGTCATTTTATTGATTTCAATGATGAATCAGTGGGGTTAAGATAATCACATTTGTAATAAATAAAACCTCTCTGTACCGTCAATTGTGCTAATCTAAACCGGCCTACCTGTATTACCAGACCTCTTCTTTTCCTCAACAATCAAACCGAGTTGTTCATATCGCATTTGGTGGGTGATCTAAACTAAGTAGTAATACATATCGAGCTATATTCAATCACAATACGACACAGTACGTGTATATTATATGGCTCTTAATGAGGTTTATGAAACGCTTTATAGCGTGAGAAACCCGGTATAGAGAGGTTTTACAGTTTATCACGAAAACGTCTACTTGGTCTCATGGCTCATTTACAGTTCGAAGAAGGGCAAGAACAGATCAGGGAAACTGAGGAACAGCCAGGTCCAGGAAGCAAGTGTAAATACACCTTCCAACATCTACTGTGACTGTTTTGTATTGTACTGCATACCGCTTCATTTGCGGGATACCTCAAATCACCCCCATATGTCAGCGTCGGCTAAAAGTAAAATCAACAAGGGTAACATACGGGAAAGGGTAAGATTTAGATACGAGTACAGTGTCGGGCAAGGGGTAGTAAAGAACCGGTAATAATTAATTCAGTGAAATGTTCCACGAGAGTCAGGATATTTTGGAAATTGCTAATAGAGACAGATCCTGATCAGGAAGGATTGTTAATGTGACTTATTGAGGATGTTGATTTGAAATCCGGACGTCGTGAAGTAAAAATACAGGTTCTTCCCGCAGGATATTCGGGGCCCATGATGATCAGCCCGGGATTAATGTGGGCCAGATCGAAGACTGCCAACTGAACCCAATTGAACCTAGTTCCCACTAACTAATCAGCTTAAATGGTTAGGGTTAGGGTTAGGGTTAGGGTTAGGGTTAGGGTTAGGGTTAGGGTTAGGGTTAGGGTTAATCTAAATGTCTAAATTGGGTTCAGTTGTCCGGTAGCCCGCTCTTGCGAGTTGACATTCTAAGCTTTCTGGTCTTTTCTTGCCTTCTTTGAGCTGTCAAAGAGCCATGAGACCAAGTGGACGTTTTCGTGATAAACTGTAAAACCTCTCCATATCAGGCCTCTCACGGGAGAAACGAGAAGTGTACGGTATAGAACGTTTCATATACCTCATTAAGGGCCATAATATAATATACACGTGTTGCATTGTGTCGTATTGTGATTGAATATAGCTCGATATGTATTACTACTTAGTTTACATCACCCACCAAATGCGATATGAACAACTCGGTTTGATTGTTGAGGAAAAGAAGAGGTCTGGTAATACAGGTAGGCCGGTTTAGATTAGCACAATTGACGGTACAGAGAGGTTTTATTTATTACAAATGTGATTATCTTAACCCCACTGATTCATCATTGAAATCAATAAAATGACAGTACAGCATGCTATCGTTTCGATCTTGACTGTGCCATTGGTGCAGTTTCTGTGAAAATCGATAAGGCTGTATTGTAATTAGTTATGAAACTCTTATATCGCGATCGTATGGTTAAACGTTTTTCAGTTTCAGACCTTTCCACTTAGAGTTAGTAATTCCTGATTATTACTAAAATCTGCCGAGATTTACTGAACTCCAACTAAAAATATTGGTGATTTAAGTATTCTTGAAACGAAAAATTGACTAAGTATTTTTGAAAATCATTTTTCTCCGCGTTTCATGCAATTTGATCAATTTTGATGAATTTTGATGAATTTTCGAAATTTTTCGAAGTCTCGAAAAAAAAATGTAAGTGAAAAATTTTACAATTTTTTCTAAAAACTACTTTTCTCCGTGTTTTAAGCTATTCCGATCATTTTTAGCCAATAAAATTTTTTTAGAATTTTGCTAATTGGTTAATTGATAATTATCCAATTAACTTATTATCTGACGTAAAAATTGTTTGAACAAAAGTTTTTCTTCCTGATAATATGAACACACTCGATTGATTCGCAACCTTTTACGATGTTCACAACTAAAGATATTCGACAAACAAGAAAGGTGGTAAAAAGTGGTAAAGTGGCAAAAAGTGGCCTTAAGCCACGTGGAAAAGTTTGGAAAAGTTGGTCAGCCATAAAGGGCACCTAATGGGACTCAAAAACGTCAAAAATCCTCTGAAAGCTTCGTGTGTCAGCAGATCGATTTTTTCAGACGGATTTCCCTGTACTATATATGGAATGGGAAGATGTAAGCATATAAGAGCAATCCGTTTATTTAATAAAAACTTGCCAGGTAGAAGTAGAATCAGAGCCGTGTGGCTCTAGTGGGGTAACTTGCACGAAGGGTGTTTATGTGAGTATTGGTGATGCAGATCAGGACAAGATAATCCTCCGATCTCTGGAGACCGCCATGATTAACGGCTTACAAGTTTCCCTTCCCTACAGGTATTTTAATTAACAGTCGGTACGCTAAATCCGGACGCTAACTTATAACTTTCTTTCCGCCTATAACGATATTATTATTAAGTTAGAATAACATTAAGTTTTAGTAAGGTATAATATAACGATATAAAGTCAGAATAGGTAATTTTTCTGAATGATTTCCAAGAAAGCTATATCAGAATCTGAATACACATGAAGTAGAAGTTACGTTTATGTGACAAAAATTGCTTAAGTCCTGAATACCTCACGACAGATTATATTACTGAATATAGACTAATTCGTGAAAAAAGTAACGAATATTATCGAATATAACACTGACCATACGAATATGCTTGCCGTTCAATCCAATATTAAGTTAGTCTAAAACATAATGTTGCTGTTTGTTATGACTATGCTGATAGTGATAGATCGGATTGCGTATGCTAACTATATTAAACGTCGGAGCAGAAAGACAACAAATCTTTCAGGAGTAAACAGCACGGATACACGATAGCGATGATTGGATTCCAACTGTTTTTAATGACACCATTTGGTATCGACGTGAGTGTGGCTTTAATGTATTATTATTAACACCATTATCAGTTCCCTGCTATAATAATAGTGTAGTCAGTAACTATTGTGTCATCATTTTGCACTCATAATACTTTTGTACCTTTCATTATGGTACCCGAGTCTCTATTTTGCAACCATTATTTTACTTAACCTTGATTACAAGTATCTTGTGACTTTATCAGTTGAAAGGATGGACAATAGATGTATCTTACTTGTTCCCACTTAGTAACAAATAATTCAATTTTGTTCGCCAGTATTACTTATGAGCCTATTGAGGCTATGCAGCCAGATTTAGTTAACCTTGATAGTTTAATGCTGCTCAGGATGGTATATATAGCACGATCTCCAGCATAGTCATTCTCCTGCTGAGTAAACATATTAATATGATGGTTTTGTAGACTTGAGATTTAAAACCTCTCGCATAACATATGAAATGAACTAAGAACTGAGGTACTGATAATCGCAATCAGCTGATCACATTTGACAGCTGCTATTTAAAGACACAGGTAACCATTAGAATCTTAGAGTTACGAGCTAATGAAATAAGTACTTATGAGGTTATGATATGAACCAGAACAGTTTAATCTTACGACGCTTGATATGACTCATAGATAATTTATGAAACCTGAGGTAAAGGTACTCTAGATTCATGCATATATCTTATATCCCTCACCAGATTTAACTAACTATAGATTTAACTCAATGTAGATTTAACTCAATGTCAGTGATGCACGCCGGTTCATTTTTCGCCAACCGGCGGCGGCGTGCCCAAAATGGCCCGGCGTGGCGGCGTTCGGCGGCGTGGAACATAATTTTGTCAAAATTTAGGTTTGAATTTCCAGGCCCACAAAAATTGTGGCGTACGTGCGTGCATGAATTTGAAATAATGATGTAATAAGTGTGGTTTTTACAATTATATTTGATGGTTTTTACAATTATATTTAAGAAAAATCAAACTCTTAACATTGTCGTTGGACAATTACAATTTGGATCTCTTAGAGTTCAAAATCAACCCCGACTGGCTCCATACTCTTTCTATTCCCTTTCACGCCACGCCGACTTGAGAGGTATCGGCGTGGCGGCGTGTGAAAATGTGCCGGCGCGGCGGCGTCCGGCGGCGGCGTGCATCACTGCTCAATGTAGATTTAACTCACTGTAGATTTAACTCACTGTAGATTTAACTCACTGTAGATTTAACTAACTCTAAATTTAACTCAATGTAGATTTAACTCAATGTAGATTTAACTCAATATAGATTTAACTCAATGTAGATTTAACTCAATGTAGATTTAACTCACTGTAGATTTAACTCAATGTAGATTTAACTCACTGTAGATTTAACTCACTGTATATTTAACTAAATCTAAATTTAACTCAATGTAGATTTAACTCACTGTAGATTTAACTCAATGTAGATTTAACTCACTGTAGATTTAACTCACTGTAGATTTAACTAAATCTAAATTTAACTCAATGTAGATTTAACTCACTGTAGATTTAACTCACTGTAGATTTAACTAACTCTAGATTTAACTCAATGTAGATTTAACTCACTGTAGATTTAACTCACTGTAGATTTAACTAACTCTAAATTTAACTCAATGTAGATTTAACTCACTGTAGATTTAACTCACTGTAGATTTAACTCTCTGTAGATTTACCTCACTGTAGATTTAACTAACTCTAGATTTAACTAACTGTAGATTTAACTCAATGTAGATTTAACTCAATGTAGATTTAACTCACTGTAGATTTAACTCACTGTAGAGTGTAGATTTAACTACAAGTATCTTGATTACAAGTATCTTGATTACAAGTATCTTGATTACAAGTATCTTGATTACAAGAATATTGATTACAAGAATATTGATTACAAGTATCTTGATTACAAGAATATTGATTACAGGTATCTTGGGACGGGTTGACACGTGTGTACATAACAGCAGATCCCCGGTGGATGGGCCAGCTGGAGGGGATGTGCGGGAACTTTAATCTGGATCCCTCAGATGATATGAAAACGTACCAGGGAGAGGTTACAGCTTCGCAAATCATCTTCGGAAACAGGTTAATACTATTTAAAGGTTCAGCTCAATATGCTGATAATGATATATCGTCATTTCAGATCGCCAGACTGGAATGAATTTTATCTGTACTTATATTGCACAAGAACTTATAGTTAAATTAACTGATCGAGAAAGTGCGAACGATAAAAAGCTGGCGAGCTCCACGAACAAAGTTCCACAACGATTAAGCAAAGTATCTAAACGTTATCACCTGAGTAATGTCACGAAAATTCGAGGATTGTCCCTAGTTCTGTGACACAACAAGACAAATGAACCCCACTATTTGCCATGTTTACAAATAACCTCGTCCAGCTGGAAGATGTCGGAGCAGTGTCCGGAGGTAACCACTGATAACGTGGTTCACACGTGTCAAGTCCATCCTCTCAGAGCCCCTTTCGCTAGCACTCAGTGTGATATCCTCAAGAGTGATATCTTCAAGGTGATTTATAGTTCTACTTGCTAGCTATCATTGATTTATTTATGTCAAGGTAAACTTTTTACATTGCTTATTCAATAAACCAGTTTCTATTTAGACTCTATTCAGGGTTCAGGACTGATGTATTATTTATTCTCTCGAGGTGATTGCTTTATTATTTAATAAATATTTATCCAACAGGAGTGTCACAGTGTTGTAGATGTCGAACGTTACTATGACAACTGTTACTATGACGTTTGTGGGTGCGACCTTGGAGGCGACTGTACATGCCTTTGTGACGTAAGTCATATTTACAATTACAAAGAATAGAAAACATTTCGTGATCAAATTGTTGGTTTATTATGTTTTTTAATAGTTTTATTAAGCGGATCTAAGCGGAGCTTTGATCATTGTACGTGGTAAATTCTGGTCAAAACAATAGTAAAATCAAATTCAATAAAATGCAAACAATTGTTTATTATGTGTATTATCAATTATGTGTACAGGCAATAGCGACATTTGCGAAGGAGTGTAGCGACAATGGAGTCAACATTGATTGGAGATCTACAACTAAAGAGTGTGGTAAGCTACTTAGTTAACTCTGACAGTTTTTATTTCTACTAACAGTGTTTATTTCTTGGACGGAATAACAAACGTTCTTAACCACTTTTTGAAAAAAAAACGATAAAAAACGATTTCATTTTATGTTTGTTTGGGGACCGGTTTTTGGTTCACCGGCCAATGTTTACAAAATCATATGATACATAACAATATAATTGTATTTAATATACGTGAATATTAAAATAGAAATGAAATCTTAAATTTCTATTTATTCCCTGAAATTGTTACTAAGTTCAAAATAAATTTATATGATGAAGTCTACTATAAGAATATATATGAAAGTCAGACCTGCTTCGCGAAAACTAACAGTTCTGTGTGCTAACAGATCCTGACTGATACTAATTTACACTAACTAACTAAGTAACTAATACTGTTAACTATCTACAAACCAACTAGCTAGCGTGTGTGCTCGTAGAGCAGCTTAAATAATAAAATATGAGCCACAGTTCATGCTGCCTAAATCTCCTCACAAAATACTGCATCGTAAAAAAAACTCGTTAAAAAACGGTTTACAGAATACAACGGCCACTACTTACACTAAATTAAAATACATACTATGTAAAAACTACACTGTATCACCACGTAGATAACGAAAGTGAACATAACATATTAAAGTTCATAAATTCTGATAACAAGTCAGTGTACTTGTAGATAAGGCTCTAGCTCTCACTAACACAATTAACTTTATTGTCTCTGATAAAATAACGCTTGCTATTGTCCTGCTTTATTAGTTCTTTCATCTGTTTGACAAGTCCACTGTGTAGTATTCTCTGCTCCCTTGTCCTATCCGGTGCAAGATAAACTGACTTAAAATCATCATTTGTTTTAAGTTTGTGTGCATTCCTTAGTATAATGTCCACATCGCTAGAGCTTTGTAACTGAACTTTGACTGGTCGCGTTTTCTCAGGAACTTTCTTCCCAATCCTGCATATCTCATCCGTGTCAGGAAAATGACAGCCGGCCTCAGCAAAAACTGACTTGAAAGAGTCCGGGAGAGGGTCCATATCTAATACGTCCTCCCACTCCCCTTCTTCCGTCTCCTTCAAACCGTAGATAATCAAGTTTCTCGATCTTTCTTCTTCTTTATTCACTGATCGCACGGCTTCTTTCGCAGTTTTTGTTGTCAGCTGATTGTTTTGGACGCTGTTCTTCTTGACGACATCTGCCCAACTTTTCATTTCATTCTTTACAGTTTTCTGCACCGATTCGATCTGATTCTGCTGTCTGTTTATCAGCTGCTTTTGCATGTCTATCTGTTCTGTTTTCATCTGATCTATCTTGCTGGCTGCAGACCTGCATAGCTTCATATTGCTGTCCATTAAATTTACTATGCTGCTAAGGAAATTTACAAGCGGACCCTTAAGCAGTTTTTGTAGAACACCCTGGTTGATATCAGAGAAGGACGAGACATTCACGGCTTTCATGAGCTTTCCAATCTCCGATTGCATATCCTTTTCCACTGTGTGTAGTAAGTCCACAGAGAAATTCATCAGGTTAGCGTGGTGTGTAACACTTGCAGATAACGACTGCTGATAACAAGCTAAAAACGATACAAATGCTAAGTGGTTTACTGCGAACTTATAAAATAAAAAATCGTTTTTTATCGGTTTCTTGAACCTTTGGTAAATTATCAATTTTATCACAATTTTAATTTACAAATTCCACCTTTCCCGCCTCCCATCCCAAATAAAACTCTGATTTGGGGTGCCCCTATAAAACATTTTTATCGTTTCGAACGGAAAAAAGACATCAGACCCACAAACTTAGTTCACGGACTCACAAATGGTGGCATGTCAGACCATAGTTGGAAGTGGTATACTTGGTACTGTTTTACTAATACGTTCGATTATTATTTGAAGGAAGCTTAATACGGTGTATCCAAAATCGTGCTAAAACCAGGTTTGTTAGGTTTCTAAAACTACATTATCTCAGAGCTGTGCTGTAAACCACCCTTTGTGTATGATCCCTGTGGTCCAGTGTGTCCTGACAACACGTGTGCTGACAGCACGTGCATGTTGCCTAGCGACAGATGCGTGGAACAGTGTCGGTGTCCTGACCACCTCTTCCTCAACGGAGACAAATGCGAGGAAAGCTGTGAAAAGGAACACACAAGTTAGTTCAAACTTGGAAACTTCTAGTTACTGCCTCCTGTTCCATTCTCTATAAATAATAAAAAGGGGGCATAAGCACACCAGATATTCACTTAACAATCCTTAAAACTTTCAACGAATAAAATATAAACTAACCACCCAAATTAAATTAATTAGTCTGAGTAATTGCTGAGAATTGAGATCTAATAAATATCAAAGAAAATGAATTTTTTGTCCATTTAAGATTCTGATAACAGTATAATTTTAACCCTTCTTTTCTCCCAGCCACGATGCCATCCACCACTAGTTCCTTCATCACCTCTATCACACGGACACCTGTAACTCTAACACCATCTATTACACCAACTAGTGAGTTTTAGTCGATCGACAAATGATTTAAGATAATTTGAAATAGAAGAGGGTTATTTCTGCGGTAACTTTGTATTTGCGCTAATGCCAAATACATTGCATATGAATATGATTATGTGGCTAAAGCTTTAATAAAAGTCAAATCGTTTTTAGAAACATTTCTAATCAAAATGGACCAAACTTCGAACACGGTGAAAGAAAGGTGCTGGCCAAACTTTAAATAAAAACAAGTCCAGAGTGAGATGCATGTAATAAAACGTGACATTTAGATTTTGAGGGGGCCGTTTTTTTAAATCAGCGCTTATGAATATGTGTAATTGTATTAATCGCGCGAGCGATTTCAATCGCGCGTCCTGAAAATCGAGTCTAAAAATCTGTCTTCTCCAACTGTTTTCGAGCAATCACCCTGAAACTTTTAAAATATGTTTTAAGAACCATTTAAAAGAAATTGTCAGGCCAAAATTATGAAATAGGCCTTAGAAAGTATTTTATTCGATTTTGAAAAACTTGGACCTCGTTTTTTGACGATTTTTCCAGGTAAGCGCTGACCTTTGACCGGCGATAACTAGTAACTCCGATTAAGAACAATATTTTTCTATAGAATCAAAAACAGCTGATAGATATCACTCCTTTCTATCAGAAGCAACTATAAAGTCAATTTCGAGAGAATTTTGATGAAGACCCCCGGCCCCTTTAAGTCACAATTTAGTCTTACACTGTTGCTAAGATAGCTGCTACTATGACAACTGGTTACTATGCAGTGATTGTCTTTAATGCTCACAGCAAATCAAAATCGTTGCGAGACAGCAAAGCTAATAAGTGCTCATGGCTGAAGTTATTAGAACTGATATTATCGTCGTGAATTATTAACTTTAAATACGCTGACTGCTTGCAAAGACAGTTATATTAAAGTATAACTGATAATAAGTGTTTTATTTTAAAACTAATAACAACACTACAAATCTATAGCATTTATTGAGAATTATGTAATGTAACGTGATGGAAATATTTTAAACGGGCATATCCTGTCCAAACCCAGGATGCACTACATAAAGAATTCGTTGTAACTTTGTTTGATAAGCATTAATATAACCATTATTAACATCAACTACTTCTCTCCAGAAAATATTAAATTTCAAAATATTCAGGTATCGTCTCGACGACAACCCCTACGACGACTACGCCGGTTGCCACGACGACCACGCCGCACGTGACAACGCCAGATCACCATGAGCACTGTTCGTGCCCACACGGTCAGTGTTTAGATATTGCACAACAACAACAATGTTAGCGCTTGCTATGTTCATATTAAAGTTATGTAGTAAAGTTTAATAACTAAAATAAACTGATATTAAACTTAACTGAAAGATGACGGGACTCCAGAATATCAGTAAATATGTATTCAGTGCTATAATTATAAATGAATCGTGGTATCTCAAAATTTAATATACGTCACTTTCGAGATTTGAGATATGATTACTTCAAACATGACAAGAAGATTAGCGAATTTTATGGAACGCAGTCGATTGTCGCAAAATTCTGCTATACAATTTTTTCAAACTACGACAAACAATATATGCGAGTTTGGTTGAATTTAAAAGTGTCAAATTTGAGATATCCGTCGAAACACAAGAAAATATTTTATAATCCATGGCGCGCTACTATACTATTACTATAATAATCTGTGCAAGGTTGGACAAATAGAATGCTTATGTGCAAAATTTGAATTACATCACTGCAAAGACAAGAAAATATTTGTAAATCAAATTTGCACATATTGTCAGTACCCGTCTTATCTGGAAATTTTAAAGAAAATCATATCTAATGGTGTTGACAATGGATTGGAGACAAATATATGGCTACAAACACTCAAAAGCTTAAATTACCGTACAAAGAAGAACGAAGCAATAATAAATTAGTTCATTTTCCTATGACTGACTATTAGAATGCAGGGCAATATGTAAAACCAATCTTGCATTATTCATGCATTATTCATGTCTCATAATGATTTATTTATAATGCTCCCTGTCTCTCCGGAGTGTTCTTTTGTTGGTTTCAACATATTTATTGTCAGCCGAAATATTGATAATAAGCGCTACAATAGCAGAGAAATCACAGCAATGTTTGAGTACGGCTTTATAAAGCCCGGTAATTCTTTCTTTTTCATTGCTATATAGTAGTAATATAGTGTTGAAAGTATTGAAATTGATAAAACTACCTACACTAGAATCTGGAAATAATCATCTGCGTCCGTTCACTCCGTAGCATACCATGGATTTAAAAATGTTTTCTTACATTTCAACAACAACAACAATCGTATAGTAGGATCTGGGAGAAATTTTGTAACCTTATATCATGGGAGTATTTCGCAACCTGCATCGAAAAGTACATTGATTGATGTCTTTTTGTAACAAAATTAAACATCCTTGGCAAGTGATTTAGTGGGACCAATTTTAAACACAAAATAAAGGAGGTAAGGCGTATAAGTCTTAAAAAGGTAATACTCTGCACTGCACGCACCAGACAAACAAATCCAGCGTTTATGATGTAAAACTGCTGAACAGATTATCTCCTTGCATTTTCAAGATCACGCGTTGTGGTTGAGCTGAATGGCCTGGAGGTTATAAACTCCGTACGTTACCGGCTATTTGTCACATACTACTTATGAGTAATATCTTACAAACTCCCAACCGTTTAGCGTACGTTACCGGCTATTTGTCACTACTTATGAGTAATTATATCTTACAAACTCCCAACCGTTTAGCTTATGAAGCCTTAAGGTTTACATAAGCATAAATTAAAATCGCTAGGCTTTACCTGGTATAAACCGAAACAATTGATCCCAATTTTCGACTCTAACAGTAACCCTAAAAAGGATAATCACACTATGACGGTGGCTAATTTGAGGTATTTGAAACCCCTACTGTACGTACTGATCTTAACAAATGCTGTGCTGCGGTACAGTGTACGCGATCTTAACAAATGCTGTCCTGCGGTACAGTGTACGCGATCTTAACAAATGCAAATTCTGTGCTGCGGTACAGTGTACGCAATCTTAACAAATGCTGTGCTGCGGTACAGTGTACGCGATTTTAACAAATGCAAATTCTGTGCTGCGGTACAGTGTACGCAATCTTAACAAATGCTGTGCTGCGGTACAGTGTAGGTCGACTTATCTTCAATCTTTATGAAACAAATGCACCTTATATTTTAATAGCTTGCGACCGTGTGATACCTCGCACTTATTATAAAAGCTTTATATTTTAAAAGTTATTTTATGAAAGTTGCACAATGCACATTATTTTCCATACAGCGATATCATGCAAGTTGCACATATTTGGCTAAATCTCATCGCTGCTTCATTTTAATGACAAATTCAAACCCGTTCTGTTTTGTCAGATAGTAGTTAGATAGTTTTGTAAATAATATTATTAAACTTCAGTTTCTTTTGATGATAGTTAGTGAGGAAGTGAAAGTCTCCACTCAGTGTTTAGTCAAATTTGACAAAGGCATGTTGCCGAAACGTCGACAACTAATTTTTTTTGAAACACTGAGTGGATAGTGGATACTCTCACTTCGTCACCAACTATCATCAAAATATATGATCGACCCACT
This sequence comes from Bolinopsis microptera, assembly GCF_026151205.1. Classification (NCBI taxonomy): domain Eukaryota; kingdom Metazoa; phylum Ctenophora; class Tentaculata; order Lobata; family Bolinopsidae; genus Bolinopsis; species Bolinopsis microptera. The sequence continues at coordinate 4,325,923 of NC_087078.1, read as the reverse complement.
CATAAGAGCGAAAAACGATTACCAAACTTCAATTTCATTTCAATCAATTTGCAACTCAAATATCAGGAGAGAGAATCGTGGATCTGCCGATCAAGCACTCTACCTACTACACTAACGCAATAGAGGATCACAGTAGTGAGAATTACCTATACATTGGTAAAACAGAAGGCTTCAATGATAGGTTCCGTTCTCTTATTCGGTTCGATCTGGAGAATGTTCCGCTAGAGACTGTAAACTCCATTTGCATCCAGGTCCCCTTTCACTTTCTTAATTTTTCCAATACTCAAATTCAGCTAGGATATTAACGCACCAAAGTAAGCCTTATTTCATTTGCCTCAAAGCGTAAAACAAAGATTGTGCTAGCAATAAAAATAAAAACTAACTATTCTAATCGATAACCAGTTAACTAAAATACAAATTCGTCAGGTGCCAATAGTAGGGACCAAAAGGTCTGAGATAGCGGACTACAGAGACGAACAGATGATCGGGAGAGTGGTCAGTGCGTTCATCGTTCGGAGAGAGTGGGATCCCACTAATGTTAACGAGGACAACCCCTGGGCTAAGCCTATGGGAGATGATCTTAAACTGGACAGGTTATCCATTTTACTAACATCTATATTCTATACACCTACTTTTACACGATACACCTACTTTTACACGCAAACCGTGAGAGTTATACCATTGGTGATCGGAACTTCTTTGGTTTGGTTTAATCATGAATGACGTTATAACCTTTTAACCAGTATGATTAATAATAATATGTCGTCTTTGGACACGAAGGAAAGCACTCGATTTGAAGCTTGAATTCTTCGTTAAACTATATCATGGAGCCTGCAAACTATTTGAGATAACCATTCTTGCAAGCAGAATTCGTATTATCTCCGAAATTTAAATGATAAACCCGATAAGAAAATTCATTAATCGATCTAATTAACGGCCAGGTAGCGCCGTTGGTTAGAACGTCATCTTTGCAAATCGTGAGTTTGCGAGTTCGAAACCCACTGTCTGCCTAGGGTCGTGGGGTGAGCGTCGTTGACGTTTAGCTAAGGATCCTGAGTGGTCTATGCAGCCCCCCGGTCTACTCAGCCGAATACTCGAGAAATCGGGTGTGAGGGTTAAATGAGGAGCTGCACATTGCAGCAAAGTCTCGGGCGAAGAAGGTATGGTACACACTACCTTAACCGTCAATGGCCAAATAAATCCTTCAGCTTCCTGTAATTGGCTGGTTGCACTTGTGTAACAATGTGGCTGTTGGAATACACCGAAGTAAAATAAGTGTCTTGATTATTAAAAATTTAAAAAAACGCTGCTGTATCCAATAACTGAAAGTGTAAATGGCAAAAATCCTTGTTAAAGTAACGACAATAAACACTATGAGATAGTGTTAATTAAAACGTATCATCTTACCGAATACAACGAGTACTTACTTAAAATATTCTAATATTATTTAATTCATTCGTAGGTATCCCAGTCAAAAAGGAAAGTTTTCTTACACACGACAGGATTATCTTGCCTCGCCAATTATCAAAACAATCTCGATGAAAGGAGGTAAAATAATAAATTTACTTAATATAACTGACATTTTTAATTTCATTAATCTATCTAATCTAACTGAATTCACCTGTTGATTGTTGAACGATGTTCCAACAGAGATCAGAAAGTTATTAAGACATGAGCATATCTTAGACTGAAATTTAATTTTCAGATAACCTCCACCTTATGAAATATGGACTGATGCTCAAAGCTATGAACGAAAATGCTCCTGGACATCTTTTGAAAATTGCTAAAAAAGAACGAGGAAAACTGGAATTAAAAGCTGAATATTGCACTAGTGGATCATCAACAACATCAACATCAACCACAACAACACCTTCATATACCCCATCTCACTCATCAAGCACGTCATCGTCATCCACAACGACTCCCTCCAGTTCTTTTTCGACAACTTCATCAACAACAACCTCGCCATCAAGCTCTTCTAGCACAACATCATCCTCAACAACAACACCATCAAGCTCTTCCAGCACAACAACACCTTCCAGTTCATCAAGCACAACATCATCCTCAACAACAACACCATCAAGCTCTTTTAGCACAACATCATCCTCAACAACAACACCATCAAGCTCTTCCAGCACAACAACACCTTCCATTTCATCAAGCACAACATCATCCTCAACAACAACAGCCTCTAGCTCTTCTAGCACAACAAGACCTTCCAGTTCATCAAGCACAACATCATCCTCAACAACAACACCATCAAGTTCATCAAGCACAACATCATCCTCAACAACAACACCATCAAGCTCATCCAGTGCAACAACACCTTCCAGTTCATCAAGCACAACATCATCCTCAACAACAACAGCCTCTAGCTCTTCTAGCACATTGACCAGCACAACATCTTCATCCACTTCAACTACTACACCCTCAAGTTCATCTTCAACTACCATAACATCCACACCAAATATCACACCAACATCTACACAATCAACATCTACTTCAAGCACCACTCCTTCATCAAGTAGCACTTCAACATCAAGTACTCAAACACCAACCCCTACACAATCAACATCTACTTCAACCACCACTCCATCATCTTCAACATCTACTTCAACCACCACTCCTTCTTCCAGCACCACTCCATCATCTAGTAGCAGTTCAACATCTACGTCAACCAGCACTCCATCATCCAGTAGCACTTCGACATCAAGTACTCAAACACCAACCCCTACACAATCAACATCTACTTCAACCAGCACTCCATCATCTTCAACATCTACTTCAACCACCACTCCCTCTTCTAGCACCACTCCATCATCCAGTAGCACTTCAACATCAACTTCCACCAGCACTCCATCATCCAGTAGCACTTCAACATCAAGTACTCAAACACCAACCCCTACACAATCAACATCTACTTCAACCAGTACTCCATCATCTTCAACATCTACTTCAAGCACCACTCCTTCATCCAGTAGTACTTCGATATCAAGTACTCAAACACCAACCCCTACACAATCGACATCTACTTCAACCAGCACTCCATCATCTTCAACATCTACTTCAACCACCACTCCTTCTTCCACCAGCACTCAATCATCTAGTAGCACTTCAACATCTACTACAACCAGCACTCCATCATCCAGTAGTACTTCGACATCAAGTACTCAAACACCAACCCCTACACAATCAACATATACTTCCACCACCACTCCATCAAGCTCATCCAGTACAACAACACCTTCCAGTTCATCAAGCCCAACATCATCCTCAACAACAACAGCCTCTAGCTCTTCTAGCACAGTGACCAGCACAACATCTTCATCCACTTCAACTTCTACACCCTCAAGTTCATCTTCAACTACCATAACATCCACACCAAATATCACACCAACATCTACACAATCAACATCTACTTCAAGCACCACTCCTTCATCAAGTAGCACTTCAACATCAAGTACTCAAACACCAACCCCTACACAATCAACATCTACTTCAACCAGCACTCCATCATCTTCAACATCTACTTCAACCACCACTCTTTCTTCCAGCACCACTCCATCATCTAGTAGCAGTTCAACATCTACTACAACCAGCACTCCATCATCCAGTAGCACTTCGACATCAAGTACTCAAACACCAACCCCTACACAATCAACATCTACTTCAACCACCACTCCATCATCTTCAACATCTACTTCAACCACCACTTCCTCTTCTAGCACCACTCCATCATCTAGTAGCACTTCAACATCAACTTCCACTAGCACTCCATCATCCAGTAGCACTTCAACATCAAGTTCTCAAACACCAACCCCTACACAATCAACATCTACTTCAACCAGTACTCCATCATCTTCAACATCTACTTCAACCAGCACACCATCATCCAGTAGCACTTCGACATCAAGTACTCAAACACCAACCCCTACACAATCAACATCTACTTCAACCACCACTCCATCATCTTCAACATCTACTTCAACCACCACTCCTTCTTCCACCAGCACTCCATCATCTAGTAGCACTTCAACATTTACTACAACCAGCACTCCATCATCCAGTAGTACTTCGACATCAAGTACTCAAACACCAACCCCTACACAATCAACATATACTTCCACCACCACTCCATCAAGCTCATCCAGTACAACAACACCTTCCAGTTCATCAAGCACAACATCATCCTCAACAACAACAGCCTCTAGCTCTTCTAGCACAGTGACCAGCACAACATCTTCATCCACTTCAACTACTACACCCTCAAGTTCATCTTCAACTGCCATAACATCCACACCAAATATCACACCAACATCTACACAATTAACATCTACTTCAAGCACCACTCCTTCATCCAGTAGCACTTCAACATCAAGTACTCAAACACCAACCCCTACACAATCAACATCTACTTCAACCAGCACTCCATCACCTTCAACATCTACTTCTACCACCACTCCTTCTTCTAGCACCACTCCATCATCTAGTAGCACTTCAATATCAAGTACTCAAACACCAACCCCTACACAATCAACATCTACTTCAACCAGTACTCCATCATCTTCAACATCTACTTCAACCAGCACTCCATCATCCAGTAGCACTTCAACATCAAGTACTCAAACACCAACCCCTACACAATCAACATCTACTTCAACCAGTACTCCATCATCTTCAACATCTACTTCAACCAGCACTCCATCATCCAGTAGCACTTCGACATCAAGTACTCAAACACCAACCCCTACACAATCAACATCTACTTCAACCACAACTCCATCATCTTCAACATCTACTTCAACCACCACTCCTTCTTCCACCAGCACTCCATCATCTAGTAGCACTTCAACATCTACTACAACCAGCACTCCATCATCCAGTAGTACTTCGACATCAAGTACTCAAACACCAACCCCTACACAATCAACATATACTTCCACCACCACTCCATCAAGCTCATCCAGTACAACAACACCTTCCAGTTCATCAAGCACAACATCATCCTCAACAACAACAACCTCTAGCTCTTCTAGCACAGTGACCAGCACAACATCTTCATCCACTTCAACTACTACACCCTCAAGTTCATCTTCAACTACCATAACATCCACACCAAATATCACACCAACATCTACACAATCAACATCCACTTCAAGCACCACTGCTTCATCCAGTAGCACTTCAACATCAAGTACTCAAACACCAACCCCTACACAATCAACATCTACTTCAACCAGCACTCCATCATCTTCAACATCTACTTCAACCACCACTCCTTCTTCCAGCACCACTCCATCATCTAGTAGCAGTTCAACATCTACGTCAACCAGCACTCCATCATCCAGTAGTACTTCGACATCAAGTACTCAAACACCAACCCCTACACAATCAACATTTACTTCAACCATCACTTCAACATCTACTTCAACCAGCACTCCTTCTTCCAGCACCACTCCATCATCTAGTAGCAGTTCAACATCTACGTCAACCAGCACTCCATCATCCAGTAGTACTTCGACATCAAGTCCTCGAACACCAACCCCTACACAATCAACATCTACTTCAACCACCACTCCTTCTTCCACCACCACTCCATCATGTAGTAGCACTGCAACGTCTACTTCAACAAGCACTCCATCATCCAGTAGTACTTCAACATCAAGTACTCAAACACCAACCCCTACACAATCAACATCTACTTCAACCAGTACTCCATCATCTTCAACATCTACTTCAACCAGCACTCCATCATCTAGTAGTACTTCAACATCAAGTACTCAAACACCAACCCCTACAGAATCAACATTTACTTCAACAAGTACTCCATCATCTTCAACATCTACTTCAACCAGTACTCCATCATCTAGTAGTACTTCAACATCAAGTACTCAAACACCAACCCCTACACAATCAACATCTACTTCAACAAGTACTCCATCATCTTCAACATCTACTTCAACCACCACTCCTTCTTCCACCAGCACTCCATCATCTAGTAGCACTTCAACATCTACTACAACCAGCACTCCATCATCCAGTAGTACTTCGACATCAAGTACTCAAACACCAACCCCTACACAATCAACATCTACTTCCACCACCACTCCATCAAGCTCATCCAGTACAACAACACCTTCCAGTTCATCAAGCACAACATCATCCTCAACAACAACAGCCTCTAGCTCTTCTAGCACAGTGACCAGCACAACATCTTCATCCACTTCAACTACTACACCCTCAAGCTCATCTTCAACTACCATAACATCCACACCAAATATCACACCAACATCTACACAATCAACATCCACTTCAAGCACCACTCCTTCATCCAGTAGCACTTCAACATCAAGTACTCAAACACCAACCCCTACACAATCAACATCTACTTCAACCAGCACTCCATCATCTTCAACATCTACTTCAACCACCACTCCTTCTTCCAGCACCACTCCATCATCTAGTAGCAGTTCAACATCTACTTCAACCAGCACTCCATCATCCAGTAGCACATCAACATCAAGTACTCAAACACCAACCCCTACACAATCAACATCTACTTCAACCACCACTACTTCTTCAACCAGCACTCCATCATCTTCAACATCTACTTCAACCACCACTCCTTCTTCCAGCACCAATCCATCATCTAGTAGCACTTCAACATCTACTTCAACCAGCACTACATCATCCAGTAGTACTTCAACATCAAATACTCAAACACCAACCCCTACACAATCAACATCTACTTCAACAAGTACTCCATCATCTTCAACATCTACTTCAACCACCACTCCTTCTTCCACCAGCACTCCATCATCTAGTAGCACTTCAACATCTACTACAACCAGCACTCCATCATCCAGTAGTACTTCGACATCAAGTACTCAAACACCAACCCCTACACAATCAACATCTACTTCCACCACCACTACATCAAGCTCATCCAGTACAACAACACCTTACAGTTCATCAAGCACAACATCATCCTCAACAACAACAGCCTCTAGCTCTTCTAGCACAGTGACCAGCACAACATCTTCATCCACTTCAACTACTACACCCTCAAGCTCATCTTCAACTACCATAACATCCACACCAAATATCACACCAACATCTACACAATCAACATCCACTTCAAGCACCACTCCTTCATCCAGTAGCACTTCAACATCAAGTACTCAAACACCAACCCCTACACAATCAACATCTTCTTCCACCAGCACTCCATCATCTAGTAGCACTTCAACATCTACTTCCACCAGCACTCCATCATCCAGTAGCACTTCAACATCAAGTACTCAAACACCAACCCCTACACAATCAACATCTACTTCAACCAGCACTCCATCATCCAGTAGCACTTCAACATCAAGTACTCAAACACCAACCCCTACACAATCAACATCTACTTCAACCAGTACTCCATCATCTTCAACATCTACTTCAACCAGCACTCCATCATCTAGTAGCACTTCAACATCAAGTACTCAAACACCAACCCCTACACAATCAACATCTACTTCAACCACCACTTCTTCTTCAACCACCTCTCCATCATCTAGTACACAATCAACATCTACTTCAACCAGCACTCCATCATCCAGTAGCACTTCAACATCTACTTCAACCACCACTCCTTCTTCCAGCACCACTCCATCATCTAGTAGCACTTCAACATCAACTTCCACCAGCACTCCATCATCCAGTAGCACTTCAACATCAAGTACTCAAACACCAACCCCTACACAATCAACATCTACTTCAACCAGTACTCCATCATCTTCAACATCTACTTCAACCAGCACTCCATCATCTAGTAGCACTTCAACATCAAGTACTCAAACACCAACCCCTACACAATCAACATCTACTTCAACCAGTACTCCATCATCTTCAACATCTACTTCAACCAGCACTCCATCATCTAGTAGCACTTCAACATCAAGTACTCAAACACCAACCCCTACACAATCAACATCTACTTCAACCACCACTCCTTCTTCAACCACCTCTCCATCATCTAGTAGCACTTCAACATCTACTTCAACCAGCACTCCATCATCCAGTAGCACTTCAACATCTACTTCAACCAGCACTCCATCATCCAGTAGCACTTCAACATCAAGTACTCAAACACCAACCCCTACACAATCAACATTTACTTCAACCAGCACTTCAACATCTTCTTCAACCAGCACTCCATCATCCAGTAGCACTTCGACATCAAGTCCTCGAACACCAACCCCTACACCATTAACATCTACTTCAACAACCACTCCTTCTTCCACCAGCACTCCATCATCTTCAACATCTACATCAACCACCACTCCTTCTTCCATCACCACTCCATCATCTAGTAGCACTTCAATGTCTACTTCAACCAGCACTCCATCATCCAGTAGCACTTCAACATCAAGTACTCAAACACCCACCCCTACACAATCAATTCCTTCTTCCACCAGTACTACCTCTTCAACCAGTACCACTGTTACTTCAAGTACTTCTTCTGTAATCATCAACTCGGCCATCAAGTGCGAAGTTGGTGAGTATTAAATTGCAGAACATAGTTCCAAGGTATGAAGTTCATTCTTAAATACCTGGGTTTGTGTAATAGTAGTTCTTCTCAAAAACCCTAGAAAGGTCAGTAAAAGGTTTTTACTTACAGTAAGTAATAATTGCGGACAATAATCAGAAATCATCAACAATTTTTATCAGTTTTTGACTCTAATTCATTAGGAGAAGAAGAATATTGGTTACCATGGAGTAAAGATGCAACTTTATCCACCGGAAAATCTGATAACTTCAACTCGTATTTAAATCTTGGTTCAAGGCACGCTCCACCTGATAACTCTTTGGTTTTGGACTACGATTACTCATGGTAAGTGAAAGTAACTGACATGATGCTGACACGATTGTGTCATTAAATTTTAAAGCAATAATGATCATTAAACTAGAAACCAAATTTTCATTTTTTTCTATTTGTTATAACATTCCTCATGCCGTTAAGCTATCTAATTTATTTTTTTAGAAGTTTCTAATGCTCAAGAACATTGAAACTTGGTGAATATGAAGTTGAACTTATCCGATACAATGATAAAGAACCCAATTTCCACCAAGGTTGAGGGGTTTAGTCGCAGAACACGGAGTAAAGAACGTAAACGTGTATCGCCTGAGTATCTACCTTCGAGTCACAAAACAGTCGGAGGATATTTTTGCTGGTCGAGATTTTAATGTTTACGGCTTGAACAAGGTAAAAAGCGGAGAATGCAAAAATACTGGATCATCATTAATTTGAATCCCCACAATCTACGTCGATAAAGAGCACTTTAGAAGGGCGGTGCATTACGAAATCCACTGATTCAAGAGCCTGTTTTGGTAATTCTTCGGTACTTCCAAATCACCAGTTATTGATTGGTTATATGACAAATACGGTATTCTTATATTAAAATTAAATGCAGTGCCAGGATCAATTTTTTAGCTTTTAAATACGTCTTTAACATCGCTTCTAAATATACTTATTCCATTTTTGAGCAAAGTAAGTACATACAGTGTAGTATGGCAACATTTTTTGAATTCATATTTATTTTCTAAATACATTTTTAAAACGTGCTCACAAATACATTAGTTGTAATTTTTGCACAAAATATCTGCAAAAGGAAACGGCGCCGGGAATATCCGTCCAAGTACTGACATGAACTTTGCTTAATCTCCCAATTAATCAGCCAAGCGTGGCCGGCTATATCGAAATACGTCCGATCGGTTTTTAAGTGCAACGCTGTAAATGTAATATGCGAGAATTTGTAGGAAATACGTTTACGCACGCGTAAAAAACGCTACTTATCTAACAGTATAATTTACAAAAAAGATTAGTCTCTTTGAGGTACAACAATTCTGATAATGTGATTTCATGTCTGTACAGTAAAAACCCGATCAAGCCAATATTAAGCTGCCATTAAACTGGACCTTTACCCATTGTTGAAATTCGACATCTAGCGTGAAATGACGCTAATGATGCTATATGATGCTAGATGACGCTAGATAGCGACAATTAGCGACAATGTCGCCAATTGTTTGGCACCTTTTCAATATCATGATCTAGCGCTAGATAGCATCATCTAGTGTCATTTAGCGTGAGATGACGCTAGATGACGCTAGATGTCGAATTTCAACAATCGGTAAAGGTCCATTAAACTTTATGTGTTTATTGTGTTAAACATCATTCGGATTAAAATATTTGATCAAAGTTCTAGGTATTATACCTTAATGTAATCTGACCAGCTGACCCAATTGCAATGTCAATGAATAGTATATGTTCATATGTATGTATGTATGTGTATATATATATATGTTATTAATTTGCAGCCTCGTTCTTAACAACCTCACACTCCTCTACAAAATCCGTATTACCCGTCATTATTTCCACATCTAGAGGAGTTTCAGGAATCCTCCTCCCAGTAGGATCCGACAACAAGAATACAGATATCATGAAGATACAAGTCAGTCCAGCAAACACAGCGAGAGGCACACGCCGATCAGCAACAGCGTAGAGGAGTCCCACATAGGTACCAGTAAAGCTGCCCACCCTAGCAGAAGCAGAGCTGAGGGACATGATCATACCTCTGTGGGAAGTCGGAGCTAGTTCACTCGAGTAAAGGTACATCATTCCGAACGCTGCAGAGCATGTCAAGTTACCAATCAGACATGCCACGTACTCCAGCGTCCAATCTTTAGTGATCTGCAGATCAGGCATGGCCAGGAAGTTTGAGAAGAGACCTACTGCTAGGATACTCAACAGGGCCTTCTTCCTACCGAGCCAGTTAATGAGCGGAATTGTGCTGGAGTAGCCGGCGAACTTGCTCATAGAAGCTGCTAGGTGACCTGTATACAGATCAGATGAGATCTGTGTCCAGCCGAAGGAGAAGCCATAAAACAGGACAGCTACAATTAGCCAACCCACCATGCCCAAGAGGGTTTCTTTTCGTAAGGTTGGATAAATCTTGAAATCTTTGAGTTGCTCAAAGAAGGTTAGAACTCTCTTTTTGTAGGTCAAGTTCACATCAGCCATTGATGTTTCGTTGTTGCACAGCCGAGAGAAGGATTCCAGGATTCGTTTAGCCTCCTCCTCTCTTCCTCTTACCAGAGCAAATCTTGGAGAGATGGGATATATCAGGAGAGGGATGGTGAGAATGTAGTTAAGAATACCTACTGTTAAGAAAATGTAATTCCAGGTCGGTATCAGGTAACCAAACAATGTTATCAGCATGTAGCCCCCAGACCAAACCATAAAGATAAAACCGTTAGTAACGGTTCGAAGATGAGTTGGGGTCAACTCCAGAGACCAAACGTAGATACCAGTTAGATTAATGAACATTCCGACCCCCTGGAAGATCCTGACGACAAGCATGACCTCAAAAGACGGAGCCCATGTCCCAATAAGAGTGGCAGTAGCTCCGATCAGATTACCTACTATTGCTCCGTTCCTCCTACCAAACCTATCAAAAACAGCGGTACACACGAGAAGCCCCAGTGTGGCACCTATAAAGAAGAAGCTGGAAATGGTAGTGAACTTAGCCTCAGCATCGCAGTAGAGCCCCCAGTCTATTGAGAAACTCGTCCTCTCGCTAGTCCACTTGAAGTCTGTTCCTGCCTCCAGACTATTGTCGCACACCGTCTTGCGACTATAGAATCCTGTAATATCAGTAGTGTCCGCCAGCAAAGCCGCGCACTTGTTCGAGAGGCATTCCCACTGGGTGTAAGGAATGAATCCTGCAAAGATGGTTACGTAGATCTGCATAGGGGTCTGGGTTGCAGTTCCAATAGCGGTTAGGAAGACTAGGATCAGTTTTAGGTTCATACCGTTGTAGATCCTGTCCACTGCTTCGTCAATAGTGAGCGGTCCTTTCCCCAGTTTATTTTCTCGTTCTGGTTCTGGACCAGTTTTCTGTTTTCTACCATTTTCCTGTTTTTCGTCCATCAAATGTTTCTGTATGATTGCTTTTATTAACTTTTGAATTATTTATTTTGACTTGGAGGATGCCAAAAACTTTAATCAATCCCTTTATTTAATTTCGAAAAACGAAACAACATTATATTTATAATAAGCTTACAACAATCGTAAAAAATCATAATAAAAATAGTACGGTAGTCAGTATAACACAGTGACAAAACGACTAAAGTGCATATGAACACGGAAGGAAATGGCCTCGATCCAAAAAACCTTTTGATTTGTTTCTCCTCTAATCAAGAGGAGAAACAGTTTTATCAATATCAAAGAATTAGTTGATTACGATAAACAAATGAATACCTTTAATAAAATTACGACTAAATCAGCGATTTTCTGAATGGTGTGAAAGTGTTGATAAATGGGCTAATCATTTTTGAGGCATGGTTCACTGGTTCAGTTCATTAGAGCATTGTCATTAGCTGCGAAAAAGTTCACCAAAACAAAAGTATGTGATACTGTGATGATGGCAAATAACGGCAAATAATATCAAGACACGCGGTCTCGTGTTGTTATACCTGATAAGAACATTATGTCCTTTACTGGGCGGCGCTCAGTCTGTATATTTATTATGAACATAATAGCCAGGTAATATGTCCTCCGCCCTCGCGTCTCACGTCGCTGGCTCCCGTTAGCACCAGTATTACAAATTAAGACCTGCAAAATTATCGTATCCACTTTCAGCTGAACCATTGATAGATTAAAATGTAAATCATTTTATGGTTAATTTGTCTCACGTTGCGACCTCAACAAGGTCGCTTCATTCTAGACAACTTCTGGCAATGTCTGACAACACAGTGGTTAATCAATAATTAACAAGGAATTATCCCACGGTGCGGAGCCTGCCACCCACTAAGTGCACAAGATATGAGGTGATTGGGCTTGCAGGTGAACGAGATGAGCATATTGAAATTTTGCCGTACTGTGTTCATACCCGAAACACCCCCCTCCCAATCAACTAATAACCTAAATAAAAAGCTACTAGGCAAAGAATTGACCGATAACCACCCCACAGTAACCACAGTAACCACAGTAACCACAGTAACCACAGTAACCACAGTAACCACAGTAACCACAGTAACCACAGTAACCACAGTAACCACAGTAGCCACAGTAACCACAGTAACCACAGTAACCACAGTAACCACAGTAACCACAGTAACCACAGTAACCACAGTAACCACAGTAACCACCCCACAGGACTGGTTGGAGAGCACAGTGTCCAGTACGAACCCCTGGGGAACTAACCTGCCCACTGAGCAGGACTTCACGGACATGAGGAGTAGGTTGACAGTACGGTATGACAAGAGAGTTATCAACTCTAAATACCAGAGGATAGACATCTTGTCAGATCTGGATAATATCCTGCACAACTCCTCTTCTCATCACGGATACTTCATTGGTACTTTTATTAGCTTAGCTTCTGTATATTGTCTGATATATCTGTAATCTGATATTACTCGAATTCGTTCTTTTTGTCCAAATCACTGTTTTGGGTGAGAGCGGTGTCAATAGTTAATTGATATCCTAACTTTAACAATAGTCAATAGTTAATTTATGTCCTTAACTTTTGACGAAAGCCTTTATTTTTACTACCTTTTATTAAATAGCATTCATTAAAGAGCCATTCCCTTCAACTAGATGGACGGGAAGTGGAGGATGATTTGCCGTACAGTTTCTACAGTAAAGATAGCGCTATGTACTCAAATACTCCCAACGATGTTGACTCCGAAGAACATTTTGGTGGAGTTCAGATATGTTACGGTATGTTTGACAAGTTACCAGGTTACCCACATGCTAGGTTACCAGGTTACCCACGTGCTAGGTTACAAGGTTACCAGCTTACTAGGTAAATTAACAAAGCAAATATCCCGTTCTCAACATGTAAAATTCATAAAACCGATTCATTTTATCAGCAACAATGTATGCTGAAATTCTTTCCTCTAATTCTAAGAATCTTATATCACAGCGATCACAGAGAGTTCGAGGAAGTGCAGTGAAGGGTCTCTGGTGACAGTGCCAGTGCTTGAAGACACGTATCTGATAAGCCAGTCTTTTGACACTCTTCACAACACGGAACCTACTCTAAAAGTGGGGGTTACTGGAGATTCGAAGCACGGGAACCTTACTGGTCCTGTCAGATCTCTCATTCGCTTCGATTTCCAAACTGCCTTGAAGGTACCGTTGTGAGGATTTTAATTTTACGAATTATTAATTGACACTGAAAATCTTGAGTTGGTAATGTTTAAATGGAAAAGAATTTTATTTTTATTTCATTATTATTGATACAGGGTTACAGAAAACCAGAAGTAGTTGACAATGGTACCTTAGTCCTCTCCTTCCTGGGGAGTGAGCTGGGGATGGGAGATGAGGCGACTATGATGGGTAGATATCTGCGCAACAGGAACATTCAGCTTTTCCGTGTTGAAAGAAACTGGAAGGGGGATGACCCTTCGGCATATGTTAGTATCAGCTATTATTGTATTGGTTCTGATTCTTTTTCCATTTTATTTTTGTGATCCCCAATGTATGCAAAAATGTGCATACCTATAAGTATGAAGCTATAATTCTTATTGACTCTTTCAACTTCAGGGTGGTTGGGCAAATGAGCTAAGGGCAGGGAATCTTGATAACAAAATGACACAAATCGGAAATAATTTCTTTGTCACTGATGAAACGGAGCATGAACAACAATACGTTGAAATTTCCAAAGGAGACATTTCAGGGTAAAATATTGAAAATATGAATTTAAATTTCTTGTTCTTAAGGAAAAATAATATAACATTTAATTCCGATCGAATAATTCTAAATAACATTCATTTCAGTTAATTACTCAATTTCAGGTGGATCTCAGAAAATTATGGACTGCTGATAGGTTCAGAAGATGACCATTTGAAAGGAAGATCATCCGGAATTGTAGCTCTGTTCGGTGCATCTGAAACAAAGGACAAACACATGAGACCAGTTCTCCAAATATGTGTCAAAGAGAAAGAACCAATCACTACTACTACACCTTCTACCTCTTCAACTGTAACCTCAACAACACACATCATTACATCTTCAAAATCTTCAACATCTACTTCAACCAGCACTCCTTCATCCAGTAACACTTCAACATCAAGTACTCAAACACCAACACCCACACAATCAACATCAACTTCAACCACCACTCCTTCTTCGAACAGCACTCCATCATCCAGTAGCACTTCAACATCTACTTCAACCAGCACTCCTTCATCGAGTAGCACTTCAATATCAAGTTCCACCAGCACTCCATCATCTAGTAGCACTTCAACATCTACTTCAACCAGCACTCCTTCATCCAGTAGCACTTCGACATCAAGTACTCAAACACCAACCCCTACACAATCAACATCTACTTCAACCACCACTCCTTCTTCCAGCACCACTCCATCTTCCAGTAGCACTTTAACATCTACTTCCACCAGCACTCCATCATCCAGTAGCACTTCAACATCAAGTACTCAAACACCAACCCCTACACAATCAACATTTACTTCGACCAGTACTCCATCATCTTCAACATCTACTTCAACCAGCACTCCATCATCCAGTAGCACTTCAACATCAAGTACTCAAACACCAACACCTACACAATCAACATCAACTTCAACCATCACTCCTTCTTCCAGCACTACTCCATCTTCCAGTAGCACTTCAACATCTACTTCCACCAGCACTCCATCATCCAGTAGCACTTCAACATCAAGTACTCAAACACCAACCCCTACACAATCAACATTTACTTCGACCAGTACTCCATCATCTTCAACATCTACTTCCACCAGCACTCCATCATCCAGTAGCACTTCATCATCAAGTACTCAAACACCAACACCTACGCAATCAACATCAACTTCAACCAGCACTCCGTCGTCCAGTAGCACTTCAACATTTACTTCAACGAGCACTCCTTCATCAAGTAGCACTTCAATATCAACTTCAACCAGCACTCCTTCATCAAGTAGCACTTCAACATCAAGTTCCACCAGCACTCCATCATCAAGTAGCACTTCAACATCAACTTCCACCAGCAGTCCATCTTCTAGTAGCACTTCAACATCAACTTCAACTACCACCCCTTCTTCAAACAACACTCCATCATCTAGTAGCACTTCAACATCTACTTCAACCAGCACTCCATCATCTTCAACATCTACTTCAAACACCACTCCATCATCTTCAACATCTACTTCCACCACCACTCCTTCTTCCACCAGCACTTCAACATCTACTTCCACCAGCACTCCATCTTCTAGTAGCACTTCAACATCAACTTCAACCACCACTCCTTCTTCAAACAGCACTCCATCATCTAGTAGCACTTTAACATCTACTTCAACCAGCACTCCATCATCTTCAACATCTACTTCAAACACCACTCCATCATCTTCAACATCTACTTCCACCACCACTCCTTCTTCCACCAGCACTTCAACATCTACTTCCACCAGCACTCCGTCGTCCAGTAGCACTTCAACATCTACTTCAACCAGCACTCCATCATCTTCAACATCTACTTCAAACACCACTCCATCATCTTCAACATCTACTTCCACCACCACACCTTCTTCCACCAGCACTTCAACATCTACTTCCACCAGCACTCCGTCGTCCAGTAGCACTTCAACATTTACTTCCATCAGCACTCCGTCGTCCAGTAGCACTTCAACATCTACTTCAACCAGCACTCCATCATCTTCAACATCTACTTCAAACACCACTCCATCATCTTCAACATCAACTTCAACCACCACTCCTTCTTCAAACAGCACTCCATCATCTAGTAGCACTTCAACATCTACTTCAACCAGCACTCCATCATCTTCAACATCTACTTCAAACACCACTCCATCATCTTCAACATCTACTTCCACCACCACTCCTTCTTCCACCAGCACTTCAACATCTACTTCCACCAGCACTCCATCTTCTAGTAGCACTTCAACATCAACTTCAACCACCACTCCTTCTTCAAACAGCACTCCATCATCTAGTAGCACTTCAACATCTACTTCAACCAGCACTCCATCATCTTCAGCATCTACTTCAAACACCACTCCATCATCTTCAACATCTACTTCCACCACCACTCCTTCTTCCACCAGCACTTCAACATCTACTTCCACCAGCACTCCGTCGTCCAGTAGCACTTCAACATCTACTTCCACTAGCACTCCGTCGTCCAGTATCACTTCAACATCTACTTCCACCAGCACTCCGTCGTCCAGTAGCACTTCAACATCAACTTCAACCACCACTCCTTCTTCAAACATCACTCCATCATCTAGTAGCACTTCAACATATATTTCAACCAGCACTCCATCATCTTCAACATCTACTTCAAACACCACTCCTTCTTCCACCAGCACTTCAACATCTACTTCCACCACCACTCCATCTTCTAGTAGCACTTCCACATCAACTTCAACTACCACTCCTTCTTCAAACAGCACTCCATCATCTAGTAGCACTTCAACATCTACTTCAACCAGCACTCCATCATCTTCAACATCTACTTCAAACACCACTCCATCATCTTCAACATCTACTTCATCCACCACTCCTTCTTCATCCAGCACTCCTTCTTCCAGTAGCACTTCAACATCAAGTTCAGCTCCAGAAGAGTGCATTCCTTGCCAAGCTGTTGTAGATCAAGAGTTCTTCGAGGCTGATGGTTGTAAAAGTTTGGAAATGGTAAATGTCACCTCCTGTCTCGGAAATTGCAGATCTTCCTCGAGGTTATTGAACGGGGTGGTAAGTTGTTTTAAAAGTTTTATTGCAGTTTTTAGAAATTATTATTTTCATAAAGTTCCATTATACGACTTGGTTGCATTTTAATGAATACAATTGAAATGTTGATATCAAAATCTATATATCAAGTAGGGAATGGGGTTTTTCTAAAAAATTAACCGCGTAACTGACAAAATTACGCTTCCATTTTTATAGATTGGAAATTTGAATGTTTTATATGTTATAATTCAACTTTCACATTATTTTACCGTTTCAGCTTGAAAGTAATTGTAGATGTTGTGTCCCAGCTGTTACCAAGCGAGAAGTACAGGTTAGTAATAAATGCTGGAATCAGACAAAGAGTTGTTCAGCACCTTTTATTAAGTTATTGAATAAGCAACTTTAAACAATGTGATCATTTTATTATTAATATTTCAGATTTTTGGCAATTTTTAGACAATTAATTTATTGATATTTTTATTAATATTTCTTTATTTATTGATAACGCTGCAGGTGGTATGCGAAGACGGCAGCCTGAAGCTGACAATGTATGAGGACATAGAGAGCTGCAGTTGTGATGTGTGTCCTCACCACCTCACTAGTGAGCCTCCAACCATGAGACAGAGTTTACTGAGAAGACTCCTCAGATCTGTTTATTAGGAACCTGTCAGGTGTGGTAGAATGGGTACCGAGCGAGGAACTGAAAAAGGAACCGGAAAGGGAACCGGAAAAGGAACTAAACACCTTACGACGATTATTTAATTCTGCTTGATTTTAACATGTTGTGTTGATTTTGCTCATTGTTACAATGATCTGCTTTATTGACCCAAAGTTTTCCGTTTTTTTCGTTTCTGGTTCAAACTGTTCTCTTTTGCAGTGGATCATTACTTTGTTCCAGAATACTTAGGGTCGATAAGGACTGAGGTAAATGCAAATGTTAATAATGAATATGTATGTAGTATGTATGATTATTAATTTCTCTTGTGAAATATCACAGTTTGATGGCATTCATATATACACAAATAAACAGGAACAACATCTTTTTTGTCGATAAAACATCTGTTAAATAATTACAAGTTTAACCAGAAAGAAAAAACAAAGCGAATACCTAAGTTTATTTCATATTTAAATGCAGTTAACACAAAATAATCTCTCAAAGAATATGTTGATGAAGAATTCGCCAGATGACGCACAGAAATTCAGCGCTGTCAAAAAAACAAAACATTGTGCAAAACAAAATAATTAAAATCATGTAGATTATAATTAGAAATTAGAATATCAATACCCGTGTTTATATTGAAACTTTTTTTCTGAAAAAGGCTTTGAGCTAAAAAATAACTTTACTCCTGACCACTTCATATTCATTCTAAAACTGGTGCTTTAGAATGAACGGTTCACAGAAATTCATAACAAGATTATCATTTAAAAGATCTCAAAGGTCACAAACGTTTTATTCCCCATTGTGCCCGACGTCCCGTTTATTGACCCATTTAAGCAGCACCTATCAAACTCCCCTCAAAGTGACAATGATGAACCCCATGTTGAACTATTCGTTATTGGTGTCAGGTCTGTGACCTGTGTCCGGTAGCAATGTGTATACTTCACAGTTCCCATTACCCATATGATCTCATATGTCAAGCACTGCTCCTCTCCGGCCCCTGTGGTTCTTCTCCCCTGCTCCCATTACTTGAATGTGCTGATACGCTGGGTTTGCTTTCATTTCCTCCAACTTCTTCTTCTTATCCACTTCCTGGGAGTAAAGGCAGCTATTGGTTAAAAGGTTTCTTATAAAGTTTCAGAATGCACTACTCTGTTCTTTTCACATATTTATCATAATTTGTATTCCAATTTAAATACGGATAACATAATTCCCAACAGAAAATCTTAAGTAAAAGACTCTAGATCCTACAATATACATGAATCTGTTAAAAAATAGCACAGTACTATACGTATTAAATTTGATTGCAATTAGGGCGTTTTAGGTTCAGCTATACAACATGGAGTCATGACATATGCTTCAAAGATCACGGTATATTGAAGCGCGTTTTAATTGCTTTTAATTACCAGGGCAGACTTGCAGCAAGCTTATTGGAGTTTACATTGCAAGTACAACAGCAACAGATGGATCATCAACATGTTTTAAAAAGTCAATAAAAAATCCAAAATAACCGGTATTTCATATTTTTGTATTTTAATTAGTTCGGTTAAGTTGTCTCTCAAACTACAATAAAACCGCGATCAAATCATAAATGATTGACAGTCTTACTGCTGACAAATATTAAATAACAGACTTATCGAGTAAATTAAATGAACTAAGAAGGATCTGGATCAACCTAAAGATTTAAAGTACATTTGTCTGCACAGTACTGTACCACAGCAAAGTGGAATTAAAAAGGAATTCATTTGGTTGTGCTTTAACTTTAAGTGTAGCAGTAAGCAAGTAAGCTTATAAAATGTAAATAAATTTGCGTTTAGCGATAAATTGCGATAAATCGCTGAGTAAGCGGCTTAATACGGATATAAAGACTGGAGTGGGGTCGTGTTGCAAACGTAATATGACAACGATCGAGCGATCAAAGTCATAAACTGCCTTGTGTAAAAAACATTTGCTACCTCCTCATCAGTTTTAGCGTTTATTATAATAATAGCGATTGCAAATGCAGCTAATAGGCTTCTTGTTGAGACTTTGCTAGCTTTAGTATAATAGCGATTGCAAATGCAGCTAATAGGCTTATTGTTGGGACTTTGCTAGCTTTAGTATAACTAGCAGGATTACACAGGATTACACAGGATTAAAATTAAATTATAGATCCATTATCATGGACCGTCATAATTGTTTACAGAAGTTAATGAAAACAATCATCTTTGCTTGAAGTCAGGGCCAGGGTTATCCTTAAGTCTTAATTATGACTAATTCGCGAGGTTCTCACCAAATTGATAGTAAAATTGTTTAAGTTTCGTGCATTTGAATTACGCTGACGCATATCTTCGGTGAAGCTATTTCGCTCTTCGGAGCAGCAAAGGAAATAAGTGCACGCACAGTTGACAGCATAGGAGCGCCTTTCTTGAAATTGAATATACTGTGGGGTGTTTGGTTGAATATCAAGTGAGCGGTGGCAGTGCATATGGAGGCTCTGGTGATTTTGAGGAATTACAGTTGAGTAAGGAGACAAAATTTCCATGAGATGATCATTGAGATTTGTTTCATTGATATTGCTGGAGTCGGTGATTACATTGCTTATTTCAATGATTGGCATTTGAGAAAGATTTTTGACTAATTTCGACCTCTGTTTTGAATACAAGTCACATATGTAAAGAACATGCGACTCGTCTTCGATGGTCTAGCAAGAACCCGTCTAACTCTTAAGTGGTGTCAAGACTCAAGAGACTAAAATAATTAGTACCTATTTAATTTGCGTTTTTGACACCACTTGGGGGTCCAAATTTTGGGCAATAAAATTCTTATTCCTTGGCCAATTTCTTATTTTTTCATGCTGATTCGACAAGCATAAAAACATTTGACCAAGTCAAAAAAGTTTCAGTTGTATATATTTTACGGTTTTTGCGGAAAGTCGCGTTAAAGTTGATGCCGTGGTGTCAGTAAAATGGCACGGATATATATATATCGTCTCGCTTTATATGTAGTAAGATAGCGATTGCAAATGCAGCTAATAGGCTTATTGTTGGGACTTTGCTAGTTTTAGTATAACTAGCAGGAACCCGTATAACCCTAAAATAGTGTCAAGACTCAAGAGACTAAATAATTATTATCTATTTAATTCGCGTTTTTGACACCACTTGGGGGTTCAAATTTTGGGCTCTAAAACTCCTATTCCTTGGCCAATTTTTTATTTTTTCATGCTGATTTGGAGGCCATTAAAGCATTTGACCCAGTCAAAAAAGTATCAGTTGTATATCTTTTACGGTTTTTGCGGAAAGTCGCGTTAAAGTTGATGCCGTGGTGTCAGTAAAATGGTACGGATAAACACATCCATATATATCGTCTCGCTTTATATATAGTAAGATAGTGATTGCAAATGCAGCTAATAGGCTTATTGTTTGGACTTTGCTAGCTTTAGTATAATAGCGATTGCAAATGCAGCTAATAGGTTTATTGTTGGGACTTTGCTAGTTTTAGTATAATAGCGATTGCAAATGCAGCTAATAGGCTTATTGTTGAGACTTTGCTAGCTTTAGTATGATAGCGATCGCAAATGCAGCTAATAGGCTTATTGTTGAGACTTTGCTAACATACCCCCAACGCAGCGTCAGAAATTACCTTGTTTTCCTCCTAAAACGTAATCTCAGTAAAAGACATACAGACAAAAGATAACTGAAGAAAAAGGCAAAGCAGTGGACCGATGACTAATACTCCGGTTAAAAGTTAGGCTTCGAAATTTTATTTATTATGATAGTATGAGAAAGTATTAGATTGTCTCAAAAGTTGCAACCCACTTCCAAATACTCACCTCACCAAGTTACCAGGGGTACTACACCTCCTGCACCTTACCAACCGAACTTTAACAATATTTTAGGCGCAGATTGCGCTTCCTAGAGCGAATTAACGTTTGAGAGATTGCGGACGAATATAGAACAATTTTAATGAGCAGGGTATATTCTGCGTTCTTTGTGACAATCTAATACCTTCTATCTTATTGTGCTGTAACAATAATACTATAAGAAGCAATCTAGGTCACGTGACAGAAGATGAATCTACCTGATTCTTGACTGGATCGGTCCTGGCTATACAAGCATGTCAGTATGATTCGGTCTTTTCTGTCATCTGTCAACTGTTCATCTGTATGTCCGTCCAATTGTGTTTGTCCGTGGGTGTGCATGTCATATAAATGCTGGTCTGGTAGGTCCACTACCGGTGTTTCAATGGTCGGTATCTCTGTGCTAAGATCCAACTCAATCTCATTATAAAACTCCTTGCTGCTAGTTCTACTACACAGGCCATCTTCAGGACAGAACGACACCTTCAAACAGTCCACGTCAACAGCTCTCTGTCTTCTCAGAGAACAGCTCTTCTTCCCGCCGTTTTGTGGGACTATAACTCTGTTAGAATACTTTTCGGCTGCATAGACAGAAGGGTCTGGGAGCTCTGTGAGTGGATCAACTTCTGGAAAATTAGTCTCTTCAAAGAGGTACGAACCCTCACTCTCAAGTGAGGAGTTGAGCACCTCACTTGAAGAAGGTACGGTATCTTGAGGATTTCCTCCTTCCTTCATGATCTGATAAGCTAACCTGTGTCTCAAATTATTGATGAACTCCTTTTTGCTATCATCATTATCAAGACCATGCGGAATATCCGAGCCATCTAGCAGACCTATTGTGGGCCGTTTTCCCAAATATTTTTTAGGGTGCATTGGGTAGGACCTCTGTTTCTTTTTCTTAAGAACAATCATAGTGTCTGATCTCTTTGTTATGGACCCCTGTGTGCTCAAGTCTCTGCTTTTCCTGGATGACTTGACCTGGAAGACGCCCTTAACTATGTCCCGTTTCTTTGGTGGTTCATTCAGGGCCTTCTCTCTTCTCAGCTCCTCAATCATCTCCTGTCAAGTCGGGTTTAGTGTGAGTGATTGTAACACTTGAATGAAAGGATAAAGCTTCAAACAGATTTCAGTATTATCTAAATTCGAGGGAAAAGAAAACACTTAAATAAATTTGTTAGTTGTCATTGTACTGCTTCTCTTAGTTTGTCAAAATTTCATTTTCAATCATAATTATTAATTAGTCATGCTAATTACTAATTATGTTCGGTAGTCAATAAGACTAGCTCGGTATACCACTAATAAACATTAAACAAAATAACCGTACCTGCATCATATCTTTAGTGAGTTTGTTTGGAGCAGGAAAAGGACTGAGTGTAGCTTTACGGTAGAAACAGTGAACTATTATAAACAGCACCACCGGTATAATCAACAGGAAGTACATGGCTATCACAAAATCAGGCTTTATCTTTATCGTAGTCTGGTGTGTTGAAAAGTTACGAGAAATTCAAGCTCTATATTTTTAGTAGCGTAAGATGAGAAACATGAAATATTTTGTGATCAACAAATGCGATGGGGTAAAAGGAACTTTTCCTCTGTCAAAAAAAGTAAGAAACAGTCGTGAAAATGTTTTCACCTCAGAGTGGTCAGTGTAGTTGACAATTTTAACAACACACGTATACTCTCCAGTGTGCACCTCCATAGTAGGACTGATACTCAGAATACCCACTGCTTTGTGTGTCTCTCCATCCACTTTTATACTGTAATCTGAAACAAGTGGTTATCATAAAACTTTGATTTGACACGTGACATAAATTGCAGCAATGAAACAATTTCCCTTCCGAGGAACTGGAGCTGCCCGACTCTAACTTGAGATGGATCAGCTATAAAACCTACCAACAGTATTTTGATATCTTAATGTGCCTATATTTGGGTGTGGGTTTGTTTTTGGGGACGTCAGAAAATAAGGGTTTTAAAATATTGATGAAATAGCGATTCTTTATGGCTGAGAATAATTCATTGCGGCTGACATTTCTTGACAACATCAGAATTCAGATAAGGCACATCAGATAAGGTTTTAATAATGTACTTGCTGCTAAGAACTTAGGAAGAGTACCTTGTTTGAGACTTTTAATATAATCGTCCTGTATGAAAGCGTCCCCATCATGATAGTCCACGTAGTCCCTTAGTCTAGAGGGATACAACCATGTCACTTCCGGGTAAGGAAGTCCGTCCGGTGTCTTGGAGTGCACTGTACACGTCAACGACACGTTCTCGCCTGGGAGATTACTTGGTTACTAGGTGGTTACTAGGTGGTAACTAGGTGAAGCTAGATGTAACATCTTCTCTCATGAGATTGGACATAACTTGGATCAGAGTTCCTATTATTATAGATTATTATGGTTAAATTTTCGTATATTAATTAAATAGGCTGTCTTACGTACAAACCTTTCTCAAAAGATATCTGGGTTCCATTTGAAGTGTCGCTGTGTATTTTATCATCCTTAGTGTACGAGAATGTGAGCTCCATGTTCACTCCCTCTAGAAAGGGTGAGCATGTTAAAAAGGAGAGCATGTGATAATATTGTGACGAGCTGAACTAGCTGAGGATAAGATTAAGGTTTTAATTTGAGGCATTAACTTTTTCCTCGTTGATAAGATCTACCTATTCTTACCATAATAACATAGGCCTCCAAGGAATTTATCGAATTCTCCATCCACACAGTTAATATTGATGGTACCATCAGTTTTGTAGCCGCTCTTACACTGTACCTGGTGGTTGAATTGTTAAAAGTGCACCAAAATAGCTTATACTTATAGTGATAGTTGCTTAACAATAAAAATCGATGTCTTTAAAACTTTATTTTACAAACATCTCAACAGTGAGGAATTAGACGATGTCAAAAGGTGCACCGTCTGTTCTGTTTAAGAAAAAAAAAAAAACATTTACAACATTTTATCATTATAAACCCCTCCGGGATAGAATAAGATTCTGATAATCCCGGCTCCCGCTAAATAGATTCTGATAATCCCGGCTCCCGCTGTTAGTTTTTTCCCGCTGAATAAATAACCCCGGCACAGCTTTTATAATCCCGTCCCGCTAATTTGGCTCAACAAGATTTGTTTTGTTTTGACATTCCATGAGAATTTCAACCGCGTACTGTCACGTGTTTTGATGACGTGTATCACGTGACTAACTACTACGACGCGCATTGGTAAAAAATGTCACGTGACCTATGGCTTAACGTAAGAACTATAAATACACTCGATCTACGTATCGGTCTAATTGCAGGCGCTGGCAAAACTCCAGCACACTGCTTACATTACTTAAACTCTTACATTAATTGGACCAGTTCCAAAACTTGTCTCGACGGTTACATTTGATTTTGTCCGGTTCGGTTAATTTTGTCGTGTTTGATATAAGCCATGTATTATAGTCGTCTACTTTGATAAACTTCATGACACGATATCATTATTAGCTTTTATCGCTTGCCAGGCTTAACTCGACGCCCCTTATCGATATTCATATTCATTCAACGTTCTGACTGAGGAATAATGTTTAGATATAACGCCAATTTCAAAAGTCATAGTACCTTAGTTGTATTTATTTGGTAGTCCCCAATTCCATTTCATATTTTCCATAATGATCTCATATATATTTAAGAGTAAAATGTCAAATTTGTTGGTCCTAGCACTAACCCGGAGGGGTTTATAACACATAACACCGGCACGCTTAAGTTATATTAAAATAACCCCTCGTGCTAAAGCACGTCGGGGTTATTTTCATAATAATCCCTCGTGCTTCGCACTCGAAATTATTATAAACTTTTCCCGCGCGTCGCGGGAAAAATTGAAATATAATCCCTGCGCATGCCGGGGTTATGTGTGTTATAAACTAAATCTACTAGAACGTACAATTTATATAAAGTTTAATGAGTTCACCTTTACTTCAGTGCCATGTGGCACCTCTTTAGCAGTGTGTAGGGGATCCAGAAAGTACGCAGTAGCATTTGCTGCTGTGATCTCACACGAATTACCTGAACATTAATAAGAGGATCAGTTTAAGAGTTTAGGAGGAAGCGATTACTTTTACTTCAGCAAACAATAATCAGTTATCTGTCTTAGAAATTAATGCAGTGGTTACTCATACTGGTTACTGACAAGTTACATTTTGAAATTTATGGCATGATCATTGCTCTACTGTTTACTTTTCAACAAGTTCTAGATAAACTAGAATTGAATTTGAAAGTGAGAGTGAAAGTACGCACCTGACAAGACGCAAAGAGGCTGCTGCTCGAGGTCCCAGTTCCCATCAACTCCACATGTTCGAGTATCAAGATCCGAGTTCAGGGAGTAATCATCCTCACATACGGACGTTACGGTTTCACCTGGTAAAAACTTTAGTTAGCAGTTCTCAACTAAAATACAGAGCTGGGAAATATTATTTATATTTAACGAGGATTAATCATAAAACTTTATGTTCCTTCGATTGTATCTCGAATTTGGTCGGCTAAAACGTGGATGCAGATTGCAGTCTACGATTAGTAATTACACTGCCTAATTTGTAGCAATCCAAATATATTTTTCGGTGGAATAATGTTTTGCAAATAAACTTCGTACATTATGATTATAGTGAAGAAGTTTACAAAATTATGTTAACACATCAAAGGTTTCAAATAAAAACATTAGGCCGCTCACTAGTCGAACTATTTCAGCTATCTAAATATAGCCGCGCCAATAAATTAGGGTTATTGTACTATCGTAACGTTCTCTATATAAGCATAATAAGAATTTTCTGTGTAAGTGTAACTTACTGGTAAACTTACTTTAACACTAATTACTGAGCTGCCATTTTCCAGACTCAATATTTGTTTTCGTTATTTTGTACCGAATGTGGAGCTTTCAACACTTTCTACAACGCCGACTTATGCGGCGAAATTTGTTTTCTTGGATGGGTTCGCCTCTAGTAGTTCAGCTTTCAATAACTCTGGGTAGGACTGTGAAAACACTTGGTAGGTTATAGAGAGGTTATTCGGTACTTTTTCTGGCTTCCAGATTTACGTTTTTCCAGTTTAAAAGGGAAGCTTGTTGACATTTTAAATTAGGAAATTAGGTAGCTCCAAATGTGTCATACAATGAAAGAGAAACGTCCAGATTTATTTGGAACTGACTCCAAGCATTTTGACCAATCACAACCAAGTATGTACACCACGTGACCGCTTTTTATTCCTCACAAAGTACGAATCTGGACGAGGGTAAACTGTTCTGCCCTGAACTTTGCCAGTAGAGGCCACAATTAAATAGCGAGTATGTAACTGTCTGGCCTGGGTATAACAACTGTTACTGAACAATGCTCCGATACTCTGACAGACTGGTGACGGGAAACAAGAACAGGAAGTTCCTGTTCTTGTCAGGAACTTGCTTTTATTCACAAGAAATACATATTTACATAATATTCTGCTGTCGACGTTGAAAAGAAGAAAAGAGATCGCGAAGCTTTTTTGACAGTGTAAATTTTAGTTCACAAACGTTTAAAAATTATGTCCTGAAAAAGTATACAATTTTATAAGTCTTCTCCGCCAAATCATTATGAAAATTTCATAGAATATACGACAAAATAAAGTCCTAATAAGGATCAACGATGAGGCAATTTATAGCTAAATATAGATTTCACCTGGTTTGAATTGTTTTTGATCACTAGGTGTACAGTGACCAGTATGGTTCAGATTGCAGGTATAATTACAGTGCTTTGTTTCTACACATTGTGGAAGAGGTGGAGTTATAAAACCACCTTCACATCTTAGCAGAGATCCGTCCTGAAGAGGATGTTATCAAGGTTTTATATAGAACTTATAGGTTTTAAAAGAATGAATATTTTTAAAGATAATTCTCGAGTTCCATTGCAGTCAAATAAAGCAGACAAGTAGGTGATAAAATACATTTGGCAGACAACTAAAGCACACCGCCCATTTACAACGCCAGGTTTAAAACGGTAATACAATTGTCACCAATTTATTTATAGATAAGTCTTATAGTAACTCCTGTCAAACGATACAAGATCTAAGTCTGTTATCCCCCGTGTTACTACAGTCTAGCTGGGACCTTACAACAATATTGTTACAAGATAACAATACTGGCCGGTTTCTGATGATGATGCTTAGTTGTAGTAATTACTTACTTACTTATTTACTTATTAGTTGTAGTACTTACTTACTTACTTATTTACTTATTAGTTGTAGTACTTACTTACTTACTTATTTACTTATTAGTTGTAGTACTTACTTACTTACTTATTTACTTATCAGTTGTAGTACTTACTTACTTACTTATTTACTTATTAGTTGTAGTACTTACTTACTTACTTATTTACTTATCAGTTGTAGTACTTACTTACTTACTTATTTACTTATTAGTTGTAGTACTTACTTACTTACTTATTTACTTATCAGTTGTAGTACTTACTTACTTACTTATTTACTTATTAGTTGTAGTACTTACTTACTTACTTATTTACTTATTAGTTGTAGTACTTACTTACTTACTTATTTACTTATTAGTTGTAGTACTTACTTACTTACTTATTTACTTATCAGTTGTAGTACTTACTTACTTACTTATTTACTTATTAGTTGTAGTACTTACTTACTTACTTATTTACTTATTAGTTGTAGTACTTACTTACTTACTTATTTACTTATTAGTTGTAGTACTTACTTACTTACTTATTTACTTATTAGTTGTAGTACTTACTTACTTACTTATTTACTTATTAGTTGTAGTACTTACTTACTTACTTATTTACTTATTAGTTGTAGTACTTACTTACTTACTTATTTACTTATTAGTTGTAGTACTTACTTACTTACTTATTTACTTATTAGTTGTAGTACTTACTTACTTACTTATTTACTTATTAGTTGTAGTACTTACTTACTTACTTATTTACTTATCAGTTGTAGTACTTACTTACTTACTTATTTACTTATTAGTTGTAGTACTTACTTACTTACTTATTTACTTATCAGTTGTAGTACTTACTTACTTACTTATTTACTTATTAGTTGTAGTACTTACTTACTTACTTATTTACTTATTAGTTGTAGTACTTACTTACTTACTTATTTACTTATTAGTTGTAGTACTTACTTACTTACTTATTTACTTATTAGTTGTAGTACTTACTTACTTACTTATTTACTTATTAGTTGTAGTACTTACTTACTTACTTATTTACTTATTAGTTGTAGTACTTACTTACTTACTTATTTACTTATTAGTTGTAGTACTTACTTACTTACTATTTACTTATTAGTTGTAGTACTTACTTACTTACTTATTTACTTATTAGTTGTAGTACTTACTTACTTACCTATTTACTTATTAGTTGTAGTACTTACTTACTTACCTATTTACTTATTAGTTGTAGTACTTACTTACTTACTTATTTACTTATAGTTGTAGTACTTACTTACTTACTTATTTACTTATTAGTTGTAGTACTTACTTACTTACTTATTTACTTATTAGTTGTAGTACTTACTTACTTACTTATTTACTTATTAGTTGTAGTACTTACTTACTTACTTATTTACTTATTAGTTGTAGTACTTACTTACTTACCTATTTACTTATTAGTTGTAGTACTTACTTACTTACTTATTTACTTATTAGTTGTAGTACTTACTTACTTACTTATTTACTTATTAGTTGTAGTACTTACTTACTTACTTATTTACTTATTAGTTGTAGTACTTACTTACTTACTTATTTACTTATTAGTTGTAGTACTTACTTACTTACTTATTTACTTATTAGTTGTAGTACTTACTTACTTACTTATTTACTTATTAGTTGTAGTACTTACTTACTTACTTATTTACTTATTAGTTGTAGTACTTACTTACTTACTTATTTACTTATTAGTTGTAGTACTTACTTACTTACTTATTTACTTATTAGTTGTAGTACTTACTTACTTACTTATTTACTTATTAGTTGTAGTACTTACTTACTTACTTATTTACTTATTAGTTGTAGTACTTACAGGTGGAAGTAATAAGTAGTTGTGATGGCACTGCACCAACAGCGTGGTTCTGAGCAATGAGTCAGTGGTTCTGTATACAGCTCCGTTTTCTATCCTCACATCATTACAAGACACTGGTTCTACAGCGGATAAAGAGGCAGGGTGCAGCAGTAGGATGATGAGTATCAACCTGTCGGGCAAATTGTTAACCAAATGTTAGCGGTCATATTGTTGACCGGTTAAAAATATCAACGGTTAAACGTTACAAGCAAATGATTTGTTTGCTGCGTACGTTCTTATTTAGAGCGATTTTAGCTAAAAATGTTAGCGGCTTTATAACGTTTGCGATCTCATTTAAGCCGCCGACCACATTTAAGCTTTAAAACACAAGGAAATAATTTGTTTGCTGCTTATGACCTTATACTTCCTCAGAACGGTTTCAGCGACCGAGAAACAGTTTTTGAAGGACAAACTATATATCAACCTGATTAACAACACTATAATTGTATAACCTGACAAACAATGAACATGTTTATTAAGGAGCAAACCTGCATGTGGCAGTAGCGTGTGATCTACATGGTCCCATGAAACATTATCTTCAATAAGGGGCTAGAGGCGACTGCTGGTGGCCTGATTTATTGCTAATTCTCTCTGACAAAAGTTAGCAATTTGTTATCTCAGTCTGTTATCTGTTATGAACGTATCTTCGGCTCTTTCTTTCACGTTCTCTTGACAATATCAGATTATTGTTCCATAAGTTTCTAAAGTGATGGAATATAAAATTTTGACATATAATATTAGGCTAAAAAATACTTGATCAAAATATCAAGCGAAAATCATATCTACGCAATAATTCCATTGGTCGCATGTACAGAATTATCAGAAATTTGTATCAGAAACATCGCCACAATGCAACTCATAAACAATGTTCCTATCCAGATATTCTACAACTCCAAACGAGTAATTAAAATCCACAGCTAGCAGGTTCTAGCAGGAATCACAACAAAAGTGTTAGTTTCACAACAAAAACAAAACTTATGAAATTATCAAGAAAAGCGTTGATTACCTACGATACAAAAAAAGCTGAAGTGGAACCTGTCAAGCATTATCTGGCGTCTACAATCTACATGGATCTTTATAGGCCTTCATAGGCCACAAATGTTAAACACTCAAATACAACCGGCCCCTGTAGCCCATCTTAAAACGATGGTTAAACCTCAAACAGTCGCTGTAACTGACCACACAAAAGCAGCACATAAAAGCAGCACGTGGTAACATGTTCCTAGCTGGTTCCTAACGTGGTAACATGTTCCTAGCTGGTTCCTAACGTGGTAACATGTTCCTAGCTGGTTCCTAACGTGGTAACATGTTCCTAGCTGGTTCCTAACGTGGTAACATTTTCCTAGCTAGTTCCTAACGTGGTAACATGTTCCTAGCTGGTTCCTAACGTGGTAACATGTTCCTAGCTGGTTCCTAACGTGGTAACATGTTCCTAGCTGGTTCCTAACGTGGTAACATGTTCCTAGCTGGTTCCTAACGTGGTAAAATGTTCCTAGCTGGTTCCTAACGTGGTAACGTGTTCCTAGCTGGTTCCTAACGTGGTAACATTTTCCTAGCTGGTTCCTAACGTGGTAACATGTTCCTAGCTGGTTCCTAACGTGGTGACATGTTCCTAGCTGGTTCCTAACGTGGTAACATGTTCCTAGCTGGTTCCTAACGTGGTAACATGTTCCTAGCTGGTTCCTAACGTGGTAACATGTTCCAAGCTGGTTCCTAACGTGGTAACATGTTCCTAGCTGATTTCTAACGTGGTAACATGTTCCTAGCTGGTTCCTAACGTGGTAACATTTTCCCAGCGTTAAAACAGAGACGAGTTTGCCACTTTATTGTCTGGAGCAAGCTGTGAACGTCATCGTGTTATGTGCACTCGGTACCACCAGGATTCCTATAATTTACTCGTACTGAAATAGGAATAGTAGTTCTTGTGTTCTTAAGGAATGAGTAATATTCATTAAGATCAGCTTGTCTTTAGGTACGAGCTCTGATACCCAGTTTACTCAGCTTCTCCCAAGGAATCTGTTTGGAAATATTTGACATTTAACTAATATACAAGGTAGTTTTCAACACGATTAGACAGCAAGCACAAAACTAATACCCAAGATGGCATGTTGCAATCCGAACAGCCACTACGTACAGCTGCTGATCAGCTGGTCAGAGAGCCCGGCAAAAGGACCGTCTCTAAAGGTAAGGTATGAGACTGTTGGTATAAGACGGTCAGTACGTGATATTGTAAGAAACAGATATTATATTAACAGATATAACTCCCTCCCATTGGGGAAATAGCAAGTTTCACCATGTGCCAAGGTCCTGTCAACAACTGGTTAGCAATACGTTCGCTTGTTCAAAATGAGGTTGTAAAACACAATAAACCGGACGTTTACCAGGTAAGGGGTGTACCTGACGTTTACCAGGCAGTTCCCGGCAGTTCTCAGTTTCATGCCAACATCATGGTTACCTAATACCTATCCTCCGAACAACAATAGAGATGTAACAGTAATGTAACAGTGATGTAACAGTGATGTAACAATGCTGTAACAATGCTGTAACAGTGCTGAAATAGTGATGTAACACTGCTGTAACAGTGATGTAACACTTCTGTGACACTGCTGTAACAATACTGTTACAATACTGTTACAGCAATTTGGTCAAATTTCACTACCACACTTAGAATTATCTACACATTTTTTACGAAATTCCATGCGAATCGGGTGATAACAAATATACTTGGATTTCTACCGCCTTGCTTATATGTAAATATTATTATTATGATTATTATTTGGAATTCAAAACAAAACAAAGAATTAATATAATATAGGTTATTCATTCTTTAGTGTAGATTATTTTTATTTTTACCATAACATTTTTTTGATATTGTCGAATTATAATATGATAAAATTGATACAATAAATGTTTGTAATATCCTATTGAGGCGCATGCCACCCCATTGCAGGTTTACTACTACTGTAACAATCATTTAATTTTAACACTGTTGTTTAAACACTACTGGGAACTCAGCAACAAACGGAATATACTGTCAAATGGGAGGTTAGGGCTAGTCTAAGGGTACTGAGATAGGATTAGGCTCTTCGACTGAGGCACCTGCTCGGATTTGTGATATCTATTATTTACAGTGTGCAACTTTCCACGTGCCAATACACCGTATGGCCGGCGACTGCATATCACGTGATATTACCACGTGTCACGTGATCTGCCAGCCTTTGGGGCTTCACTTGACACCTGTCTTAAAGTGTGTCCTGTCAATAACTCAATAACAACTGCAAATAACTATCAGAAATCTTTGCAAGAATAAAATACCGCATCTGCACTACTATCATATTATGCTGCACAATACTGTTACAAGCAGATGCTTTACGAAAGGATGCCACCACGACTGGTGTAAGTAAGAGTAATTGTAAGTAATACAAGCAGAATATAAGTAATGCAAAACATGGTCTATAACCAACAAAAGAAGATATGCTCAAAGATACCGCTGGCTTTTTCTAACAAAAGGTTCTATGGCGTAGGCATATCACAACTAATAAATCGGGTATAACCCAAAAGAAACACACCAAAGATGAGGAGTAAAGATGAGGAGTATGTGTCTTCACTCAGATCTATACTCAAAATCTTTATTAAACACTTCACAGGGAACATACAGACCAAGACGCGTGTAAACAGAACTGGTGCTTGCTTTGGTATAATTATATCCATTGTTTTTCCAGATCAAACCTTATTTTAAGCATTGTAGAACTCAAGATCACGTTTTTTTTCTGCCTTTATTCAAATTAAAACACTGTGAAGATATTAATCTTAAATATTATAATCTAATTATGATATTACCTTGCACTTGATAGAATCTACTACGAAGGGCGATATATATATTAGATATATAGCCGAAGAATGACCTGAAACTAAATCGACATCGTCTAAATCAAGATTATATTTAAAAGTTATCACTTTTCCGGATTGAGTATTGTACCACGGTAGCTCTGGTCAACACACTGTTCGTATTGTGATATAAATTAAAGATATTTGTCAGGACTGATTAAGACAAATTAATGGGACAAAAGAAAGTATAGAGAGGACTGAGACACTGCATTGGCTTGAGATCTAGTGGTGTATCACTAAATTATTTATGCAGTGTTAAGGAAGAAACTACCTATCTCCTTGTATCCTATGCTTTATCAAATCTCTACTGCAAGCCTTTACAACAGACAAGAATTGGTAGCAAGGTCAAAAAGAGAAATCATTTTATTTTATTATCAATAGACTTTCACAAAATATCACATAAAAACAAGTGGAAGAAGTCTTGGTCGAGAAATGAAATAAAACCGACAATAAAACCGCCACTGTTAGAGAATGCAGACGCCATTGGACCGGTGATAGTTCCACTGAATAATTCCGATCGTCATGCCGTTCTCATGCTTTGGAATGCAAAGAATTCATGCACAGAGAATGGGAGAATGAGTCTCCATGGTCTAGTCTGATTGATCCAATGAGATATGTTGAGCTTCATAAGGAACTAGTTAAGGACATGAAGAGATCATGAGAACTACTTTGCCTCGTCTGGCACATGGCTGGTATTCAGTGAATTATACAAAACATTGACATGGTGACTTTCGCACTGTGACTGTTCTCAAGTTTAACTGTGAAAGCTTCACAGTTCAATTTGTTAAGGTGGCAAAACTGAAGAAATTTTGCAGTTACATTTGTTGTTTTGGGGCCATTTTTAGCTTATTTGCAAGCATAATTTGTACAAACAATACCTTGTTCTATTTTACTCTAGAATGGAAATACTCAGAAGCGAGAGTGGAAGTTTGTTTTTTGCTCTTAAAAGTTTAAATACGATTATTCAGAATGATCGATGCACGATCTACCTATTAACTTCGGACCTTTACTGATAGTTGAAATTCGACATATGACGTCATCTAGCGTCATCTAGCGTCATCTAGCGTGAAATATCGCCAGATGATGATAGATGACGCTAGATGACGCTAGATGACGCTAGATGACGCCAATTAGCGACATTGTCGCTAAGTGCACGGCACCTTTCGAATGTCGCTATCTAGCGCTATCTAGCGCTATCTAGCGCTATCTAGCGCTATATGACGCTATATGACGCTATATGACGCTAGATGACGCTAGATGACGCTAGATGACGCTAAGCACGCAGCACTGACGCCAGGCGACAGATAGCGCTATTTTCATAAAATTTCCGCCCTTTTTTGCGACATCTAGCGGTATCTAGCGCTATCTAACGCTATATGTCGCAACGACATCTGACGCAGCGCTATCTAGCGCTATCTAGCGCTATCTGGCGCTATCTAGCGGAGAATGACGGTTTGTGACAGTTTACGCTAGATAGCGCTATCTAGCGCTAGATATCGCGGCGACAGCTAGCGCTAGATAGCGCTATCTAGCGTAAACTGTCACAAACCGACATTCTCCGCTAGATAACGCTTGTTAGCGCTAGATAGCGCTATCTAGCGCTATCTAGCGGAGAATATCGGTTTGTGACAGTTAACGCTAGATAGCGCTAGATAGCGCTATCTAGCGCTAGATATCGCGGCGACAGCTATAGCTATGGCTATAGTTGTTAAACGTTAAATATCTAACGTTGGTTATAAGTTTTATTTTTAACGTTGCAAAACGTTTATTATTTGACGTCAGATCAAGGTTACCTTATTAATATTAACTATAAGCAGAGTTTAAAATTCAACTACATTTTAAAGTTGTATGTAGGTTACATATAAAACGTTGTTAAACGTTAAATATCTAACGTTGGTTATAGGTTTTATTTTTAACGTTGCAAAACGTTTATTATTTGACGTCAGATCAAGGTTACCTTATTAACTATAAGCAGGGTTTAAAATTCAACTACATTTTAAAGTTGTATGTAGGTTACATATAAAACGTTGTTAAACGTTAAATATCTAACGTTGGTTATAGGTTTTATTTTTAACGTTGCAAAACGTTTATTATTTTACGTTAGATCAAGGTTACCTTATCAACTATAAGCAACGTTCAAAACTCAACTAAATTTTAACGTTGTATGTAGGTTACATATAAAACTTTGCCGGCTGGTATAGGCTTAGACTAATATTTTGAGAAAAAGCGGCGCGTGATAGTAAATTACGAGTATCACCCGTTAACGAGTGAGATTCGTCCAGTATAACCTGTTTATGCTCTAACCATAGCCCTCTCGCTAGTAGTACGCTTAGACACATGGCTATGTGAAAGAAGATGATGTAAAGATCTAAATGTTAAATTAGCATTTGCAAATTAATAGTATTGAAACCTCGCACAGCAAGTTATTAAAAGAATGTAATGAGAGTCGAGCCGAATTTATTGTTCAGTAATCACATATATCGTACCCACGAGTTTTCAGTTTACGAACTACGCGCAAGTGTGAAGTGCAAGCGCGAAAGCTTTAGTGCAATTTAGCTACGAAAATACCAAAACCCTTAAAATGCGATGCATTCAGTATTTAGAATTAATATATTATAAATTTATAAGTTATGTCAATCCTCTTACCTGGGGACCCAGGTTTTATGTACATGTTCATAAACATTAAGATTTGGCGAATAAAGATTTGGCGGAATGACAGGCTGAGCGCGGCCCAGTAACAATCCTCGGGATCGGAATTATTTTGGATAAATACTTTACAGCTTTGAGCTTCGAGTAATCTATTTGACGATGTTTGTTGTTGGTTGTAGCGCGATGCACTACTGGGCCGCGCCGCGCAGCCAATAATATAATGCTTCTTGCAACCACTAGTGCTTTACTAAACATACTTGGTCAGTACGTTACTGTATGTACGAACTTTTAAAAGGTGTCGAACTGTACAAATTTTAAAAAGCTGTCGAGGAATTTTTACCGAATTTTTAAAAAAATTTTTGTTTTTTAATCAGTAATCACTTCAGTCCGAAAAATTTGTTATTTTTGTCCGGGAGGTTACATTTCAGATTTAAAATATTAACATGCATCCGGCCATCTAATCCGCACGTCATCGTTTCCCGCCATTTTAACACAAATTTTTGCAATTAGCTTTTTATTATATATTTCGAAAATTTATGAGGCGAATTTTTCCCAAACTAATCCCGAACTGAAAAAACGTGCCGAACTGTACGAATTTTTTACGACTTTTGTACAAACTGACCAACTATGTTACTAAATTGGCGATATGCACCATGTCGCGCCGCGCATCCAAAAATGCTTCTCGGTATCCAATAATGCTTTTAGTTTTCGGCGAAATGCACCACTGAGCTGTGAAAGATTGGCATCATGAATCAACGATGTTAGTAACTTGTATAAATTTCGTCGAAATAGTACGTGCCGCTTTCTTCCGATCCCGACACACACACACACACACACACACACACACACACACACACACACACACACACACACACACACACACACACACACACACACACACACACACACACACACACACACACACACACACACACACACACACACACACACACACACACACACACACACACACACATACACACACACACACACACACACACACACACACACACACACACACACACACACACACACACACACACAGAGTTAGGATTACTGTTACTGTGATAGGATATGATATCTTGTGCTATATGTAGCGACGACATCTGACGCAGCGACATATAGCGCTAGATAGCGACATCTAGCGCTAAATAGCCTGGACTGTCACGACCCAAAATTCTTCGCTATTTAGCGCTATCTAACGCTATTTAGCGCTATCTAACGCTATCTAGCGCTATATGTCGCAACGACATCTGACGCTATATAGCGCTATCTGGCGCTATATAGCGCTAGATAGCGTGAACTGTCGTAAACTGACTTATCCCGCTATCCAGCGCTTGATGTCGCCTGCGTCAGATGTCGTCGCGACAGATGTCGTCAGATGACGTCAGATATCGCTAGATGGCGTCAGATAGCGTCAGATGTCGCGGCAACATATGACGCTAGAATATGACGCTAGATGTCGTCCCTAGAATTTTTATGAAAATAGCGCTATCTGTCGCCTGGCGTCAGTGCTGCGTGCTTAGCGTCATCTAGCGTCATCTAGCGTCATCTAGCGTCATATAGCGTCATGTAGCGTCATATAGCGCTAGATAGCGCTAGATAGCGCTAGATAGCGCTAGATAGCGACATTCGAAAGGTGCCGTGCACTTAGCGACAATGTCGCTAATTGGCGTCATCTAGCGTCATCTAGCGTCATCTAGCGTCATCTATCATCATCTGGCGATATTTCACGCTAGATGACGCTAGATGACGCTAGATGACGTCATATGTCGAATTTTAACTATCAGTAAAGGTCCTTAACTTCTGCAATAAAGCAAGTTTTTTGTGTAATATTGACTTACCAATATTGTCGGATATTACGTGAGCACTGCATGGAGGGCTTAGCGGTCACGTAATTTCCGCCCGATAAGGTATAGGAAAAAGAAGGCCTTGCACAGCAACATAGCTCTAAATTACATTCGTTATCGGCTTGCTCAAAGTCAACTTATTAGATTAGATTTAGAAAAACGGTGTATCTAAAGACCGCACCTGTCTACATTAGCCTATAGAAACGATAAGACACGCTAGAATCAGTGAAATAGTCAGATTGGGGAGAAGCGGATAATTGGCCAAGAACCGAAGTATGCTGCGAGGAATTTGCAGCTTCACAGTCTATGTTTGATAATTAGCAAATTAATCACTCACCCGGAATGTGACGCTTCTGTCACATGTCAGATTGCGTGTTCTGTTAACAAGCCTACGTCTTGTGGCAAGGCCAAGAGGAATTACAGAAATTATGCGACACAAGTCACAAAAATGTTGATGAATAAGAAAACTCTTCATAGAAGACGTTTACCGGTATGTCAAACCTTTCGACCTATTTTCAGAGGATTATGATTATTCTAAAGTATTTTCCTACTACTTCTCAAGAGTTGCGCTGAGATTAGTGGCCAACATTTGAATACTGCTTATTTTGCATTTGCAACTTAACCTCGCCTCGGTGTTGCGAATTAACAATCTTGGTGGTGAAATGTCTGGCAAATAAAAACTTACAGAAGGTATGAACTAGGAAGGTCACTAACTTCAGATGGAAGATAAAAAGGAGCTCTGTACACAGGGTGACTATTCTGATCTAAGTGGATTATCACACGTTCATGTCAATACCACACTTACTCAGGTGTGGTAATCACAGAGTAATGTTAAGACCACTCAGGTGCGGGGTTATTGCCGTGATTGTCTACTACTGATCACCATCCATCTAGCAGTACTAGGTATTATACCGGGGTAGACTGTATAATTATTATGGAGATACAATGATAAAATAATTTGTATGGTTAAGCAAGCTAAGCGTTTATATCTCCATTTAGACCATCTTGTCGACAGAGCCTCTAATAGGGCTGTCTGAATATTGCACGTGATGCCCATATAAGGACTGCTGCACATGATGCCCATGTAAGGACTGCTGCAGCTGATCCTTCTTTGATTACGTTGTGAAATTGATGAGTTCAACTCAATAATGTGCAACAATTAAAATACGTGGTTATGGTATATTGGTCGGATGGAAAACTTGTCGTTGAAAAAAAAAGAAAGTTTATAACAAAAGGAAATGCTGTTACAACAATGACATAAAGTATAGAAAAACCGAAAATCACATTGTAACAAATTATATAGCAATCTTAGACCACGATCTTTTGAACAGTTGGCTGACACAATATGATAATTACTTAATTATTTGCATATGTTGTTGTGATAATTAGGGACAATGGAGTACCGTGTGATAATAATGGTCTTTGGAATTGATTAATTGATTAATTAATTAATTAATCAAAGAAGTTCTAAAGTATCGGAACCAAATCCAGATTTTTCCCGAAAGAACCTGATTTTTCTTTATCTGCAAAATTGGAATTAATTTGACTGTCCTTGAAGGAGAATTATAATGTACACTTACTAAACAGGGAGTTCTTTATCTGCATTTTTCATGCTTTAAAGCCTTAGATTAGATAATATAACTCAAGATAAGATTCAACTAATAAGTAAACGGAAACCGATGAACAAATTGGTGTCAAGTACGTGTAAGAACCAATTGCATACAGTAAATTATAGGCGATGGATATCCAATATCCATTGTACCCATCGAGCCACTTCTTTTATGTTGACTAAATGGACACATTGTTTTCATTGTGTTCAGAAAGCACACATGAACAACACTAAATTTCATTCTACCCATTATGATTTGTGACGATTAAAGAATGAACCAACGGACAACTCTCACCTCTCTATTACGATTTTACTACTGATTGTTAGAAAAGTGAATAATTGCATTAAAAATGAGACAAAAAAAACTGTTCCGGACTCGCTTGATCAAAAATGTTTTATTCCATTATTGGTTACAAAGACATTGACACGTGATAAATTTAACTTCGGGCTATTTTAATAGTTTGATGAATAATCTGTTTTTGCATCAATCCATAAATACAGTCGTTTTACTTTTAGCAGCCATAGTCACCATAGTTACCATAGTTACCATAGTTACCATAGTTACCATAGTTACCATAGTTACCGACTCAGCAAATCAAAATTTAATCAGTTATCACTTGCACTAATTCTGCATGACTGTAATGAATTAAAAATAAAGTGAATGTAATTTACTCCAAAATAGTTCCATTCGATGAGGCTGTAAGAACAACCAGATTGACATTAATTCATTAAATTCATGTATGCTGGACTATTAGTATTAGTTAATAGTATTACAGAATACAATCAGGTGTAAACTGTAAGTAAACAAAATTAATCCAGACTGAGACATTTGTAGAGGTCTTTTTAAGAAGTAAATATCATAGCCTGGCACAATAAAAGATATAGCCATGTCAAAAGCAAATAAACGTGCCAGTCAGAAGTTAAAGAACAAGCCTGCTTCTTTGAAGTATCTCGTGAGGAATATGACAGGATATTTCAAAGCAGATGAAGCGTGCGAGTAAGGGCCAACCTTTAGGTAATACTCAAACAGCGTGTACAATGTTCTGTTACACGTGCAATGTTTAGTGGTAGAACCAGCTGTGCGTATATGTGGTTAGAATCAGATTACCTTTTAAGCGGACGACAGAAAGGGGCGGAGATCAAAGTTATAGACAGAGAAGGTCTATAGTTAATAGAGAGCTAAATTATAAACTCGGGTAGTTGAGCAGGCGCAGTAGAGCATATACCATTCCAAAACGTGGATAATTTTAGGCGGGCAAACATTCAGCCTTGATCATTTTGAACATAATCATTTTTCAACATTTGAATATTGTGAACATTGTAAAAACCATGGTACAGGCGGAATCAGTTATTTGTGTAAAACTAAAAGCAATGAAGAAAAATATACCCTAACACCTTCAATAACGTTGGATGAGATCTGGAGTAAAATAGACAAGCAACAACAATATACATCAACTGGGAATTGGTACTTAAATGTACGTTTTTTAACCATAAGATTTTAAAACTTTATGGTTGACATCACCCAAGGTGCAGTTGCTTTCGGGATAACATTAACCAATAAGGGTTTCTCTCTGGAAGTCAGCATTGTTACATGTGTTACGAGTGGTGTTTTGACTCGCGATTGGCTGACGAGTGCGGAATACTCAGCACGTGTTGTCATGACAACTCAACAACTAACAGAGAATGCAGTGAGCTCGTTATATGTAGTCCCAATTTGCCGCGTCTGGTGTCGCCATGACAACCCTGTCTCTGGTCCTAAAGCAAACTGTAAATTTAGATACACAGAGATAATTAGGGTGAGACAATACTTAATAGTTCTGATAATCACAATTAAGAAGTAGGACAACACAAGAAAAATTACGTATCTGAGCACTAAAGATAGAAATTGAGGAAGATTAAGACATTAGGGAGCTGCGAAAGAGACAAAGGCGGACCTGGCACTCATCACTACCGACCAACTACAATATACCAATAATATCACACGACAATCGTTGGCAAAATAGCACCAATTTACCAACAAAGTTCAATTAAAGTACAGGTAAGTTCATATGGTGATTGGTGGTTGTGTGTCATGAACACATGTCCTTATATGGACATCACGTGCAATACCGTGAATACAAGCAGCAATACACATCCCCTGCTCACTGGTGACACTCAATAACAGCGATGAGTCAATGAGCGTGTATTCTCGCACTGACCACCACATATAATTAGGGACGTGATTTGACAAATGTGGTCCCAACACTATCATGATAATAAGCGCTTATCTGTACTATAACGGTTAGTATGGTTACTGTGGTTACTGTGGTTACTGTGGTTACTGTGGTTACTGTGGTGACTGTGGTTACTATGGTTACGGTGGTTACTGTGGTTACTGTGGTTACTGTGGTTACTGTGGTTACTGTGGTTACTGTGGTTACTGTGGTTACTGTGGTTACTGTGGTTACTGTGGTTACTGTGGTTACTGTGGTTACTGTGGTTACTGTGGTTACTGTGGTTACTGTGGTTACTGTGGTTACTGTGGTTACTGTGGTTACTGTGGTTACTGTGGTTACTATTAGTATGGTTACTGGCTATGGGCTTAATGTTTTCACAATTCATATCGTATTAATAGAATAATAAGATGATAAGTATAATTAAATTGAAATCGGGAGCACCATTTAAGCAATCAAAACGGCAAAAGAATTAAGCAGGTGCTACATCTCGAAGTTGCGTCTAATTTAACAGACCTCTGGAGAGGAATGCAACAATAAAGCTCTTACAACTCACTCATAAACATGAGAGGATGAATATAAAGTAGAAACTCAGACGATCCCAAAGCTAAGGGTCGTTATAAGTTCCGTAACCTGGTACAAGCTTCTTGTGGAGTCTACTACTCTCTATCACTACTCACTACTTTTAGTCTGATCCAATGCAATTACCCTGGCCAGAGCTATATGACTAGACCTTCATAACTGTACAACTTACACCTTGACCTATCTGGAGTCAGCTATTTTTACATGGCAACAAACCAAACAGTAATAGTAGTGTACATGCTGCACAGCTAGAACAGTTGTTGTGGCGGACTGCAGACTCTATTCACTATTGGGTCTTTGCAAAGTCCGCTACGCCGAATGTTCAGGAGTGGCCAGTGGGGGTCAAAGAAAGAATTTTATTCGTGTATTGAAACCTTTGGTGAACACAGTCTGGTATCTAAACCATCGCTTGCCTTTTAAGATCTTTATATAATTTGCCGGTTTCCTAGTTACCATACAAAAATACCGAAGCAAAATAAATATGAAATAAGAAGATTCTGCTCTGAAATAAAAATTTAAACGATTTTATGATCATTTCCAATACTGTTTTCAATCAATTCGTTGTAAGTAGTATAACTATATTATGGTTTCAAAGACGCCGATTTAAAATGAGTTGACTAATAAACTGTTACGAAGTTTCATAATGTGTTAAAGACTCAACATTCAAACCAATAAAATGATCTAGAGTCCTCGCAAAAGAATTTAGTCAGTTCTGGTCGAATGTGTCTGATCAGTCACTAAAATATAACGCGTTTCAGAATCTTTGACAGCTAAATGGACGAACAGTGAG
The DNA here is from genome assembly GCF_026151205.1 of Bolinopsis microptera. Taxonomy (NCBI): domain Eukaryota; kingdom Metazoa; phylum Ctenophora; class Tentaculata; order Lobata; family Bolinopsidae; genus Bolinopsis; species Bolinopsis microptera. The sequence goes on along the minus strand of NC_087078.1, from coordinate 4,282,008 downwards.
CTAATACTGTTGGTGAAAAATCAATTACATATACAGAATATGATAATTTCTAAGCCTGATTACTGATTACTGGCGGCGCTCAGCCTGTCATTCCGCCACATCTTTTTACGAAAACAAAAGCCTGAGGTACCCAGGTAAGATTACTTAGTATTACCCATTGTCTTAAGGGTGGAGTTGACGCAATCAAATAGAGTTAAAGTTACAGAACAAGAATCAGCAAATGACTCATCATCAACAGCAGGGTAAATGATGAATAATAAATCTGTGTATCTAGCAGCTCATGCGAGTCAGCTGCTCCTCTAACTATAGATCTGTAGCTGGGTTTAAACGCTAATTTTGCGAGCACTGCAGTTCCCCAAGTGCTTCTGCTAGTAGTGATACTAAACGGTTACAGAGCTGATAGGAGGAGCTTTTGTTCATGACCACATCAATAATGGTCTATTTTAACTGCAACTACGCTGGGAAATAGAGATGGTAAATCTACTGAACTGTACGTGACGTCTACGTAGTACGTGACAATGGAGGACAGAAGAGAAGGGTAGTAGTGGAGCTCATGGGGAGGGCTTGTAATAGGTCATTATATATTTGAACTAGACTTGTCGGAAGCAAAGATTACATTGATTTCGAGGACACAAGAAGAGCGTCTAGGGCATATATCCTATTATCTCTTCTATGATGGTTTGGGATTGAGAGAAAGGAAAAGGAGAAACGTCTAATTGATTGGAATTAAGTTCGTTTTGATGAAAGCTAGACGGACTGGGATTTTAATTAAATCTTAATTAAACTAATTGAACTAATCAAGTAAGTTGAACCCTGTACATGGTATTAAATTTGGTTGGTCGGCAGTTGTGAAATGCTTTCATTGCTCGCAAAATAAATATACCTTAACAGATTTATCAGAAATAACTATCTTTGAACAAAACGAGTACCAGCGGTCTAAATTTCTACTCAACTACGTTCAAATACAATGTCGAGATGTGAAAAACGCGTGCACTGATAAATGATAATCCAACGTTCTTGTACAGTTTCATACAAAGCAAACAGATAATACCAGATAGTACTAGGCAGGAAGAGCGAGGAACTGGACGTATTTTGTTAAACACTAATTGTCAACTTAGTAACTCAATAACAACACAAGCTATCACTGTCCTGAGAAGCACGACTGAACTGTGTTAAAACTTAGCAAGTTTATGACAGATCTGATATTGGTGACGTCCTTTCGAACTGAACTGCCTTACAGTTACATCATCAGTTTAGTTTATAATTAACAATACAGCCAAATTCAGTATTGTAACAGATTAGAAATATGGAATAGTTTTTCTGTTTAAACCTCAATGTATATTCTGTATAAAAGGGGGCTTCATGAGGTTTTCCACCTAATGAATATGTGCAAGATTATAATTAATTTCTACAAAAACGCATGTTTTAATTTTTAATTAGTCGCCGCATTCCGGCACAAATTAGTTCAGGTTGACCATTCCATTAGTTTTGTTGGGGTCTGAATGTCCTGCTTCTAGTTCATGGTACTTACTTAACTTTTAACAGCTAAGATTTAATACTAAAGTCGGGAAGGGTGAGTCTCTGTGAATAATTGAATATTTGTATGTATATATTATGTTTTTATATTATTGAACTTATGCGAACTCTAACCTTAAATTTGACCCTGAATCTAATATTAATAAAAACGTGCCAGTTAAACGTATGATTTGCACGTGCTCGATACAGTTAACCAGTATCATTGCCAGACAATATACTACAGACCACGTACTACGACAATTCGAAGACTAAAACAATAATAACTGATTAATTAAACGCCTCAATAGTCTCATATCCTACCAATATACACGTACCACGTACAGCAACACTTACCGAACTTATCATTACTTTATCATTACTTTATCATTACTTATCATTACTTTATCATTACTAGTAAATATTTAATTAATACTTTAGAGTCAAGGTTACTGCAATGTTTGCACAGAATCAACAAATAACAGGTCCCACCTTTTGTACTTTAGGGTTTAAAGAGTCGCGCTGATTTCATCAATTATCAATATCAACTGCAAACTGTTAAAGCAGTAATAAACATTAAACATATCCTATTTGCGATATATTTCTATAACAGTAAGCAAGTCCCTCACTACCTTGATGATAACTCACCATTTCTCATTCAATCAATACTTTTTCTTGTAATAATGAGAATATGCATAATCATGAGCATGGTAATCACAAAATATTATAACCCTAACATAATTATTTACAATCTATAAATAACTTACCGACGCAATAAAGCACTGGTCCTCTCTAAATTATAATTCGCTATTCTTTTGTTGCCTGCGGCTATTAATTAAAAAGGCCTACTGCATAACCACTAACAATAAAGCCTACTGCATAACCACTAACAATAAACCTTTATTAAAGGTTATCGATCAGCGCCAATGGCATCTCTCTTTCTCTAGATTTGTAATACCTAAAATTAATAGAAAGTTAACGGGTAATACTCGTAAAATATTTGTTCCAGATTGTTTCAATACCGTCGACGAGTCCAACTAGGCGCGCGTCTTGGTAGGTTATAAACCTACAAGTAGAAAGTATAAACGTAGCCGAATAAGTGCTCCGATCTTATAATATTAATAATACAAAGAAACCGAACTAGAATAACGTGTACCATACAATTACAACTCAGGTAGTCCTCTGGGATGTATTTTATAAGGTGACCTCACTCTTTAATACTCCTACCTTATTAAAAGTTATTTGACTGGACATTGCGTGAACGGATATAATTTTGAACGGACATTAAAATGGACGCTCAAGGGGCCATCTATACTTAGGACGTCCGCCAAAATTTGAACGAACATTAAAATGAATGGACATTAAATGAACGCTTAGGCCTCTAGCGTCCAATTAATGTCCGTTCAACTTCAAATAAAGTCTGATGAGGTATGTTAACTTTAAAATGTAACTCATCATCGGACCGAGAAATATAGTGTTTATCTATAGTACATTTGTATTAAAATGTGGACGGCATATAAAAAACTAAATTGAGACACTTCCAGCAACAACAAGTTTAAAAAGAGCTAATGTCATTGTGTTGACTGTTTCGACCTGTTGAAGGTTTTGGCTCCGTAACTCTGGCCGTATCTAAACTTCAAGGCTCAAAATAAAGTTAACTAGTGAAGATTTATAATATAATTATGACGGGTCTGCGGACAAAATTAATTGCAAACAAACTGCTTCATGACTCGTTAAATTAAAATGTATCACAGAAATGCGGGAAAATTAACTGCTTAGCATACGGAATGTTAGTTAAGAGGTGTGCTCGGATTTTAGCACGTCAACTTACTTAACGGTCTGATTTGTGTTTGTAATTTTCCATGACTTTTAGAGATTATTTATTTATTATATTTCATTAGATTGTGACGGCATTTATTTAACTACGTATAATGGGCTCTTTTTAACTAGGTCTAGAGTATGGAAATTCAAATTCTGATAATATGGAATGTCTCCCAGTTTGAGACTCACTCAGGGATGCAGTCCAGGGCCAGACTCTCAATTGTAAAAGATAAATTTTAGGACAGAAAATTTTATTTGCTATTATACACTTCAGAAATTTAGATCAATTTATATCTGGAAGATAACTAATTAAAACGAGTAAATAAAGGTATTGACGGATGTTACTCGTCTAAATTTCTTCGAAGTAGCGCGTGCCGCTTTCTTCTCGAAATATTGGCAAGTGCTACGAAGTAGCGCGCCGGGCCAGACCATGGCATTAACAATGGTCAAATAAAGGTAGTAAAATAATGTAGTAAATACAAACAACAATGTGAATATTAAATAAGTGAAAGTCTTCATAGCAAAGCCAAAAGTCCATTTACCTTAAATTGGGTGGCAGCAATGATGTGAGGAAGGAAGGTAATCTAAATTTTAACTGGTTAGGAAGATGTTGACCAGGTTGGTTGTCTCTCTTTCACTTTCAGGAAGATACAGGCTTCTGACTATCGTACTAGAATCATCGCTGAAGTAGATTTATATACAACAACTTAAAAGTGTACACATTATACCGATGAACTTAATTAAGAATCTCAAAAAACGGCCGCACGGATATAATAATATCTAATAACAATCAACAATAATAAACGATACTGATACAATAATTATAGTGACTAACCGTAATTAAAGACAAAAAGAAAATCGCGATCATTTAGGTAAAAATCGCGGCGCCGCGACATGCCAAACTAGGCAAAATTGCTGCGAAGATCTCGAAAATCGCGGCGAAAGATAATGTATTTGCAGAGCAAAGTTGGATGTCATATATTCGTTAACTAGCTCGTTAGTCTAGTTAGATTAGCTATAAATACTGAGCAGTCGAGCTGCAGAGCTTGTTTTTAGATCAGCCCTTCCAGACGATCTCGAAGGTTCTAGTCAGAACCGAACTCGATGTTCCACTTCGAACCTGTACTTATACACATAATATTATTAGGTAACTTGTGATAATACTTCACCATAATAAGAATATATTTATTATTTACCATATACTGCTAAAAGAAGATTAAGGTAACCAGCTTAGGGTCACAGCGGGTAACATTTTTTTCTTGTTCCAAGGAAATTCTAATTAAAAATTACCAAATAGGCTGATAACAGATAAATCTGATGCAATTTTAAATATTTCATGCAGAGAGGGCTTCTGAATATTTCGTTAGAACTTGACATGATTGTTTCATTAAAGGTCGTTTTTGCTGGACATTACCAATTCCAATACACAATATAAATGAGTAAACTGCAAAATTCACATTTGTGTTGTTTTCTTTTTCTTTCCAGTACCTTACCTTTTAGGTACCCTTAATTGTTCAAAGTACTGTCGCCACCCAAAGTTCTGAGCGACCCTTAATTTTAACGATGATGATAATTATTTGCAACCATATCTTTTCTTTGCGGTTATAATTATATTATTATTAGGGCATAGGGGGTGCACGATAAAAATAAACTTGCTCGGATTTTAAAAATTTTTGTGCCACTGTTACTGTTAGTGTTTTCTAGAGACTGTGAGAATTTTCATCATACCAAATTTTTCGTACCTTTTTGGAAAGATCGATGAGTTTCGCCTAGGTGCCATATTTGATGGTGCGCGGCTTTTGGAGCAAAAGTAGCTGTAAAAGTCGCGTAATTTGACCAAATTCGTTGATTTTTGTCGTATTATTCAAATATATCTTCGGTTCCTTGAATGAGATCATTCTGAAAATTGGCGACGACCTTCCAATAGGGCTTTCACAACTGTCCGGAAAATTTGGTGGATATCGGAGTTGATATAGTGATCAAAATGGGGCAAAATACGCTGCTTTTAGCTGTAACATAATGTCTGATTGTTGGATATGCTTTAAATTTTTCGGACACTTTCCTTGTAAGTCTATGAGTAAGCTTACCAATTTTTGTTCCAATCGGAGGTCGGGAAGAATACTCAATATCTATTTGTTTGAAGAAAATTGAGCTGGCCGAAATTAGCGCTAAAAAACCATCCTACAGTCGGCACGCACGGCTCACTGTCGATGGCGCACTACCTAGTTATATATGAATATCATGAATATCTTTAAAAACAATTTAAGAGATCATGCCATTTCAGAGGTCCTTCATGAATTAAGGTATTTTAAATTTAAGTGACAATTTCAACAGATTATGGATTTACCTCTCTTGTCCGACAATATTTTGGGACTATATATGTATATTGTACGTAAATGTTGCTCTTTACATAGACAGCAAAATAATTCATCTCTTCTTGAACTGAACGATTCATCACAAAATTGATCAATTTAACTTGCATATTCAATCTAGGTCAAGGAATTGTAAAATCTGGTTTCTACAGAAACTGAGAAAGATGATAATAGCACTGGTGTTGCTATACTGGGTTCACAACCTAGCATCAGCTTGCAGGGACAACAAGCCTGTTAACTTATGCCAATCATATGCAGCAAGTTCACGAGGATACTGTAAAATAGCTCGCAAGTGGATGATGAAGAATTGCAAAAAAAGCTGTGACTTCTGTGTAGTCGAGACCTGTGATAAGCCAAAAGTTATTGATGGAACAGTTTTGCCAGCCTTGAACAAAGTCCCCGTAGATGAAATCTACAGAGTTACATGCTATGAAGGGTTTGTCCTCTCCGGATCTAACGAAATCACCTGTCAGGCAGGCGGACAACTTTCTGAACTACCAATTTGCCTGCCTGACCTGTTTACTCTGCGGCCAGTTTCAGTTTCACCGACTACAGAAGCGACATCGTCAATTAATGATTTTACAATTAAAAATTAATATTACATTCAACCAGACTCATGTGTCATGGCTAGGCTAGGTGAAAGCTTGCTACTCATTTTATACATCGTTTTTTTTGTTTTCTCATCATCTCTTTTCTTTTCGGGAACGAATAAAAAGTAAAACAGCAAAACAAATGTGCGGGAAGTAAAGAAATGGCACGCCGCTCGCGGTTAAGTTAATATCAAAATAAACAAAAATTGCGCCCGTTGTTTCGTTTTGGCGGACGCTATATTTTCATTTCCTATAACTATAAATATAAGCTCTTATATATATATAAATATATTATCAGCTCACTTCATAATAATAATATTGACACACATCAGTAAACTACACGTGCCAAAATGGGCCATAGTATATTATACATTAAAATACATTCGCGCCGCGCATTCATTGTCCACAGTCTGGCTATAATACACCACATCTCCGCAAGCAATCCTCAAGCGCGCGGCTTTTTCGTTGCATGGCAACGGACGTAAGGACTGACGATATATTTAAACCCACCTACCTCGTTCTCCAAAATCCAAGTTTTTCTGCAAAAACGACCATTCTTAACCTTTCAGTTTCACTATTGCCTCTTTACAAAAGGGTGAAATGAAAAAAAAAATGTAAAGACAAGACATAATAATTTGCCAATTAACGTTGATTCACGATGTCAATCCTTCGCAGCTCGGTGAAGCACAGTGGTGCATCTTGCCGATCTACCGAAGAAGAATTATTTGATGCGCGGCGCGACCCAGTAGTGCATCGCGCTACAAGCCACACGTTGTGTCGTTGTATACTGCATTTGGCCGAGGCGCACTTCTCGCGCGAAGTATGTTTCAGATTAGATGATAATAGATAATAAATAAAAATTTGTTGAATTTGTCAACTGTGCCGCGCATACATGTTTTTGTTTGTTATTGTTTGATCTCTTTGCTAATTTGAAATGGTTACGTTCACTTACAATTCAGCTAACTTTGATTGACAATGTCAGCCCATCGAAATATTTAATGCATGGCAATTGGCATTGATTCACGATGTCAATCCTTCGCAGCTCGGTGAGGCACAGTGGTGCATTTCGCCGATCTACCAAAGGTGGTTGCGAGAGGAATTGTAGCGCGATACACTACTGGGTCGCGCGCGCATCAAATAATGCCTCTCGCAACCACACGTATGCAGATCGGCGAGATACGAAGGATTGACATCGTGAATCAACGAGAAGAATTATTTGATGCGCGGCGCGACCCAGTAGTGCATCGCGCTACAACAATTGGCAATGCAAGAATGATAATTCGCGCGGCGCGTCGACGCGGCAAAGTCCTCAAAAACTGACTCGCTATACCTCAACAGAAAACACATAAATACATATATGATCTAATTTGATATGTATGAAATAGTTTTGTAACTTGCTTGATTCTGCACTAAGGTAACGAACTGTATCGATCAAAATTGAACGAGAAATCGTTAAAGCTAAAATTGCACTTTCGATGCACTTCGACAAAAGTTACTCACGCGCACGATATTGTGCTTTTTACTTAGAAATAAGTATTCAGTGTAATATATTCACATAATATATATGCATATATTTACATAATATATATATGCATATATTGATTTTAAATGCAATGCAAAATATTTGATCTCGATTCATTGAAAGAAGTTACTACAATCACAATGCGTGCAATTTGGGGACTGTCTTTTCGGTGGGGATATAAACTGCGCTTTTGTAATGACCTTGCTATTCAAACCTTTTCATTTTTATTTTCTCCGAATGGATATATTAGTAATTCGATTTTAGAATATGATCACTTTTGTAGCACGCGCGTAGCAATACATACAACTTTTTATGTATTACTATTTGCATCTTATTTACTGGGCCGCGCTCAGCCTGTCATTCCGCCAAATCTATATTCTATGTTAATGAACATAATAGCCTGGGGTCCTCAGGTAACATCTTATCTGGGTTGACAAAAATTTTACTTTTTTGGATTTCACTTATAACCTCTTATCTGACTGGAAAGGGTTGGTTGATAATTTATTCCTTTATCAACAGATGCCTGGAATCTGGACGTTTTATCCACAGGCTGTTTCGAAGCACCAGTCTATACTTACTATACCTACTATATCTTGATGTTGAGTATTCTCATCAAAATTTCAAACCGTACAACGAGTCTAACGGTTATTCTTCTAAATAAATCAAATACCTTTTTGTTTTAATCCAGCCAAGCTTTGGAGCACTGTTCATAAACAAATTTTCAGTTCAAGCCATAGCCTAGAAACTTCCATTAGCTTGATAAAATTGATAACCAATGCACTATTAATACAATCACAGGCTGTTGACTTTAAAGATACTTGTATTGGACTCCAACATCCAAACAATTTTAAATTGCAGTAATCTAATTGCAGCGGCACACACTTACTATTACTATCGTGACTGTGCTATAGACTGAAAAACTCTCAGATCGATTTTGGGCGTTTTTAAACCCTTGTAAGGTTTTAATTTATTCGATAGGTTAGTCTGATATTGATATTGATATTGATTATATTGATATTGTTATTATTGAATGAAGCTGACTCCAGACATAAATAATACTACTTCTTTTAATAAAGGGACTTTGAGTATAAACGACCCAGTTTACATAAATTTCTATCCAACCAAGAAATCAGGAGGCAAGGGTGGATGAGTAAACTTCACGGTCTACACTCTCCGATCCTGTATCACCCTGGATCCTTTTGGACGTATTTTTGTAAAAGGTATATCTGGTATAAAGGTCCTGCTAGTTATATATAAAATATATTTTTTGTCTGCTTTAATTGATACCAAATAAAATTGTTGTTTTCTTGAAATTGTTGTTTTCTTGGAGCAGAAAATGCTCGTAAAGCAGTCTAACACAGAGGCGGCTATTGAGGGCGTCCAGGCGTCCGTGGACGCCCTAAAATTATTATCTGGTGGCTGGTGCTTAAAATAGAAATAGTAATTAGTAATAGTGTTAGGAAATAACAAATCGCAATATAAAGCTCTTTATTCACTATCATACGTTTAATGTAAGCGCACGCATGATCTTCGTGAAATTTTGCGTTGTAGGGAGTCCAACCCTACCATTGGACTACTCAGCCGCGCAGTTTTAACACATAGTTGATTGTAAACGTTACAAAGCACATCGTGCGCATCCCACTACAGGTAATCTATTATGATTTGCTCGATTTGAGGGTCCAGGACCCTTTGCAGTTTGAACTATTGACTGCTATGATACTGCGCGGCTGAGATCGTACACGTGTGGTGTCCTGTTTCAACCATGTTATACGTTTTTGTTTTTGTTTGCTGTCGCCTGTAAAGGGTTACACATTACATATAACAATGCCCTGTGTGTAATGTAATCGGTAGTTTGGAGGGATCAGCTTGAGCCGGCTCCCAAGCCCCCCTCCCCCCCCCCCCCCCCCCCCCCCAGTCCATCGATTGGACCCCCAACAAAACTGCCAGCCAGCTCCCACGAGCCGCCTCTGGTCTAACATATAGCCCAAAAGTAAATTGCCTCCTGAATTCTTGGTTGGATAGACATTTATACATATCCATAATAAATTATCATAAATGTGATATTTGATAATTTTGTAAGAAAGTTTACCTCATATTTCAAAAACGAAGGCAAAATTTAAAATTTTGTTACATAACGATTTCAACGACAGCCCAAGGACCACATGTGCCAAGTTTCAGGGCCTGGGTTTGGCAGTCTTTTCCAAAAGTTGAGCTTTACCTTTTTTGAGTTAAAGTTTTACATGTAATTACTGGTGAACCTCAAACTTTGGCGTGCAATATCTCAGCAACGCCAGGTCAGATTTCGATGCAGTTTTTCCTGCTTGTTCATCTCCAGCAGCTCTCACATGTGATGACTGGAAAAATAATTTCCCCCTCTAGCCATGGGTTGCATGCTTGTGTTAGTTTTCGATTCAATTCCATGTGATATAAATTTGTGTAGCTTGTTGTCCGCATTGGTTGATAAATTGTAAATTGTTAATCGATTGCAGTATATTAGAAGGTGGACTGTATTGCAGTTTAACCTATTACAGTTTAACCAATCCTAAAAACCTATACTCCAGGTTTATTGAGACAAATTCTTCCAAGTTAGAGCCTATTTCTGTATGAATTTTAACAGATTATAAATTTAATCTTGCTGAGGAGATTCAAGTTACTTAGGTGTAATTTTACAAAATAAACATTTAAAATTAAAAAGCTTGCTACACGGTTTTTTTCACCTGCTTTTTTGTCACCTGTGTATTCTTGCGAAAGGTTAAGTTTAGACTACTGATTGCAATGATTGGCAGGCAGCCAGGCACACTAGCACAGTAGGAAGGAAAGGTACAGATTAACCTTTTTTGGTCAGAGACACTCATAGAATTATCTGTAACTTTGAACTGCTGCCAACTGTTGATTAATTACTACAGCTGAGTATAATATATGCTGCTCTCACCATTTATATGCTTCAGATTGTTAGTTTGGGTTACTTCCAAGTGGTGCGTAAATGAAGTCACATAACTTGTAAATGCACTGATCCAGTGCATGTATGCAGATCTCCAACTTTTGTAACTTTTTCACAATCTGTTTGCAATATATCATCTTTATATTATCATCTTATCTCATTCTTAACCTGCTTTATTCAGTAGCTAGCTCAAAATGTCTCTAACCAACGACATTGACGAATCCCTTAAAGAAAAGGTTTGTATATTTTACCACACTGATTACTAATGTTACTATAGTTATATGTAACTCTTCCTCACAATCGTTTCAAATAATTTTACTTCCATTTTAAATAAATGCCTTGTCTGTTGATCTTTAGATCTATAGGTAACAGTAACTCAACGTCCTAAAATACAGAAGAACAGTGTTAGTTCAGAAGAACGCTCAGTAAAGACAGCAAGTGTCTTTGGAGGTGACGATGCTGTTGACATCGATGCTAATGTGCAGTATGCGGGTTAGTGGGAATTAGTAACAGTATGTAATTATGCAACACATGATTATTGAGTGCAACTTTATTGTGGGCTATCGAGATGATCTAAGAATAAATTACAAAACTCTAATTCTAAAACTCCAATTCTAAAACTCTAATTTCTGAAACACTAATTTCTGAAACTCTAATTCTAAAACTCTTATTCTAAAACTCTAATTCTAAAACTCTAATTTCTGAAACACTAATTTCTGAAACTCTAATTTTCTAAAAAAACAGATGGTTTTTGGATTGCTGGCTCCATATTGATCTACCCAAAACCTTGAAAATATTCTGCATATAGTCATATATTTATCAACAGGTATGCTCAAGAAGCCTCCATTTGGCACCAAGTCGTATGGAATGCTCACAAGATGGACTGAACGGTTTGTAATTTTCTGATGTTTTTCAAAATACAATATTCATGACATTACCGTTCAAATAATAGCTGCAAATTTACTTTAAGTAATGTAACATCAGCACAATTAACTGTGAAGAATAGTTCTGAGCTCTGAACACTGACTAATGTGCGTCTTAACGTACAGGTGGACTGAACACAAAACTTTAATGATCAATGCAATAAATAACATAGGTTCTGTGTCGTAAAAGAGAGTTTCCTCCTGTACTACGACAAGTCGGAAAAGAAACATTACGAGTCCAAGAAAATGTTCAACATCCATCCCAAGGTATTTTGACACTTAATATTCCATCAACACTGATAAATTCTTCATTTTAAAGCTTGCTACTTGCTTTGGTTTACAGTGTAGTTTTAGAATAATTTAAACCGGGTTAAGTTGTCCAAATCCTGACTACATAGCATGTAAGCGTAAGGTTGCATCTCAGTTCTCAATAAAAAGCCCAAATTAGATAAGTTGGCTTTGTAAAGATTACAAGATTATGCTATTGTTATTTAATTTCTTGTTTAATATTGCTTGTTCAGGGCGTAATACCATTGGCTAATTGCCACATAGAAAAGTGGGATGATACTGGAAAACCTGGCTTCAAAATAACACACGCTAGTTTCAAAACAGTAAGTTTAACTTTGGTTAAATGTTTCCTCTTGATCGCTAATGTATCTTCTCTTGTTATACTCAGGAACCCGTTTCTTTTAAGCTGCAATTCGTTTTATTTGCAGTAATTTCACTTTGGAGTTACTTTTTGTCATTATAAACGTAAGTTTAGTAAATTGACATTTTTTTTATAGATGTTGGTTCAATCGCTTCTTCAATTTTTAATAAAAAACACCTTATTTGGACAAAAACTGATCACTCAATTATACCGCCCACAAATCCTAATTACTTTGAACTTAATTTATTGCCTTATATGCATAAAAACTAATTTTTACTGCAATATGGCTTTAAGATATTGTTAAAACTGTTAAACTGTTCGTTTGAGAAGAAGAATCCCGCAATACGCATTATTTTCTGTAAAAAATGCAGCAACTTCTATGCAATATAATACCAACAATACCCTATTGAAGTTTCATATCATTAAGATGGTTGAAATACCCGACCTTGCTCGTTGACAAGCGTGTGTAGGATACATACTTGCACCGAATTCCAGCAAATATTTCCAAGAAGCCTCGCCGTAACAATATTAATGAAGGTATTTTAAACAAATATCCTCCGCACGACGGATCAGACTGACACAGCACTTTAACAGTACGAAGCTAAAGGTTCAGATAGTATTACAGAGGCAGCTTCAGGTTCAAAGCGCGGCAAGGACCGCAAGGTGTCGCTTGCTAATATGTCTATCAGAAAAGAAGCTTCTCAGGAACAGATCAAAATATCCGCTCAGAACCTGTCTGAAGTAGGCTTTATTAAATTATTTAAGTTAATATAAGTTTACGCAATTTCTTAAAGTTGGCATAAGAGCTCAATGAATCGAGTTGGATATCTGCAATCGCTTTCGCAAATTTCCCAAACATGATTTAAGGTTGTACTCATAATACAGCTTAATTCCCTGAAAAAAACTGAGCTGAGGCCTACTGAAGAGGTCAGAAAAGAAGTCCTGTACCCATTAGCTTTACAATTGAACTTGTTTACACTCAGTCCTCAGATCATCTATTTTTACGATAACAGGCCCACGTGCTTAACTACGTGTAAAACTATTTTGACCCATAACGTAATGCTCTCTTAAACTCTATATTATGCGAGTTTGATGCAGTAACACTGTAACTTATGTAACATCAATACAATTAATTATGAAGACTAATTCTGAGTTCTGAACCCTGACTTAAGTGCGTCAAATCCTAACGAACAGAGTAAAGTATTCAGACTCCCTGACTAGGAACCAGCCCAGACCACAGTTAATATACACATCTGACAGTTTTATTACGGTATCATTACGGTATCGTCACGGTATCATCACGGTATCATTACGGTATCGTTACGGTATCATTACGGTATCATTACGGTATCAGCAGTTATCATGTTTAGTTACTAGCTTCTAACCGACTAGTTGCTAGCTTGTAACCGACTAATATCATTATATTATGACGAGGGTAATTACACTGTTAGTCTTTAACAGGGTGTATCTCAGTAACTTACTGAGATACACCCAATACTCTTGAACAGAGTGTAAGGGTGTTGGATATTGAGACACATTAGGTTTTAAGTTTAATAGTCAAATATTCGCCTGCGGATACAACTTTTACTTACATAGCTAAACTTTGAATGTTTAGTTAATAAGTGAACTGCTTCTAAGAGGTGATTTAATTTACTGGTCAGATAAAATCAAATTATACTAAAAGCAATCATACATGACTAGAAAATTAAATTTGACTAGAAAAGGAAATTTAAAGTTAGATTAATAACGAAACACATTCCTTAAACCACTTGATGATTTAGGTAACCCAGACTGACGGACCTGTGGTAAGAAGTGTGCACAAGGAACACAAGTTCTTGTTGTTTTACATCTAATATAACTTTATAATGTGCAACTATCATCATGGTAGGCCTGCACACAGCTGCATTCAGAGCTGTTGATTTTCTCAAGTGTTTCCTAATCGAGTGTTAATTTGTCTTTGATTTGAGTTGGTTCCGCGCTGAGTTGTAATTATTATTTATCGGAACACTCCCCTCTAGCTCTGTGTTTTGGAACAGTCTAGCTCTTTTTAGTTTTATACTTACTTCTTTAATTATGTAAGTTTAGAGTCAATTCTTATATTGTATTACATACTATACTTTCAAAATGGTCAGATTACCAGTCGAGTCAATTTAAACAGTGAAAGCCATGATAAAAACATGTGTGGTGTATTGGTTACACAACAGATTTGACAGTTAAACTGTTTGATACTGTGTGGGGAAACTACTCCTCAGTTTCACCGGGATTTAAAGAGACTAATCTCCCCCATTTCTTTTTCTCCCCTCCTTCCTTTCCTCTTTTCAAGTGAAACTAGCCCCTCAATAACCCAGGATCTTGAAGATGGACCAACCCGGATGTTTCGCAATAGCTCCATGTCCATTGCTGGAGCGCTGCGGCGTGCCAGCATGGTCCGGCGCAAACCCGCCGCTGATGGTGACTCCGCCTCCGTGAGTGAACAACCCGGAAAAGACGTACGTCAGTCTCGTTTAATGTCTCTTATTGAGCGCGAATGTCTGAATGTATGCTCTATCTCTGTCTTAGTGTGTGAATAAAGTGTGCATGAAAACCAGTCTTACTCAATGAGAGTGTGATTGTGAGAGACTGATCTTACTTTGTGTGATTAAAATGTGAAAAATGTGTGAATCTCTGATGATTAGTTCTGATATTCTTGTTCTGTGTCTTCGTTATCCCTGTTGGGTGATTTATCAGGGGTATCTTACCCTCTCATTTATTAAAGATTCATTAGATTTACTTATATACAAGAGAATTATGAGTGAACCTTAGTGTGACACAAGTCAGCTAGCTTAGTAAGCTTAGTACCTTTATAAGCTAGCTTAGTAGCTTAGTGAGCTTAGTACCTTTATAAGCTAGCTTAGTAGCTTAGTGAGCTTAGTACCTTTATAAGCTAGCTTAGTAGCTTAGTGAGCTTAGTACCTTTATAAGCTAGCTTAGTAGCTTAGTGAGCTTAGTACCTTTATAAGCTAGCTTAGTAGCTTAGTAAGCTTAGTACCTTTATAAGCTAGCTTAGTGAGCTTAGTACCTTTATAAGCTAGCTTAGTGAGCTTAGTACCTTTATAAGCTAGCTTAGTAGCTTATTGAGCTTAGTACCTTTATAAGCTAGTTTAGTAGCTTAGTAAGCTTAGTACCTTTATAAGCTAGCTTAGTGAGCTTAGTACCTTTATAAGCTAGCTTAGTAGCTTAGTGAGCTTAGTACCTTTATAAGCTAGCTTAGTAGCTTAGTAAGGTTTATTTAGTGAGGGTGTGATAAGTCAGCTGAGAGAAACTGTGTATTTCGCTGCAGAAAGCTGGCCCTACTGTATATGTCTTTTTTAATTTTACAATTTTGCTTCTCCCCCTGATCATGTCTGCAATGTCACTAGGTACTGTCCTCACCAGTACCTCATGGTACCTTTGCCAGGGTACTTTGGTAGAGCACGTAAAGGTACCTCCAGTGTATAGCTGAATGTAGCTGTATTACTGGAGAGAGTGTTAATTAATGCACCCTGGGCTACATTCCCATGTTAAGAAGAACCTTATAGTCTGGTCTGACATTATATGACGTCACCATTCTATGACGTCATCACTCTATGACGTCATCATGACGTGGCAATTAGAGACCACAGTCTGCAGAGCCCAGCTGTCACACGAGGACTTAGTAGTTGTAACAAAACGTAAGTAATAACCAAGTCAATGGTGATCACGTGCTGGGTCGCTGCTAATTGTTACATATTTCACATATAATATTCTCATATCTGCACGTCTACAAGGCGTGACGAGGTTAATTTTTAGTTCATATTATCTTGATATTTATAATATTCTGTAAATTAACTTATTCAGTAAATTAACTTGTTCAGTAAATTAAATTATTCTGTAAATTAACTTATTCTGTATCCCCATTCCCCAGCGACTTATCAGTGGCAGCATCTTTAGCACATCAATGATCATTTCTCTAGACTTTATAAAGGCATTGATTGTAAGCACTTAAGTAGATAATATATATGATATATAATATTCACCAGACATTATGTAATATAACTGGTAAGATATTGTACTAAAACTCCGGACCGGTTAAACGGCAATAGTATTATATCCTCAGCAAGCTTTACTTATGGTAAAACATACTTTAATAGTTTAGTAATATTCCTGGGACAATAGAACTAATACTAATTGGATGCAATATATCTAGTGTTAGCTAATCATTTAATGGCGGTCCCTTATTTCTAATTCAGGATGATAAACTGCTGAGTGACCTACAAAAGGAACACTCACACAGAAAACAGTACACTTTACCTTTTATTTATAGTGTTATAGTGTAACAATCCGGAGCCTAAAACTTTGGGGAGAAATGCCCAGATAAATTCTCTAGAGTCTGTTTGAATCGTCAGATTTAGTCTCAATCACGTGTTAAATTAGAGAAAGTAGCGTCCTCTTATGTGAGTGTGACCGTTATAGTTAGAACAGTTCTCTCAACAGGATACTGGATACCGGGTACACTAACAGTACGCATTGTATGTGTCCTAGGTACGGAACATTGCCTGTAACACGGGTCCGCAAAATATTGTGCTAAATTCCGGGGCTCAGCTACCTGCTACATATTTACATGAGTTTTAACTTAAACTGGTCTGGAGTTAAAGCACTGTCAGGAGCTGCTGATCAGCACTGAATGTAGAGTTACCAGCACACACCACCGTCTAGTACAACACTAGATATATATCTCTATCTTGTTAACAGGAATTAATGTGGAGAGTCAAGATCTCTCTCCGCAGACATGTGCTCCTTCATAAAACATGCCAATGTAAGAAGCTGGTTCAATAATCTGGCTCTCAGATTACAGAATAATTGTTAAAACGCTGTTCGGAAGCTGTCAACAGAGCGGCAGCTCTAATACCGGGCACTGTGTCGTGTTAGTTACCTAGGACCATTTCACTGGGGATAAAATAGTTGGCAGCGAGTGTGAAGTTGTTGGGAACGTCCCTTGTAGTAATAGTCACCTGTTAAACAGCCATCGCGGGGGATAAGAAGTTAAAATATATTCTTCACTTGGTTTTAAAATATGTGGAGTTGTTACACGGTGTACATTGAAGGAGAAACCGTTGGAATGACATTGTTCAGATACCAGAGTGAAGAGATACAAGAGAGATGTAACCTGGCACACTATTTCTAACACCACTCGGATAAGGAACACCGCGCTATTTGGCGGAGGCATCCTAAATATTACAATAATTTGTCGAGTTTCTAAATAAATATCTGGGACAGTTTCTAAAAAGTAACTGGTAGTATTTGGAAGCAAGATCTCCATGTAACATGTCTCGGTAACCATGGTAACACGTCTCGGTAGTGTTGACTACCTGTCAAAGTACTCCGCTAGGTTAGTAAGCTTAGGCGTGGCTCATATTATATCGATAACTCTGCTCTGCTAACGATAACTTTTTAGGAATATTCGTTTGAAAAGTGTGCATGAGATCATTATATTAGCTCGCCAACATGCTCAGCTACACAACTTATAGGGAGTCAGAAGCCATTCAACAAATTCTATTCCTCGCAAAAGCCCTTAAAAGGAAATATAATATGATATTTGAAAACCGCCCTCTGAAACATGTGCTCGTTCATAAAACCTGTCGGACAGGTGGAAAAAGCATTTTGATTGGAAGCACTAAAATAACAAATTATCCTACTTGTACTGAGATTCACATTTCTTCCTACACCTGTTCACACAATTGTGTGATTTCGTGTTATGTGCTGATTTTACAACTTCTATTTAATCAGTTAGCAGTATAAATTGACTGCACAATTTACCGTTTATATAAACGACATGAAGGAAGTGGTTACTAACCACAAGAAAAAGTATTTCTTGAGATAATCACCAAGGTAACCACGTTGGTAACCAGCTATTAACCATGGTAATTAATTAATTAATTACCATGGTAATTAATAGTTTACTTAGTAAGAATAAACCTCTTAATTCAGGGTAACTTGGTGATGGCAGCGAGGAGTGCAGACGAGCGAGACAACTGGATAAAGATCCTTCAGGAATGTAGTAAAATGTGAGCAATGTTACATTTTACTAGTTATTTTAGGTTTTGTACGTGGCTTTGCGTATGAAGGAGTCTGAAGATGGCATCTGGCAGCATTTGATGGTATCTGGCCGCGGTATACGAATTACATTTTTGATGTTGGCAGGCTTCCAAAAATGCATTTTCCATGTACTCCTTGCAACCCGCATGTTAAAGCCTTACAAAACATTGAGTTACTTCGTGTCTAATTCTGCAATACTTTCTGCCTTGTTTTTAAACTATGCAATATCGATCAATCACTGTGCGTTCTTTAGACCACGTGACCCGAGCGCGCCAATCACAACACGTTTAAAATAATCAAACTTACAAAGCTCAGCATAGTATAGACTTCAGGCTGCCAGACTCTGCAACTTGGTTCAACTCCAGCTGCACATAAAATATAATAACCAGCTACTAACCGATATCTCTTTGCACGTGTTATGAAGCGCAGCTACTAACAGATATCTCTTTGCACGTGTAATGACGCGCAGCTACTAACAGATATCTCTTTGCACGTGCAATAACGCACAGCTACTAACAGATATCTCTTTGCACGTGTAATAACGCGCAGCTACTAACAGATATCCCACAGCACGTGGAATAACGCGCAGCTAGGAGCAGCACAGATAAAGCAGTTAGAAGAGAACACGAACAGAATTAACAAAGAGAAAACAGAGTATATCGAGAAGTTAAATAATGAGGCTGAGGCTCTGAAACACGAGACAGGAAAGAAGGTTTGTTTGACACTGTCTCTTTTAACATATAAAAGTCATAAATTTGGAATAAAAAACACATATAATATACTACTAAAACTTTTGCCTTACCTAATCAAAGGTGTATAGTGTTTACAGTTAAAATATTGGTGTTACTCTTTTCAAATAATCCCTTATTTTCCCTAAGAAAGTTCTAGAAGATCGGTTGATCAGTATAATACAGACTATCTATTATACAATCTATAACTTTTAAGTTATTATATTATTACATAACTTTATTCAAATCAATATTAGAACATAAATGAACATCTTAATAAAGATCTGAGCATGAAAATGATAAATACTGAAACTGATACATAAACTTAAAATTATTATATTATATTATTACATAAAGTTTATTTTAGGATAAATAATGAGTAGTTACAAGTGTCATCTAAAGAGTTTATTCCTTTAAAATCGTATAAAGATTTCCCAGAAAATGAGCTAATAAATATTAATGCGAGCAGCACTTGTGAGGGAACGTTCCAGAACTAATTATGATTTTAAAGGCATATTAATATTATTTGTGTCGGTAACCTTGTACACGTAAGATGCGTTGTCCCTGAGATTAGGTAATATTAGCGTATTCGTAATATTTCACTACATTGGTTAACGTTATCTTCGTTGTAAACACCGGGTAAAGTTTCATAAAGTTAAATTAATAAACACAATTACAAAAATTACAATACTTATTTCTAAATTTCATTCCTTTTATCATCTACAGAATTCGAAAGGTTTCGAATAATTTCTGACGCGAATTCCGACTTTTGCTTTACCTGACATCCTATTATCTTACTATTTATTCTTATTTCTTATATCCTTATCTTGTTATCTGATTACAGGAAGAGTTGGAGAAGTTGTCTAAGAAGTTAGAGGAGGAGAGGGCGGCAATGGAGAACGTTGCAAATCAGTTTAAAGAAGAGAAGGAGATGACCGCACAGTGAGTAGAATTAGAAACATGGTTGGGGTGGCATGTGTAATACACATTATGTATCTAGTTGTCTGGGATAATTAGTTAAGTAATTTGACATTTTCCTCAAAAGATTCATTAAATGGATTTAAATCTTAGCTAAGACCCTTGTATTAGCATCAAAGTCTGGTAAATAATTTACGTAAATTCAACGCCAATTTTATAAAATAATAAATTTCGTCTGTCTGAACTCTGGTTGATGTTGTGGCGCCTCATAGTAACGCTTACTAAAATGATATCCACTACCCATATCTTATACATGTTATAATATATAGTCGCAATAACCAAATCTCAAATATGCCGATTACTTGATACACGTCAGAGAAGGAAGATCAATCGTCAGAGAAGGAAGATCAATCATTGCACAATCCTACAAGCTTCATGCTCGATATCTCACCTCATCCCGGGCCTAAATACCAATTATTTAATCCTCGTAAGATATTACAAATATCATTATTTGACCTAGCGATATTTGATCCGTTAGTTCAAAGTTAGGACTTAGTAGGGGGTCAATTTGTTTTTGCATACAGTTAATGTGCTTCAATGCGTAATTAAATACATGTTTTATAAAGGAGCAAACCTGATATTATTATAGATTGCTTTATGCGAGCTGTCAGAGTGTCATGATATTCAGCAGAATGTTGGCCTTAAGTTGACTTATTAAGATTAAATGTTGGGTATCAAGACGATATTATAGAACGTTCAATAACAATGATATTATTATTGTGTGACGTCATAATATAGACCGGGTTCTATCAAATAGTAATTAGTAATTACAAATAGTAAATAGTAATTACACAATGTAAACAATGTTGTAATTAAGCTGGATATTCAGCTACTTATTATTATTTCATGATTAGCAGCTAATTGATTAATAAAACAATGTAATGACTTAATTAATGTACCTGCTTCTACATATTCTGCTGCAGAGTTAATTATTCAATTCAGGGCGGCTATAATGCCAAGTACGTAAATCTACATGTTTAGCTGAATGGGAATTTGTTATGAATGCGCTACAAGTCACGTGACAGATTCCATAATCTTCACTTTTCCCGACCAATTAAATCATGACATACCGTAATTTTCTGGAATTTCGATACAAATATTCCTAATAAAGTTTGAACAAGGCACAATACTTAACTGCGCGTCAAAATCTTTTTATACTGATGACTCACATTAATATTGTTAGTATTCCTCCAATATTATTTTGAAGAATTTGAGCACTTCCCCCTCTTCGTTACTACAAATATTACTAGTATTTAATGGTGTTGAAAAGTTGATGGAGCTGAAACTTTAAAATTCCCAAGTACCTTGCGGAAACAAATCCTATTGCATTATTAGTAAAGCTTCTGGAAAAGTCGGCCATGTGTAAGGTGCAATTTGTCGTGAAACAAAATCCCTGTAATCTCTGTTACACCGAGTATTAATCTAATATTGATCGTTCCTGTGAGGCATGGGATGTGAATACTGGACATGTGATCTGAATACCTGCTGAGCAGGGAGGTCGAAACTCCTGTTAAATAGGGCTAAATAATTTCATCAATATCATTCATTTCCAACTGCGATAAGAGATACTAATTACCGAATCTAGTAAACCGCATTTGATTAGACACCATGGCGATTCTGGATTTTCAGTTTTACTTGCAGGGTTAATCAAATTAGTAGTCACTTAAGATTCTGGTAAATCAAGTAGGTGACCATAACAAGTCAGTCGAACCCAAAACTCGAAACAACGAACCAATACTTCATAATTACGACTTTTGCACCGGTGTAAAGTTGACACAATAATAGCTTTAAAGTAAATGTTTAATACAGTAAGAGGTGTGTTTACCAGAGTGTTTACCAGATCTTATAACGCACACACTCTGTCACCATGGTAACCCTCTATAATTAACATATTTCAATGTAAACAATAACTAACAGTATTGTGTTGCTACAATTAATAAACACCTGCCAACTAAAATACTTGTGAGAGTATAACTGGATAAATCCCTAAATCCAAAAAGTTGTAAATTTCCTCATAGTTCAATGTCCCCCCCCCCCCCCCCCCCCCCCCCCCCCCCTAAACATTTTTTTCCAACCTAAACATCTTATATCCTTAAAACTTTTTAAGAAGGTCGAAGGTCTTCTAAAAATATCCTCTTTTGCACCAGACTTACTCGGAAATCCAAAATTCCCTGTAGATTATTTGCCAAACTGCCGTCTTACTGGATATGGGTGTACACCAACTGCTAAATAAGAAGTTCAGATTCAAATTCAATGGTAATATCTTGCTGGTCAGAAATGGTACTATGTCTTATTTATGTTAACGTTTATCACATTTAAGGTATTCTGGAAAGTTACATCCTTTAATCGTGTGACACCTTGTAGTTTCAAATTTCTCTGATCTGCCTTCAAATCTGGGATATTAGAGTATTTTGTAAGTAATATTAGATTCCGATAGTAACCAACGTGGTATTCCTCACTTTGGTACCAAATAGAGATTCTCCATTAGTTAATCAATACATCTATATAATATAATCTTACATTCTGCGAAACAATTGAAACCCTGTAACATAAAGCCAGAAGATGAATCAGTAGAAAACAGTGTTCTGATATCCCAGAATGGTTTCAATTCCACAGAAATACTAACAAATACTCATTGGTTCGTGTCTTTTCACCCGGAGAGAACAAGCCAGTGAGGTATTTTATCACATAATACAAAGATTGAACATCCCCCGCTGCATTCCAACAAACTATTTGCTGGAATGACAGCGGAGTACTTTTAAAATGTCGCAACACGACGTCCTAACAGTCAACAAGGTATTCAGTGAAAAGTACTAGTCGTGTAGAAATACCTATTGTAGGAAGTCTTGTGTATGTAGAATGTGTGTAAATCGGTTGAGTAGTTGGAGTTCCCTGTTTATACATACAAGTGCATGTCTTTTGACCTCAACATACCTTTCTGAGCCACGAACTTGTCCCGGTACAGTTCTGATATTACGTTATCCTGACTGAGATTAACTTGCAAATGGGATCTGACTAGACACAGAAAGCTTTCCCAGTTGCTAATTTGGATATAATAGCCGTGTAATCCACCCCGCAACCCATACAACTACATATTAGGGGTTTAATACATTCCATGTGCCGACCTGCCTGGAATTTTATCTCAATTTTTCAACACTTAAAATATCTTCGTGAAGGTTATCTCCATTATCTTTAAATACTTAGAATATTTAAATAATAACAATGATCCCCTTCAGAGAGTTATTGGATGCAATGGAAGCCATGAAGAAGCTGGATGAAGAAAGAACGAACCTGGATACTGCTAGTAAAGAACTGGAGCAGAACTTGAAGGTTAGTTGATCTCAGGACACTGTCACGTGACATCATAACACTGTCACGTGTCCCATTATTATACTGCTAGTAAAGAGCGCGAGCAGAACTTGAAGGTGAGTTCACTTCAGCAATCCTGAGTCAGGATGTGTACTATAAAACCCGTAATAAGGTGCTTGTTGGGGATTACAGAAAACGTACGGAATTCGTGGATTGAGAGTCCAAAGGAAATTGAAAATGTTGTATGGTAGGAATTGCGTAGCAGCAAAGTTCGTGGAAATTGAACGAAAATTGTTCCGCTATCTGTTAGAGTTATTCTCTTAGGCATCGAATACATCTATAATCTATATTTATATTTATATATATAAATTAATTATCAGTCTGATTTATAACAAGGGTCTTACGTAATTTCGCTCTTTTCTGAATATTATTGGTGCGTACAAACGTATAATTTGCCTAAGAATAAGTTAATATTCCCTACAAAACATCATACAAGACCGCTTAATATTATCTCAGCTTATTATTCAAACATTTTGGAAGCCAAACTGTGCCTGCGTTCTTGTGAGGAATCCCATATTCCAAGGCTTTTAGGATATTTTAAGTTTTTAACATTACTAATATAACTCTGTCAGATTGGCATTTTCTAAGTGGGTTAATATATTGTATTATAATATGTTAGGGCTGTTAAAATTTGATTGTAGGTAAAGTTTTACATTGTTTATTATTATAAATAGTAGGTATCGTACGAGAACCAAGCTAGGGTTAAGGTAATAACCAATATCTGGACACGATACCAACTATACCAACTATACCAACTATACCTGTATAGTGAATCTATGTGTATCTATAGTGTATCTATAGTGTATCTCTGCTAACGTATACACTATAGTCTATAGTGTATAGTGTATACCCAAGCACCTAGCCATGGTTACCTGGTATATGAATTAAGATACAACTTATGATGTAGACACAGAGATCTACTTCATCATTAATACAACTAGTATTTTATCAAGATGCAGAGGGTGTGTTTATATATGGAGAGGAGTATAAAGATCAGGATACTGAATGTGTAATTTTTATAAACAACTTTCTTTCATTAATTAGCGACAAAATCAGCTCAGTTCTGTTACAGAAACATAATATCTCGGACTGTAACTCCGATTAATGATCACTCAGTGCTCCCATGAAATCATAGTCGGAAATTTCCCGCCAAAACACAGCTGAAAGTTGTCCACTACCTCTACCTGTACTCTACCCTGAGTTGTCCACTATGAGGTCAGTACCTCTACCTGTACTCTACCCTGAGTTGTCCACTATGAGGTCAGTAGTACCTCTACCTGTACTCTACCCTGAGTTGTCCACTATGAGGTCAGTACCTCTACCTGTACTCTACCCTGAGTTGTCCACTGTGAGGTCAGTACCTCTACCTGTACTCTACCCTGAGTTGTCCACTATGAGGTCAGTAGTACCTCTACCTGTACTCTACCCTGAGTTGTCCACTATGAGGTCAGTAGTACCTCTACCTGTACTCTACCCTGAGTTGTCCACTATGAGTTCAGTAGTACCTCTACCTGTACTCTACCCTGAGTTGTCCACTATGAGGTCAGTACCTCTACCTGTACTCTACCCTGAGTTGTCCACTGTGAGGTCAGTACCTCTACCTGTACTCTACCCTGAGTTGTCCACTATGAGGTCAGTACCTCTACCTGTACTCTACCCTGAGTTGTCCACTATGAGGTCAGTACCTCTACCTGTACTCTACCCTGAGTTGTCCACTATGAGGTCTCAGGTCAGTACCTCTGCCTGTACTCTACCCTGAGTTGTCCACTGTGAGGTCAGTACTTGCACAGTGTTGAAGGAATGTGAGGTCTCTAAACGGCCTGTCTTATCATTACTGACACTTCCTAACTAACCTTAATCCACCCTACATAAACTATTACAGTTTGACAACTACGTAATACGATAGCTAGTCAAGTGTAGAACCCCCGGCGCGGCAGAAGCGGCATTTTAAGCGGGAAATGTACGGTATTAACAGTAATATGCACGTCTATGGTAATATTCAAAAGCGTTATTATCACGAATTAGACAATAACTATTTTAATTTTATGGGGACCATACTCCGCAATACAATAGTTGGTAGCTAGTGGGACATCTACATTAGAATGACATACCATCTAGCCTGCTAGAATATATTGTACCTCGGCCCGCTAGTAATAACTAATAAACGTCCCAGTGTGCATTAGTTTTATATAGCGACTATTGGCAAGCCTACACTCAATAATTCGAATCTTATCGCTGATCGATATTGGCGGGCAAGTGAGTGACATTTAGTCGCCACATGTAATACTCCGCATGCAATACAAGCTTGTCGTACTGCATGACACGTCCTCACCGAGGAATCTCTCTCTCTGTAACATTTGCACGGTTTCCGTTCAACCTGATGTGAACAGGCAGAACTTGACAAGTGTTTCTTGAGGGTTTAAGGCATTTCTCTTGGGTTTAGTGAGGTTTTAGGGCGCTTTTAGGGTATCAGAAATATGTGCATATGTATGAAATATGTGCTACCAGTGCTGGAATGTGCATTAGCATGTGGTTTAACAAGTATTGCAACGTGTTTTAACTTTAACAGGAGTATTACTTGACGAGTATTGTTCTCCTAAATAAAGTTTACAATTTACTGTGTTTCAGAGAGTCGGCGAAGAGAAGGCCAAGCAGGAAGATTTAGTCAAAAAAGAGCAGGCAGAAAAAGGTAAGAGAACTATTAAATCTTAGATATTTTCAGATCTTAAAGTAAAATTAGTGTTATCGTGTAGAAGTTATCTTTAGTGAGTTTGTATCGTTAATGCTGGCTTTAGTTACATATCTTCGTCTGTAACTTCTAGATATTTTGTGATGAGCAATATTTTGTGATGACGTAGAGTATGAAAATATGGATAAGTCAGTAAAGCAGTAATGATGGTATTACTGACTTCAAGATATTATCTTGCTGTTCATTCAGTATGTAATTATGTAATTAGCATGAAGCTAGTGCAGGGCTTATTGTTTAAAGACGACAGTGGAGGTATTGCCACAGACACATCACACAACACTAACTTCTTTGGTATGCGATCTGCCTGCACTGCTAGCGTAATGGCCATATCTCCTTTTCAATTTCTTCGCACATTATACCGCATTACAAAAGTGTGCCATATTGTTCACTTTCAGAGTGCCAGGTTACAGTAATCTTTTTGTTTGTCTCGGAAGATGGTTATTGATAGGTTGAAGACGCATCATTGCTCGGCAACTAACACTATGGCAAATGCGCTGTTAGATACAACTGTCTTAAAAGATTCAACCAATACTACTGGTCATGTCAAATCATAACACTGAATATGGTGCATAACATGCATATTCACAATAGAACGTATCAATTTTAGTTGGGCCACCTTAGATTAATGACAGGGAATGCTGACCATGCTATAATGAGAACCCTTTATAATAACAGAGTAACAGGTAGATTACTACAGGACGCAGGTAGATTACTGCAGGTAGATTACTGCAGGTAGATTACTGCAGGTAGATTACTGCAGGTAGATTACTGCAGGTAGATTACGCAGGTAGATTACTGCAGGACACAGGTTACAGCTTCGTTAGATTATGTAACTTTTGTTAAAGGCTGTCAGATACCCTTAGATACAGTCCTTTATGTTAATACTTAATTTTATCCGCTAATATAGTCTTAATATCTTAGTACATCAGCGCTCTTTGATATTATCCACAAGTTAAGTACTTATTCTCTCTAGAGTCTTCTGTACAGTGTTCTAGTTCAGGAAAACAACAATTTCAGGAAAACAACAATTTTATTTAGTATCAGTTACAGCAAACAAAAAATATATTTTATATAATATAATATAACTAGGACGAACTTTAGTTTAGAAATCTTGGGGGACTTGGAGTAGCAAGAGATTGACTAGAAGGTATATACCTTTTACCAAAAACGTCGAAAAGAATCCTGGGTGATACAGGATCGGAGAGTACAGACCATAAAGTTTACGCACCCACCTTTGCCTCCAGAATTCTTGGTTGGTTGAAAATGTATGCTAACTTGGTCGTTTATACTCCAAGTCCCTTTGTTAAAAGAAGTAATATTATGTACGTCTGGAGTTAACTTCATTCAATAATAACAATATCAATATAGTCAATATCAATATCAGACTAAACTATCAAATAAATTATCAAATATTATTTGTTAATTCGATCTGAATAAAAATTTAGTTAAGTTAAGATATTAAATAATTAAAAACATTACAACAAGTGGTTAAAAACGCCCAAAATTGATCTGAGAGCTTTTCAGTCTATAATACAATCATGATAGTAATATTAAGTGTGTTAAGTGTTGTTCTACAAGCTTCTTACAGGGTTACAGGCTTCTTACAGGGTTAGCTTACAGGGTTAGCTTCTTACAGGGTTACAGGGTGCATCATTTATTCTTTCTACTTCCTTTTAGCTACTACTCAACTTTCGTTTTCTCCAATTACAACCAGCATTTGCTAGAATTTACAAAACTTTGCACCGTATACTTTACAGTTTACAATGTATAAACTTGTACCTTTATTCTAAGCAGCTTCTACGGTCCTAAAGTTCACCTTTCTGAGGAACTGTTCGATTCTAAAGTAAGACTTTTAGAAAATGATATTCTACTGCTAGTACTTATACTACAACTAGTACTACTAGTACCTTTAGGTTTAGCAACCCACCAAGCTAATCTAGTAAAGGGGTACTTTACAATGTGAATATCAGATAATATGTGTAATAATGAGAGTTTATAAATACTGTTTATCAGTACCTACCCCTACACGCCAGACTATTTGACTTGCTGTACCACGTAAACTTGCTTTACCACGTGACCTTGCTATATCACGTGAACCTCACAAATCTTACATCATTTAGGGACCTCCTGCATACTCTCATGAAAATAACACTGCAAATTGGTCTCTCACAAAAGAAGGGTCTCCAAAATACACTGGCAGTACTAGAACCGACGCGGAGCAAGTTAGATTATAAAGTTTCTTTTTGGCCCCATGCCAAAGTAATTAATATCCACCACACAGAATATAGATAAGATTATCATGAGTATCAACTTCGCAAAACAACAAACAAGGAAGTCGAGCTCCTTTCAAATGTCTCTCCATTAGCTCTAGCTGTAGTGGGGGGGGTGTCACGTCCGTCTATGTCCGCTTGTCTCATAGTATCCAATAAGGACAGGACATAGGCGGACATAGACGGACATAGGCGGACATAGGCGGACATAGGCGGACATTAATGGACACCTAAATTGCTAAATAAAATGTTCAATTTTTGCTGTTATAGGGGATCATGTTTTTTGTCCGTTCGGTACCCTATATTTTCAAAACGGACAAAAAATAGAGCGGACAAAAACGGACAAAAATGGACAAAAACGGACAAAAATGGAAATAACATTTAGATGCTTCCTCCTCCTACTCTTCCTCCTCCTCCCCCTGGGTCTTCCTGATCTTCCTCAGTCCTCTTCCTCGTCCCCTCCTCAGTCCTCCTCCTACTCCTCCTCCTCGTCCTCAGTCCTCCTCATCAGTCCTCAACAGTCCTCCTCCTCCCCAGTCCTCCTCCTCCTGAGTCCTCCTCCTGAGTCCTCCTCCTGGGTCCTTCTCCTCCTCTTCATCCTCCTCCTATTCCTCCTCAGTCCTCAGTCCTCCTCCTCATCCTCCTCCTCAGTCCTCCATCCTCCTCCTCAGTCCTCCCCCAGTCCCCCTCCTCCTCCTCCTATTCAGTCCTCCTCCTCCTCCTTCTCAGTCCTCCTCCTCCTCCTCCTCCTCCTCTTCCCTCTCAGTCATCCTCCTCAGCCATCCTCCTCAGTCCTCCTCAGTCCTCCTCCTCAGTCCTCCTCCTCCTGGGTCCTCCTCCTCCTCTTCATCCTCCTCGGTCCTCAGTCCTCCTCCTCCTGGGTCCTCCTCCTCATCCTTCTCATCAGTCCTCCTCCTCCCCAGTCCTCTCCCAGTCCCCCTCCTTCTCCTCCTCCTATTCAGTCCTCCTCCTCCTCCTCCTCCTCCTCAGTTCTCCTCAGTCCTCCTTCTCATTTCTCCTAAGTCCTCCTCCTGAGTCCTCCTCCTGAGTCCTCCTCCTCTTCCTTCTGAGTCCTCCTCCTGAGTCCTCCTCCTCCTCCCTCTCAGTCATCCTCCTCAGTCATCCTCCTCAGCCATCCTCCCCAGCCATCCTCCTCAGCCATCCTCCTCAGTACTCCTCTGTCCTCCTCCTTCTCAGTCATCGTCAGTCCTCCTCAGTCCTCCTCAGTCCTCCTCCTCCTGGGACCTCCTCCTCGGTCCTCCTGGGTCTTCCTGATCCTCCCCAGTCCTCTCCCAGTCCCCCTCCTTCTCCTCCTCCTATTCAGTCCTCCTCCTCCTCCTCCTCCTCAGTTCTCCTGGCCTCAGTCCTCCTTCTCATTTCTCCTAAGTCCTCTTCCTGAGTCCTCCTCCTGAATCCTCCTCCTCTTCCTTCTGAGTCCTCCTCCTGAGTCCTCCTCCTCCTCCCTCTCAGTCATCCTCCTCAGTCATCCTCCTCAGCCATCCTCCCCAGCCATCCTCCTCAGCCATCCTCCTCAGTACTCCTCTGTCCTCCTCCTTCTCAGTCATCGTCAGTCCTCCTCCTCAGTCCTCCTCAGTCCTCCTCCTCCTGGGACCTCCTCCTCCTCCTCCTCCTGGGTCCTCCTGGGTCTTCCTGATCCTCCCCAGTCCTCTTCCTCCTCCCCTCCTCAGTCCTCCTCCTACTCTTCCTCCTCGTCCTCAGTCCTCCTCATCAGTCCTCAACAGTTCTCCTCCTCCCCATTCCTCCTCCTCCTCCTGGGGCCTTTTCCTGGGTCCTCCTCCTGGGTCCTCCTCCTCCCGGGTCCTCCTTCTCCTCCTCAGTCCTTCTCCTCCTCCTCCTCAGTCCTCTTCCTCCTCCTCCCTCTCAGTCATCCTCCTCAGCCATCCTCCTCAGCCATCCTCCTCAGCCATCCTCCTCAGTCCTCCTCCTTCTCAGTCCTCCTCAGTCCTCCTCCTCAGTCCTCCTCCTCCTCAGTCATCCTCCTCAGTTCTCCTCCTCCTCCTCCTCCTAGGTCCTCCTTCTGGGTCCTCCTCCTCCTCCTCCTCCTGGGTCTTCCTGATCCTTCTACTCCCTCTCAGTCATCCTCCTCAGTCATCCTCCTCAGTCATCTTCCTCAGCCATCCTCCTCAGCCATCCTTCTCAGCCATCCTCCTCAGTACTCTTCAGTACTCTTCAGTCCTCAAAATGTTTGTCCGCTAATGTCCACCAATGTCCGCTAATGTCCACCAATGTCCATCCAAGTCCGCCAATGTCCGTCCGGGTCCGCCAATGTCCGTCCGAGTCCGCCAATGTCCGTCCGAGTCCGCCAATGTCCGTCCGTGTCCGCCAATGTCCCAAAAAACACGTCCGTTGTCTCATAGAATCCAAAAAGGACAGGACATAGGCGGACATAGACGGACATGACACCCCCCCCTGTAGTCTAGCTGTAGTCCAGGGACTACCGGGACTTATCTGATATATAAGGTTCTACTATAAGGTTCTAATATAAGGTTCTACTATAAGGTTCTACCTATCTTACTAACTTGTATTACAAGATAAGAAGATGATGAGCACGCGGTAGATCACGTGTCAGAGACTATTTAATCTTCAGTTCTATAACACATGGCTCCACTACCATAAATGGTAATATCTCAGTTAATTTAACTTTAAACGAGGCCCTATTCCTGAACCATAATTTACCACACCCACTCTACAGCTCACCCCACCCACTCTGTTGATATTAAACTGTTGTTTTTAATATGCAATAATTACGCTAAATCATTTACAAGATATAATACCTACAGAGCAAAATGGGTATTTAAAATATACAGCAAATAACAGACAAATGTAATAAATACAGGCTTTAAGGAGCTCAATCTACCATACGGTCTTTTAGCGGTTTTTAGTTTGAACGGTTAAACGGTAAAATTGAAGGGTACAATTTTACTGAGCTAAACTGTGATAGGAAACTAAAAAATATACCTCCGCAAGCGTTACAGGAAACTACAAAATATACCTTGTGTTTTTATTACAGAGAATAGTGAGTGGGGATTTGCACGTGTAGTACCTTGTGTTGTACAGAGGATAGTGAGTGGGGTTTGCATGTGTAGTACCTTGTGTTGTACAGAGGATAGTGAGTGGGGATTTGCACGTGTAGTACCTTGTGTTTTACAGAGGATAGTGAGTGGGGATTTGCACGTGTAGTTGATATAATGTTACTATAACAGTGGTTTGTAAAAATAGTTGTTAATAATGAGTAATATTCAGTAATTGTTAGTATCACAACGCAATCTGATAGTATCATTATCAACTGATTGCACAATCAGTAATGTCTGCTGCAGGTTGTGTGTATTTGTGTGTAGAAAACGCCAGGAAACATGTGATGCCGACAATCTAGTGGCAACAATTTATTCGTGGTCCGATAGATCATTAGTATAGATAGTATAAACTAATTACAACACTACAAATCTATTACATTTATTGAGTATTTTGTAACGCAATGGAAACATTTTAAGCGGGTGATATCCTGTCCAAACCCAGGATAGATAACATGAAGACTTTGATGTAACTTTGTATGAAAAGCATTAATATATCATTATTCAGTTAATGTAAAAATACTCGGTAAATACTCGGTAAATACTCGGTAAATACTCGGTAAATACTCGGTAAATACAAAAGTTGTATTACCGTTTAAAATTTGTTTATGACACTCAGAATAACAAACTGTTCTATTTCAAACTCAGAAATATTTAAGTAAAAAAGTTCAGTAAAAATATAAAGACACTCACTTATAGCTGCACTGATAAGCCCCCCCCCCCCCCCCCCCACTGATAATCACATGACAGGTAAATAATCAGTAGAGTAATCATGTGTATTATTAGTGCTAATTAGAGTGAAGCCATGTGAAGATCAGTAGAGTATCTGTGCAGTATTCCCTGGAGAGTAATGCTGGTTAACATCTCCCTTTTCACACTGTGGTTCTAACACCAGAGCTGGGGCAGCAGCCGTAGTGATACTTTATCAGTCATACTATTCGCACCACCAGGGCTAAGGCAGCAGCTGTAGTGACACTTCATCAGTCGTACTATTCTCACCACCTCTACACTGAGATGCACTCTGCACCTCTACACTCCCAACTAACTTGTAATTATTTCGTTCATTCCTCAGGCCCACATCCAGAAACACGCCATCTTGCCAGGCAGCCTGGGAGGAAATAAGAGGAAAGGAGGAAATAGAGGAAATTTTTGAGAAAAAGAGGAAATTTTTGAGAAGTTACTCCTAAATTTCAAAATATTTTGTTGGAATAAAGACAAATTAATTGAGGAAATTATCGATTGTATAAAAATCAAAGAGGAACATCCTGTCAGTTTTGGAACACAGTGAAATATTCTGATTGGAGAATGCAGATTGCTGTTGTGGAGTTACCAAATTTACGTGAGTACTTGATTCTTTTCAATCCCAGTTTATTGCTGTCCTACAAATTTCTTTAATGCCAAATGTCGTCTTAAACACCCTATTTCGCAAAAAATTTCCGGGGGCTGCGCCCCCCTAGCCTCCGCCCCTGGACCGCGCTGGGGGCTGCGCCCCCAGACCCCTGCTGCAGCTGGATTGGACGAGTAGGCTCGCTTCGCTCGCCAACAGCCCCCCCAAAGAAAAAACCTGACTACGTCCCTGCTCGTGAATTGGTCCAGTGTTAAAATGTAAAAAATGAGCGGGCCACAGAAAGAAAGGCAAACTTGCGAGCGAAGCAAGCGGGCCACAGAATTTAGAAAAAAACGCATCTGGGAGGAAATATAAAACTTTCTGGATGTGGGTCCTCAGGAGATATGATCTCATTTGAACCGCCCGACTCGAAGTTTGATTATGTTATGACTTAAGAGATAATATAAACTAAAATACTAGAAACTAATGGGCTGCAGTTGATGGAAATATAGTTTTGACTGTTAGACCTCTAAATGATTGCTTGTATTCTACTGTTACAGCTAATTAATGTGCTGATGGACACCCCGCCCGTCATCCTCACAAGATTAGTAACACATTGTTATACAGTGAGTAATAGTAATACTGTGAGTAATACAAGATATTATATTGTCACATGTTACTGTGCCAGTGTGTCATGAGTCAGACCTCAACCATGTGATGGTGTTAGTTATTATAGTCTTGTAGTCTCTCTACTTTAGTAGTGTGAAATTACTAGTTGTAGTCTTGTAGTCTCACTACTTTATAATAAGCTTATTATAGGTGTTTTTTTGACGAATTGTTTCAATTCTCAACTAACTAACTAATGACATTGTAGCAGTTACACACGTGATTTTATTTAACTACTTCCTCGTGACATTCATTATCATATCCATCAGTATATATTCCCAGTCCCACGTGCATTGTTAAGGAGACACTTCGTCACTGTTCATACTCGACACAATATCCTGGCACATTGTGACTCTTGGAGGTATCCCAACATCTTCTACTCGGGTGGCAACTCTGTTTTAACATGAAATTAACATAATGTTAACCCAGTGGTCTGTTAAACATTTCCTAAGAATTCTTTCACGGTTACCCATAGAATTGTAAGATAAATTAATTATGATCATGTAATCTGTCTACTGTCCACTGTTCGGTGGTTAAGGAATTCCATCGCTTTACTTGGGAGTTAGTAAGATGAGATCTAACCCAGGCAATAAGACTGTTAAAACTATTCTAGAGGGCTTGCCATACAGTAACCTGACTACATACTACAATATTACTACATAGCCTCAATAAATTATAAATGTAATTATATGTAAAATAAGTATGAATATTATTGCTTTAAACAGTTTCAATACTATAACACTTTCTTTAGACCAGAACCTTCCACCGCCTCAAACTGCGTGTTATTTACTGTATACTCGTTCTAGAAACGTGTTAAACGATCAGTAAGGTCTGTGGTGAACTGTTCGATCCAGTGCTACTGCTCAGTACTTATCAAGTGCACTAAACCACTAAACCACCGTCCAACTTTTATAATTACTCTGTAGTTATACTCTTGTTCTACAGTGCTATTAACAGGCACACAGTGAGTTATGACTCACTAGTCACCATCTTATACTGTATGATATTGTATGTTATTGTATGTTATTGTGTGTTATTGTGACCTAATAATTGACTTACTTGGCTGACAAACAGTAGATGTGTTGTTTCATAGCGTGCAATGCACCCCAATCTTAGCACATTAGTCTCGTATTATAACACTACAACCTTGGTATAAAGGGTTCCTTCTCGACTGTTCTACAAGGAGCTGGCAGTGTAAGTTTTGGTTTTGGTTGGGAGCAAAACTTGCCAAATCCAAGATCAAGATAAAAGATCAAAGTATACAGGGAGTCCCAGAGCAATTATACTGGACAATTAGGCAGGGTGCTAGGATATGGGACACACTCAACTACCGCCCCTATCCCTGAGGAAACTAGGGAGTCTCCCTTTAAAAGAGATTTCAACAGAGTGTGAACCAGCAGTGTTAGGTTCTATTGTAGATTATAGGTCATTATTCACAGTTCACACATGAGGGGTTTATGGCGTGTTATGAACAAGAATATACTTCTATAGTGTAATTATAAATGTCTATAACTCTATAATTTCATCCACTGTAGGACCAAGCACTTGGAGGTTTATACTTTATGTGTAGATTACATGTAGAATGTTGGTAATCTAGATATGTGTAGTAAAAACTTGTGAAGTAAAATAGATTGGGTGCCAGTAAAATCCAATGTAGAGGAGCAATATTAGAGCTACTAAAACCTGGGTGTTAATTAAAAGTATCCCAGAGTAATGTACACTTTCTAAACAGAACACTCTCTAAACAGAACCTGCTAAAGAGAACCTCCTATTCTCAACAGCCCTGTGGGAATCAGTATTCTCCTCAGCTCTGTGGGAATCAGTATTCTCCTCAGCTCTGTGGGAATCAGTTACAAGTACAGTAAACTCCCCTTTAACCGCTGAGTTTGGGGAAGGAAACATCCGCGGTAAATCGGGGTTCTGTTTATTCGCATTATGCATGGTAAACCCTATTTGGGGAAAGGAAATGACCGCGGTATATCGGGGTTTGCGGTAAATCGGGGTATTACTGTATAACGTAGCACGATACCCACAGATACTCGCAGAGCGAAGTGATGAAAATATATACTTACTCGACTCGTTTACCTAATGAATTATCAATTGGTGTGTAGGTCGAAACCCAAGAAATATTATGTAACATTTATGTACCTGCCTCACTGCAAAGCTCCTGCTTGGAGAATTATGTTACATACTGTTACAAAGAATATCGAGGCATATTCCGACTGACATAGTATTAGTTGATAAAGGAGCAAGAGAGCCAAATGTTGACAGTTTCGTACATTGCAATTACATAAGGACGGCAATTAGACCATCTTCAGGATTATTAAACGAGAATTACAAAATGACAAAGTAGTAACAGGTCACGGTAGGGACAATGTGGTGAGGGGGGACGCTATTGTTAGGGGGACATGTTCTCCGGCACAGTAAGAGATGTGCAATAGTGTGTACAATCCAGGGTGGGTAGTGGGTTCTCTCTTGTATTAGTATTTCTATTGAGATGAGACACATATAATAGTTACTGCGCCACCATCATTACTGAGTAGCATGGCAGTGTGACATTGTAACTCTTGGCTACTTGCCAGGACTCAGAGATGCTGATAAAAGGACAGATATGAGAGTTTGATTTGTTAGATAATACCTTGCTTGGCAGGTAAGTTTGCTTGAAACAGACAACAAGCAGATATGATGCATCTTAGACACGCCCTGCTGCACTTAAATAAAGCTGTTATCTCACTATTGCACTTTCTTTGAAGTGTTTGTAACGCTACCACATGGAGTACTCTATAAAACAGGCACACTTCACAGCCACAAAGTCTAGACACTTCACAACAGGAACAACAACTTCTCTTCTGTACAACGTACATTTAACTAAGCAAGTAAGCAAGTAAGTAAGTAAGCTATCTCTGTAAACTTGATATGAAATAGGAGGAATCATTGGCCTGGTATATGGATAAACCTATGTAATGTTAATTGTTTCATCAGTACATTAGTAAAATTAACGCGGATATCAGGTGTGGGGATTAGGTGGCGCTGAAATTCTTTCTGTACTGTATTAATTAAAACACTGTAAATTGGTCATTCACGACAATTAAAATAATTTAACAAGGATCGCATTGAAGGTGTCCTATTCATAATTTTAAAACAAAAATCATTCTATCTTGATCATTAAAAGGACAGATGTAAAGGAATTAATTCTCTGATCGGCAATTAATAGAATATATTTGACAAATTCAAATGGCAAATTCAAAATAATGTTCTCTCTATAAATAATGTTCTCTTACAATTTAAGCAAAGTGAATTCTCAGGAATCAAACTCAAGTCGATGGCATTAGCTCTATTCGTTTCTTTAACAGGCCAAATCAATAAAATCAATCATTCAAGCGAATTTGATTCAAATTATATAAACATATCACAATTTAAATCACTTTTGATTTGTTTTTAAAATCAGTTTCAGTCTTGACTGACAGACATTCATGACACCACAATAAATTCTACAGAAATATCAAGTTGTAAGTTCAGTAATCCTAACTTGATATAATACAATTATTAATTAACCTGCATTTCTATAAAACACTGGAATAGCCCGTTCAGGTCCTGTCGCCCTAACAGAGTTTTTCATCCTAAAGTTAGTAGAAGTAGTACTACTCAACTGTGGTGTAATCTGTAATCTTACTCTGAACACTTTGGTTTTAACGAACCTATTAAAACTTGAGATAGATCTGTAATACACCAAGGGGTTCAATGTGTAGTTTACATAGTTGATAAACATGGAAACCTTGAAGAAGTGATCGTAGAAGCTGGTGTTCTCAGGATCACCAGGATCAACAAATATGTAGCATATCAACATAGCAGCAACAGAAATGTAAGATAGCACGAATACCCCGGAGATAAGGATGAGAGTAAGAATGCTCTGTCTCTGTAGTCCCCTCTCCTTGTTCACATACCACAGCAGCCAGACTGTAGTCACAATGATGAGGAGGATGGGGATAATGATGAAGAGGACCGAGTACACAGGAACCCACCACAAACTAGCAGAGTGGGAGCTGGAGGAGTCGCATCTGTAGGAACCAGAGTTCATCTTGATCTCCCCCCTCACAGCGTTCATTGCTACAGGAACGGAGAACAGCAGGATCCCCAACCACAGACACAGTGCTATGTACCTGCCGGTCCTGCGTGCGCGCAGTCTAGCGTCCAGCGGGAACAACAGACTAGTCAGCTTACTGATGTTGAGGGAGCAGACAAGTGTAACATCTCCCAACAGAGCCAGCCAAATCACCCAGTATTGGAAGCAGCAGAGTCCCGTTCCAAACACCCACTTCTCCGTAGCCAGGGCCGGTATAGTGGGCAGGATGCCAATAGTGGTGTAGATCAAATCCCACACAGCTAGGTTACAGATCAGTATGACTGAGACCCGGTCTAACTTTATAGCGTTGTACACTAACACTGCTGCTAGTACTGTTATGTTACCGGGGATGGAGATGATGACGCACGCGCACGTCCACGCTAGAAGAACGTAGCGCTCACCCGCAGCGTGCGGGATGAACGAGTCATCTGTTGAAGAGTTTGTTATCACCTCTACTATTTCTAGAGGACAATCCATTCCTGGAGGAGAATCGTTAGGTTTAAGAGTAAAAGTAGTGATAGGAAAGGTTTATCCAATACATCTACAGCTACAGTGATCTACAATTAATATACAAAACACATGACTGACATGAAATTTACTCTTTAAATATATGTATGGTAATAAATAAAAATAGAAACCCGTTTCCGTGCACTGCAATCGAATATAAAATAACGAAAGTGAGGGAGGGGTTCTAAAGTTAGAGATAATTAATGCCTCACAAAAGGCACCTTCGAGAACGGAGATATTAAAAGTAAGCACTGCAGCTGCCTACACTAATGACATTGAAGCATCAAAGGACAAAATAATTTAATATTGCAGGAGTTCAAAGATAATGCATTTTGAATTGGCTACTGTAATTTGGCAGACTTTCCGTGCAAAGTTGCAGCGAGGGCGATGAAACAGAGTGGTGTTAGAGGAATCTTAAATTTTAATTTCTTTTCATCATCATTCAGACAGTATCACTTAGAGCTGTGTTGACTCCATTTGCAACCCAACGGTTATCACAGCGAAAGGTCACGTTTTTGTTTCATTTTCCTTCTTTTCAAGACGTTGCCGGGAAAATTTCGATAGGTTTAAAATACAGTATAGATGTGATATATATCGGAAATTAGCCAAAGTGTAAACCTGCTCGCTAATGAAATGCCAGTTCCTAACAAACTGGACCTGGTAAAATAATGCAACACTTAGCACCATGGTGCACCACTGACCGCGTCTCATCCACAATACATTGTTATGACTAAATAATAAATATCAACATATTTAGCATATTTATGTCAGCACCGCTGACTCCCTTCGTCTGACTCTACCAAATAAGAAACTCAAATAATTCCAAAATGATGATGAGTCTAGCTAGAGTGACCAATTAGTTAGTGACCACTTAGTTTCGCCTTGCGCTTGATAAACACCTGTCCTAACTGCACAAATGTAACAGACATGAGTTTTACCAGGAATATTTAATATTAGCGGTGTTAACTGGGAATCCTCCCACATTTATTTAGATAAACCATTAAATAAATTATTATAACTTTAAATTTGTGATAAAATAAAATAACTCATTTAAAACACTGTCATGGTCTCAAAACGTAGCCATATAAAGCTTACACAGCTTAAAACGTTCAGGCGTCAGCTATGGTTATTACGTAGCGGAACTTGATTTAGTTAGCTAATGTTTTGGTGTTAACACTTAATAAAGGTCACTTTATCCAAAGGATCTGGATGAAAACGGAAATTAGCGGCCGCTCCACGTCTCTCCCTTAACTTAACATAATTGTCCTGGTTCTTTCCTAAATCTGTTTTAAATCACGGTAAACATTAATACAAGCTGTGTGGTGTACAATAAAACGATTACATATTCTATAAGTTGTCAGGACAAAGTTAGAGAAAACATGAAACGCTCAGAAAGCAGGTTCAGTGCACTAGTCTTCTAGTCTGAGGTGGAATTTGTTTTTAATTACAGTCACGTCCAGACTGTTGACGTGTTTATTATTCTCAGCTAGTATTATTACCGCTGTTACTTGGTGCGGTGGTGTTATTATAGCTGTTATGGGGGATAAAGTGTCTGGGTTTAGTGCTTAGTTGTAGTGAACGTACGGAACGTTCACTAAAAATAGTTTGTGAACGCGTTCGCTAAAAGATTTTAACGTTCGGAACATAAGGAACGTTAATTGCTATAATGAAATTAAAATACCGGACATAGCCCAATTATCCGGCAAAGTACTAGCGTTTCCATTGCCACTTGCATTGATGAGGAAAGATTAGTTGGTGCACAACTTGATGAAAAACGATATTTTCTGGCAACTGATTTATGGGCATTGTCTCTTACTTTTATATTCGTGTGCTGCCAGGTGTTTTATCTTTTAATTTGCTAGCCAGATAAAATTATTGATTGAAATTCCCATTGAGCAGTGAGCACGATTGAAATGATTCAAATTATAATCGTTAAATGCACAATTTTCCTCTGTACTCCTGTAACTCTTTCTTAAAATGAAACAATTGCCGTAATTAAAATCGTTCTACAAAGAGCGGTACGGACCACTTACGTTTCAAATGAATTCAAATTTTTCGTTAAATCACCCTTGTTAAATATCTTTGGCACTATCTTACCGCCCACTTGCACTGGTCGGAAAATTTATGGGTTTCGGCTCTCTGGAAAGTATTAAATTTTTATTTAAATAACCCGCAAGGGAGGGTTGCATCTGTCACAATGTAATTACGCCATTAATTGTATAATATTTAGTTTCAAACAACTCCGTCGTAACTTTATTTATTGCAAGCGACTTAGTTTGAAGAAATGGAGTGACCTGTAACAGTGTAACCGGGCGAGGGGTTCTCCCCGAAATCAACCATAAATTTGACTTTGGGTATGTTGAAAACATATTAAAAACACATGCTGTACGACCTCTTATAAAATTTCAACCTCAGGGAGAGTTCAGGGAGAGTTCATAGTGCACCCTAATGTTAAATATCTCAACTTCAAGGAGAGTTCATAGCGCACCCTAACGTTAAATATTTCAACCTCAGGGAGAGTTCATAATCATAGCGCACCCTAACGTTAAATATCTCAACCTCAAGGAGAGTTCATAGCGCACCCTAACGTAAAATATCTCAACTTCAAGGAGAGTTCATAGCGCACCCTAACGTTAAATATCTCAACCTCAGGGAGAGTTCATAGCGCACCCTAACGTTAAATATCTCAACCTCAAAGAGAGTTCATAGCGCACCCTAACGTTGAATATCTCAACTTCAGGGAGAGTTCATAGCGCACCCTAACGTTAAATATCTCAACCTCAAAGAGAGTTCATAGCGCACCCTAACGTAAAATATCTCAACTTCAGGGAGAGTTCATAGCGCACCCTAACGTTGACAGCATCACAAAATATTGACTAACGTTCACTAACGTTCACAAACGTTCACTACAAAATGATTGGAACGTACGTTCAGTACGACTAAGTTCAGCGTTCACTACAACTAAGGTTTAGTGAAGCAAGTTAAAAAGCATAGTTGAGAGTTACACCTGCACCCCCTCCCCATTACTGTACTGAAGGAGAAAATCTTGCATCTTAATAAAAAAGATTAGAGGATTTAGGTGATAATGTTTTTCTTTCATTTAATATTAAATAAAGTAAGATACTAAAATAAAGCAAGATAGTTAAATGAGATAAATTAGTTTAATGCAGCAAGGAATAGCCTAGCAAGAAAAGAAACCTAAACCATTATAACTTACTTAAAGCGCACAGTTAGAGAAGATTTGATGATATGTCGAAAGTTAAACAAGCGCAGATAAGAGTAACCAGATGTCACAATCTGCTGTCTTGGCGGCAGTCTTACTTCTACCTTGATCCCCGGCATACCGCCCAGTTTAAACAACACGTTTTGAGGGGGCACAGACCACGTGACCTAACTCACACGATCACGTGACCTATCAGTTAGTCACGTGGTCTGTAATTGTGGCACATTCTCAGTTGACAGAGCTGGTAAATGTCCACTTGGAATATCTCACACACCACCTGGGTTCCTGTAAACCAAATTATTCAGTCATTTCGGGGGCACTTCTGGCGTATCGTTTGTAGCGCGAAAT
The DNA here is from genome assembly GCF_026151205.1 of Bolinopsis microptera. Taxonomy (NCBI): domain Eukaryota; kingdom Metazoa; phylum Ctenophora; class Tentaculata; order Lobata; family Bolinopsidae; genus Bolinopsis; species Bolinopsis microptera. The sequence goes on along the minus strand of NC_087078.1, from coordinate 4,240,205 downwards.
TGTAGAGTTAGGGAACCGTGTCCTTTGTGAAGCAGTACAGGAGCACTGTGTGGAGCGCTGTAAGGTACTTGAAGCAGAGTATGTTGGAGCCATGACAACTTCTCCTTTGTTACTCAGCTGCATGTTTTACAATGGAGATGTGTTCCCGCGCAGTTTCCACTATCGCACTGCTACTTTCAGAGGTATAAAGCAGTTTGCTACATCCAGGGTGGTGAGTGGTGGTGAGTGGTGGTATGTAGGTAGTGGTGCTTGAAAAGAAGGGGCTGTAAACACGTGTTATTATCTTCAGAACAATGTAACGATATTATCATGGTTTAAAGGATCGTCTGGGCTGTGTAATATAATTAAAAAGTTTAAGATATTGTGTGCACTACATAATGTTATGATATTATAATCTCGTGAACAAGTTAATGACCACCAACTTGATTACTATGATAGCTATGATGCAACAATAGCTCTCTGAAAATGGATGACGAGGTTGTTGAGCCACCAGGTCTAGTTTTGCTGATTGTTCATTAAGTTGTCAATATCAGTTAAACGTAGGAATGTAGTATTACGTAATGGACCATATAATAGCATTATATAGCATGTGTATTTGTTAGTGAGAGCTAACAGACTAAGAGGAGGAGAGTGCAACATTGCCACAAACCTACTAACGGTCAGTACTACTTACCAGATGGAGGGAAACATTTTAAAAGAAGGGAAAATTAATATAATATCAGGGAACATTTATTCATTAGTACATTATCATAGCAAAAGGATGACTTTCAAGTCTACGAAAATACAGTTGTCACGCTCGAACGAGATTTTAAACACTAGAAACATAAAGAAACATGTTTCTAGAAACATAAAGAAAGGAAATGCCACAACCACAAATGGTGAGAAATCACACACCGTGTACCTTTATGACATCCTCTAAATTTAATAATTAGCAATTCCGGTGCAGTTGCACGTGAAAATTAGACTGTCTCCCAAAGAGAGATCTAGCAGTTTGTTAGCATGGCTAACCACGTACTGCAATAAACTTTAAAATAATCAAAAAAGTTTTAATCGTATTTAGGAAAAAACACTGGAGAGAGGAACTTGAGTTATCTACTCCGGGAATATATATTTCTCTTGCAAACCCTTTGATATTGTTCTTAATCTTATCAGCTTTGCGGTACATAAAGAATTGCCCCGGAATTATTCCCCGGAATTGTTCCGGAATCGCTTATCTCTACAAGCAGAATTTTAATAACTTGAATGACAGAATAACAAGCTTTCCGTTGCTTATCAGTACTCTGACTAACGACCTCTGAGGAAGTTTCAGGCAGCTTATTTCCTCCTCGGATGTTTTTCTTCTGCTATGACGTACCTACCGAACTGAGCTGAGTGTTGTTGTAATGAGTAATTGTATCCTAGCACCTTAGCACTAAGGTTAACCTGTGCATGTTGCTAATAGGAAGTCTCTAAGAGTATCTTATATTGTACCGCAGGTACTTATTTCCACCCTATATTAGAGTTTATATCATTACTAACATGTACTTAATTTACAATAGATATCACGTGACAGTAAGATATCACGTGACCGTGGTTTAGCGTCTAGTGAAGTGTTAAAAGGTTCCCTCACCTGTCACCAGTGTTCTGATCAGCTGACAGATCTTATCAGGTGTTAAATCTGGTTAGAGGCTGAAACTCTTATTTTACAATAATACTGACCACTAAAACCTTCTCTACGAGTCCGGTAAACATTTAACTAACTGTCAGAGTGTACCACTTGTCCCCACAAAACAGTTGTGTCATAATGTAACTAATAGCTATACTTACCGTTCTTCAAGAAATACCAAAAGTTGGACCAAGGTTACTTAGGTTACCTAAGCTACGGTTACGCGGAAGGTTATCATTGTGGACTACCTCCCTACATTGTGGAACCATGGTTTCTCCTTAGATATATTTTTTTTAACTACGGCATACAAACACAGGTATAATTTTAGGGTCAGTTCTGATTCCAAGCTTCCAATATTTGTGCTCTGTATAGAAATATAATATAATATATAGAAATATAAATCTAAAATCGCAGAATTTCAGACTTGTTGACAACTTAATAAAGTTGTTAAAGTTTAAACACATTTTATAACTTCACGGTTCCATGCGATGCTATATATACTACACTTCATGGCGAAATGGAGGGTGCAAGTTTGCAAATAATGGAATAGGACTTGACAAAGTTGCCAGACTTTCTAAAACTTGACATCTTAAATGTTCCCCTTTCACAGTAACATATACTGCGGGGTGGGCGACAATTGACCCCCCGACAATTGACCCCCCGACAATTGACCCCCCGACAATTGACCCCCGACAATTAACCCCCCGACAATTGACCCCCGACAATTGAACCCCCGACAATTGACCCCCCGACAATTGACCCCCCGACAATTGACCCCCCGACAATTGACCCCCGAAAATATAATTTAATACAATTAACCCTGACCCTGACCCTGACCCTGACCCTGACCCTGACCCTGACCCTGACCCTGACCCTGACCCTGACCCTGACCCTGACCCAGGACCCCGACCCTGACCCTGACCCTGACCCAGGAACAGCTGTCCCTGACCCTAACCCCAACCCTAACCCTAACCCTAACCCTAACCCTAACCCTAACCCTTACCCTAACCCTAACCCTAACCCTAACCCGATTAATTTACCCCAGTTTAATTACAATTGTCGGGGGGTCAATTGTCGTACTAAGCCCTAGATTTCGCGACAATTGACCCCAGTGTAATTACATAGAGGGTCAATTGTCGGGGGGTCAATTGTCGGGGGGTTAATTGTCGGGGGGTCAATTGTCGTACTAAACCCTAGATTTCGCGACAATTGACCCCAGTGTAATTACATAGGGGGTCAATTGTCGGGGGGTCAATTGTCGGGGGGTCAATTGTCGGGGGTCAATTGTCGCGGTACCATACTGCGTGCAATGTTGCGTGGTTAAAGTAGTGTAATGTTGCTTAGTAACGGCAGTGTAATGTTGCGTGGTTAAAGTAGTGTAATGTTGCTTAGTAACGGCAGTGTAATGTTGCGTGGTTAAAGTAGTGTAATGTTGCTTAGTAACGGCAGTGTAATGTTGCGTGGTTAAAGTAGTGTAATGTTGCTTAGTAACGGCAGTGTAATGTTGCGTGGTTAAAGTAGTGTAATGTTGCTTAGTAACGGCAGTGCAATGTTGCGTGGTTAAAGTAGTGTAATGTTGCTTAGTAACGGCAGTGCAATGTTGCGTGGTTAAAGTAGTGTAATGTTGCTTAGTAACGGCAGTGTAATGTTGCGTGGTTAAAGTAGTGTAATGTTGCTTAGTAACGGCAGTGTAATGTTGCGTGGTTAAAGTAGTGTAATGTTGCTTAGTAACGGCAGTGTAATGTTGCGTGGTTAAAGTAGTGTAATGTTGCTTAGTAACGGCAGTGTAATGTTGCGTGGTTAAAGTAGTGTAATGTTGCTTAGTAACGGCAGTGTAATGTTGCGTGGTTAAAGTAGTGTAATGTTGCTTAGTAACGGCAGTGTAATGTTGCGTGGTTAAAGTAGTGTAATGTTGCTTAGTAACGGCAGTGCAATGTTGCGTGGTTAAAGTAGTGTAATGTTGCTTAGTAACAGCAGTGCAATGTTGCGTGGTTAAAGTAGTGTAATGTTGCTTAGTAACGGCAGTGCAATGTTGCGTGGTTAAAGTACTGTAATGTTGCTTAGTAACGGCAGTGTAATGTTGCGTGGTTAAAGTACTGTAATGTTGCTTAGTAACGGCAGTGCAATGTTGCGTGGTTAAAGTACTGTAATGTTGCTTAGTAACAGCAGTGCAATGTTGCGTGGTTAAAGTACTGTAATGTTGCTTAGTAACGGCAGTGTAATGTTGCGTGGTTAAAGTAGTGTAATGTTGCTTAGTAACGGCAGTGTAATGTTGCGTGGTTAAATTAGTGTAATGTTGCTTAGTAACGGCAGTGTAATGTTGCGTGGTTAAAGTAGTGTAATGTTGCTTAGTAACGGCAGTGTAATGTTGCGTGGTTAAAGTAGTGTAATGTTGCTTAGTAACGGCAGTGTAATGTTGCGTGGTTAAAGTAGTGTAATGTTGCTTAGTAACGGCAGTGCAATGTTGCGTGGTTAAAGTAGTGTAATGTTGCTTAGTAACGGCAGTGTAATGTTGCGTGGTTAAAGTAGTGTAATGTTGCTTAGTAACGGCAGTGTAATGTTGCTTAGTAACGGCAGTGTAATGTTGCTTAGTAACGGCAGTGTAATGTTGCGTGGTTAAAGTAGTGTAATGTTGCTTAGTAACGGCAGTGTAATGTTGCGTGGTTAAAGTAGTGTAATGTTGCTTAGTAACGGCAATGTAATGTTGCGTGGTTAAAGTAGTGTAATGTTGCTTAGTAACGGCAGTGTAATGTTGCGTGGTTAAAGTAGTGTAATGTTGCTTAGTAACGGCAGTGTAATGTTGCGTGGTTAAAGTAGTGTAATGTTGCTTAGTAACGGCAGTGTAATGTTGCGTGGTTAAAGTAGTGTAATGTTGCTTAGTAACGGCAGTGTAATGTTGCGTGGTTAAAGTAGTGTAATGTTGCTTAGTAACGGCAGTGTAATGTTGCGTGGTTAAAGTAGTGTAATGTTGCTTAGTAACGGCAGTGTAATGTTGCGTGGTTAAAGTAGTGTAATGTTGCTTAGTAACGGCAGTGTAATGTTGCGTGGTTAAAGTATTGTAATGTTGCTTAGTAACGGCAGTGTAATGTTGCGTGGTTAAAGTAGTGTAATGTTGCTTAGTAACGGCAGTGTAATGTTGCGTGGTTAAAGTAGTGTAATGTTGCTTAGTAACGGCAGTGTAATGTTGCGTGGTTAAAGTAGTGTAATGTTGCTTAGTAACGGCAGTGTAATGTTGCGTGGTTAAAGTAGTGTAATGTTGCTTAGTAACGGCAGTGTAATGTTGCGTGGTTAAAGTACTGTAATGTTGCTTAGTAACGGCAGTGCAATGTTGCGTGGTTAAAGTAGTGTAATGTTGCTTAGTAACGGCAGTGTAATTTTGCGTGGTAACAGCGTCAGGAACCGGGATATGTTTTTTGTAAAGTTAACTACATGTCACTGGGGAGCTGGGTTAAATGTAGGATTTGACATGGTGTTGACACGATTGTTGACACACTGCTTCAGAAAGGCGGTGTTTTCTAGCGAGAAAATGTTATGCACTGGGAATTATTGCATGTATTACATGTAAGGGTAATATACTTACCTACTGTTGGGGAGGCAGGACAGTAATTACACGTGATGCCCATATAAGAAGATGTAATGTCACGTGACAGTCTGGCTCATTCTGTCTCCTGATTGGTTTAACGCTATCACGTGTTACACCGAACCTCATAACCCTGGAGCAGTATAAACCATGATACAAGGCTAACTAATCACGTGTGTTCCGACACCTTGTTTAACAGCTAATCATCATAATTGCACACCGCTACTGCACTGCTCACTACTGTACTTATAGCTATACAGTATACATACAGGGACTGGGCATGCCTCTTGTTCTGTACAACCCTGGAATTAGCTGACTCCCGGTTTAAATAGTGTACTGCTGCCATTAACGGTCTTTAAAGGGTTTAAAGTACTACCCCCTGCTCCTTCATCAAAACTTACACTATTGGTCCCCCCCAAATCATAGGTCAGTAAACGTAGCCTGGTAATGGAGATTGGAGGGTACAATTTGTCCCGATATATTACATCCAGTACTTAAATGTACAGTTCCCTGTTTAGGCAGTAAGATCCAATTAGGTATTTATGAGTTAAGTGATGATAGTTTAGTGGATATCTAGATATTATCGTGATCGTATCCTGATTGTATTAATTGAAATAAATGTGCTCTGATAACTCTTTAATGAGTAAAGCACATTGGCACGCCTTTTATCACTGTATAGGAGTAACTTTACTCAGTAACTGGGCAATTATACTCGTTACTCTCGGGTTATTATACTTGTTACTCTGCAGTTATTTATAGATATTAATCAACTAATGCCGTGTAAGATTGGTAACACAATATTGTACATTTTATCAGAAATTAGGATTTTGTCCAAGGATCCTCAATGTTACAATATCAATGTTACAACTGAGGCTGGTAACTTTATTTGAAGGAGTTCTTTACATCTGTTGACATGTTATGACTTATGTTACATTAAATCAATTTAACAGCTGTATTATATTAAATACTTGCCGACAAATTGTTCTCGAACATTATTTGAATAATTAAATCGGGTACTGATGGTAAATCCTGTAGTCGTCTATATAATGTGAGTGGAATGTTGGCAGACAATGAACAATGAACAATGGCAGAATGTTCACACTTTGTTAACTGTCATTATTTCAGAGAAACTAGCAGCTACTAGCAACGAGCTTAAGTCTCATCTGATGACTGTCGAGGAGGAATCGAAGAAATTGGTGGCAGAAAAACAAAAAACTGAGCAGCAGTATGTTTGTTTGTGTGTTTGTGTGTCTGTTTGAATGTATGTCGTCAAGATAATTCTCGATCACAGGTTTAATAACACACTAAAGCCATTGCCACGACAATTGGCTGTCACATTCCTTTTAGTTCTAAATCGCGTGCACTTTGCTTAAAAGTTTTTTTTATACTCAATTCTATCATTCTAAAACTATTAGATCATGCTTGTTATGCACAACTTTGATGTTTATTTATTTATTCAGAGACGTTTCTACCCATCAATCTATATGGATTATACTGTGATTGAACGTACTTATGCACATAATACATTCATACATATATTTCTAGTTTGTCTTAACAAGAAGTTGTATTCAGTTAGAATATTTCTTATCTTTACACTTTTAAGAAGATAGGAATATTGTTTTTGTGTGAGCCTATTCAGTAACAGGCAACAGATTACAATTCAGGCTACAGGAGGAAGAAAAGAAGGCTCAAGTTTTTGAAGAGGAGAAGAAGAAGTTGCTGCGATCCGCCACTGAGGCTCAGATAAATCTCGAGGTAATTGTTTTATGCTGATATGACGACATAGTCGAAAGTCGAAAATTCTGGCGGAAATTTTGAAAATCTGGATTCGACCTAAGGTAACGCGCCAAGTCATTGATAAGAATAAGTCGACGCAAAATAAGAACGCGGGATGGCCGGCCGGCCATGCCAATATGGCGCGCGCGCATGTTGCATGCGATATTATATCGTGATTCGCAATCGATCGATATGATCTTATGAGTATTGCTGAAAGCACAGTGTAAGGCATAATATGTATGATGTAATATCAGGATCGTTACATATCTCTGATGGGATCATAGATTGGACGCCCGGGGTCTGGGTATAATTTTTTAACCTAAGCCACATATGTGTGTATACGCTTCGGGCGCATTGTAATAAATTCAAAACACTGCATCTTACAATAACTGCTCTTATCCAGAATGAAATCTCGCCTGTTAAATATCCTACACCGTTTCCGGATATTCCCATGGAACAATCATTTTGAACCTTTAAGAATCCCAAGAATGCATATTGAAATAGAAACCCTAGTTAGACTAAGCCAAATTCAACGCGATAACACTTTATTTTTTTAAGTTTTGCCCATTTATGTCAATTAAATTTGGTTTTATGTCTTGTTTTTGAGTTTAATGAGTGTTTGGCTATATCAATTTTAGAAAGCATGCTATGCGCTTTGCTATGAAGCTGATGATTTTACAGGAAGTACACGCTAAAAAGATGGAGACTGAGCTCGAGCTGGGTAGAACTGCTGGCGTTTTGGAGGTAATCACGTGACCGGAGTTTTATTGTGTTATCAGAGTGGCTCATCTTGCTCTAACTTGCTACTGCTTTCTCATTCTTAGACTTTTAGAATCTTAGTTAAAACCACATGCTCACAGATTGAAACGAAAGAAAGGAAGAGGCTGGAGAAACGACTAAGATTAGCTGAAGATTCTCTCAAACGACTGGATCATGCGCTCAGAGATTCCGGACTTAATGTTTCTATCGATATTGAAGCAGATGTTGGCACACTGAAATGTAAGATCTCTCTAATGTCAAGGCTTAGTTTCGAATTATTGAACAATTACGTTGAGGGTTAGAGAACATTTACAGTTCAACACCCTGGATCGTTTCTGCTAATTAGTTACACCCGATAAGGGCTGGGTTGCAATCATCACTATGACTATGCTCTAACAGCCTAATAGTCGTAGTGATGATTGCGCTTTTAGTATCCCTACATTCCTTTCTTACTTAGCGCATCAGTCGTGAATTCATACAAAGTTCCAGGAGTTATTTATAGACAGCCTCTGGATCCGTCATCCATAGCCCTTGTCTAATTAACAAATTAGACTGACGGCCCCGAGTTAGTCCACAATAAAACCGACGCTACCAACTCTAAGGATTTTTGAAATAATATTCATTCTTCTACTAGCTGGTCGAATAATCCGACGCATTCTTTCTCAGCTTTCTTCGAGGATGCTGTAGCTGAAGCTGAACACCAAGCCAAGAAACATTTGCTCATGGAAGATGCAGTCAGGGCAAGGAAGGATTACGAGAAACGAACGTCGAAACATAATCCTGACTTTTTGGCTGCTAGGGTAAGATGAAGTTTTAAATTCATTTTGGGATGCATTTACAATAAATTCCATCATGTTTAAATAAATTGGGCCTCTAAATCATACTAAAATTAATGTATCTTAATCTTAGAAAGACAGACCGAATAAAACAAAACAGACCAGTAACAAATCAGAGTTGACATTTTTGGACGATTACAATTCACAACTCGCGTCACAAGATCGCGGCGAAGTCATACATAAACCAGTGGCTGATAATAGACCAGTTCCTCAACCACTAGATCCAGGAGAAGAAAACAAGGTCACCTTGTTCCGCTCACCCACACCAACCGACATTAAAAGTCGTACTGAGCAGCTGATGGAGAACCAGAACATGTTTCGGATTCTCCATCTGCAGGATTACCTGCGCCTCATAGATTACGACAAAGCAAAGTGCGAGGAGTACATCGTCCTGGACTACGTTACAGAAGAGGACACGATCCGTCCCAGATGGAGTAAGAGAGATGAACACGGGAACATAGTCCAACTGTTCACGTTGGAGGTTGAAGAGTTCCTCCTCAGTTTCCGGGCTCTGCTATACGGTTATACTCTTGAAGAGTCGCACTACAGAAAATTGTTCTCTGAAGGAACCTACGAGGTCTGCTACCCGGATAAGGTTGCGGAACAAAAAGAAACCAAAAATGAAAACGCGGAACCACGGTTATCTCCTGCCTTCAGGAGAGCTAGAGGTTCTGTTGTTAATCTGAGGGAACAGTACGAAGCGAAGGAAGCTGCTGTTGAGCAAGCTCCCGGGGTTCCTCCTGTCAAACCTCACAAGAACTTTAGACGTGTGAAAATAGAGGACCCAGCTCTGTACGAACCAAGTTATCCCGGATTTTACTACTTCGACCATCCCTTCTACTACGATCATCCGAGCAGAGCTGGGCTGGAAGACCAGACTGAAGAGGAGATCTTGAGATCTACAGTGAAGGAGCTGAGGGAGCTGTCATTGATAAACAAGGAGCACTCTGAGGCAGACCAGGACCAGATTATCACTGACCACAAGGAACTGAGACAGCGCTGTGGAAGTGTGTCCAATCTAGCAAGTTCATTTGAAACTGTGGAACTTGCTAACAAGCTTGAGATGCAAATTCATGAAAGACCAGGATCCTCCCGGGGGTACAAGCAGGATCCTACCTCTCGATACGACCCCAGATATCGGTATTACAGCGAGAACGAGCTGAAGCAGAAGATGGGAATTGATAGGGAGGAAGAGATGCTCGACCAAGAGACGCCAATAGAGACACCTGAGGAGTTGAACAAACGTCGAGGAAGTGTATCCAAGATGGCCAACTCTTTCGACTCAGTTGCACATCGTAACAAACTGGAGAGAACCGTAGAGTGTGATCCGCGAGCAAGAAGGGAGCTGGTTAAATATGAAGTTGATAACGGTTTCTTTGAGTACCCACTCTACCAAACTCGCCGAAACAAGGTCAAAGATCTCAGCTTAATCTACCAGGATGACGAAAGATTAGGATACCGACCTTCTAACACTCCGACTCGTAAGCAAAGAAGACACAGTGTCAATGATATGAGAGTTAGGTTTAAAGATGTTGAAGAGAGAAATTTCACCGGTTCAGAGGATGATATGGAAATGCTTAGAAGACAAAACAACAGTTTAGATGAGATGAAACGGCGCTTCAGATCTTACAAAGAAGATGTGGAAGAGGAGAGGCACGAAGAAAAGGATGAGAACGAAAAGGAAACTCCTGATTCACTTGACCTAGAGGAGAGCGAAGAAAACACTATCAGTCTCCGCAACTCAACTCTATCACCAGTAATGGTAGAAAAGTACAAGAAGAAGAATCAACGCTCTCGAATAAAATCAGGCTCTGACGCAAAGAAACTGACAGGAAGCCTTAGCATCGAACGAATGGCTAACGATTTCGAAAAACCCAATGACTCAGAAGAGAATGAAAAGGATGTGATAAGGGATCAGTGACGAGGACTCAGATACAGCCCTGAATCGCAGGTCGAGTATCAGCAACATAGTGCTCAGATGGGAGGAGGGTATGGAAGTGGAACCAGCACTTAAGGACCCTACGCCAGTGCCTCTGTACAGTGAGTCGGAGGAGGACTCTTCAGATGCAGAACGGAAGATGAGAGTCACTGACCGAGCTAAGTGGTATGTGGAGAGAAGAGAGTCTGAAGACAAGGAGTATGAGATGAAAATGAAGTGCGCTCCTCTCCTTGATGCTCCCACTCCTCAACCAGTCCCTCTCTACAACTCTACAGAAGAGGAGGAGGATCAACTGAAGATCAGACCCACCACACCTCAAGGAGTCTCCTGGGAGGAGCCTGCTGAAAGTTTTAACAGCCCAGATGTTGTGAGAAGGAGGGTGAGTGTGAGTGATATAGCACTGCAGTACGTCCTGAACAGAGAAGAGGAGATTGCAGCAGCCGAAGAGCTGGAGAGGTCTGAACCTCTACCAGACCTCCTCAGAAAGAGAACCTCAGTAGAGTTGTATAACTTGGAGGATGAGACCTGTACCAGGGACACCTTCACCGACACTAACCTGACTACAGAGGATCAGGGGTTCGGGTCGATCAGCATGCCGCTCATAGACAGGGCGGCAGTCCTGGAGGAGTTCCCGGAGTTTGAGAGGACGGAAGAAAATGAGAGCGGAAACGGACATTCTTTAGATTCCTCCAGTTCGGACTCTCGTAGTGGTTCTGAAAACGACGCTTTGTGACTGTACGACGGCGAGAAAACAGCGAGTAGAGAGGCCTTTGATTTCTATGGTGTTTTACCTTTCCTGTCACAGTCTGTGCTACTGAGACAAATCTTAGTTTTTGGGGTTTATATCCTGTATGTGTGCGCGGGGAGTTATTGTATTATAGTCGGCACGGGTGAAGTTATTTGTTTGAGTTAGGTAGTAGGTACTATACTGAGTGTAGATGGAAGTAGCATAGATTTATTGGTTATTATTTCCAGAATCATACATGTCTTTCTCACGAAATAGTTTTCATTCCACCGATGTAAATTTCGTAATATTATCAAGTAATTTAACACAAAACAGACAAGTAAACTGATATGTTTTATATATCCACTCAGAGGAATCTGCTGGGGCCAGTTGACGGAGCTGACGCCGTACAATCTGACTTAACTCTGAACTCTAAAGATTTAAAATGAACATAAACAGGCGGTCATTAAATCAAAATGAACTCGACCTTACAAAATTTACCCCCAGACTGATTTACTGTATAAGAAAATACCTGAATTAATTATTTTCTTGTTCGGCACAATCTGTTTTATATTTCATGTTAAAATTTTGATAAGTTTTTGTGAAGGACATGAAGCATACTGGCAAATTTTGATTGCTTGTGATTCTGTGTCTATATTATTGCTTTTGAAAGTACTCTGTCTCATTTTCATGATCAAATTAAACCAGCGTGAGAAGAAATAATGTGTCTGACAGTTCTAAATGAAATATATATGTAATGAGAATATTTTCTCACTAGCGACTGGCTCAAGACACCCCAAAATATTTACTTCTGACCTATGACAGCAATGATTCACTATTCGTTCACTACTCAGGAACATTTCGTCTTCATTCAGGAGGGTATCATCGTTCATCACCTCATGGATTCATATGTCATCATTAATCATACCTCTTAATTCCTCTCTGTGTCTCCACATCCCCATGCATCATGTACCCAACTCCACTTCATCCCTGTCACCGACTTCATAAAAATAGGACAGAAAAACTGATGAACTAAAAATGACAGAAAGGAGACCCACACTGAGACATTCTGCCATGGGAAACTTGACATAAATCTTAACCGATGTTATTTCAGCAAAACATGAAGAAGGTACAAGTGGACCCTCGTTTGATGGGAGACTCTCAGTCCACGGTAAGTCCATCCCACTCGCCAGAAAACCAGATGAGGCCGGAGGAGGAACCAGTCAAAATTAATGGAGATGCAACCCACGAGGAGTTGGCAGTAATTTCGGAGGCGGCTGCGGAGGTCGCGGCTGTTGAGAGTGATGCTGCCACTACTGTTCCTGAACAAGCTGCCCCAATTGAAGCTGCCCCAGTAGAAGAAGCTGCCCCAGTAGAAGAAGCTGCCCCAGTCGAAGCTGCCCCAGTCGAAGCTGCCCCAGTCGAAGCTGCCCCAGTTGAAGCTGCCCCAGTAGAAGAAGCAGCCCCAGTTGAAGCTGCCCCAGTCGAAGCTGCCCCAGTTGAAGCTGCTCCAGTTGTAGCTGCTCCAGTCGAAGCTGCCCCAGTCGAAGCTGCTCCAGTCGAAGAAGCTGCCCCAGTCGAAGCTGCCCCAGTTGAAGCTGCCCCAGTAGAAGAAGCAGCCCCAGTTGCAGCTGCCCCAGTTGAAGCTGCTCCAGTCGAAGCTGCCCCAGTTGCAGCTGCCCCAGTTGCAGCTGCCCCATTAGAAGAAGCTGCCCCAGTTGCAGCTGCCCCAGTAGAAGAAGCAGCCCCAGTTGCAGCTGCCCCAGTAGAAGAAGCAGCCCCAGTTGCAGCTGCCCCAGTTGAAGCTGCTCCAGTCGAAGCCGCCCCAGTTGCAGCTGCCCCAGTTGCAGCTGCCCCATTAGAAGAAGCTGCTCCAGTTGCAGCTGCCCCAGTTGAAGCTGCCCCAGTTGAAGCTGCCCCAGTTGCAGCTGCCCCAGTAGAAGAAGCAGCCCCAGTTGAAGCTGCCCCAGTTGCAGCTGCCCCAGTTGAAGCTGCCCCAGTAGAAGAAGCAGCCCCAGTTGCAGCTGCCCCAGTTGAAGCTGCTCCAGTCGAAGCTGCCCCAGTAGAAGAAGCTGCCCCAGTTGCAGCTGCCCCAGTTGAAGCTGCCCCAGTTGAAGCTGCCCCAGTTGCAGCCGCCCCAGTAGAAGAAGCAGCCCCAGTTGCAGCTGCCCCAGTTGCAGCTGCCCCAGTAGAAGAAGCTGCCCCAGTCGAAGCTGCCCCAGTTGAAGCTGCCCCAGTAGAAGAAGCAGCCCCAGTTGCAGCTGCCCCAGTTGAAGCTGCTCCAGTCGAAGCTGCCCCAGTTGCAGCTGCCCCAGTTGCAGCTGCCCCAGTAGAAGAAGCTGCCCCAGTTGCAGCTGCTCCAGTTGAAGCTGCCCCAGTTGAAGCTGCCCCAGTTGCAGCTGCCCCAGTAGAAGAAGCAGCCCCAGTTGCAGCTGCCCCAGTTGAAGCTGCCCCAGTTGCAGCTGCCCCAGTTGCAGCTGCCCCAGTAGAAGAAGCTGCCCCAGTTGCAGCTGCCCCAGTAGAAGAAGCTGCCCCAGTTGAACCTGTCACAGCCGAATCTTCGCCGTCAGTCGTACCGGAACCAGTCAGTACTGAAGTCAAAACAGAAGCACCTCTTTCAGAATCTCAATGTGTCGAACAAGGGAGTTAGAAAAACCATTTTCTTAGGAACTTATCACCCAACTTATTTAACATTTAGTTTTAGGTTAACTTTGTTTTCATTTTGTTTTATATACGCAATGCTGTCGATTGAAGACTCGTGTCAACATTTGGATACAGAGATTATGCGGGTGTTTGGAAAATTGAGCCGCTTAATTTCTACCACAGAACTTTTTGAGAGGCTGACGGGCTCGATTTTGATTCAAGGTGACCTAACTAGTGGGACCATTCGAAGTGCTTGTACTTACTAGACTATTACAATATGTTACTGTTAGGATTTTAACATCATTCCTCATATTTCGGACAAATCACCCATTCGATATTGGGTGTTTAAATTTACGTTTTCGAGTGAAGATAATTTCAGTTTGAGAAATATTTGTTAAATTAGGGAAGTTCAAATCGATTATTTGAAGTAAATACCAATATTTAGGAATGCAGATTTTGGTGACCTATATATTTGTACATATGAATTTCGTTTTTTTAAATAACGAAATGCACTGTAACTTTAGCGAAAATATGTACAGATGAACGTAGAGAACTGAATAAATGAATAAATAAGAATGTTTGACGACTAATGTCTTATTTTGTTGTAAAACAAGAATGTTTATTCCTTAAGTTGTGGTTTAAATCGTTTCGCCTTAAAGATTGATATTATTAACGTTTGAATATAAAGAAATATTTTAATGTTAAGTTTTGGTGCCAATTTTAAATTCGTTGGTACAAATATCATGGGTCATTAAGAAGTGAAGTGGGCCGAAAGATATATTGGGATGAAATTAAAATTGAATAACTGTCGCCTATTTTTCAATTTCATGAAATGTGTCCGTTGTCACTGTCAGTGTTCTTCTGAACGTGCCTGAACTTTCGTAGGTCTAAGACCTAAGTTGCAATATTTGTTTTAATCTATTTGTCATTTTTATAGCCACAATAATGTAATAATATCTGGTTAATGCTGAAGTTATTTTGTTGCCTTGTGTCATTGACTTGACAAATTTTATATTTTGAATCGAGGGATGAAATAAAATATGTACACCTCATGCATTCTTTTATTTGGTGAAATACAAAAATAATGTTTAACTTCTACGGAGGGAGCATGACTCATTTTTGGTGAATATGGAGTTGTACTTGTAAATAACACTTGCACAGTAATTGTGCAGCTTTTAAATCCGGCATGTTTTATTGCTTTTTACGTATGAGATTCTTCCTTAAAATTCCAGATTGGGCACTACGTATAACTATAATGACCAAAATAAAACTGAAACGATGTCAGAGGAACAGTATAGTAACCAGAATGTCCAATGTCATACTCATAGTAAAATATGCAACATGAGTCAAGCAACAGGTGGAGCTAATACATAATACAACACGTATACAATGTCAATACAGTAATTACAAAACCAAAAACGTTAAAAGATTACTTATAAAGTACGTGGCCACTGGTATCTATTAATAGATTGCTGTGCCCAAACACAAAACGATACCGAGCAGTGCACGCCATTCACCCGACAAACACCCCTGAGCTTACCTAGCAGAAAGCTTAACAAAACGAAAAGTTGTATTTTTAAAAGATGGTATGAAACCAAATTGAGGTACTGGAAGTCAAAATCCCAAATAAAATTGCAAAATCATATTCTCCCAATCTCTGTCCCATTTTCAGTTTTTTTGAGATGAAATTTCCAGGACCGAAAATGTCCCATTTTCAAATATGACATTTTCTGAACACAAATTTGACAGATTGGATGAAATATTTGCCCAGAAACCAGTTAGTCAGTTAATTGATGATGGTATGAAACCAAAAATTGAGGTACTGGGAGTCAAAGACAAAATCCCGAATAAAATTGCAAAATCATATTCTCCCAATCTCTGTCCCATTTTCAGTTTTTGAAGATGAAATTTCCAGGACCGAAATTTTACAGTTTTGACTGGTTTTTTCACCTGTTACCAATTAGTAAGTCAACTATAGATGGCATATGACACGATTGAGGTGCTGGAAGTTTGATTTCGGTCGGAGGAAGCCCACAGCAGAAAGCTTAACAAAACGAAAAGTTGTATTTTTAAAAGTCTTTCCCATTTTCAAATATGAAATTTTCTGAACACAAATTTGACAGATTGGATGAAATATTTGCCCAGAAACCAATTATATTACAAATTATATTACAAATTATATTACCAATTATATTACAAATTAGTCAGTTAATTGATGATGGTATGAAACCAATTAATTGAGGTACTGCACTGGGAGTCAAAATCCCAAATAAAATTGCAAAATCATATTCTCCCAGTCTCGGTCCAATTTTCAGTTTATGAAAATGAAATTTCAAGAACCGAAATTTTACAGATTTGACTTATTTTCAATAACCTACTCGACCATTGTTAATGATCTGGCCCGGCGCGCGCTACTTCGAAGAAATTTAGACGAGTAACATCCGTCAAATATGAAATAACCTACTCGTTGCTCTAAGTAGGAAGTGCACTATGAGGCGCGAAATTCAAATGCTGCGCTTTTGTGCTTTTTCGACGAAATATTTCGCAGTATTTTGTTAAATGTAGCTTTATTGCTCGGAAAAATACTTAACAGGTGATACTCGTAAAATATTTGTTCCATATATTAGGACCGTCGTCGAGTCAAACTCGGCGCGCGTCCTGGTAGGTTGTAAACTTGATTCACGATGTCAATCCTTCGCATCTCGACGATCTGCATCTGTGGTTGCGAGAAGATGCGCGGCGCGGCCCAGTAGTGCATAGCGCCACAAGTTGTAAACCTACAAAAAAAATACATATTGTAAGCAATCAGCCTGAAATTTAAGAATCTGTGAGTTTATTAGTCTATAATGATGACTGCAAAAAATTATTGTTTTAGCTTCATTGCATGAGAAATTACTAAAAAATTGAAAAGTTCTCTGTTTCATGTTTGAATTTACGTAGTTTTTTTTTCCCATAACTCGGCAGTTTTTTCAATTTTTTCCTAGATTTTTGGGGCCATTTAGAATGTTCCCTAAAGAATGTGCTAAGAAATTTTCATCAAGATGTAAAGCAAGGAAATAAAGCACGAGCATTAAGAAATATCAAAAATCAACGAATTTCGTCAAATTACGCGACTTTTACACTTAACGGGTGATACTCGTAAAAAACTCGGCGCGCGTCTTGGTAGGTTATAAACCTACAACTTTTACACTGCACTTACTGAGGTTCCAAAGGCTGCGCATGGCATCATTAAATATGGCACATATAGCCGAAATTAATTAATTATTCCAAAAAGGTATAACAAATTTGGTATTGTGAAAAAGCTCACACTCTAGAAAGCAATGGTACAAAAATTTTCAAAATCCAAGCAAGTTTATTTTTATCGTGCACCTCTTACTCTAAGTCTAACCAACGTCATTTTGCATGCTGTAGCACGCTATTTTACTTTGAAACAAGCGCGTTACGTAGTTTGCGTAGATAAAATTCATGGCTATATTTGTATCACGTGGTGACCCCCACTGTCGCTTCACTATATCGAGTTTCTACGATACAGGGGGAGCCGCGCACTCGTGATCGGCGGGTCATACAACGTATGACAAGGCTATATGTGTTGATTCGCAATGTCGATCCTTCGCAGCTCTGCTTGACCATTGTTAATGATCTGGCCCGGCGCGCGCTACTTCGTAGCACGTGCCATCGGGCCATTTCGAGAAGAAAGCGGCGCGCGCTACTTCGAAGAAATTTAGACGAGTAACATCCGTCAAAGCTTTGCGAGTTAACGGGTGATACTCGTATAATATCTGTCGACGAGTCCAACTAGCTCGGCGCGCGTCCTGGTATGTTGTAAACCTACAACTCTGCGATGTGCGAGGCCCAGTGGTGCATATTGCTGATCAACTGAAGAAGGTTGTGAGATCAGAAGAATTAGTGGCTACGCAGTGCGGTACAGTAGTGCATTGCGTTACAATGTTATGTGAAACTTGTAGTGTGATGCACTCCTGAACCGCGCCGCGCATCTAATAATGCTTTTCGCAATCTTCGCTAGATCGGCGAAATGCACCACTTTACCTGGGGACCTCAGGCTATTATGTTCATAAGCAATAGAGATTCGGCGGAATGACAGGCTGAGCGCTGCCCAGTAATGCATCGACTTCGACGCGCCGCGCAAACTAGCATTCTTGCTTTGCATCGACGATCTCTATGGGTTGACATCATCAATCAACACTGGGCCTCGCAGAGCTGCGAAGGATTGACATCGTGAATCAAATGTGAAACCTATGCGCATTTTGAATACTTTCGCTTTCATTTTAAATACTTTCACTTATTGACAACGCATAATTTGGCACCAATGAAATTAAATTTTAATTTCAAGAAGGGGCTGTAATTATAAATTTATAATATGGGGTTGTCAAATAAAAAACTTGATCTTAACCTCATAAATAAATTTTTAAACTTCATATTTTCCATAATAATTTACTGTGCAGCGCTCAGCTTGTCATTCCGCAAAACCTCTATACTCTTTTCTATCAATCTATCATCTATGAATATTATAGCCTGGGGTCCCCAAGTAAGCTTCGATCATAGCTGGCTCAAAAATATCGTTATCTATGTTGCGAATTCGATATAATCATTTCAGTTGCATTATTTTTTTTTGTTTTTTTTTGATTTAATAAAATTATTCAAACAATATACACATAATATAGCAATGACCCTATATAAAATCTACCCTTTAAAAATTAAAAAAGTTTCCTAAACAATCAAAAATTACCCTTGGCCTTGTGGCTCCAAGTTAAGATCTATACTGTTTATATCAACAATGTTTTTTCTTGCACCTCTGTCTCCACGGAGAGAAATCACTGTTGTTCTTAGGATTTCAAAGCGAAGGCGCTTTCTAATGTATCCTACATCATCCGAGTACCTCTGGCCAGTGTGGTACTCCATCTTACTGGCCAGCTTCTTAACCAGTCTTTCAGCTTCACCACCCATTCCACCAGAAGTCGAGAAAACTAAAGGTGTGAAGCTTTCTTTCTCCACTCCAAGAACTCTTGCGTTGTAACATCGCTTTTTTCTCATTTTCATGGGACTGGTACATCGCTGGGATCGATTTGCTTGCATTGGAGGGGGCTGGGGCATGAAATACCCTTACATCAAAAAATGCCCTCTCTGAAGCATTCCAAATCGATCTTGCAGAAATGTCCAGCCTAGCTTGGTCTCCTAGGACTGTTCCCTTTGGTAACTCTAGACCATCAACTGGAAGAAGAACTGGCTCAGTCTGCATTATACTGGCTCAGTTGCATTATACAGTCATTCTAAATACTCTGTTCTATGCTTTTTTTGTTAATTTGTCTTTGGCACCGTTCAAATATTGTGTAACCATTGTGTTTCCTATACTAAGTGACTAAGGAAAGGAGGGATACTAAAAAATATTTTGTAGTTTGTGTCCTTTGTAAATTATCTTTTCTTATTTTCTCATGATAAACTCTGAAACTTTGTTTTATAAGCTGTCTGATGTTTTTCAAATTGCGTAAATTGTTTTAAACGGTTGATGATCGGATTGGCTTCAATAGCTTATCGATGAACCTTATGTTCAATGTTCATCATTGCGGTAACTAACTGATTGTGTCAATTATGTTCAGTCCTCTGTTTAGATACTGAAGAATGTGTTATCCTTATTTGTGTCAACGACGGAATTTAATTTTTCTTCGGCACCCATTTATAGGAAAAATGTCTATTATTTATTTTGTACTGTAAAATTTCATATTCATATACAATTAGCGATTGACTAACTAACTCCAATATAATTATTTATAGCTTTAAGTGGATATGACAAGTCGCTGTGCAGTAAATAAAAACCGTTGTGAAATCGAAAATGATATATTTAGCACCTTCCTGATGCAAAAGAACTGTGTTACCTTGATGAAAAATTTTGTTGCTGATTGGTATCCCAGTTCGTGGGATCTTGACTTTCTTGCCAAATGCACTGTTGGTCAAACAGTCACTGTGAAAATGGGTAAGCCATACACAGGTGACCAGGTTCCGAAAGAATCTGACTGCAGCTTTAAACCACAAGATCTGGGAGAATTCTTTAGATTTCTTGCAACTAATCGTGATACTAAAACTTTTCATTATGCTGGATATACCCATTTTGCAACTCTTAATAGCACTACCCAACAATTTCATACTTTTGATTGGAGTTGGGCTGGGTTGAAGGATGTAGGTTCCTCCAAGTCTACATTGTGGGCAGGATCTACTGGCAGTTTCACACCTTGTCACCAGGATTCATATGGTTGTAATCTTCACGCTCAGATTATTGGATGTAAAGAGTGGCTGCTGTGGCCCCCAGACTATGATTTGGGAGCAACGCGTTTGCCATATGAGGAGAGCAGTACTTTTAGCTCTGTTGATGTTTTAGACAAAAATTATGCAAAATCTGCATTACGAATTGTTGTGTCTCCTGGAGAGGTTATTTTTATTCCTAAACATTGGTGGCACCTTGCACGCAATTTAGAGACTTCTGTTAGTATAAACACTTGGATTGAACTATCCACTGACTCTGTTGATAGAATTCAAGAAGCAATAACTCGATTATTAGTTTGTAGTCTAAAAGGATATGAGTCTTCACAAGATTGGGTAAATCCAGGAGAAGAAATTTCAAAACCTCATGAAAATGAGATGTTTTTGAGGCAGGCTATCAATCAAAGTAATCAAGCTTCTGGGTCCCCAAACATGTCAAGAAAAGATGGCGAAAGTGAACAGTGTTATTTTATAGTTGACAAAGCTGCAGCCACATCTGATAGCTTCATTCAGCGTATTCCTTTACCAAAACATCCTTCTAGCTACAAAAAGAGTAGCCAGGAACAACCAGATAAATCTGTTGTTGACACTCTTATCAATCTAATTGTATGTGATCGTGATATAATGAACAAACTTAGTGATAAACTTTTGAATTCTAGTCTTAGATAATATCATTTTTGCATGCACTTAGCACTATATTAATCTATCATACTTTTGTTCAAAATCTTGATGAGCATAGCAATTTCTACATTATCTTATTTAAATTTCAATCTAAAGAAACTTAATGATTGTCAACATTATGCTGCATCTAAGTATAATATTGTTTGATAATTACAATATCTAAACTGATACAATATATTAGGTTATAGCATGGGAGAATGGATGGAGAAATATAACAATGCTGAAAGACAACTCGATCACTACCGCATGCAAGCTACTAAAATAAGCCGAATTGTGCCCCAAAAGGTTTGTCAAGTCGTATTTTTCAAAAGCTCCTACCTATAAGGGGAACATCAAATATGATAGACTGCATTCTTTTTCAATTGAACGATTTAGACTAACTATTAGAAAAATGTAAACAGGTGATATACAGTTATAGCAATACGTTTATTACAGATAAGAGAGCTTGAAGAGCAGGTTGAGATTGCTCAACAGAAGCTAGAGGTAGAGGAGAAGAACAGTCGAGTTATAAAGCAGCAGGTTTGTTTATAAACGAGTCTTATTTATCAGTAATATCATGTATTATTACTATATTATCAGTAATATCATATTATACTATATTATCAGTAATACCATATTATTAAACAACATTGTGGTTTCTAAACCACTAATGGATATACATTATACAACAATCCTGTAATCTGTTTATAAACTCACTGAGCACACACACTTACACGTGATTTTGTAGGGCTATTGTTAGCAATTTTGCCAATCACCTAAATACGAGAGAGTAAGTCATGTTTACCGGTTAATGGTGGTTTTTGTCTCTCGATTAATGTCTGTACCTAGTCAAAGTGTGTACCTACTGTCTTTGTATCGGTGTGATTTTGTAAAGAACCTTTCTTTTATTTCTTTTGGTGATTGAAACGCAAAATACAGTCCTCAATGGTAATATGGACTATCTGAGAGCGATATCTCTAGCTCTCATTTAACATCCCTAATTTATCTCTGTATGTGCTTTAAGTGATCTAAGATTGCTAGCTCCTCCTCCTTCTAACAATATGTACACATAAATGATAAGATAATATGATAATCATTTGTTACAGTTGGTTGTGACTTATCTGATAGCATGACCCTATAATGAGATGGGTCATTACACAGAGTATAAACCAGCCGGCATAATGAGGGAGAAGTCTGAACTGGTGTACAATTTGCTCGCTAATGAGCTAGATATCCACAGTCCGGATTCCATGTGTTCCAATATTGTCACAGCTCTGATCACGTGACCCATCCTATTGGGATCACGTGACTGAGCCTCTGTTCTACGATTGGGTGAGGGCTCTGTCTGGCCCTCTTGTGGAGATGTATCACAACAGCTCCTGGGCAGCTCACAGTTGTACCTCTGTGTGTGTGTGTGTGATGTTGACAGATGATGGAATGTAAGGCTCCTTTTGTTGTTTATCTCTTCCGAGCAAGTTTAACTTTTCCTTAATTGCTCTCTTATCTCTCTGTTTTCTCTCTTTCTCTGTTATCAGTACTGATATTTTACCACCTTGTTGGTTCTGGCTTTTATCTACTTTAAATAATGCAATTTACTGTGTTTTTACAATGCGACCATCTCTATTTTTGACGATCGATGATTTGGTTTTCTGATATGTTTAAGCTTTTAAGGTTGTTAAATGCATCAAACTAGGGCCATGTGACCGATTTGACCGATGTAACGATTTCCGTCTCATAATTTATATCATGTATCGACTATTAAGCCCCGAATTTAAGGAACACCGGTTAAAATCTCATGGAACTACAGTGGCGCAGTTTATTATGGCCCTCAGGCTCCGAGAGGAGGAATACTTGTATTACTATACGTCTACCAATCAGAGATCAGAACTCTGGTCACGTGACCAGAACTAACCCAGCTGATTAGTTGTTTAAAGTTGGTTGAACTGCGACAGTGAAAATTGCAGTGCCGTGCTGTTAAACTCCTCTCTTAGTTTCTCCACTACTGCTACTAGTTGCTCTACTGTTGTCCTGACCCTTAGCTGGGTTTGGTGTTACCTCTATATATCTAGTTAGAATTAGGAGCTACGTAACCTCACTACGTTATGTTTGAGGACTTATTACTGCTTCCAATTTGGAGCACAATATTGAGGTGTTTAATCAAGGAAGTGTTCCTTTAGCCGGATATTTTGCCAGCTCTGTAAATACTTCAGCTGCAGTTTTGGTTTTCCTCCACTCGGTTATTCTGCTTACTTCCTCCTTTTTGCATAGTTTGCTTTTTAACATGGCTGTATTCCGGATTTCAGCCGTCTTATCTTCCTTTATAACCATGTTCTATAAAATATCCTGTGAAGTGTACAACTACAGCTTTTCCCATGCTCTTTTATGAAACTGTTTGACATTGACGAGTCAGTGGTGATTTTGTTAAGCCGCAGTTGCCCATGCCCCAGGATAATCCAGTGTAGAATCTTAAGATTAAACGGTGATCATCACGCCATATCTCGAGACCGCTTGTCTTACTCTAGAAACCCTAATACTGTATTTGTGAACCTTGCCAATTAGTGTGACAAGTATGACAGTAGTGTGACAGTAGTGTGACAGTGGTGAGTGACTGTCTGTGACAGTGTCTGAGTGTCACTGTTATAGTGCTCAGCCACCCTCGTCCCTGTCTGAACACCACCCGATATAGAAGATGAAGTAAGCTGAATTACTGCGGACTGCGGAGGTGTGATAGAAGTAAGCTGAAATACAGCTAATGTGTGATAGAAGTAAGCTGAAATACAGCTAATGTGTGATAGAAGTAAGCTGAAATACAGGTGAGGTGTGATAGAAGTGAACGGTAGTGAGCTGTAGAGGTGTGATAGAAGTGAACGGTAGTGAGCTGTAGAGGTGTGATAGAAGTGAACGGTAGTGAGCTGTAGAGGTGTGATAGAAGTGAACGGTAGTGAGCTGTAGAGGTGTGATATAACGGGTAGTGTACTGCTTGTCTACTGATGTCCACGTGTCACCCTCTTCTACCAGGACTGTGAGGGGATGCTGTCTCGTGTGGTGGTAGCTTGCTGAGGCTTCCTCTGTCGACGCTATCCTAGCACTGATCCCTGGGGAGCTATCACTTTTTGTTGTTGTCTTGTTTCGGAAAATAGAGCTGGTATATTGTCATAGTTACGTACTCTTTTTACTGCACCGGTTTATTGTTCAGTTATTGATCATCTTGATAGGTGATAGACGCAAATTACCCTTAGATTGGTAGGCGAAAGTTTTTCAAATTTAAGTACCCTTAAGCTTTAGTTCGCTAGGTGATAGTTACTAAGTACCCTCAGGTTGCTAGGTGATGCTAGGTGGTAGTTGCTAATTACCCTCAAGTTGCTAAGTGATAGTTGCTAAGTACCCTCAGGTTGCTAGGTGGTAGTTGCTAAGTACCCTCAGGTTGCTAGGTGATAGTTGCTAATTACCCTCAGGTTGCTAGGTGATGCTATGTGATAGTTGCTAAGTACCCTCAGGTTGCTAGGTGATAGTTGCTAAGTACCCTCAGGTTGCTAGGTGATAGTTGCTAATTACCCTCAGGTTGCTAGGTGATGCTAGGTGATAGTTGCTAAGTACCACCAGGTTGCTAAGTGATAGTTGCTAAGTACCCTCAGGTTGCTAGGTGATAGTTGCTAAGTACCCTCAGGTTGCTAGGTGATAGTTGCTAAGTACCCTCAGGTTGCTAGGTGATAGTTGCTAAGTACCCTTAGGTTGCTAAGTGATAGTTGCTAAGTACCCTCAGGTTGCTAGGTGATAGTTGCTAAGTACCCTCAGGTTGCTAGGTGATAGTTGCTAATTACCCTCAGGTTGCTAGGTGATAGTTGCTAAGTACCCTCGCGCGCTCCCTTTCTCCCATACATATTCAGCTCGTCACATAAACAAGCGGCTAACTACTTGATGACAAGGCGGAGTACAGTGTTCTGTGACCTAACTGCGGCGGGTCTTGTACCGCCTCCCTACCGCCTGCAGCTGGACCTGCTCTCGGGTTTGTATGCCGGGAAAAAGGGTAGTTTCAAACGCGCTCTAACACTACATTGAGTTAATCTGAGTTGTTTTGTGATGTTTATGGTAAACAAACCACGCCTTGTTTTGTTTACAATACACATTGCTGTTTATATTTACAAAACAATATCCACAACCGGTCAGTTGTGTAAACTTTTTGAAATATTATATTTATAATGATACAAGAAAATACCATTCAAAAATTCCCCGTGGCCGTGGCGACAATTCTATTTTTACATGAAACTTGATACAATAAAGTCTTATAACAGATACAATATCTTTAATAATAGATAATTAAATCGTTCTAATAAATTCTGTAACAAAATACCTGGGGTGATGGTAAACTCGCCTTCAAACAATGTTAATTTTATCATTAGTCGATGAAAATGTTTTGCTATTCTCATCACATCGCTATTATTGTTATCGTGCCGCATATTTTCGTTTACGCTGTTTCTATCCCTTGTTAACAGTTCGGTGCTATCCTATATCTCGTTAACAGTTTTATTCGGTGTTATCCAGTTTTCGCTTTCTTTCTATCCAGTTTTCGCTTTCTTTCTATCCAGTTTTTGCATTCTTGCTTCTACTTTTTGTTTGTTTGATTTTAAATAAACTGTTCAAATGTCACGCCATATATTATTTCCTCGCGCGTATCCACTAGAAACAGAAATATAGCGTGTTTTTACAATCCACATTATTGATTTAAATACACTTACTGTTTATACTCACCACCTTTATTAAGAGAATTGAAGAAGAAAATAATATGTACATTTTGTGTTAGTAAGTCATACATTTGCTCCTGAGTCCTTATCTTCCCTATATAAAGCTCCTCCATTATGACTGCTACAACGGTTGCCACGAGTGGTGGACACTTTTTCGCGAGGTCCCATGTCAATGAGTTGTTTTATTGTGCTATTATGTTTGAGTTGCTATTTATACAGTTACATGTTTGTCAATCTCGGTGGTTACTCAGTGTCGGAGAAAGGAACGGCAATGTAAAACAAGTTGTAAAAATAGTTGAAATAGTTACAAATAGTTAAAATAGTTAAAAACAGCCGGTTCTGAGCTTGTTTGTTAACATTTACCTCTTTACGCTATTTTACCGGGTCAGCTATAAACACACTAAATTTTACAGTTCATAATTTATGTAAGCTCCAATTTGCCAGGGGATTTCGGGAGATATCGTTCAAATTTAATTACTGAGATCCCCAGTATAGGACTTATTTCTAACCTGATTTTCTTATTTTCATTGTTTTATATCAGTTAGTCGCACGTCATTCCTGAAAATTGCAGCTGAATTTCATCGCCTGTATTGATCTATTCATTATTTAGCCAGGAATTTTTACCGTTAAGATCGCCAAAAGTGAATATTGATTCCTTGTCTAATTAACACGGCTAAGGTAAATATCATACGCCTTGTTACTCGTGCGACAAAGACTGTACGGAATAATATCAAGAAATAATACTGCTGTGTTTTGGTCTGCTAATAAATATCCTCCGCCGGAATTTGGCGATAAAAATTCTACCAAAATAGTCGGTGGCTACAGCAGATCAATAATTGTACGTGCGTTGCAAATAACACACGTGCGCGGTTGAGGTTTGCACGTGGTGTGTTAGAGAAACCGAAGGTGTGGGATGAGTAGCCTCTCTCTTCACTCCTAACATTGTTATTTTTCTGTGTCGCCGTTACCGTGTGGTTATATAGTTATGTCATCCTGATCGCAGGTTTTTGTATGAGTTCTTCTTTCGCTTTGTAGTTGTAACTCCGCCCTCTCCTCTTGTTTCTACAGTCTGTTTCTAATTATATTGTCTGGACTGAAAGTTGTTTTTTTTTATTGGGACTGTAATCTGTATATTTGAAACTGTTCCATTTGTTCTCTTCGCACTGAAACTTAATAAGCTATCTAGTAGCCACTAGCCAGGGTTGACTAAAACGTACACATTTCCCATTCCATTACATAATATTCACCCTTAAAATGTATGGATTTGTAGTAATTAGTTTAAAGCACTCTGTACACACACACACACATATAACATAATTTCGATCTAACATTAATATTTCATTGCCACCCATAACCCCTCCCTCCGCTAGATGAATGACAACCTAGCGTTGCACCACGAAGCGCTGGACCGTCACGACGTTATCACGGCTAAATTACGTGCACAAAACACACAACTCAGAGAAGAGCTGACGGAGAAGAATAATGTTATTCTGGCTTTAGAGGAGGAGATAGAAGCTCTGGTAAGTGGAGTTTTAATGTTATTCTGGCTTTAGAGGAGGAGATAGAGGCTCTGGTAAGTGGAGTTTTAATGTTATTCTGGCTTTAGAGGAGGAGATAGAGGCTCTGGTAAGTGAAGTTTTAATGTTATTCTGGCTTTAGAGGAGGAGATAGAGGCTCTGGTAAGTGGAGTTTTAATGTTATTCTAGCTCTAGAGGAGGATATAGAGGCTCTGGTAAGTGGAGTTTTAATGTTATTCTGGCTTTAGAGGAGGAGATAGAGGCTCTGGTAAGTGGAGTTTTAATGTTATTCTGGCTTTAGAGGAGGAGATAGAGGCTCTGGTAAGTGGAGTTTTAATGTTATTCTGGCTTTAGAGGAGGAGATAGAGGCTCTGGTAAGTGGAGTTTTAATGTTATTCTGGCTCTTTCCAGGCTCTGGTAAGTGGAGAATTTTTTACTGACTTCTTACTCAGTTGTAGCTCACTTATCTGTTTTGAGATATATCTATTAATAGACTGGGGTTTAGTATGGGTATTGTTGTGGGAATATGACTCACACAGGTATTTAAACACGTTCCACCTGTCAGGAGGGCACTGGAACTGCACTGCATTAGTCTGCCCCTTTATTGATAGTATTATAACGGACCCCTCTGACTCCCAGTTTCGCTAAAATAACACGTTTTAAACTCCCTGACTAACGAGTTCGTCTTCATGGGGCGGGGTGTGGTAGTGCTGTGTAGGGGTG
Source organism: Bolinopsis microptera (assembly GCF_026151205.1). Classification (NCBI taxonomy): domain Eukaryota; kingdom Metazoa; phylum Ctenophora; class Tentaculata; order Lobata; family Bolinopsidae; genus Bolinopsis; species Bolinopsis microptera. The sequence goes on along the minus strand of NC_087078.1, from coordinate 4,212,388 downwards.
GGGTGTGGTCTGTGAGGGGGATTACTTTGGTTAATGTGTGATTTAATAAACCTACTTAGTTGAACTGACAGTGTGTTAGGACTTAGGAATACTTAGTGGTCTTCTTCTTTTCAATGTACTTCATTAAAATCAGCCTTCTTTTACTATTTTAAGTACCAATTAAATTCTCATTACGGAACTGCCTAGATGACGACTGATGTAGCCCTAAAACTCATCTCTAAAAATAGCTCATCCTAAACCCAATTTGGTGAATATTTCGAATATTTCAGCGGATACAACGAAAACGGGACGAAGATTCTGTGAGCCAGAAAGTGAAGTTGATAAAGGAGCACATACACAAATCTATAAGGAGTTTAGAGATTGAGAATATTCGGTTAAAACGCCAAGTAGAGCAAGTTGAGAATGGGAAGATTGCGGAGTTGAACACTGAGATTGAGAGACTGAAGGAGGTTTGTTGTTTTACCACTTTATACTCTATAATATTCTATACCCTCTTTATATCCGGCTTTAAATATTCAGTCCAACTAAATGTAGGATACGTCAATTACTAATTAAACTAATCGATCGGATTTGCTGCATCATCTATAGTTCCTTATATAACGGACACAAATATTTACCGATAAATTACTTTATTAGAAATTGGACTTTATTATTTATATTTATATTTATCTTAAAATTAGGTCCAATAACAGAAGGAATCTACAGAATGTTTCATTTTTAAAAGGATAGGCTGAGAATAAGGATCAAGGACGCAAGTGTGACGTCAAAGTGAAAAGAAAATTTAATTTTCGTAAAATTCTCCAACTTTTACGTCGAAGTTTAGTTTAATTACTGAACTAACAGTATATCATTAAAATGTTAAAACTAAGATAATTGTATTAGAATACCACAACGAGATAGATTAAATTCATCTTTAGACAGATGGTATAGTCTATAAGGTAAACCTTATTACAGATAAACAGAGTCCAGGCTTGCAATAGAATAGCTATTTTTGAGGAGGCTTACAAAAAGTGCTGCAGAGATTTCAACCTGGGCTCACCCAAGATGAGTAATAATAATGGTAACCATAGCAACAGCAACCTTGCTCAACCCTTCTCACCTATCTACCAGCACACATCTGTAAGTCACGCTAATTGGTTACTTTATTTATTAATTCACCTCCGCACACCTTTCTAATTCTACTGACTAATTTACAACATAGATTTGTATGAAATGCGGATAATTTTAACAGACTGTTTAAATTTTATGTTACGGTTATATACAATCAACTAATTTTACTTTTGCAGTCTGTAAGTTCCCAAGACCCACTCTACACGTCAATTAGTCCTGACGATAATAACGTGAAGTCACCACAACAACGCGTGACGTCACCACAACACCGCGTGACGTCACCACAACACCACTTGACGTCACCACATGTGTCATCCCCACAACATGTACCAGCTTCCCCTGGCAACCATTTCAATCAGATTTTGGTAAGTGCATCTCCAAGTTCATTACTGTAAACTAATGACTTCCCAAGCTACAAATTAACTATCGATTAAGTTATCTTTGACATTAATTGATTCTCACATCAATTAAAACTCTTATCAATTAAGACTTGTTGAGTCATATAGGATGTATATAAATATCATAGTGTAAACATAGTTCTTAGTCCTTTTTTAACATCCGGAACCATCTGTTAACAAAGAAGAGCCTTTTCTTTTCTTTCGGACTAATTTAGATGATTTTAAATCATAATGGTTATGTTATAGTTCGGCTTGTTTAAATGTCACAATCCTTACATTATGTTACGTAAGATTACGTCAACTATTCCCGCGTTTCAGAGAACTGGAAACGCACTTCAATACCTGCAATCAAAGTAATCACACTGAGTGGGAACCGTTAATTCGATCTTAGTAATCAAATTATCACCGGGATGTTAACTAGATGGCACGTTTCCAAATGTGATTTGTGCACCAATGTTAAGGGGGGTCATGACAAATATCTGGGATACCTACCTCGAAAGTTTAATAATTCTCAAAACCCCCCAGTACAGTGTTCAGTAAGAAGCTTCCAGTCAGTTATGCTCCTTAATTACCACACTAAATTATGGGTTGTAGGGTTTGGGTTTTGTGGTACGTGGGAATGAGTTTTAAACTAGTGGTGGTTGCTAAAGTGTGTTTGACTGTAAGGAGGGTGGGACCGACTTCCCCACACCCTCAACACTCAACACTTAAAACTTTACCAGCTCTGCAGTTTGCGCGCCAAACTCTTTAAAAGATGGTCCAAACATCGCTGAATAAAAGAGTAAAATTAAATATATTTAAAAAGTTTAATATATTTAAACGTATTTTAAAGAAAAGTTCGTAACTTACTCCAGAGTTATGCAATGTTATTTATATCCACAGTCTGCGCTCTGTACTAGTGAGTTAGTGCCAAAAGATAGTCTGGATCATTAATCTAAGTTATATTACTCTTACAGAGGTTAATCTAAGTTAGTGTTACAGGGATCATTACCCTCAATAACTGGGAATAGTGACCAACTAGGTTTACATTAACTCTAAATTGTGAACAACGAGGTTTACATTATAATATCTACATTAAGAATCCAGGCTGTGCCTGTTAGGAAACACTACAGACAGGTAGATGATAGCATGTAAGTTTATGTGAGAGGTTGTAGTGGTCATATATATGTCATCTTGTGACAGTTCAACCCCTCCTCCACCCTCTTCTTCCACCCTCTTGTATTCTGTGTAGGTAGGTAAGGTAAGATTAGCCAACTTCAGGCTATTTTATTCTTATCTAAATGTCAGATATACACAATTACGCAATTTCATGAAAATAGACTTCCTTAGATTCTTCTCATATCTTAAAACCTCTTACAAAGTTACAAAACCATTTATAGTGCCCAGACTCAACCTTATCGGCCATATTTCTTGAGAAATTTCTGCAGAAACACCTGACATTGTTAGAGAAACACCTGACATTGTTAGAGAAAACCTGCCATTTCACTTACCAGCTGTTACCAAAACGTGACACCACTTTTAAACAGTTTCCAAACATTTTGAAACTCTGCGTAATATCGTCTGGGTCGAAAGAGTTTGTCTGTTTAATAATACAAGTGAGTGGTCTGTAATTTAATCAGTGTTATCAGTGCTGTGTTGGGGTATTGGGGAGTGAGGTAGGGTGGTGGGGAGAGGAGCCCACTGATAAACACAGCGGGGACCAGGACACAATGTCCCCTCTTGTGGGGAGGTGTCACCATATTTAATATCATCCCTCTTTTTACGTACGCAAATTTCTTATTAAATTTAAGTTTTGGTGACTTTCATTTGGCGAAAACATTCTCTTGGAGAATTAGAAGCCCCAGTAACCACATAAATAACCCTAGTAACCACGTCAGTATTAACCTCAGTTACCACGTTAGTAACCCTAGTAACCCCTGCAGAACCAGATTCCTCTATCCCCGCTGCACCGGTCCCACAATGAGTCGCCTCCCCTTCCTCCCCGACGTACCAGTGCCTCCAAGTGCAGTACAGACGAGAGGAAAAAGAAGACGCCTACTGGAGCTAATATGTGTTGCCCTCAGTCCTGCTGCCCTTCCAAGTAAGTCAACTTACGATCAACTTACTATCAACTTTCTATCAACTTAACTTTGTTCATCGTTCATAGGAGGAAATGTCCTGATTTACTACAAATTTCCCATTTCCTGGGCTCCTTGACACTCCGTCCCCCCAGTAGTTCCCACTACGAAGTCCAGTACAACAGTAACTCCTCCACCAGCTCTCCTCCACCAATGTCTCTAAGAGAAGCAGGAGATGGGAGTGTTAGTAACGACTACGATGAGATACCCTGTGAGGGGGTTAGTGAGATGTACGGGTATTCTAGAATGCAGAGTGATCCTGCTCCTCCTAGCGTGAGTGTTTTTACAATTTTACATGAAAAAAAAGTAAAAATAGGAGGCTTTCCTCCATTAAAGTACCAGTTGATGATAGAGCTTATGCCGGGACTTGGGGAAGCGATATATATACCTACACAATGTTACCACGTATTGATTATTTTCATCAGACAGCTTGAGTCATGACAGCACTAATCGTATTTGTGTTATTCCGTATCGGGTGTAGTGTATACTATAGTTTGTACATGGTGTACACAGTTGTTTGTCTGTAAACTCACACTTTGAGAGCTGGTGTGCCAGACACCGTATTTTCTACAAATTCTGATAATTCATAATAAAAAGCTCGTGATGTGAAGTAGACAACCTGATTATTCATTATTGAATTTCTTGATTGTTTTCTCTTAGACGTAAAGAACATGTTCACTCGTGATAATTGAATTTAATTAAACGTCACTCTTACAGCTAATTCAATCTGTGTCGTCATAAAACTACCAGGAAATTAACAATTAATTATATGACTGGTTCATGTGTATGTCGTCCCGTTTGGACATGTCAGTAAGTCAATTAGCTGCACTCGCACCGCTACCCTCAAAAGGATCTGACTGATAACTTAAACCCTTATCCTAGCAGCTTGCAATGTCAGCACCCTGCTTTGTTATTTCCCAATCTCCCCCTCGCACTGGCCAGCACTCCATATGTACACTCTGAAAATAGAATTACGACTAAAAGAGGATGAACAGTCCGGGAGACTTGTGCTGGCCTATAATTCAACACGTGAGAGTGTTGACCGTTATCTCCTTCAGGTCCGACTGCGCTCCAACAGCAAAAACGATAAATCGTTGCGCGGCGGGATTGTGAGAAACGGCTCCAACACCTCGCCTCCCTCTAACTTTGGAAGTGCATCCACATTACCCGCTACCCCTACTGCGGGGACCCCTTTACTTGCACACAACTTTCAGAATAACCCTCGTATTCACGACAGCAAGGTAATATTATAGTTTCACTGATAAATTAATTATTACTTATATTAAATAGTATCAGTGTTTTAGTGTTTCAGTTGCAAACTCTCTAGACATTTGAGGACACACTTGATTTTAACAGTTAATCCAAACAAGGGAACATTGTTCTAGTTCCGTCTTATCACGACTGACAACTAAACTCCCCCTCCAGATGTTAACACGTGACCCACTCTCCCCTGGATGTAAACGTGAACCCTCCCGCTCTAACCCACTACTCCAATCTCCTTCTAAACACGGCAAACGGAGCTGGGAAACTCTTATAGACAGCCTCGCTCTTGTGGGATTCACTGATGCACTTCCTAACCAGAAATGTGAGTAATAGTTAGTTAATTCTGTAAATCTTAGGTACGTGAGTTATAAACCAGTCATACATATCCTAAGGATAAAAGTAAAGTTACCACAATAGTCAAGGATATTATCCTTGACTATTGTGGTAACTTTACTAATGCTTCTTAGCATAAGTAAATTAATAACACTCCTTTGCTCCTTTGTAAATCCTTCTTCCGGGTATATTATCTGTTGTTACTGAGTTGATGTTACCGTCTTACAGCCTTTAGTAGCTAAATTATAGACCAATAGGGTATGACGTTTGAATACAAAGATTACGCTTTTACGCTTCAAATATTGCTAATTTATTCGTTGATAACATAAATTTGGTATTTGTTAACGATTAACAAAGTAAGCTAATCCCTACTTATCAACTAACACGTACGTATTAACTGTATTCTGAGCTTATTCATCTAAGATACAAGTTGTTCCCCATTCCTGTGGTCTCAAGTCATGTCTTTATATATATTGTATTATTATTAGAGTAACATAAAACACGTACCACTGCTAAATTGTTCCAATTATATTGAACTTAAATTTGGAGGCTACATGCCTACATGGTCTGAAATATTAATACAGAATATTATAGACCATACACTGAACTGAATAGTTTTGGTCTCTCTTACTGTAATAAGAATTCGTAAGATCGTATTAAATAAAAGGTATTTACTTCTCCAATTTTCTTTCTTCGGCTTTACTGGTCTAGGTTTGACCAAGCATAGAACAAATATTATCTTCTGTATAGACAGTAAAAACTTACCATCCGTAGACTCAATTAGTGAACCTACTAGTTTACAAAAACTGCGCAGTAATATTCTCTAAAGTTGAGGCTTCTGAAATCTTAACTGGAGGCTTCTTAACTGGAGGCTTCTTAACTGGAGGTCCACTTAGACTGCTTCTTACCAAGTCTTCAGAACTCTTTCAAATTGTAGTGCATAACGTCATTACTGCTTTTAAACGGGGAGAGGCGCACTAAATATAGCACATATTCTATTATAATGCAATAGAAGATGACTAATGTGTACATGATAGCTTTGACAGTTGACTCAGAGATTTGACACGAGTTAGAGTCTGCGAGGGTTATGTATGATGTATTGTCTAGCTGTGTGCTGAGTAAAGGTGTATTGTTAACTGTCTCTAATATTCTGCCAGGTAACAGGTTACCAGGTAATCAGGTAACAGGTTACCAGGTAATCAGGAAACAAGTTACCACTTACCAGGTAATCAAGAAACAAGTTACCAGGTAACGGTCAGCTAGGTTACCAAGTTAGCTGGTGACACTGTCTAACGACAAACCAGCTGTTTACAATATTTTAATCTGTGTAGGACAACTTTAGGGAGGTTTTCTGCAGGTTGTTTAGAGTGAACAATAATTAGAAAGTGCTATTTACAAGGGTGTAAATAAGTCAATTGTTGTTGATAAAACTTTTGGTAGACCTCTGTAAAAACTATTAAATATTTGTAGTTTTATAAAACAGATTCTAAGTTTGCTGAAACGGCTTCTTTTTGACCAGGAGTTCGCCTAGCTAACAGTCTGCCTAGCTAACAATAATGAACACAGTTCTACCTAACTCTACTGTGCTCTCTCAAACTCAGCACTGTTATTATAGAAGTAGCCGTGAACAAGAACACGGTGACAGATCTCAGTTTTAGTGATGGTCTTTAGTCTCTACTGTGAACCTCTGACAGAACTGGTTACAAAGGGATCCTAATTTTAGCTACTCTGTAGACACTGGTACAACACCTCACCTTGTAGAACACCTCACAACAGGATCACATTTACTTCAGCTGTCCTCCCTCTTTGTTAGGCTCGTGCCGCCAGTTAGTCATGAAATCAAACATGAAACCCCTCTGAAATACCACAGTGTTTGGATATATTCACAGTGATACCCACAACAAGGTATCACAGTGTCTGGAGGGTCTACACCTCTCAACGCTTCATTAGTTTCACATTAACTCCCTCTAAAACCCCGAGCTAGATATCACGTTTTCGGGATATGTATCTTGAGATGTGACTGTAAATTCTGCTCTTTGTAAGAGATACTGTCCAGACATTGCACTTGGGTAGTCAAACAATCACGTTTTCAGGATATGTAATATGTATCTAGAGTGAGGAGTGATTCTAACAGGTAATCTTCAGACATTGTGTCAGACTTGTTGTACCACTTGGGTAGTCAAACGATCAAGCAAGTAGAGGTAGTTTTACATGTGCTAGTATTAACTATTACTAGTAATGCGGAGTCTGTGGAACGTGGATATAAGTGGAGCGGTAAATTGTGAGAATAAACTTTTAAAATAGTGATAATATGCTCCTTCATGATACAGTTTGTAAAAGTTGCAACAAATGTCGGGCTGATACAGCTTCTTCTTTTTAAATCATTATTTAAACAAGGCGGTCACGTTATAGGGAACTAGCCCACATCCCTTAAGAATCATATGCTGATAGCCAATCAGCAGCCGAGTTGAGAGTCACTGGCCAATCAGCAGCCGAGTTGAGAGTCATTATCCAATCAGCAGCCGAGTTGAGAGTCATGATCCAATCATATTAGATAACCACGAGATCAATGATTGAGAATAATCGGGAATCCTATTGTGTCAATGAACAATTGCAATTGAGCGCTCATTCTGTGAGTTTTAATTGATCGTATGTTTACAATTGGCTCTGCCTCGTGCGGAGTCTGATTGCATGTAACTACAGGTGTGAAGTTGCTGTGAAGTTGGTGGGAACTGTAGGTAAAGTAATCATAATAACACACGGTCACCACGTGACACGTGGTTATCATGCGAGCTTTATCAGCTATTCAATTGTTTCAGTGATCATATTATAAATTATTAGATAGCTTGATCATGACGTTCTTATCGGAAATATTTATCATTAGATTCATCCAGAAATTAGAATTTAAAACGATAAAACGTGATTGGGCACGCAGTTGAGACTTCTCGATCTTGGCGGGAGTAACTTTGATGGGAAAATATCTATGAACTAAGACATTTACTGGCCATTTGGACAAGAATAATGTCTCTATAAGACATTAAAGTTCCGTAATTTAGTAAAATGATATTATCCTACCCTATCGTGGAGACAGACAGTGTATGGCCGTGTCTGCAGGGGCACCGCACAGATGACAGTACTAGACTCACCGCAGAGTATTCAGTTAGTTGAAGGAATAATATACAGAATTACTAATACTCCTGCTACTCAGGAAAACGTTATAATTATAGATTTATTTATATCTATAGTTATACCTCTATAAGAGGTCAAATTACAGCTAGCCAATAATATTAAACACCCTTGTTGCTATAAGTTAAAGTAAATTATCTACAGTTATCAGACCTATTAAATATAATACTTCTCCCTTATAGAATTATTGTTGTTGTTTAATAATTTGCAGAACAAAGGATTAGCCTGTTAACCTACTGAGGCGTGAACAGATTGTTACTGAATCTAGTTATAGAATTAACTGCAACTAGGTAAAGAACTAGCTGCAGCAAGGGTGAACTGTAGGACTTAAGTCTCATAACTAACTGTACTCTTGTCATATCTCCAGTAGACCTCTGAGAAATCACTTTAAATAATATCGTCATAATATCCTCATTTTATGTTAATTAACACTCGTCATTATGTCACTTTAATATGTTACATGACAGTGTTACATGACAGTGTTAATGATACATATCTGTAAGATTATAATATTATAAGTAGAACTAGAGTGTAAACTGTAGAGTAGAACTAGAACGTAGTGTCTAGTAGATGTCTAAAAACCGTGGTGCAAAAGTCGTCGAATAAATTGTTTATTACTGACTACTGAGTTCCGCAATTTAAATTTATATTCTTTTATAAAATGCTCCAATAAAATGACTAACTAGTCTTCAGAATATACGACTCAATGGTGCCTGACTGCTCAGCTCAGCTCTTACTTGCAGACCACTAAATTGTTAAAATTACAGAAACAAAATTGTTGTAGATTAAGCGTATTTTTACAACGGATTTCTCTGAGAAAAAGTTATCTTCCCCGAAATTAGGTTACCGAAATTCCTGACGTACTAATCATTCTTAATCAAATACCTGAAATTTCCCGGCTGACAATATTTTTCTGCAAAATATTTCTAAATATTTAAAGTTCGCTGCTAATTTTTCCTGCTTTGCAAAAAATCAGGGCCGCCACCAGGTTTTCTCCCTTTGTGCCACAGCTCCAAGAATTAAACATTAATGACTATATTCTATAATATCATACTTATATTTATATTTTATTCTAAATACAATTTAAAATTCTCCATCTCCTATTTTCCGGTTTACGACTTAAACTCCAAGTATTTACAAAGTATATGAAGACAGGTTGTCGGCCAGTACTATTATTATTTTAATATATTACTAGCCGTAAGAAGTCTTTTCAGTCACATGACCGTGATTCTCCAACATAACTGGATGATCCCTCTCACTCCTTCTTCTGGTTGCTTCTCTTGGCTACCTCACTGCTTGTAGAGGGTTGTAGAGCGGATGCGAGATGAAGACCGTGTTTACCTTCACTGTGTTTACAGAATAGAAGACGGGCTGACTGCCAGAGTGCCAGATGCTCATGTCTCTCCAGTGTTCTGTCACTAAAAGAAGCTTCTTTAACCGTTCTTTAGAACAATGGTCCTTGTTTTTGTCACGTGACTGCCATGCTCGACTGTGATTGGAGGAGGAGGCTTAACTCTGTCTCTGATTGGTGGTGTGCAGTACTGGCGACATGAAAACAGATGGGAAAGTGGATCTGATGCGGAAAAGTTGGTTATAATGTCAAAGAAGCGTGGTAAGTTGCAACTGTTACTGTCCACTCTCCCGGCTTCTTATTGGCGAAACGCTCGAAACTGTGAGTCCTGATTGGCCGCTGAGTTTGAAAACTCGTCACTGACTGGAAGATAAAGTGGTGATAACCAGTGAGTGAGAGGCAACACTTATATGCTGGCTCTGAGTGCTAGTGATTGTAACTCCAACTCTTCTGACCCCACTTCAGGTGATCTAACATCGCCCTGCAGTAGACCACTGGAGGGTGGTGAGATTCTAACTATGTACAATTCTAGCAGTAACTCTAATGATTTCCCTGCTAGAAGTCTAAACAGGTGGTGTTAGTCACAAATTAACACCGTGTTTATCAGTCGTGACTAACACCACCTCGTTAGAGTTAGAGCTAGAATTGTAGTTAGAATCTCACCACCCTGTAAAGATGAGTCTGGTTGAAGCTAAGCTGTTATGACTCACCACAATAAGTATAAGAATACTCAAATCTCCCACTTTATAGTCGTGTTTGGTATAGATATTATGAGAACAGTAATATTACAGGACTCCTACAATACAGGACTCCTACAATACAGGACTCCTATAATACAGGACTCCTATAAAACAGGACTCCTATAATACAGGACTCCTATAATACAGGACTCCTATAATACAGGACTCCTATAATATAGGACTCCTATATTGTAGGAGTTTGTGAGAGATACGGTAGATTTAGCTGGAGAGCAACTAGTACCGTGTGAAACCTGCACACTGGTAGTGATACTGTAGTCTAGTGGTAGTGGTAGTGACTGTCTCTCAGTTTACTAGTGTTTCTTCTTGGTCACGTACACTGCGTTCCTGGACCATGAACCGTGTCTAGATATGTGTGTTTAGATATAAGTGGTAGTGTCACTACCACTAGATATTAGTGGAGCATATATACCGTATCTATCCAGATGGTATCTTAGCAACTGCAGATGGTATCTTAGCAACTGCACATGTGTTCTCCTACTTACTAGCGCCCAGCTTAAATTTATCACAAACCCTTAAAACCCCTGCTGTCATATATCAAAATATGATCATGGCTTAAACCAACAATATTAACTATGTCTTCTTAAGTTAACTTTAAACAACGACTTCGTAAAATAATACCCATTAGTTTTTAGATGAACTGTCTGCACTCCGTATCAAGATGTGATAAACGTGTTTACAGAATATGATACAGAGTGTGACACACAGATATAAAGAGATAAAAGAAGAGTTAATTAGACTGAATTGAGACACTACTCCTACCTTAATTACACTTTAAACACAATTAAACAATGTACACAAGTTTGATACAGTTAAACTGAAGAGTTACTCTCATCTTTTAAGTAAAACGTAACGGAGTGGGATGTTTTGAGTGGGAATATACATATTTGTATATTTGGAGACATTGTATATTTGGAGACATTGAAGAGTAGCAAGTAATATTGTAGTAGTAGTACTAAAGATGTCAATCTATTAGCATTTTAAATTAATATTTTAAGAAAACTTTAAATGAAATATTTGAACTTGTAGTATTAGTGTGTAGTACTAGTATTATAGATGCTGAGTGTGTTGGCGCCGGCACGTAACACTGACTAAGCGTCTGGCAGGATCTAACATTTCCCCAGAACTCCACAAGATGTCTGTGTAGGGTTTTACTTACTGGGTCTAGTCGGTTCCTACTCCCGCCAGGGTCCTCTAGAACCTGCTAACTCTGAAGTCAGGTAGAGTGTGGGGTGGACAGTGAAGTAGTCAGTAGAGTGGAGTAGTCAGTGAAGTAGTCAGTGAAGTAGTCAGTAGAGTGAAGTAGAGTGGAGTAGTCAGTGAAGTAGAATGTGAAGTACTGAGTGACCTAGTCGTGTAGTGGACTAGATGTGGGACTTTACAATACGTGACCTACAATACGTGACCTACAATACGTGACCTACAATACGTGGTATGTCTATAGAACTGGAAGTGGTAGGAGCCAGGAACTACCCATAAACCTCGGCATTGTAAGGATATACTGCATGAAGTTAGCCGGTTTCACAGATAATGTGGGCTTTATGGGTTCTCGACACGTACTACTTTATGTTTCGACACAACAAACCCTAAAGTTCCATTCTGTCGAGTGCCCTACCTAGACTCTAGCTCGACTAAAGAACTTGGACTGTCGATCTATGGTACGCTACCTGGACTCTAGTTCGACAAGTACCGAAGTTGTCGAACTAGAGTATGACGTACGTGAATCTTCGGACTATGAGAAAGTGTGAGACATTTCTCAGTGAGAACCAGAACTGTGAATACCAGTAGTTAGTACCATTTGTACTGTGGGGTAGAGTTGCACAAAACACAACACACTGGAACAGGAAATCAATAAACTGTAGCTTATTGCCTAACCAGCTATACCATTACCGCCATTTGGCTCTATTAAACCTACAATAACATAGCTTATTAGTGGCTAAATTACATTTTGTATGTACTGAGACTCACTGCTCCGGGGAACTGAAGTTGGAGAGTCCTGCCTGTTAGAGGGGTTTTCACCACGGGTTTCTAATATCAAAGATAGTGGGATCTCTGATAAGACAACTTACATCCTTGTTCACCCAGCCAGGAGGCCATGTACCTCTCAGTTCACTGAGTAAGGAAGTCGCTGATCCGAATCAATCCCCACAGTTGAAGGGTTTTACAACGAATCAACAATTAAGAGTCACATTCATCCTCAAGGTCACGTACATCCTCAAAGTCATGTACATCCTCAATTCCCTTATCATTCTCTTCTTGTACTTGCGAATAACAGAAGTACAGCTTTTTACAACTCAACTTTTACCACTATACTATCAGGTTCTTTAAAATTTAATCTAACCGGAGATCATTAGAAATAATATCCCCTTTATATTACATACCACCAGATAAACTCTGCTACATTGTCCCACGGTAACGGGGCTACTAGTTATAGTAATCTATCAACACCTATAGAGGGGGTTTAGGGGCCGGGTATAATATGGGACATATAGGGGTATAGGGGGTATAGGAGGGGACTGTTCACAGGACTATTAACGATTACGTAGTCTGGGTTAGTGTCGACTTTGCAGTTTGGACACCAAACCAATTGGTGTGATACAACTCTCCCCTATTTTATAGTCACGTGATCTAACTTGTATATTTTGTTGGTGTACTACTCACCCGATTATTGGATGTCATCACACGTCAAAGCTAAAGGTTCATCACAAGATGCTCTAGTAATTGATAAACAGGCTCTAACAAACCACCCCACATCCATCATCACTTTCACTCTCACTTTCACTCTCACTGGCTAGATATTTTATACATGTACAGATGTTGTAGAATGATGATCACATTGTGGTCAAATCCGACCCTTCTTCAAGAGAACACTCCAGAACAATGAAGTAGCCCTACAGTGAATGTAGTGTCTCTGTTTTGTCGTGTTATAGCGTAGACGTGTTGAGGGAAGGTTTGGTATAGTAGGGTTTACGGAGGGCTGGTTCTAGAGCTGTTGAAAGGTTTCAGTTCAACAACCTTAACCAACCTTATAATATTATGTACTTTTTAAAAACTGCCTGTAATATAAGATATACCTTAACCAAATTGAGATGTAAGGCAAGATATCCTGAGAACAAGATATATCCTGAGAACAAGATATCCTGAGAACACAATATCCTGAGAACAAGATATCCTGAGAACACAATATCCTGAGAACACAATATCCTGATAACAAGATATCCTGAGAAATCAAAATGAAATGAAAATGAAATGAGAACACAATATCTTAATAATAATACGTATCTCTGACCTTTAACTGCACTATCATGAAGTAAAAACTTATTAATTCTGAAGAAGATACTCATCCCGATCATGGCACATGTTTTAAATTCCTTGAGATCTTTCTGGAGAGTTACAATTTGTCCCGGCGAAATATCTCTGATAGCGCTTGAATGGCTGTTTTGTTATTGTCATCTCTTAGCCAGACTGGTGTCCGTTAATATTCCGCTAAGTTTATTTTTAAAATCATTGAAGTGTATCGGCAGACAGGAGTGCGTGTTGAACTGGTCTGTGCTGGGTCTGTACTGGGTCGCACTAGCCTCAGTGCAGCTAGACACATATTTGAGACGCTGCTTCCAGTAAACTTTGAGAAGTAGAATGGAAGAACTCTTGTCAATTTAATTTGGCAGCGACTCAAGTATGTTACCGGCCGTAAAACTGGTAAAAACCCGGATATCGTAGCATTGTTTGCGAATATTTAGTATTTACTAACATTTACTGTGCTGTTTATCGGCTTAATTTAATATCAAGATACTGAGTTATCAATGCCGTCTGAACAAAAGTGGCATGTTGGCACTGGGCCAGAGCCCTAACATCTACCAATGACAAACTCCTAGCCCTCACACGTGACTATTAATTACCAATCCAAGAGCACATTTCAATACATATAATTATCATCTGATCTCTGCCGACGAATGAACACTGAATTGTATCTTCCTTTATAACGAGTTCATTGTCGTATCCCCACAAAGTCAGTTTTACCCAAATATAAGTTTCTCGGTTGTGCTACATGAGCGGTTCTGTCAAATTAATATTAAGTAACCCAGCTCTAGTAAGAAACAAACCTAGTTAATGTAAAGAAGAAGGGTGTACTTCATACTTACTGTTTAGGACTATATCTTTATTCTCTGTAAATACCGTTCAATTAATGTTCTCTCCTATTTTGTGTGTAGCATTGCTGCCACAAATGTTAAATGAAATTTTAAACATATTTAAATACTCAGTAAAGTTCCATAACTCCGATTTAACCCTCTTAATAAACTCTTAGGGGTTGTAAAGAGCACATATTTGATTAATATTGTCCAAAAATAGCAACGTTCCAGAAATAGCTATCCAGATCTTTCAGTAAATGGTGTAAAATCGAGTCAGCGCATTTACAGATTCCTGTGTCAGAATGTTCCAGCCAAAAATAGATTGCCAGAATATTTGTATTATATCCGTTTTATGAATGATCCGCCGTTATTAATATTATTTTAACATCAAATAGGTTATTTCTGCTAAAGAACTAACTAATTATGACTTAACAAATAGAGATGTCCCCCTAAACCCTATAAAAGTATAATTAACCCTGTGTTATTTGTCAGGTGTGAAGAGCAGTATAGGTAAACTACCCACCTACACGGTTACAGAACAAGTATCCTTTACCGACCACCCTTATGAGCTGCCACCTGGCGAGGACGAGGATTCTCAGGTAATTAACTAATTTGTAATTAACTAATTAGTAATTAGCATTATCGGTAATCTTTCTTCGCTCTTAAGAGTGGGTCGATCAGTGTACAACACTATAAATCTATTACATTTATTGAGCTATGTAAGTTGTTGTAACGTTACGTCCTGTCTATGACAAAGGCGTGTTGCCGAAACGTCGACAACTAATTGTTTTGAAACACTGAGTGGAGACTCACTTCGTCACCAACTATCAAACTATAATTAGCATTATCGCTTTTTAATTAACCAATTACCTCATTTATTATCTATCTATGTGATCTATTAATTCTCCTTTCTTTTCCTGGGTTCGGCCGTCTGTATGTCTACCATAATGTTACATAACGAAGATTATGTGCGATATTATTTTAATTTTTGGACTTTTTTACTTGTTGTGCTCTAAATATTATTCCTGGGAACATGACTAGAATGTAATTAAAGAATTTAGTATAACTTTAGCAAGTAATCTCAAGGGAATACTACACACAGTAACTAGCTTGGAGTTTCTCTATCCCGCATTAACACGCTATTATTACTCAAATTTACAACTTGGAAATGTAGCTTTCAACCAGACAGTACTAAGAAATGTATTCAAAATAAAATATATATCTGTGTGACAAAATAAAATATATATCTGTGTGGCACCATTTTAAGAGGCTCACCGTTTTATTTTCAGTTGTCTCCGTTAACTCAGCCTGAAGCTGAGACAGAGTTTGAGAGACTTCTCGAAAAGATGAAGTATATGGGCGAGGTGAGTTCCTTTTAAATACTTTCCTTGTGTTTGACTTTAGATATAATATGCGGATAATATTAACTGCCCCCACAAATATACTCGGGTACCATGAGTAGTTTGGCAGTGTTACTACGTCCGGAGAGCAGCAACATTTCAATATGACACTTTACATAATTACATTGCCAATATTTTAATATGATATTTTGATTAGATCACAGCACATCAGCGGATCATTTAGTTGTCGAACTCAATAAATGACCGCGCATCGCAACTATTTAGCAAGCTGCATTTAACGAATTCTATTGATAAAACTATGTTAGGTTTAAGTTATGTTAAAAATAGAATGTGAGGATTCCACGGAGCGACCTAAAACTTGCTATTTAGCTATTTCTCATCATGATCTTAACAGCATCTTCGTGTGAAGAGTGCACGTGTTCACAATTAGAACATCTAATAGCATAGCTTATCTAATAGCACGCCTAGCTACTAGCTTGGCTTATCTGCACAAGCTCAATTACCGATCACACCCCTCATTAGGGCGTGTTAAATTACCCTTCTCAACACGGTTAATTGTAGTTATAATTGATTGCTTGATTGCAGCTCGGGGAATTATCCGCGTGAAGAATGTGATCATCGTTAAGCTATATTTTATTTTTACAAACTGAAGTTTTAAAAATAAATTGGTCAATTAGTTATTTAATTGACTTCTATCAAGGGAAGTTCATCAGGGGAATTTGAGGTCCCCTGTTCTTGCTGTAGAGCAATCATGTGTAAACTGGCACGTGCCGGATCTGATGTAAGTAAGCACGTGCAAGTTATGCACGTGCACGTGCAAGCGCGCAACTCTGAGTTATATTGATCCTGATTATTGCATGTTAGCCTTTATTTAGACCAGTAATGTAACCCAACAGATAAAGTATAAACATTATACACACCAATGTTTGTGTGGGAATTTGTACTCTTTACTTACGAGAGTTAGTATTATTATGAGATAGTTATGTTATGAGATAGTTATGGTATGACAGTATGACGATAAGACCCACACTGCATCTGACATGATGCAATGTTAAAGCCACAAAAACTCCTGCACGCTTATGAATGCAGTTTTGTTGCAAGTAATAAATAAGTAATTACGCAGACAGGGCCTGTTTAAAAATAGCGCTACTGCCAAGGCTTCTCTGCGAGGTGCTCACTAATTCTCCCTCGCTGTGAATTCTTATAGACAAAGATAATTTTAACTTGCATGATTTAACTATTAAATATATCTAGAAATAGAATGTTTCAAGCGAGGAATTTCAAATTTCAGTTGCAAATTCGCTAAAATATAATAAACTTTTGCACAAATCCGTTGACAACAAAGCAAACAAATAACAAAATTTACGCTGAGCTCCAAATTGTGAATACTTGACAACAAAAGTTTTTAAATTGTCAACATTTTCTTTGAATGATATACCCTTTTGTATGAGACCCGGTCTAAATGAGCGAATTTATTTAATCAGTGACTATCTGAATGAATTGATACTGAATGTTGTCACAGGAGAATATCTTGATCGGAACCCACGTATGAACATAATATTTTTATGTTTAATATCCGTATTAAAATATTTCCTTGTGTTTCAGAGCCAGGTAAAGCAAGTGCTGAGCTCCCCGACCCTGTCTCATAGCTCCAAACCTCTCTCTAACCCACTAACTAACCTCTCCTCTCCTTACCATACCTCCATTGCTATACGCATCAACAAGACTCTTCACGAGTACGCTGAGAACGTGAGTAAATTACTTAAATATGGTAATTATGCGAGTTAATTGTATAATTGTGTAGTGATTATTCTTGTCTATACCCCTATTTGTTAATTACTGAGACAAGCGATCCAGTCATGAGGGTGTTATTATATTAAAGTTGTTATTTCCTGGAAGAAACTGTTTAATTAATCAATTAATTGGCAACATACAATATACATGCTGTCTGTCATTTAATAATTAAACACGCCTAGTGCCTACCACAGTTGCATCCTGCATATTGCATGAATATAAAAAATATCATACCCGATTTTATTTGGAAATATCAAAATAACTTACACTACAACTCTTTACTGCTAATATAATCTATAAATAGCTCAGTTCCTTACAAACCCCATCCCTCCAGCCACGGGACCTGTACAACGCATCACGAACCCTCCTCACCCTGACCAGCGTAGAACTGGTTAACGAACTGTACTGTCAGCTACTGAAACAAACACACAGACAATCTCGTGAACACCTTGCTTACTGGCATGTACTGGCTACTGTCATCCCTTTTATCACTCCTAAAGGTACTGTTACTAGTGTCGTTACTATAGTATATATAACTGTAGTATAGTAACTATAGTGTGTACTGTTTATTGTTTAAGTTAGGTGGAATTGATATAATCATGGATCGTTAAAAGTTATAATTTTGGCAAACTTATTCCTTTAAAATTGTCCCTTAAATCTTGTGATTTCATCACATCCTGGTGTTTTATTAATAAAACCTCCTCTAATAACTAATAAAACCTCCTCTAATAACTTTACTATCAGGTCGGGTGATGTCGTATTTAAAAGCGCACCTGGAGAGGTACTCTGAACAGAAAACTAACGCTGGAAGATTCGCTGGGTACTGTATTAAAGTGCTCAAGAGATGTCTAGGTGGGTTTAGTAAGTAAACTATATTTGGGGTATTTAGTTAAGTAAAATTAATTGTTGTAGCGGGGTATTGTAGTTTCATTGTAACTGTGGGTAACTAACATCTCATTTTAGTGTGGTTAAAATTCCACCAAAAAATAAAAATTACACAGTCTGTTTTTATAATATTGCTTGTGGTCTGAATTAGCTGAAATTCGTGTGGGTTTCTACGTAATTTCGAATTTACTGTCAAAATCAGACGATAACTTAAAAATAGCTTCAAAGCCACATACCAATTGTCCCAATTATGAAACTGTTGATTTAACTCTGATACGTCAATTAATTACCTATTAATTATCTAATGTACTTATGTGAACTGTATACATAAATAGGAACTTCACTACTAGTTAAATTGAAGTAGTTCGAGAGAAACCGGGTAACCGGTGAAACGTATTATATGAATTAAACAGATCAATAATAGCTTAAATTGGAACATATTATATGAATTAAACAGATCAATAATACGCTTAAATTGAAACAGATTATATGAATTAAACAGATCAATGATACGCTTAAATTGAAACAGATTATATGAATTAAACAGATCTATAATAGCTTAAATTGAAACATATTCTATGAATTAAACAGATCAATATTACGCTTAAATTGAAACATATTATATGAATTAAACAGATCTATAATAGCTTAAATTGAAAGATATTCTATGAATTAAACAGATACATAATACCTTAAATTGAAACATATTCTATGAATTAAACAGATCAATAATACGCTTAAATTGAAACATATTATATGAATTAAACAGATCTATAATAGCTTAAATTGAAAGATATTCTATGAATTAAACAGATCAATATTACGCTTAAATTGAAACAGATTATATAAATTAAACAGATCTATAGTAATAGCTTAAATTGAAACATATTATTTGAATTAAACATATCAATAATAGTTTAAATTGAAACAGATTATATGAATTAAACAGATCTATAAGATGCCTAAACATGATAAGTTAAAGTAATAATGAATTATAATGTGCTTAAATTGAACTGTAAAAATGTAAAATCAAAAAACGTACTGCATCAAATTTTAAGCAATCGAAAACTATAGGGTTAATACCCAAACTTTTTACCACGTTGACATTTAGTTTGTTGTGAATGCTGGAAATGTTATGAGAAGAAGTTTTGTTAACACTACATTATTAATATTGTTGTTAATACTGTTGTTAATATTGTTGTTACTACCTCTGGTAACCCCACCCTCCTCCCTCAGCGTTTGGTAAGAGACAGCACCACCCCTGTAGGTTAGAGATAGAAGCTACCTGTGGTAAACCCTACCTCCACAGCAAACCTATGAGTATTCCTATACACTTACCTGGGGGAGACTACCAAGTTACTGGTTAGTTTTACAGTTTACACACAGCCACCAGTTAGTTAGTCTTACAGTTTACACACAGCCACCATTAGTTAGTTTTACAGTTTACACACAGCCACAATTAGTTAGTTTTACAGTTTACACACAGCCACAGTTAGTTAGTTTTACAGTTTACACACAGCCACAATTAGTTAGTTTTACAGTTTACACACAGCCACAATTAGTTAGTTTTACAGTTTACACACAGCCACCATTAGTTAGTTTTACAGTTTACACACAGCCACAATTAGTTAGTTTTACAGTTTACACACAGCCACAATTAGTTAGTTTTACAGTTTACACACAGCCACAATTAGTTAGTTTTACAGTTTACACACAGCCACAATTAGTTAGTTTTACAGTTTACACACAGCCACCATTAGTTAGTTTTACAGTTTACACACAGCCACAATTAGTTAGTTTTACAGTTTACACACAGCCACAATTAGTTAGTTTTACAGTTTACACACAGCCACAATTAGTTAGTTTTACAGTTTACACACAGCCACCATTAGTTAGTTTTACAGTTTACACACAGCCACAATTAGTTAGTTTTACAGTTTACACACAGCCACAATTAGTTAGTTTTACAGTTTACACACAGCCACAGTTAGTTAGTTTTACAGTTTACACACTACACAGCCACAATTAGTTAGTTTTACAGTTTACACACAGCCACAATTAGTTAGTTTTACAGTTTACACACAGCCACAATTAGTTAGTTTTACAGTTTACACACAGCCACAATTAGTTAGTTTTACAGTTTACACACAGCCACCATTAGTTAGTTTTACAGTTTACACACAGCCACAATTAGTTAGTTTTACAGTTTACACACAGCCACAATTAGTTAGTTTTACAGTTTACACACAGCCACAATTAGTTAGTTTTACAGTTTACACACAGCCACAATTAGTTAGTTTAGAATTTACACACTACACAGCCACAATTAGTTAGTTTTACACAGCAAACATTTTATTATTATGATCAATTTGCTACTAATATGGTCAATGTTGTTTTAGATTATTTCTTACTATCTGTTTCACCTCCTAGATACAATAATGTGTCCTGAACGCATACAACAAGGTATTAAACCTTTAAACACGGTCTGATAAACCATTGTTAACGGGATATTTAACGGAATACTTATCCCGCATAATAACATGAGACTACACGTCATAAAGTAGTGTAATTACCACTAGTGACTACACTAGTAGCTACTACGCGTAGTGTTACTGTATGTTACCACACAGAGCTATAACGGTAAACATCTCAATAACATTAAACAACACGTGTGTGTGTGAGAGTGTATAATATTACACCGGAAATACGAGTGTATAGTTCATACGAACATCACAAGTCTAAACTAGTCCGCTGTCACGTGGTACTAGTCCGCTGACACGTGTTTTGAATGTCGACTAATTGCTCATCTGACGGTGAGAGAATCGTCTGTAAAATCATTTCCGGCTTCAAATTCTTAAAATTATCAACGGAAATGTCGGCGATTTGGTAATTATTTGGTAGCACTGGGCGGTGTTTTGCTGGAAGAAAAATGGTAAATAAATTGTGAGCACTACGGACAGAGCTGGATTACACCGTAAATAACAAATAACGGGCTAATCTCAATAAGTTTAAATGTATTTGACCAGTTTTAAAACTAAAATAACTTTTCTCAAGTTATTTTTAGACTCTGCAAATGCTTAAAACATTACAGTTTACACAAAGCTTTAAAACGCACTTGAAGTAAGTCACTCTGAATATAATTAATTTAATAAACCCCACGTGCTACCCCACGTGCTACACCACGTGCTACACCACGTGCTACCCCACGTGCTACCCCACGTGCTACCCCACGTGCTACCCCACGTGCTACACAGAGTATAACCCCTGCCACTTGCCAATGTGTTATGTCATAGTAAAACCCACTTCCGGACGAGTAAATATACCCTGCACAACAAGAGACAGGACTGGGTAAATATACCCTGCACAACAAGAGACAGGACTGGCCGAGTTCTGTTAAATTAATAACAAGTGACAAGTGAGAGTAGAGTCTAGGAGTACCTTGCCCACCTCTGACTCTACAACTCAGGGAGCAGGGTGGGCCGACAAAAGGGGCAGTGTTTAGTGCTCTCCTTGATGAGATACACAGTTGTGACTGATTCAGGGAACTGTAGTTCTCACATCTCTCCTCATGTGGAAGTTTCTAACCTTCTAAATACATTAAAATACGAGATCGGGAACTTCACACCATTACCTGACTCTGTGAGATGTTAGAGTGTAATATCATACCTAAAATTGGGATTAGCAGTTTTTAAATAGTGAGTTCCCGGAGGATACAAATTGTAGTCTGTAATTTGAAAGTGCGCAAAGTTACAGCTGCAATAATGCTAATGTTTAATATGTAATATTAATCGTAATAATCGTAATAATAGTAGTAATAATCATGCCATCTGTGTAATGTTAAGTTCGTTAAACGTAGCTTATCAGGCCTGTAATAATCACACTGCTGGAACACAATATTAAGGTTACGTAATGGTACTGTAGACACTAGCTCTATAACTTTAATCCTAATATATAACTCTCACAATCTCTTTTACAAATATTAAACTTGTTTAAGCAGCTCAAATAGCTTTATAATCAATGTTTGAATTTTCTAAATTTCTAATTATCAATTCCTCTTAGGTTTTGATACAGTTAGCAGCGTAGCAGAAGTGATAAGGGACGTAGAGTCTCAGCTTGGTCTCCGAAGTTGCAGGTCAGATATTTACACGATTACTTCAATATTAGATTATGTCTGCATAATATCTTCTTTTAAAGCTTTTAAATACAAGCTTTATCATGATCTGGGAATTAATATTATTTCTAATTAAAATTTAATTTATTTTCACAGAAATTCACGAAAGATCACGCATTACTCACTAGAATTTTCACCATTTGCATTACTCACTTCTGCTCATCTCCTATCATTTGCCATGTTCGTAATGTTTCCCGCCTTTTTGTCCGCCCCTCCCCCTTATTGCTAACGTCATCTTAACATATTATGGAGCTGTAGAGTATGATGAGGGTTTTGTAATACTCATAAATATCTTATTATCAATATTCCGTGAGGGACAGAGCATAAGTAAGTTACTTATCGCTCTATAGAAATATCCTAAAAATTATCGATAAGAAATGGAAATTGTTTTAACCCAGACAGTCTACACGGGAAATTGTCTGAGACAGGATCTACTCACCCTCAATATTATGGGTCTCAATAAATCAATATGGTCCTCAATATGGGTCCTATTATTATGGGTCTCAGGTTTCTTATTCTTCGGTTTCCTGGTGAAAGTCTGAACCTTGAGTCGGTGTTAAATAAATGCTAGGTTTTGATTGATCGGGGAATGCTGAGTAAGATAGATTGGGTGGTGAAGAAGAGCCCAGTGTCTGGGCCCAATCAGGTTCCAGACACTGAGTTCTCGTTCGCCATGGGTCTCAGTGATTGGCTAATTTGTATCACGTGCACGGCGAATCATGTCCATGCGAGTAGGCTACTACTCACGTTTACACACTGTATGATGATGCTGAATGCTCTGTAAAAGAAGAGCAGTAATTGGTTATCTATTTGCTATTGGTTATTTAGTACTCAGCCAAGCCTCCTGAAGTCCACTGAAACTGGAGTAGGGATGTATTAATTGTATGCCCAATTAAAAGAAGTAAACCAAGCTTCTTTTCCTAATTTATCACGAAATATGATCTGTCTGGTCATGGTGGCGCCCGTCAACAAAGATTGCGCTCCTCCACAATACTCCCCCTAAGATAACTGATTCCGGAGTACCCTAACTCCGGGGCAACTTGATGACGTCATCACAGCACGCTCCGGGCAGTAACTTGATGACGTCATCACAGCATGCTCCGGAACATGCCCTAAAGTAAAGTATAATTAGAATTACAGGAGGCTAATCTCATAAAACCCGCACGTGGGCTTTATAACTAGATTAAGTAATTATAGGGTTTATCACATGGGTAACGCTGAGTAACAATGGGTAAAGTTGGCTAAGTGTAAAGTGGGGTTTTCTTGGAGGAACCTGACGTTACAACACTAATATAAGGATATCATGACGTAGTGTGTAAAACGGTAAAAACTTGTAATTCACTGCGATTATCTTCTAACAAAATAGATTAGTTTACATAGCGTGATGAAGGAGGATGTAAATGTTACTGGTATGTGATTAATGTAGTGACTTTGGTGTGTAATGTCACACAAAAAGAGAGTGTGTGGGGGTTGTTAGCAAGCATTAATATTATTAATGTTATATTACCCAATATGTTGTTACTCTCTGTTCGTGATATAGTGGCATGTAATCTAACTTGTGTAGTGTTATCTAATTTGTAGTTCCCATTTGAAAATGTAGAATACTGCAACTGGTTCTGAGCTGTTATATTTTTAATAGATATCACCATCTTATATATTATCAGTAACCAATATTTCTTTAACTTACATAAAACGCCTGCTCGATCCTTCCCATGACCATCAATACATTACTCTCCAAAGTCGCAGTCTGCAATATTGACTACTCTTAACTATAAATAAAATAACAGATCTGCTAAGATACAGAACACACCTGCTGTATTCTACTGTAAACAGCTGAAACTAGACCTGCACTGTTATTCCACTGTGTGTAACAGCAGCTGAAACAATGTCACGTGATAACAGCTGAAACAATGTCACGTGATAGCAGCTGAAACAATGTCACGTGATAGCAGCTGAAACAATGTCACGTGATAGCAGCTGAAACAATGTCACGTGATAGCAGCTGAAACAATGTCACGTGATAGCAGCTGAAACAATGTCACGTGATAGCAGCTGAAACCAGCTGGAAACTAGACTCTGGACACTAACTCACAATACAGACAGTGGGGGAGTGCTGAATGTTACAGAATATAAACCCTGGTTTGACATGACACACTACATAATATATACTCTACTTGACTCTCACGTAGTTTACTATATTGACTCTATAACCAGACCTGTAAAAGCGGAGAGCCGACAAAGCACCCCATTCATTTTAAAATAGCCCAATAATGACATATTCTATTAAACTATGATTTAGTTCTGCTACGAGGCTGGTACAGAGATCAGAGTATATTTATCCGACCTGGTCTACTAAGTGAAACTATGGAACCCACCAAGTGTAACTATAGTAACCGTGCTTATGAGCTAATGACGGTTGTTACTAATGTTATTATACTATTGACTACTTTAGTAATTGGTGTGTTCGCCACTCCCTGCAGCCAACAAAACATCTCCAGTTTACTTTACACATAGTGTAGATATAAAGTATAGTATTAATTAGCATTCTATAAAGTATAACTTGAATTCTGTAAAGTATAATTTTAAATAGCATTCTTATCATTAGCATGACATTAAATTACTTGTCAATTAAGATGTCAAGATTTATTGGGGTGATGTACAGGATTAAACATAAATTGCCAATGAAGGCCCGTTTACAGATTTTCCAAAGTTTTGTTCAGTCCCATTTAAACTTCTGCTCACTTGTCTGGAAATTTGCTTCAAAATCTCTTATAGAATCTCTTTTTGCTAAACAAAAACAAGGTATGAGGGCAGTTATGGCCGGAAATGTGAACTACTACTACAAGGACGGAAAACTGCCAGAGCACACAAAACTAGCATTTAAAGAACACGAGGTCTTAACCGTTCAAGGGGTTATCGTTAAAAACGCACTTATTTTACTGCACAAAGTTCGAAATATGTCTAGTTTGTTACCTAAATCGATTTCAGAACTTTTCCCTCCTAACACACCCAAACAAGGAACGACACACGAACAAAACTTAGACTGGTTATCAATTTACTCACAGACTGACCTGAGATCTAGCATCTTTTATAAAGGCCCAATGCTCGCTATTTCAGAGCATAACACTCGCATTACATGCCCATCCAGTATATTTTCTATCAACATATATAAGAATTCGTCAAAAAAAGTACTACTAGACTTGCAAAGTGCTGGCTGCAACGACGAATGGCCACCATTTTTACTCCACAACCTACCTGGATTACGTAAATCACAAAGAACATAGTCAATAATCACTCAAAACCAAACTCATACAGCTCAAATTAAACAATCTGAATCAGGACAACATTTCAAACCACCTGCCATTCTAACAGCACATTCCTTATTTCACTGCCACATAGCGCATATCTACACTGATAACACACCTAATTGCGGTGAGGCAGCATCATAAAGTTACCAATATCAAATATGTTTGCAGATCAGGGCCAGTCGACTCGACCAATAAAATTTTAATCGAATAGTTTTAATAGATAACATCACAATTATAATCTGCGTGCCCCTCGGGGATGAATATTTAACTTATTTCAATTATATATTACTTTTGAGTAAACATTGGCTGGTACTACGGACCAGTCCCCCAATCAATCACTTTATTAAATAACTTAATAAACATGTCTCATATTATCATAACGTTAAAATTTAACACGCTCCTTGATTTATAGTTCCAAACTTTGTTATTTTCCACCGGTTTAAATCCACATTTTATACAGGCTACAATCTGACAACTTATTTTGGGGAACCGGATATTTAAACAAACGTGAATTGTAAATGAATAACCCACGAACCTTTCAACCAATCCATTACGGGGCTATTTCTGGCATCTTGCCCTATTCTAAATAATAGCATATATAATTAGAATACCTTGGTGATCCGTATGTGAGACTGTAACTGTTACCATTCCTCCACCACCTGCCCACTATTAGCGCACACAATTAGAACTTACATTTACACAGAGTCCAGTCTCTACAGCTGCTGGTATCATCTTAACATACCAAATTAACTCATATTGTTCTAGAAAACATAGCAAATCAGTTCACATTATTCTAGCGTTGAGGTTCTAAATTAACTTAAGTTTTCTTGGAAACATTACAGCCGGTTCTGGAAAATCTAAAATATCCCAAATATCCAGCTGTGCTCCATATGTTGGTTATTTAAACACTATTTCCTCTCAGATGGAGTGGTTACACGCTATTTATGGACGATCCTATAAACCCAGGAGTCAAGGTCCCTATAAACCACTCCTCCAAGATATGTGACGTTATTGCTAAGTGGGAGGGAAATGTTAAACCTAACAACAACCAGGTAATTAATTAAACTTAATTTATTAAATATCATAGTTACCAGATAGTTGTTATATTCCTTTTTAGTGTTACCTGGTAACAACTAGACCCATAGTAACCAGTGTATTTAAATGTAGTAACCAGCCTCCTGGAGCTTGTGGGAATTGTCCTAGCTTTAAAGCAGTGTACTGCACACGCTGCCTGCTGGTTTGTGAGTGGTGGATTGTAAGATGTATAATTTAGGGTTCAGACCCCTGGTAATAGGCGTCCTGCCCTATTTTGACTATTCATAGCTTGGTCATAACAATGCACCTACCATCCTCTTTACTAATTGTTATCTAGCACAATAAAATAACACTGAACTAGCACCCTCCGCCACAATAACACTGAACGGTGTGAAGCACCAGAGGGCACTTCTTTAATAACTCCTCCTCCTCCAGATCTTGAGCCCCACACTAGGCCCCACATTCCACACATAATTGCAGCATATTACAGAGGGAGGGAAGGGAGGAGGAGGGGGGGGGGGCTGGCACCGTTTACTTGGCACAGTTCAGTGTCGTTAGTCTGGATATAGTGGCGGTTATCATAGCTAACAGTGCTTTGTAATGAAACTATTGTAGTCCAAATGTCTCGTCCTTTACCTGGCAGTGGTTCAGATGAATGATCTGCAGTACACATGATGTTAGAATATGTTAACAAATCAGCGCGCTCGATGCTAAATAAAAAACATAAGAAATCTCTTAAAATTGTAGCTAATCCGATATATTTCAGATACCACAAGTGATCGGTCTGACATATCAGAAGTTTCTGCACCTGACTGCTCAGCACGACTGTGTTTCTCAAGTAGAGTACAAATTGTCAGCACTGCATCTCCATACTCAAGCTATGCAGGGGGTGCATGGTATGGAAATGGAGCTTGCTACTTGCCTCGGTGCTGTAATGGCGCAGGTATGTTATTAACGTGATTTAATGAAGATTCATTTTTACTAGGTTTTAGAATTTACGATAATATGTCCTTGGAGTTTGATCACAATTCATTGCTCTACTGATTAAAGTGACCGCTCCTAGTATATAATTTTTTGAAGCCTGTACATTTTACTCTGACGTTTATTCTTGCATCGACTTCCGTATTGAAACTACAAGATGTTAAAGTTATTGTGATTACATCACTGTGGGCCCACATAACTTTGTTTTTCTGTCTGCAACAATGCTGGCGGCCTCATGAAATCTTGCATTAATACGTATCGCTTGGGGTATTGAAATACTCGGCGTTACCATCCAGTTAGTCTCGCAGCCAATTCTGAAATGTCTGAGCGACCACTGCATTCGGCATAACCAATAACGTCAACATGAATTTAAACTGGTAATACCGCAAAACTGGTTATACCGCAAAATCTTTGTTCTTACTGGAACGCGCGAACATTATTTCTATGCTTAAATTTTCATTTATAGCACGATAATGTGCCATGCGGCGCAGTACGCGCATCGACGTTTTTCTGATATCGAGGTGTCTCGGCATTGATTGAATTAAATCTAATTTATTAACTCATTCGATGATTTCAGGCTATAGAAGGAAACTGTCCTGAGTTTTCGCCGACGAAACCCAACAACGATACCGTCAACCAACTTTCTGATTTTATTGAGAAGTACATTCCTCCGAACATAACTGACAGATGTAAAGATCCCAATTCGAAACTTCGACTGGTCAAAGATTTCGCCGAGATTTGGTCCAAATTCAAAGATGTCTCCAACCAATTTCTGTTTCAGAAATATTACTCTGCTGTAGAACGGTAGGTTGTTATCTAAGGCTAGGCTTAAGAATATATTAATACCTGCCGCGAATAATTAAACAACATGTTCTTGATTCTCTTTTTAACCTTTTGTTGATAAAAAGTTTACAATGAACCTCTGCAGCTGGAAGTACAACAAAAGTACGCTGTTCAGAGGACTTTACAGTCACCCTAAGGACGGACTGAAAGTAGCAGTCTGTTTAAATGTCACTGAAACCAGGCTCACCGTCATCAATGCAGATACTTTGGTGAGTTGTGAAACTGTGAAATAGCAAATCCGTCAACATCAAAGGTTACTGCAACAACTTTCGCATTTTATTTTCTATCGAAATATTATGCAAATTGAACGAAAGTTTAACTGACTGTAATATCAGGTGATAATGGACGCGGTGGATTTAGATAAAATAACAAACTTCGGAGGATATCCCTTTTCTATAACTCTTAGAATAAACAACAAGAACATCAGTATAATGCTGGTGGACAAACACAAGGTTCGTTTCTGGGTATTTTGCTTTTTAAGATTTAATACTACCGTACTGCAAAATAATAATTTTTCCAATATATAATGATGTTTTGCTGTGATCAAAAATCTGATTTGCGATGCGTGGTATTTAAATATTTGCTTTAATATTTAATTTTCCAGTGTTACCTGCTAACAGAACTGCTGGCATCATACTGCAGACTTACCCACGTGGTTACACGTGACAACTCAGTCTAACTGCAAAACATTTCCTTGTGTTTGTTAAATGTCTGATAAATCATCATCTACGGAACTTTTCCCGGTTACCATCAAGCCAAGAGTACAGTGGGAAATTTAACCACTCAAATTACCATTGAGAGTTGGAGACAATTCTTAAATTCTTGTTTAATATAAGTCACGAACTGCCATTAAAACGTCTAACTTTGAAGCTTTGAGTATTGTTTGCTTTTGTTTTGAGAAAGATTAAG
This sequence comes from Bolinopsis microptera, assembly GCF_026151205.1. Lineage (NCBI taxonomy): Eukaryota > Metazoa > Ctenophora > Tentaculata > Lobata > Bolinopsidae > Bolinopsis > Bolinopsis microptera. Next base: position 4,182,455 of record NC_087078.1, on the reverse strand, counting down.
GACAATTTCTTTGCGGTTATAGGCGAATATTGTTTGCGTGACATTTACGTTTGAGTTCCATATTTTAATCTTACTGCTAGGAACTCTTGTAAGAGTGCCTAACTTGGTAACCTTGGTAGCTTTGGTACTTTGGCGAAAACTTATCTTGGAATGCGCGTCTTTGTCGATTTGTTGATTTACTAATTTATCTATTATTGATTTTAGGTTTTAGGATTTAGCTTTCAACCTTTTGCATGTTATTCTTTAAAAGCTTGAAATAAACCGGAAGATATAAACATTAAGTACTTCTCTATTTATGTTTCTGATAGGAAAGATATTTAAATCAACTCTATTTAATTTGATCTTCACCAAATTGCTTGTTTAATTAATTGGATGTTTTAACAATTATTAAATTGTATCCTTTGTTGTTTGCTGAAACGTAATTCCATACCAATTAAAATACAAAGTACGTTCACTTTATAAAATTTTGAGGGGGAAAAAGGTACATTATCAGCTATAACATAAGGCATAAGCTGCAAAATTTAAGTGTATTTTGGATTGAGAAAAAGGATGAAGACGATGGAAGTCTCATGTGTGCAGTAACAGTGGTGTTGACCAAATTAATAACTACAAACCGCGAATTACATATAAAGATATAACAATATAAGTTTCTACATTTATGATTTACGTTATATTAATGGTGTCACATATTCGCCCACTCTGCGACAACTAGAACTACAAACTAGCGGTTTACTCCAGCATCCAGAGAGTGCAGGATGATGCCCGTGCGAGAACTTCTCAGATCAATAATCCACGCCTTTGTTTCATTGATCCACCAAACACGTCCCATCTAGGTAACATTTTCATCACAGCTCCTATCTTAGATTACATATTTATAATTATATCAGACGTAACACGGAATTTGATGTTACGGAATATACGAACTTAAGTTGAAATTAAATAAATAAATACCCAGTACAAACCCGAGAGTAAGACCGGTAGAGTATGCCTCATAATTTTTCCTCTTGCTAGCGTTGGACTAAACTCAAAACTGTTATGTAAACAGATCAAACAAGTACGGTCCTCAAATTGGTCCATGTTCACGCGCCGTAAACGTGCGTGGTTAATTACATTATATTATTTGCAGTCCCGCCACGGTGCATTCACAGTAGGTAACTTTAATTATACTTATTCCATTCGGTGCCGCGCTTTCCTGTTTTGTAAATTTTCCCGCCTTATCTGGACAAATAATCACACACCTTTTATTGGGAAAAGTGTTAGATTAGAAATGAAAATGTATAATTTACAAAATGACAAGCAATAAATTGTATAATACTCTCCAAATTAACAATTGGTTACGCTGCAATGATTTGCTATCTTAACCAAAGTAGCTTTTGACTGAATCACAAATTTGGCCCGATTGAAAATTTGAGCGTAACCAATTTTATACCACTCCAAGGTTGAAAACTGTTGAAATCAAACTTAAACAAAAATCTGCCAACTCACATGGTTTTAGATAAATAGCTTAACCAAGCTTACTAAACATAATACCTATTAAGGCATAATAACAGGATCCAAACTACAGAGACCGCCTACTCTAATATAGTGGAGTATTATGTGCAACAAATTATCAAATTAAACAATATGTTCGACTAAGTTTAGGGGACACTTTCATGACTCCAATTATTGACTCTAGTTAGCCCTACATTCTGTAATATGCGTGCAGAATTGCAAAATGGAATTAAGAAAATTGCGATTATAATTTAACAGAAATAAAGTTAAAATCCTGTAGGGTCACACAGGCAAATTTTATAATATCAACAGATTATAAATAGGGTCGGTTGTAATAAAATGTAATCCCAATTTATTGTATTAACTAATTGACGAGGGTCTCACTGATAATTTACAATTAAATTGACGAATTTGTAGAATTAAGTAATATTTAGTGATACAATCTAGAAAATAGAAAGTATCTCAATTATCATTTGATAAAATCTAAAAAACAGAAAGTGTTTTAGTATTTTTCAGTAGCGACATTCTCAACTATAGTATACGCTTTACTCTTTGGTAGCTCATTATCTCTGTCAACTAGGGCTGCTAAATCCTGGTCTGAGAGAATATCCTCTGGGCGGTGTTCTGAAATAGTTAGATAAAATTTAATTTGATTCTAATTATTTATTTGTTACAGTAATAGAACTGAATGTAAGGAGGTAAAGACCCAATCAGACAACTGCACAGCAAGAAGTGTTGATTTGGGCGGCAGCTAGATTACACCCCCAGAGAAACGGCTTATACTTAAGGCGGAGTGTAAGATATCATGTGAAGAATGGACAAGTGGGATGGAATTTGTCAAGGATCGGTTGTAATGTGAACTGTGAAATCAATGACCAACAAGTGTAAATCAGATTAATATGCAGTGGCGGGAATGTCTACAATGCCTAGATCGGGAGAAAAAGGGCGGCAGAATAACCTCTGTAGTTTGTATAGTGTATAATAGTTTCTAGCTCCCTAGGAACTGCAATTTCCAGACAAAATTTTATCCGACAATTTCTGTTCCAGTTAAAGTGGCCCAGATATATTTATATATATTTATTTGTAATTCTCTAGGGTGTACTTAAAGAGAACAGTTATCACAACAAAGATATTTTAATATCAACAAAACGAGGGCCAGGGACCAGTTTGAAGAACAGAGTACTTGTATGAACCAAGTGTAGATGAGTCTAACCCAGTTATTATTTAGACTGGACAAACTGTTTTGATGTATGGATCCTTGAACTGAAAGTTACCTGTATTAAGAGCGTCAAGAGCTTCAGAGTCGAAGAGTTCCTTGAGATCCTCCTCTGATACATTATCAGGACCTTTACCAGCGTGGGACTTGAACTTACCTGCGCAGTAATTGTGTCAACAAACTATTATTTTGTACCGTAAACATTTAGTTTGAAACAACGTAAAATAAGCCAACACGTGTAACATGTGTTACAAGTTACGTGTAACAAGTGTAACAAGTGTAACAGTGTAACAAGTGTAACAGTGTAACAAGTGTAACAAGTGTAACAAGTGTAACAAGTGTAACAAGTGTAACAGTGTAACAAGTGTAACAAGTGTAACAAGTGTAACAAGTGTAACAATGTACGTACCTTTGTGTATAACCATCTTCTCTAGGAACCTCTTACTAATCCCTCTCTCTACAATCTTCTGATCCATGGTATTCTTAGCTAGCAACCTGTAAACCATCACCTTGTTCTTCTGTCCTATCCTGTGTGCCCTGTCTTGGGCTTGTAGGTCACATTGAGGGTTCTGGGGAGATATTGTCATGGTTACTGATGAGGAGATATTGTCATGGTTACTGATGAGGAGATATTGTCATGGTTACTGATAAACTGTCTTGGGAACTGTACAAGCTTATCATCAAGCTTCATGTTGCGTTTAACTGCAACTGTATAATAAAGAGTATCTAACCCAGTCACTGTCGTAAAGAATAACAGTGTCAGCAGCCATCAGGTTAAGACCAAGACCGCCAGCTCGAGTAGAGAGGAGGAATATCTTGTACTGGGGGTCGTTCTGGAACCGGTGTATCTGAAGGGTTAATTACTCTAATTAATGTATTAATTAGTTGATTACTGTAATTTAATAACTTAGTAATCATTTGATCAACTGATTAATTAAATAATACATTAGTTAATTGACAATACTAACGTTCTCATCTCGCAGATCATAAGACATTGACCCATCTAGTCGAGAGTATTTCCAATCGTAGAGAGAGAGATAATCCTCAATTATATCGAGTATTGTAGTCATAGTGGAGAATATTAGTACCTAGATCAGTACACATAGTTAGATAATACTAATACTGTCATCAACATTATAGATATGGTCACAAATGTTCCATTGTTCGAGTTTTCAATTTCTAATTTCGAAAAGATTATTTGCCCAACAGCGTAATTTAATTTTAATTAAGCTTAATTAAATCAAGTTAACCTTATGACCGCCGTTAATAAGTGCAGGTAACATTCTGTGAAGTAGTAACATTTTACCACTGCAGTTCAGGACCTCGTCTGTAATCACCGCATATCCTGGAAATGGGAAGGTCAATTAATCGGACCACAGGTTTCAGACACGTAAATTGTATTGCATTTGTACCATGCCACTAATTATTATGTCTGATGAAAGTAGAAATGTACAGAAATAATACATTAAGGCCGGGGACATACAATACACCAAAACATTTTTTGCCGGGATTCGGGATTCGACTTCATATTATGAAAACGCACTTTCGAAAAAAAATTTCTTTTTTGGAAATTTTGGTAAAGTCTGTCGCTGAAATACCGATTTTTTACTGAACATTACTTACAATCCGTACAAGAAGCCCTCCAAAGGATTATATCATTGAACAATAAATGACGAAGTTACAAACCGAACAAGGTCGAGAAGCAAAATTGAAATTTTTGCCTACTAGTACTATTAAAGTTGTACAATCACCCAGGTCATAAGATATCGCTTCAAAACTTCTTGTGAGTATAGCTGATGATCATATCCAACTTTTTGGGACAGGATTTCTCTTAATTTTGAGTTCTAAGGTATGAAATCTGGCCTAAAAGGTCTTAGTAAAATTCATGTAAAAAAGGGCCAAAAACGGCAGATTTAAGGCACGCGCGAGGAATGCTTGTGGAGATATGATGTATAGATAGCTTGTGGTCAATGAATGCGCGGCGCGAGTGTATTTTAATGTATACTATGTAATGTATAATATTAAGTAATAAGCCCAATTTGTACGTGGCACACGTAGTGTACTGATGTGTACATGAGTATATTTATAGTTTACTTTTGCTAACAATTTCTTAAATTACAGATACAAATTAAGTTCTACGGCAATTGAATTGAATTTCAAGTGTTTCCCGTATTTTATGCATAATTTATCAATATTTGATATTATTATTATGAAGTGAGCTGATTAGAGCTTATACTTAAAGCTATAGTGAATGGAAATCTAGCGTCCGCCAAAACGGAACAACAGGCGCAATTCTTGTTATTAATTAAACACTAACAACTCACCATCAGCATCACACGGGTACTTGATAAGATAAGGGTGATTACAACACTTCTTCAGCTGAACCCACATCATCTTCAGAGCTGAAGTTATCACATTCTTCCTGCCCTGTGACAGCGCTTTAGAACCACTGAACGCTTTATAGATATCCTCTTTAACCCCAATAGAGCTCCACTGGGAGGGGTCTACAAACCCGTTAGCATCATTCACATCCTCCATGTCTTCATCGTAATTAACCTGCTTCTTTTTCCTCAACCCCCTCTCATTCTTCTCCAACACCTCTTTTACTCCACTCTCCTCAGTGATCAGTTCGAATATCTTCTTCTCCAGAATAGCCTTGTAATACTTCTCCTGCAGCGCCGTCATGGTGGCGTACACGTGCACTTCTACTTTGGGAGGTATCTTCAGCTCTACGTCTGTCTTCAGTCTCCTCAGGAGAAACGGACTCAGAATCTGGTGAAGCTTTGATAAAACCTGACCCTCTTTTTCATTTGCGATTATCTTTTCTTTACCGCCGTCTTCCGAAAGAGCAGAGAAGTCAAACCACATCTGAAAAGCATTGAGATCGTCGAAAACACTCGGTAAGATGAAGTTAAGAAGAGACCATAACTCTGAGAGGTTATTCTGTAGTGGGGTTCCTGTAAGTAGGAGTCTGTTATCAGAGTGCAGACCTTTCAGATGTTTTATCAGGGTGCAGTTTATGTTCTTGATCTTGTGTCCCTCGTCCACGATGATAAACCTCCACTGAAAGTTGGAAAGGAAACTGTATTCCAAAGAGATCATTTCATAACTGGTGATGACCACTGGATAAGTTTTGTTGCTATTTTGTTGTGCTTCGATCCGCACGTCATACTGTTTCTTAATGTGCTTGTAAAGTTTTGGTCGCTCAGTCTTAGAAGCATGGAATAGGACGGTTGGTATTGATGGAGCGAAGTTATCGAACTCTCTTTTCCAGTTAGATAGGGTAGAGAGGGGTGCAACAACGAGATAAGGACCAGAAACCCCACGCTCGATTAGACTAGCTAGTAAACCTATAGTTTGAATAGTTTTTCCAAGTCCCATCTCATCGGCCAGTATCCCGTTCATTCCTGAAGAATGTTCATTTTGATGATTTGTTTACACAGTTATTTTGGTGAACACAAACTACCGCAGAAAATATCTTCATGTTTTGTAATTGTATGTGCTTACTGTTCACTAAATAATAGCTTAATTCTATCGCACTTGTATTATTGTGCTAAGTGCTTCTGTTCGGGTACTACATCTTTAAATCCCGGAAACGGGGTTTTACCGAACGTGGTAAGTCGTAACACGGCTCGACATAAATAAGTAAAAGCTAAAAACAACTCTGACCGTTCTCGTAGAGGGATGTGATCCAGTTGACACCATAGAGCTGATAATCCCTCAGGACTGCTCCTGTGATCAGAGCTGGTTGAAGTAGTTTCGCCACTTCCTCCTTTCTCTCCGTCTCTTGACTACTTGTCCCTACACTATCACCCTGCTCGTTAATGCGCTGTCTTTTGAGCAGCTCCTGGAATATAAATAGTGGTGATATATCATACGGAGCTAGTTTCTATAACCTGTCGAGTTGAAACAGATATATAGAGACATTAATATTTAACTTTTTTCCGAAAATAAACTTCTTTAGCAAAGCTGAAAATAATGTAAATACCTGTTTATCAATAACATCAGAGACAGTTGTCTTTTTGCGCTTGCTATTTCTTCTTCCCCTAGTGCTAGTAGCACTCTTCTCCACCTGCTTCTTCACTTTCTCCTCTTGCTTAGCTTTCACAGCCTCCTCTGCCTTTAACCTATCTAATAAGAAGCCTGTGTATATTGAACTTTTTTCTAGCAAATGCATGAGCTGGTCGTATCTTCGGTCTTTATTCATTTCTGATATCTGAGATACAGCCTGAAATTGGAGATATATATGTCAATGCTAAAATTATTATAATAACATTTAATTGGTTCATAATTCATAAATCCCTTCAAATTTCAAAGATTTTGTCAGTAAGATTTTAGTCAGTCCCTCAGAAGGAATGGTGTACCTCATCTCTAATTTTGTTATCTTCTGCAATTTGCTGCTCCTGTTTCTTCATGTCAACAGCGTCTAACTTCAACCCTTCACCATCATCACCATCATTCCCAACTGGATCCTCTGGAACATCTTTTTTCTCAACTGAATCCTGGTTGATTCCATCTTCCTTCTCTTTACCAGAATCTTTACCCTCTCTTGAGAAAGGCATTTCTTCTACAGGTGAATTAGAGCGTGAGGTCGGGGGAGAAAGCAAGTTTTCAGGAACCTGTATAGAGCACTTGGACTTGGGGGAAAGAATTTGCTCTTCTGTTGACACGGAATCACCATTCATCTAAAGAAGTTTCATGTCAAATAAATAAAAACTTGTTTTTAAAATGCTTTATTATTATATTTCTGTACAGAAAGAAAGTTCGAACATTTGCACTGTAGATGCAGCCCCTTTTCGACAAAAGTATAAGATCTGATGGAAACGTGATCTCATCTCTCAATAAAAGGCTTCTGAATGGATCATATAGTCTAAGTTTACATAATCATAACATAATGTAAATGTTTATTTATATTGTAAAGTTATAATGTTGAATAATCTGTCCCAGTCATCCTACCCATCTGATTGTAAAACCTTATATGAAAGCCGTGAAGAAGCCGTGAGATCAGTGAATGAGGAAGAAGAAAGATGGAGAAACTTGAATATCTACGGTGTTAAGGAGACGAAAGAAGGGGAGTGGGAGGACTATTAAACGTTGACATTCTTCCGCCCTTTATCAGTTCAGTTTTTGATGAAGCCGGCTGTGACTTTCCTGACCCGCTGGAGGTATGCAGGATTGGGAACAAAGATCCTGAGAAAACGCGACCAATCAAAGTTCAGTTTGAAAGCTCTAGCGATGTGGTGTGGACATTATACTAAGGAATGCACACAAACCTATAGGATAAGACAAAAGAGCAGAGAAGGTTACACAGTGGACTTGTCAAACAGATGAAAGAACTAGTATAACCTATAAAGCAAGACAATAGCAAGCGTTATTTTATTAGAGACAATAAAGTTAATTGCGTTAGTGAGAGCTAGGGCCTCATCTATACTTGTTATCAGAATTTATGAACTTTTATATGTTATGTTCACATTCTTTATCTACGTGCCGATACTGTTTAGTTTGTTTTACATAGTATGTATTTAAAGTAAGTTGTTTTCAACAAGTTTTTTACGATGCAGGATTTTGTGTGGGGATTTAGGTAGAAGAAAGAACTGTGGCTCATATTTTATTATATTTAGGTCAAGGCATAATACTATATTTAGGTCAGCCATGATTCGTTGAGCTCGCAGGACTGAAAGTCCTTGCAAGGCGGGTCTGGCTTAATTTATAAGTAGGTGCAGGTCGTTTCATTTCTAGGGATAGCAACTTTATTTTGTCTAAAATAAATTGTGTATATTGCTCATTTGGGTGGCCTTCGGGTCTTTCAATCAATATGAGGGCAATGCTATAGATTTATACTTGAATTGTCAGGAATCCCACGCTCAGACAGTAAGCTTATATTATGTTTAACAAAAGAAATTCCATTATATTAGGACGCAAGGACCCCTCGTAAGTCGTACTACGATAAGGCCACAGGGGATCCGAGGTCGAATAAATAAACTTTTTTGGCGGTGGGCAGGCCATGTCCTACGGTCAAGTGTCAATTGGCCATTCCACGTCAACAGAACTGTTTCATTTAGCTGAAAATCGGTAAGAAAAAAGGCATTTGAAAATGTAAACTGAGCTCTACAACATATCTTGCCCTCGGACCCCCACCCCCCAACCCCAACCTGTGGCGGGTGGCCAGGGTACTTAAAGGCTACAAATTTGGCGAATTGTTCAGCTTTATTGAGGTTTTTTTCCCCCTCCAAATTGCCGGCGAGATAATCTGCCCTTTAATTTCTACTATCATTCTTTCCTCATAATTTACTTATTATAATTAGTCACAATTTTATAATTGTTTAAATTTATCTACTACATAATATTACAGTAAAACATTGATTAAATACCCCGCTCCCATTTACCACAAACCTTGATTTACTGTGGGTAATTCCTTTCCCCGAATTCTTCTTCAAAATTTGCGTAAAATTTTTTTCGAAATATCTGACTTTATTTCTAAGAATTTATGATTTTTAAAGAGATAAAGGTATTAATATGACCATGTTATGTTTTATTAATTTTGTGATTATCTTGATGTACTAAATTCGATTAGGCTGGGTAAGTAAAGATATTAAACGTATAATGAAGTCATTGAACAGTTGTTTCTCCGATCGTTGGCAACAGCATCCTATGACAGGGCCCTATGACAGGGCCCAATGATATTGGGTTTGATAAGGATTGGTTCGTGCAGGGTTGCATAAAAAGAAATGCAGCTATCATAGCATTCGTAGAATTTTGATTTGGGGAAACTTTAAAACTTTGTCGTTATTGTCAAATAAAATCCATACTTTCTACAATACGGAAGCTAGATGCTAAAAGAGATTTGAACGAATGAATTAATTTTTCTCGAATAAAGCTTGCATCTCTATTTCTAAGCGGATTTCCAGTCAATTATAATTCAAAGGCTGCAATAATTTTAACAAAGATATGGTCTTATTTATTCAGTACTATTTTTTAACTGATAAGGAATAACATAAGCATGTGTTGCGTTCTTCTCTTTTAACTGTATGCTGTTTGTTGGTAATTTTAGAGCATGATTGACGTGTTTTGTTGGCCAATTTTACTTTATCAGTTGGTTTAATTTTTCTTATCTTATAACGGCTCACTGACCTGACGTTATTATATGTCATTATTTATAATATGACATATATTATTTTATTTATTTATTTAACGTTTCGTGTGATAAAGTTTGGAGAAAGTTAAATAGTACAGTTGTAATGAATTGGAAAGTTCGGTTAAAACTGTATTGTAGTACACTATTTTAGTTCATGGCTCAGTGTTTAGTATGACGTTCAAAGATTTAAAATCACGCTTTGGTATTTAACTGTACATTCCTTTGATTCTTTCGAGCTTCTACTTGTGTCTTTTACGCTGCACATTACTTATATCCGCGTAATGTACGGTGAAGAGGAGGTTATTTTCACAGCCATCTAAACTTATTGAACTATCACTACTCATACTATTACTTCAATCTGATAACATTCCATAGTCAGTCTAATCTAATACGCTGAAATTACCTGCATAGCTTGAATAGTTAATTCAACAGCAAGGCCAAATTTAAGATCAGTTTAGCCTTTGAAAGTTAATAACTACTTTCTTCGTTTTTATTCTTAACCTCGTGAATTTAAAACAAACACTTTGCAAAATCAATTCTTGCAGGGTTGTTGCTATAGGTTATCTCACGGATTCCTGGCCATGGCGGAGGAGCCTGGAGCATGTCTATTTCGACACTGTCAATTTCACGTGACCTGGGGCCTGGCACAGGTTTCAACTTACTAGTAGCAGAGTGAAACACGATTAGTTTCCATTTCAAATAGGGGCATAGGACATAAGGGCGGTACTTTTTTAGAAGGTGTAGCCAGTTCACACCCTGGCTCCATGATACGAATAATTTTATTTAATTCTAGATGATAAGATCAAATATAATCTTTTCTTTATAATTTATGAATAAAAATATAATTAATAATCGGATATAATAAGTAATTACCATGATAATGGGCGCCATATCTAATAACGTTTACTAATGTTTATTGTTCAATAATTTTGTAATAACTGTGTTACAGTCGATCCTACATATTATACTGTGCCTTTTTATACGTTAAAATTGTCAAGATGCACTTTGCGGTTGTAGCTAGAGTGTTATATTTCCATTTTGTGGTTTCAGTAAAATACAGAAGCACCTGTCACTTAGGCGATAGGGATTAAGTGAAATGTTAAGTGAAATGTTAAGCGATAGCTGAGATTATTGTTTAAATTTGGTCTTATATCAGCTTATATTAGCTCGTGTAGATCGTTCTAATAATTATTACGGTATCGTTCTCATATTATTTAGACATTTTGCTCTGTAGGACTAGGACTATCGAGACAAATTGCATACCTAGATGATTTCGATGCAGAATGACTATACTAAGGACCTTGTGTTGTCAAAAGTTGTGTATACGAAGTGCATACTCAACTCCACTCTGTACCACTCACTCTGCATTCTCAACTCCACTCTGCATACTCAACTCCACTCTGCATACTCAACTCCACTCTGCATACTCAACTCCACTCTGCATTCTCAACTCCACTCTGCATACTCAACTCCACTCTGCATACTCGACTCTGCTACTAGATAAGAGTAATTGTAGCATGATATATTCGTAAATTATAATTCTTCAGAAGTAATTATCACTTCCTTCAGAAATAAAGATCACTTGTTCCTTGTAAGATTCAGCAAGCTAGGTTTCCTCATTTTCTGACTATCGTTTAGCTCTAACTGTGGTAAATAAATAAATAAATAAATAAAGTCAATTTTTACAGCACAGCAATATATATCTAAATATCATTTCCTCTGTAATCATAATGTATAAAAAAAGGAGCTTTTCTCTGTGCTGAAGGATGAATCAAGGCATATCATGGTTCTGTTAGCAGGCCACCCTAGTTATGGACAATACATATAATATATAAAATAATTAAATTATAATTTTAAAATTGTGTCAAGATTGAACTAAAACATAACTCAGGGTAAAATAGACGTACTTGGTGGTACTTGTGGTACTTTTACAACGAAAAATACTTAACACAATAAGAAATTATCCAAATTAGCCTATCCAGATTCCAGATGGAGGAGATGAAAGTCAGACCACTCCGCAAGAGAGCTATCCTGACTCTATTTATACCTCTGACTATGTCAGCTGCATTCCTCAGAATGATACCCCTAGCTACTCTCGTCCCTGGCTCGATGGAAATGAACATGACTTGCACTGAAGTTGCATTCCTGGTGGCCGCCCATCCTTTAGCCACCATACCAGCCACAATGATGTACCCTCTTATAACTGGGTGGAAGTCCAGCATATATATTCTTACTGTCGGGACAATTGGAATGCTGGGATTTTCTTCATTCACATATGCTCCACTTGCTGGTAGATTGGGATACTTCTATATCGGCCTTATTGGTCGTTCATTGACTGGGGTAGCTGATTCTTTGATGAGCATCAAGATTGGTGTTGGTTGGACTATAATTTTGGACAGTGATCTTGCAAAATCTCCATGGCATGGGAAGTGTTATCTAATTTGGGCAAGGGCATAGGTTGCTACATCGGGACCTTGCTGTGTACTCATTTTGGTTTTCCCGTGACAATGGGCATAACAGGGGTCTCATGGTTTCTACTCTCAGTGCTGTTTGCCTTAATTTATCCTCAGAAAGATGAGGAGTTTGTCCCATTGATAAAGGATTCAGGGAGCAAGTGCAAGAAAGAGGAAACTTTGGCAGAGCAGTATCAGCGTCACTTCACTTTGGACACTCTTGTCTATGGATGGGTTCCCATGCTGAGTATTGGGGCATGCATTGTGTTTGTGGAGTCTATTCTGGTACAGTTTTACATAGAGGAATACAATAAGACCATTGATTGGGGCGGGAAAGTGCTAGGAATAGGATCATCAATCTATACCATCTCTACATTCGTTACAGGGCCCATTGGAGTGCGATTTCGTGTCCTACAATATTTATACCTAATTTGTGGCCTGGCCGGTGTGGGCTTTCTGCTACTGTTTCTTGGACCTGTTATCTCAGTCCCTAATGTAGCAGACATCACTGTATCTGCAGTTGCTTTTGCTGCAATTCTAGTGTGCAGTAGCGCAATTCAATTTGCCTCTCTATCATATACTGCTCAGATACTTAGTAGAAGTGCTGTGACGGATGTGGCCATGTCAACTGCTATGAATGTTTGGAACATGGGGTATAATGCAGGTGCTGTTCTGGGACCAATCTTTGCTTTGAATCTTCATAGGATTTCTTTCTTGGCAGACTTCAAAACAGTTTTTGCGATAGGAACTCCTTTCTTTATTTTCTCAAGTTTAACTGTTCTCATAAAACTACTTCATCAGAAATTTGGACAGGAAGCTAAATACCCACAGTGATTCAGGGGACAATGCTATTAATCGTGATGATAAATGATTATTTTTTGTAAACAACAAACAAGAAGACCAAAACTACACGGGTATAGGTAACCAGACTGGGACCAAGATATTGACACTGAAAGCTGCAAGCTTATTTCCGACTTTATCACCACTATGGAATAGAAATGTTTATGTTACAATTTGATTGCTGATGTAATTTCATATTTGTTATGGTTTCTTTTAATTACATATGGAGTTTGTTAATCCATTCAGGGGCGTGCCCAGGGGGGGGGGCGATGGAGGCGGTCGCCGCCCCCTTTTTGAAATGTTGACCTATAATTTTTTGTCGAAAATTGCTTTTTATAGCAAAAAAATATTTTTATAAAAAATTTTATAAAAATTTTCACAAAAAAAATTAAACGACATCAAACACAAGTATTACTTTTTAAACATATGTACTAATTTCGAGCTAATTGAATAAGGCCGTTACACATGCCTTGTGCATACATTTTCCATGGGATGGCTGCCCTAATTCTAGGTAGCCACCCCTTCATGGTTGGGAATCAGAAATGGCAACACATGAAGAAACAGTTGAAGCTTAAAAGAGTCAAGAGGTTAGTCATTAGTGATTAGAGAGAGGCAGATTAATATGGGAAAGAGGAGCTAAAGTATCTACTTTGATCTAGTATCTTCATGTACAATGTTAGATGACTGATCTTCAGCGCTGCTATATAACAAATAATTTGAGGTATGTGTAATGTTAAACGATAATGTCAAACGATAACTGAAACTGTTAAACGATAACTGACGTTAAGTGACACAGCACAGACCCGAGAAGTCCTGCTTCTCCTTCCACTCTACACAAATCTATAAAGGGAGTCAGACCCAAAAGTCTGAACATTTCCGGTTGGTGATTAAGTTTTTTTAGAAGATACAAACTCCTTTTTTCCTTTTGTGAATGTCTGGTAATAGTAGTATACCAAGAAGCCAGAGTGGGAGAGGAGGTTCCATGGATACACTCAGTCCTCACCCCAACAAGAGGAATAAAGCTAAGTCAGAAAGCGATACTAGCTCGCCCTTAATTAAGGTGAGCAGAGTAGCTGAAAGTGCTGCCAAGACGAAACACTGGGACCTTGATAAGTGCCCGTGTAACAGCTCGTCTGGCGGCAAAGTCTATTTGATCGACTGTTCGCGTTGTAAGCAGCAGTGGCATGTTGATTGTCTTAGTATGCGGGGGATCTCAAGGCAGGCCATCAACGCCATGGTTGACTACCTATGTCCCTTTTGCTACGTTGCCCCAGTAAGCACTGCCAGGAACAAGAGATCAGACACATGCTTCTCCTGCAGAAACACAGCAGTCTTACGACAGGCTAACAGTGAATTTGAAGCCTCAGCTGCTGCAGAGAATCTTAATAACATAGGCCTAATCTCAGCATCGCTTGCCTCGGTAGACAGTGAGAAACTCTGCGAGCAAATAGCCAGTCTCGACAGCAACATGGAACGTCTTCCGACTTTTGATCTCCACCTGCAACATCTCCTGATTAAAGAAGACGGGTTGAAGTCCCATCAGGCTCAAATGAAAAAGTTAGAAGCAGCACTGTCCTCATCATCCAGCTCTGCCACAGACCCTCTAGCCAACAGCATCGAGCAGCTGAACCAGCAACTTGCACAGCTTCAGTCGCATCAAACTACAGCATCTGAAACACCTGCTTGCACTGCCACTCATGAGCTACTTGAGAGAGTCTCACAAGAACTGAGTGAGCATTCCACCCAACTTAACAACTTAAGCAGTCAAATACAGGATTCTAAAGCATCTCCTCAATCTAAAGCACCACCTGTAGCCCAGTACCCCTCTCCTCCAGTGCAGGCTCCTCCGGGGTACGAGTTAACGAATAGTGTTCGTGTCCTTCCACAACCCCCTCTCATTGTGTTTTTGACGGAGGAGAAGCCTAGTTCATCCGTCTGCATCGCTTAATCGAGTTGAAAATTTAGCCAATAACAATAGTAGAGGCTCTTACGGGCAAAAAGGCATGTTTTCTGCTACGAGTTTAGAGACCTAACCGCTAATTGGACACAATAGTAGAGGCTCTTACGGGCAAATAAGGCACTCTTCTGATGGAGCCCCTAGGCTCCTGGGATGATTGTTTTATGGACTAGTAATTAGTGCCGCATCGATAGCCGATCTCAAATGCCACTATGGAGGCTGTATGGCCATGTGCTGACGGTTATTTGCTTTTTCCCGCGCACCTTGCTAAATCACAAAGTAAACGCTCGAATTTGATTTCAAAATATTCATACAACTTCTAGATACCTACTTGACAATATTACGTAGCCAGATTTACCTCTGTTGCTTATCTCTTGGTGTTATGACCATTCAAAGTTTCAGATTATCACGTGACACATTATGTCACAGTAAATGCGCGCAAGAAAAACTTTCACGCATATTTTTGATTCGGCGCAAGCGCGTTCCGCACAATTACTACAAAAAGGACCAGGAATTATCCGACGAGTTACACTACGTCATTTAATAGACATTTATTATTATGTGTGATACGAATGGTAACGAAACTTGTATCATACGAAACAATGATTTAAAAAACAAGCTGCTATGATAAATGTTGCTATAAATCAGTAAGAACTACCTCGATGTAAGCATATTAGGGGTCGTTCACATAATACGGAATCACCGAGAGGGGGGGGGGGGGTTAAATTAAACGTTGTTCAGGACGTGATTACGTAATATATTACATTGGCTGTTACATTCCATACATTGAGTTTTACGGGGCTAAATTTGAACTTTAACAAGTTCTCTGTTTTAGTGTTCTGCTCTGGTGTTAGTTGGCATAACAAATACACCATTCGCAGCTTTAAATGTGACTGATCAGTGACGGGGAAGATGTAATTGTAAAATAGCATTTAGTCCGCTGCATTTCCCTAACACCCAATTTGGATCTTATGTCATGGTCAGTGTAATGAATTCCAACGAATCTTTAGACTAATACCCACCAGGTTCTGAAAATAGCACTTTCAACTGCTTTTAAAAATAAGCTATTTCTAATTTTCGATCTGACTGTAACTTCGTCGATTAGGCGAGGTTTTACCAGATAAAAAACTTTCATATGCCCCGTTTTAAACATCAAACTGTATTTTAATGTAATCAACGCCACAATGTAATAAAAACTATTTGTTTGATCAAAACTAAAAATGTCATAGCTGAAATCGATGAATCAGTTTGATAAAAGTTGAAACTAGTATAACGTGCTTCAAACCCCGGGTTGACACTTGGCCGTAAATCTCTGTTTGACATCTAGAGTTCTAAAGCTTACACACAAGAATTCTAGCAAACGTAATGTATTAAGAGAATACAACGTTAAAGAATTAAATTACAAAGAATACAAAAGTAATTTCCACAATCATTGATATAAACAAGATGGATGTTGACGTCTTATTTCGCTGAAGGTACTTTTGTAGAGTATAGCTGTGAAGTAGGCTTAATTCTTATATCTTTCCCTAGACCGTCCTCCAATCTGAAGTTATACAATTGTTATGCAATCTGAATTCTGAAGTTGTAGCAATTCGACTCCTAAACACCTTTCCTTTCTGTCAATATTTGAACAGCAGGATAATTCTGTGATTAATAATAGTATGAAACCCTCAGAATTGTAACCACAAGTCTAGATTTATGAAAAGAATTTAGACTTGTGGTTACAATTCTGAGTCTCTATCTGTCCTCTGAAGCATGTCGGTACCACGTGCTCCCACAAATTATGTTTTAAAAACCCGAGGGCCACCCTTAAGGGCTTTGGAACCGGTTTATTGAATACAATATGATATACAAATAAACTGCAATCGTAAAATTTATGTCGATACAAACTGAAATAATATAATCTGTAGTTAAAATAATAATACTGTCACCTAATTAAGATATATGATATAATTTATAAATATTAATTCACACACAAAAACTTTAAATTTTATCAGATTAAAAATGTCCTAATATATGCGTCTCTTATCTTTAGCTAAGAAGTTAGGGGTGCATCCGTTGTACTTCAATTAAAATAATTGATCACGCCGGATCACGATGTTATTTTATCAAAATCAGCTAGCCGTTTAGAATTGATTGCTGAGTTCTGTGCAGGCTGTACGTGGTACTGTGAAGTGGATGTGTGTCTGAAGTGAGCAGTGACAATCCTTGCGAGTGGTTGTTATTATGATGCGCAGAGATCAAGTTGATGGTCAAGAAAGCTAGAAGCACACTGTCATGGGTGTTTAGTGTCTTCAAACTCGTGATAGGACCGTAATGACTACCCTATATATAAGTCTTTGGTCAGAAGCCTACTAGAGTACTGTTGTCCGCTGTGGGACCCTGTTAAGGTGACTGAGATCCAGCTTTTGGAGGGGGTCCAGCGAACATTCACCGATCGTATATAATGCGGCCTGGAAAATATGAACTACTGGGAGAGGCTTTCACATCTAAAGCTAATGTCACTGCAGCGCAGAAGGGATCGGTACACTATTCTGATGATGTGGAAGATCCTTCACAATGTTGTCCCCAATTGCAGCAATATAAGGTTCACAAAAACATCCAGACATGGTACCCGAGCAATCATCCCTTCCCTGTCTAGGTCGAGTTCCTCGAGCAACCAGACACTCTATGACAGCTCATTTGCTGTAAGAGGACCAAAACTGTGGAACAAAGTGCCTGATAATATTAAAGCTGAGCTACGTTTGAGTCGTTTAAAGTTAGTTTGTCCAAGTTTATTGCTTTGATACCGGACAACCCTCCGACTTCCGGTTATAGCTGCAGCTGGTCTAATTCCCTGGTAGACTACTTGCCATCGAGGTGGTCAGAAATCTGATGACCCTTCCTGCTACGAGGATAAACACAACCAAAGTAACAAAAGTTAGTATGATATGTGATTGTGCGTGTTGTGCTGATAAGGCTTTGATTGAGCGATGTTACAGTTTTTGAAAATAAACATATTGCATGTGCACATAAAAACATTTGATAAACATTAGCACACTACAGTAATGCGTACCTTTTTTCGCTCTTGTGAGTGGGTGCATCATATTTCATTTTTGGAAGTCTCCTAAGTGAGAGTCTCCTACAATCAAATATTATAATTAGCATATCGCATTAGGCACTGGATGATATCAGAGTTGAAGTATTAAATCAGATTTCAGAGCGTACAGATTACAGGGTGTTCAAAAATATTGCAAGGATGTACTTTTGAATAACTCTTTTACCACTAGGATTGCAGACTAGGATCAGCTACTACAAAAGTAAACTGCAGTTAAGACAAATGACTTGATTTTGTGAAAAGTTATTGGTAGTTCTAAGGTTTAATGGCTAATTTTGAGTTATATTTTTCTCGAAGAAATATGGGCAATTTATTCCTTTGTCCTATAATATGGCACACCAAACCATAACGTTTTCCTTGGAATTTACTTTGGAAAAACCTGCATGCGCAGTGAGCTAGTAAATTGACGATGATTGAAGTCAAAATTGTGAAACAGTACCAAGGATTAATTAGGTAAATCACCCAAATTTGCCTCGGTAGCTAGGGCACTGATTGTGGTTACTATGGGGCCATGGCAACGTGTTATCGAGTAACAAGACCTTGATTTTAGAATTAAATCCCACCAAACTTGCATAATATCGAAGATCCCCTGTACTTTAAAGTAATGCTTACGACGTTTGTGAAATCATTGTGAATAATGGAATTATCAAATAAATGAAATGGAAAATGGTCTCAAAAAGTCGAAAAATGTGACTAAAATTGTTGTAGACTAAAAATTTGCAAAATTTGTGACTTAAATTATGGTAACCAAATTTATTGTGAACCAAATTTATTGGCCCTAAGGTAATACGAGCAGAAGGCTCAGTCTGCTCAATAATAAAAAATACTGACAATAAATCATTGCTTCAAAGTTGGTTGTAATTGTGGAAAGCTTGAAGGTACACAATTAAGAATAACTAATTTTTACTAACCAGGTTACACTGTTACAGGTAAGACTGTCAGTTTGTTGCAGAGGTACCTGGTACATTAATCAGCCACAGTCATAGTACATGAACTAAAGCATCTGGCTGTGGTGTTCATCGCACTTGTCCACCGACCACTGTAGACTATAGCCCCGCTTCAAATCATCTCCTAAACAGTTTAAAGCTAAAGCAGTTTAAACGAAGAGTAGCACAGTATATTTTTATCAAGAATAGACCACATTAACTACTGTTCACATTGTAGGATTATCTAAGGAATACACTTCAGAGGAATTAAAATCTATGATTGTAAAACAAAATCCTGGAATATCAACACTGTTTAAATGTACCTCTACGTCTACTGATGATAAACTGATCGATATCTTGGCTGTAAAACCTCTCAAAAACAATGCTCAAATCTTTAAGGCAATTGTCAAGGTCAGCAACGTTATTAGATCCATTCTTGCTCAACAACAAAACAAAGTGTATATCGGATATCAGTCTATGTGTAAAGTCTATGACAGTATCTTTGTTCTTAGGTGTTTCAAGTGTCAGGGGTATGTCTCGAAATCTAGGGTTTAGTACGGCAATTGACCCCCCGACAATTGACCCCCCAACAATTGACCGCCCGACAATTCACCCCCCGACAAGTGACCCCCTGACAATTGACCCCCATGTAATTACACTGGGATCAATTGATCGGGTCAGGGTCAGGGTCATGGTCAGGGTCAGGGTCAGGGTTCAGGGTCAGGGTCATGGTCAGGGTCAGGGTCAGGGTCAGGGTTCAGGGTCAGGGTCAGGGTCAGGGTTCAGGGTCAGGGTTCAGGGTCAGGGTCAGGGTCAGGGTCAGGGTCAGGGTCAGGGTCAGGGTCAGGGTCAGGGTCAGGGTCAGGGTCAGGGTCAGGGTCAGGGTCAGGGTCAGGGTCAGGGTCAGGGTCAGGGTCAGGGTCAGGGTCAGGGTCAGGGTCAGGGTCAGGGTCAGGGTCAGGGTCAGGGTCAGGGTCAGGGTCAGGGTCAGGGTCAGGGTCAGGGTCAGGGTCAGGGTCAGGGTCAGGGTCAGGGTCAGGGTCAGGGTCAGGGTCAGGGTCAGGGTCAGGGTTAATTGTATTAAATTATATTGTCGGGAGGCCAATTGTCGGGGGTCAATTGTCGGGGGGATAATTGTTGGTGGGGGGGGGTCAATTGTCGTGGGGGACAATTGTCGGGGGTTAATTGTTGCCCACCCGTTTAAATACTATCTGCAGCTAATGTAGTACATGATTCTAAAACTAATATAAATAATTCTAAAACTCAAATTAAAGTCTTCTAGTCGGTCTAATATAGTACTGCTCAATGGGATGGTGTGGAAATCGCTCATAAAACATTAGTAATGTTTGTGCCTACTATTAAAAGCCAGGGAGTGTTTTAGACGAGATTTGTAGTGAAATCAACAAGAAAATGTACGAGGAAATTCAATCTTGCAATTTAATAAACAAGAGATCAGTAACGAAAGAGAAACCATGCGAATGGTTGGAAACTGTCTGTTGTATATTGGACCAGTTCAGTATCACCTGGCTATGGAAGGCGATACCTCTTGCAGAAGAAATTGACAAGTTGAAAAGTGAGAAGATTTCAGATCAGAGTATTATCATCGATCTTCAGAATAAGGCTATTGAAAAAAGCAACAAACAGCTCAAATCAATGCAGAATACTGTGCAAACGGAGATGAAAAGCTACTTTTCAGTCGTTAGAAAAAGCATCAATGCTGCTTGCGCCCCGAAGAAGATCCACGCTGCAATTAAAAAAGTAGAAAACCAGATTGAGTGAAGCAAGAACGCAATCATTTATGGTCTATCAGAATCAGAGAACGAGCAACTGCTGAGTAAAGTTGAGGAGGTTCTGAATGAAATTAGTGAGAAGCCTTTAGTCAGGGACTGCTGCTGTATTGGAGCTCCGAAAGAAAATGTATCCAGACCAGTAAAGTTCACATTGAGCAGTTCTGACCATGCAACACCAGTGATCAGAAACACCAGTACACTACGCTCAAAGGAGGGGAACAGCTCAGTTTACATCTGCCCTGATAGGACTGCCATGGAACGAAAAGCTTATAAAAAGCTTGTAGAAGAACTGAGACTAAAACGAACTACAGAGCCTGACAAGTTTCATAGAATTAGGAACAATAAGATATTCAGCTTGTAGAGAGTATAACTAGAGGCGAGACTGGCTAAAATTATTATTCCTACTTATCTAAATTAAAACATTATTGTTGATTTTGATCTTGAAGGGACCATAATTTTTGAGGCCATTACTTGCCGATGATGTCAATGTTTATTTCAGGATTACCACTTTTGGAACTCAATAAATGTATCCTTGTATCCTTGTATCCTTGTATCCTTGTATCCTTGTATCCTTGTATCCCATCAGGTCCAGTTACTACAAAATGCTGTAGCCAAAGCTGTTGATAGGCAATATAAACATTACCATCTTGAGGATGAACTGATTAATCTTTACTGGTTGGATAATGGATATAGAGAAGAGGATTGAATTCAAAATCTTACTGCAAAATCTCACAAATCCATACTAGGATTGGCTCCAACTTATCTGCAAGATATGTTCGGATTTATGTTTGGTGTGGGTAGCCTCTCTGTAGTAGCTTCTAAGATGTACAATCAATTTGCTAATTCTTTGAAATCGTTAAAGCTCTTCTAAAAACTTTGTCGAAAAACTATTCAAGTCATATTTGGTGAAAGACCTTCAATTTAAAAAATATAACCTCATTGAATATTTTGAAATGGCCACAACCCATTTAAATATTTTAGTTTCTCTTATTCCGTCACATCTTACTATACATTTCTAACAGAGTAATCGTAAAGTATCAATTAAACCAATTCAGTATCAACAAACTACAATAAACTATGTAGAAGATAAGAGGTATGTCAAAAATAGAGCCGACTCTAGAGGAAAAAGCATATGATAAAAACGATAGGAAATAATATGAATGGGTACTCCACATCAAAAAGAATACATTTAAACATAGTTAGTAATCAAATTACACATCAAAAAGATAACCGAATAGGGTGAAAAGGAGTTTCGAAATGCAACAATAATACTGAAAAACAACCTAGGTATTCTTGTGACAATATGACAGTATTTGCTTTAGCGCTCGATTTTCATATCACGGTGTAAATTTTCGAAAATATGCGCGGCGCACCTACAATTTTGGTTTTATTAAAAATAAATTTTGTGGTCAAAATTATATTTAATATATTTCAATTAATTGTTATTACAAGATATATTACCAAAAATTTCCAAAATATAGCATATAAGTACCAAAAATAAATTGCGCGCAAAAAAGTCAAAATATTTACCACTTTTTTGGATTTTTACCCCCAAAAAAATAGAGGGATTTTTCAAATTTTTATACCATCTTGTGCGGCTGTAATTTAGCTATCTCCATGCAAGTTTTGCCGATATGCCAATAAAATTAACTTGTTCAAAATATCAAAAAACATGGTTTTTTTGGCCTATTTTTGGCCCAAAAATCGGTTTTTTGCAATTTAACCCCCAAAAAGTCAGTCCAATCATCTTGAAACGACTTTTAATCGATTTTACGGTCAAAAATACGTCTAGTAAGGTGTATCTGGGGTCCCTAGCGTATCGTGCAGACAATGGCCGTAAGAGCCTCTACTACAATAGTATGATGTCTAAGGATCGATAATATGTTAAGAAGTAGAGATTTGGCCTTATTAGTCACGTGCTATACCAATGCGCGTTTTAAACTTTGACAGTCTATTACTCTAAGGCAACTAGAGTAATTATATTCAAATTTTGTCAGCAATAAGATCACATCATTTTCTATTTGGTGTGAAAATATGAGCTAGAACGGACATAATCTCGTTGAGTTATAGCTGTTTGAAATTTATGATGAACGCGCGGGTGCCAATTGATAACAACTAAATGCTTTTGCGCGTAGTGCATAGTGCACGTCGAAAATGTGGCAAAAACGCTTGCAGAGTGACAATATTCAAACTTCGATAAAGTATATGAAGTGGGTACTTCTCAGAAAGGAAAAATTTAGGCAAACACGATGTGAGTATTTTTGAGTTGATTTAATACAACTGCAAAAAATTATTCAAACTTCAAGCAAAAAAGTCAAAATTTTTACCACTTTTTTGGATTTTTACCCCAGAAAAAATAGAGGGATTTGTTTTATTTTTATACCATCTTGTGCGGCTGTCTTTTAGCTATCTCCATGCAAGTTTTGCCGACATGCCAACAAAATTAACTTGCTCAAAATATCAAAAAACATGGTTTTTTGGCCTATTTTTGGCCCAAAAATCGGTTTTTTGCGATTTTAACCGAGAAAAATCAGTCCAATCATCTTGAAACTACTTTTAATCGATTTTACGGTCAAAAATACGTCTAGTAAGGTATATCTGGGGTCCCTAGCGTATCGAGCAGACAATGCCCGTAAGAGCCTCTACTACAAACTAAATTACATGTTATACTGATAGCTTGATTGACGATGTCAATCCGTCGAGATCGTCGCTCTGCGAAGCAGAGCAACGATCGTCGACGATCGATGCGAAGCAAGAATGCTAGTTTGCGCGGCGCGTCGAAGCGGCGAAATCCTCCAAACTGATAGCAGGTGTAGAGTTTATAACATACAAATTCTAAATTTCTGACGGCTGACGATGGTAAGTCGCTATGTTTAATTCGGGACTTTTATAGTCTTAAGTCTTGGAGCTCAAAATGTCTTGTGCTGTGGGCCGTATAAGCGGCGCACACCACCGCCCCGCCTTACTGCTTACATTACTTCATGGTTGCAGGGCGGAGCTGGTGCCGTTTGTCTCGGCCTCGAGTGGCGAGTGCTTGCCCATCGAATACACAATTGAAACACTAATTATTTATTGGAATTCTACAGTTTCCAAAACGAAGTACGAGGATATATTAACTTTGAGCTTTGTTTTGGCGACTGCTTTATCGATGGGCGAGTAGGTATTTGTTGTTTAGCAGTGTTGAATATTGGAGCAATTATATAATGTATATCTCCATCATAATATAGGCTAGTGTAAACATATATAATCAATAATACAAACAAATGGTATTAGTAACTCGCTAGATTATAGATGTTATTTAAACACATATGTTTACGTCAATTATTACTAAAATTAATATTCTTTTTGCTTTAATATAATTACATGTCACATAATGGATTAGTTGAATGAAACGTGTGCTACAAATGTCTACGCCTCACGCAAAACTGCGTACCGCTTAGTACTTCATGCTTGAGCGGTACTGCGGTTGACAGTGGCGCGCACTCAATTTAATCACAAATAACGAGCGCGCGGTTTTTTGGAATCTCTCCATTATTATATTAATTAGGTCGCAGTGTTCACGGCCTGTACTGCGTGAACGACAGAAATATCTTTTAAATTATTTTGCTTCTGAAATTTTGGCTCTAGAAATTAAGAAATGTGACATGTAATTGTAAGATATGTATTGACATGTATTATAAGATAACAATTAAATAAATCATGTGCGCGGCGCCTACAGCTGACCTACGAATTTCTGAACAATTTTAAATTGTGGCTGTGTGCGCGGCGTACTGTATATGTGTTTGAAATTGAAATTTGAATTAATTTATGAATATAACATTATGTATTGATTGTTTTGTGGTAAATAAAAATTTTTCTTTCATAAAAAAATTTTTCTTTCATGATGATATCCACTTGGCATCTAGGCTGATAAAGTTCAGAAATTTCTAATGACCAAGTGTGTATCAACTGCTTTGAACCTTCTGTAATGATATCCTTAATCCTATTGGCTTAGCATATAATATATCCTTGCTGTACGGCAAGTTAAACAAGGAACTGAAACTACTAGGTTCCGTACAGGCTCAACGCTACACCCATGTCAATATGTTCATATGTAAGCCTCTTGATTATATAATTCTATAATTCAGTCAAAAAATTTTGTATCATTACTTTCCCTGATTTGGTGAGGTTACTGGATGCAGTGTAAACTTCCTGTTGGTCCACTATTGCCTTTGTGAGCTCGGTGGTGAGTAGCTTGGAAGCTGTGTACTCAGACTGACATTCCTCGTGGGGTTTACCAATGCCCAATCCTCCCAATCTTATTGGTAGACTTAACACGTCCCTCTCTAAGTCTGAA
Source organism: Bolinopsis microptera (assembly GCF_026151205.1). Classification (NCBI taxonomy): domain Eukaryota; kingdom Metazoa; phylum Ctenophora; class Tentaculata; order Lobata; family Bolinopsidae; genus Bolinopsis; species Bolinopsis microptera. The sequence continues at coordinate 4,157,214 of NC_087078.1, read as the reverse complement.
ATCTCCCTGCCCAGCATCTTTAGCAGAAGCTTTTGTCTTATATCATGTTCTAGCGGCTCCATAGCTTCAGAGATATGAGGAACAGTCCTTTGAACAAACTTCCATCGGTGTTGTATGCCAGAGATGTAGGCTGAATAGGCTGCTTGAGGCTCAGATTCTGCAATATCAGCTAGCATCTTGATGTCTTCGCACCACCCTTGGACCTTATCGGCTATGTACTGATCTTTGACACCTGTATTGCCAAGTACTGCACCAAGATGCCTTGTGCCTGATGTTATTTGCATATTGAACTCTCCAAACAATGCCTTGGCCTGGTCGATCATCAAAGGGTCCTTCACTATTAGAATGCTTTTAGATGGGTTAGGAAAATAACCATACTTAGGTCCAACTTGGAGCAACTCCTTCCACCACTTATACACTGCCTCCAATTTCCCTCCTGCAGCACTATCATCGACAAACCACACCTGTTCGATGATGTTTCTCAGGCGGTCGATAAGTGGCTTGGTGCTAAGAGCATATCCACCAGTGGCAATATTGTCTCCTTGAGTGAAACCTTCGCAGCTCTTGATGATCACTCCCTTGCTGTTTGCCACAAAAAGGTCTGTTGGTTCTCTGTAGGTGTTATCTCTACTGCGGAGTATAAGTCATCGGAAGATGAGGGAAAGATGGAGAACTTTACCCAACACTCACTTTAAACGAGTATGGAGACAAAAGTTCGCCAGATCAATCCCGAAACTTGGCAAAGAGAGCACAAGAACAGCAACAAAATTCCTCACGGGACATTGTGAACTAAACTACCACATCAATAAGTTTTTTTTTTTTTTTTTTTTTTTTTGAAATTTTTAAAATTATTCAACCAATATACACATAATGTAGCAATGACCCTATATAAAATCAACCCTTTAAGAATTCAAAAATTTCCCTTAACAATCAAAAATTACTCTTGGCCTTGTGGCTCCAAGTTAAGATCTAGACTGTAGTACACAGTAGCGCATTTCGCCGATCTAGCGAGGTTGGTCGCGAGAAGCACAATTAAGTGCGCGGCAAGGACCAGTAACCCATCGCGTTGCTCTATCCAGAGCCCTTTTACTGGGCCGCGCTCAGCCTGTCATTCCGCCAAATTATTAATGAACATAATAGCTTGGGGTCCTCAGGTAAGAGCCCTTGCGCTTGCAGTACACAGTAGCGCGAGCCCACCTCACAACGGTAAAACTGACTGCAGTAAAACTGACTCGTGAAACAAGCGCGCCCGCAGTGGAGCGAAAGGACATGGTTAGGTGAACGCAATGCATTGGCCATTGGCGAGTTTAAAAAACAAACTTTGAATTTATTTTTTCTTTGCAAAGCAAAGCATGAAAATATTTTTCTTCGAAATTGGCTTTGAAGCAAAAATAATAATGTGCGTGTTGAAAGGGCAAATGTTAACATGAAACAATTCAAAAAATAAAATGTTATCAAAATTTAATTTTCTGTAAAATATGCTTGACCTGGGCTGCGTATTTTACTTTATATTAAAACGCTGATAACTCTTTATTTTACATTGATTGAATTTCAAATATTTGCTTCGTGTGCATAGAACAATCAAAAATACATTTCGCGAAATTTAGTAATACAAGTCTTAAGTTTGAAGTTTCATGTATAGTAGTTATTACGGAGTACTATCATCCATGCAGAGAATACAAACTGTTAGTTGCTCTATCCAGAGCCCTTGCGCTTGCAGTAGCGCGCGCCCGCCTCACGGCGGTAAAAAGACTTGTGAAACAAGCAGGAAAACAACAATTTCAGGAAAACAACAATTTTATTTAGTATCAGTTACAGCAAACAAAAAATATATTTTATATAATATAATATAACTAGGACGAACTTTAGTTTAGAAATCTTGGGGGACTTGGAGTAGCAAGAGATTGACTAGAAGGTATATACCTTTTACCAAAAACGTCGAAAAGAATCCTGGGTGATACAGGATCGGAGAGTACAGACCATAAAGTTTACGCACCCACCTTTGCCTCCAGAATTCTTGGTTGGTTGAAAATGTATGCTAACTTGGTCGTTTATACTCCAAGTCCCTTTGTTAAAAGAAGTAACATTATGTACGTCTGGAGTTAACTTCATTCAATAATAACAATATCAATATAGTCAATATCAATATCAGACTAAACTATCAAATAAATTATCAAATATTATTTGTTAATTCGATCTGAATAAAAATTTAGTTAAGTTAAGATATTAAATAATTAAAAACATTACAACAAGCGGTTAAAAATGCCCAAAATTGATCTGAGAGCTTTTCAGTCTATAATACAATCATGATAGTAATATTAAGTGTGTTAAGTGTGTGCTGCTGCGATAAGAATAGATTACTGCAATTTAAAATTGTTTGGATTCCAAGTATCTTTTAAATCAGCAGCCTGTACTTGTAATAATAGTGCCTTGGTTCTCAATTTTATCAAGTTAATGGAAGTTTCTAGGCAATTGCTTGAGGTTAGAATTTTTTTATGAACAGTGTTCCAAAGCTTGGCTGCAGTGAACAAAAAAGTATTTGATTTATTAAGAAGAATAACCGTTAAACTCGTTGTACGGTTTGAAATGTTGATGGCCTCATAAAGGGAGTATGGGCAGTGGTACTTGGTAATCTTAGAGAATTCTGAAATGCAATGGTACTTGAACAAGTTTTGAACTGTAAGAATTTTTAGTCTATTAAAAATGGGTTTTGTATGCTCCTTTTCAAAATGTTTATGGCCTAATCTTTGCATACAATATGGTCTAGTTCTTGCACATGTTGATTGTTTATCTAGATATGAGTCGAGATCACCAAAAAGGATCCTTATACAGTGCTTCTGAGTGATAAAAAGACTGTCATTGGACCGTTCCTTGATGACAACACCCCAAACACTTATACCATAACTGAGATGTGATTCAAAAAGAGCATTATATATTTTCAAGTATAGTTCAGCAGGTATAGAGTGCCGGATTCTACAGATTGCACCAGTCATGGTCCGCAGCTTTTTACGGATGTAGTGCATGTGGGCAGTCCAGTTTAGCTTACTATCTATAACAACACCTAAGAATTTGGTATCCTTGACTTTAGTGATAACCTTACCATCGATGAATATTGATCTAGATTCATCTAGCAGGTTAGCAAATGGTCTAGTCCGCGCACAGGTGTCATCATATTCAGAGGCAGGTTTAAAATGTATGTAGCAGCATTTGGACATGTTGATATGAAGTAGATTACATTTCATGTAGATCGAGACATGTTTAAGTACTAAGTTGGCTTTTTTATATGTTGCTTCTCTAGATGGTCCTGATATGAAGATATTAGTGTCATCAGCATAAAGTACAAATTTCACCTCACTGTCTGAAAAACAGTTTACTATATCGTTCATATACAGTAGGAAGAGTAGTGGCCCAAGAATTGACCCTTGTGGTACTCCAAATTTCACGTCCATTGTTACTGATGGTACATCGTTATACATAACATACTGCTTTCTGTTAGTCAAATAGCTTTTAAGTAAGGTAAGTGCTGAACCCCTAATACCGTAGGAATTTAACTTGCTTAGAAGAATATTGTGATCAAGGGTGTCAAAGGCTTTGCTCAAGTCAATGAATATGCCCAAGACATGTTTATTGCTAGCCAGAGACTTTGTAACGGAGTCTATAGATTTGTGTAGAGCATGAGTGGTAGAATGGCCTTTTCTAAATCCAAACTGTGAGTCTGTTAGTACACCTTTAGATGTGAAGAAATTATAAAGGCGTTTGTAAATGATCTTCTCAAAGATTTTTCCAAATAAAGGTAATATTGATACAGGCCGATAATTTTCAATGCATTCCTTATTGTCTTTCTTGTAAATAGGAATAACTTTACCAGTTTTAAATATACTTGGGAATGTACCACTTTGTATACATGTGTTGTAAAGCCTGGCCAAGGTACCAGCAATGAGCTTTGCCGATTTTTTTACAACGATTATAGGTATGTCACTCGCCTTGCCATTTTGAAAATCTCTGATGACCTCGACAATCTCGTCTTCATTAGTTTCTTCTAGGTATATGGAGTCAGATACTGAATTAGACATGAACTGAGCAAATGATTCTACTGGTTCCAGAGAAATACTATTGTTTGACAATACATTTTTATTGAGATTACTTGCAAGAGATGTAAAATATTCACAAAATTTGTTAGCAATTATTCGTCTGCAAGTAACTCTCTGGCCATCTATGACAAAATCGTCCTTACATCTAGACAAATTTTTACCACGGAGTTCATTTATAACTTCCCAAGTCTTTTTCGAATTCATGCTGTACTTCTCGAATTTTTGAGTATAGCACATAGCCTTTGCCATATTTATTGACCTTTGTCGAATTCCTTGTAGTAGATGTGCTTGTTTGGGTCCCCGTCAGGTAGTTTTAATGTACAAGTCTTCTTCCATTCGAAATACAACCTAGCTTTCTTATCGATGGAATTAATTAGGCCCTGGGTAATCCAAGGGTTGGTTATGCTGTTACGTTTAGTGGTTCTAGGAGTTAGAAGTTTGCAAGACAAATCTATCTTTTCTTGAAATAACTGCATGAAAGAATCAAATGTGTTACAGCTGTGGTGGAACCTATCTACATCGTTTTCTATTTCAAGACAGAGCTTTTCTAAGTTAGCATTACTATAGTCGTAGTGTATAGTAATTTTGTCTGATGAATCAGGTGTTGGCACAGAGTCAGGGGAAAGTTCAATAAGAGTGAATATAGGGTGATGGTGGGAGATCTTGTCAGATATCACACCAGAAATAAGGGTTTGATCTACTACATTGGTATGGATATTGTCAATACAGGTCCTGGAACAGCCAGGCATTTGGTGAGTTGGTACTGATATGGTTGGTATGAAGCCGTTGTTGAATATTATTTCTTGGAATTTGTCCTCTGATGGAGATGGGTCCTTCAACATGTTTATATTGAAATCACCAAGAATATATACTTTTTTGCCATTCAGTTTTGAGAGAATACATTCATATGCTTCGTTGAACAGTTCAAGTGATGCGTTTGGGGGACGGTATATAACCCCTACAACAGTTGGGTCTTGCAAGCTAGTGATGGATACGAACAGTGATTCTATGTGTTCATTACAGAGAGATAAGCCAGGGATTTTGTTAAAGTTAAAGGAGTTGTGCAGGTAAAGACACACTCCTGATCCTTTACCCTTGAACTGGTTTTTCTTTTGACAAAAATAACGTGATTGGTAACAGGAGGAGTATCCGTTAAGCTGATACAGAGTTCCATTTTCGGGATTAGTATTTGTTTCTGCAAGACCGATAACAGAGAATTTGTGGTCGATACAAGACAGCTCAACTGCAATGTTGTCCAAGTTTGATGCATTTCCATCAATATTTAGGAATAATTTGGACAAATATTTAGCTGAATTTTTAGGTAGGACGGTAGCATTCAACTCAGTTATGGAGAATGTTTTGCAATTTTCAAGAATCTTTGAGCTATTGTAGATAGATTCAATATAATTAACTGGCTCATCATCAATGAGGCCATTGTTTGCAAAGTGTGGAGCTTGGTAGAAAGGGTTGTACCGTACAATATCATTGGCATCAGTGCATATTTTGCAGTATGTTGCATCTCGAAATTTGGTTATGTTATCATCAGTTTTACATTTTTTGTGCATTATTTTGTCACACATCTGACAAATCAAAAATGGATGTCCAGCACGCACAGGTCTATCGCAACAGCAGCAGATTTCGCATATCAGTTTGACTACCATGACTGGATTACAGATCTACGAGAACGTGGGGAAAATCTATTTTGGGCCTTGGTAACATCACTGAACAACCTCCCATCAACGGGGCTACCTAGAATCTTATGGGCAATTGCCCGGGAGAGTTTGAAGATACCGCTTGACCCCAGGTGGATTGGGTCATCCGGCTTCTTGTACCTACAAAACTGTTTGTTCAGTAGACCCTCCTCATCGACAAAACTATCAAAATCTAAATTTCCTATTCTAGCGTTGGTATTACAGTACCCAAACAATATACTATTAAACTCCATGGCTCTCTCATTTAGCCAGGAGGACCTAGTTGGTAGGATTGGTGAAACTATAACTTTAGAGTAAGGACAAATTTCACAAATATTCGTGAGCTTCTTCGTCAGCTCATTAGCCCAGTGTTTAACATCACCCCCTCCCCTCTTAATATTATTTACACCACAGTGTACTACAACATTCTTATATCCTACACAAAGGGCAGGGTCTAACTGATCTATTGTGAAGCATTCAAGTCTTTTTCCAGGCAGTTTGTGACCGAATGTCCCTTTTCCAGCACCAAATCGGAGGAACCGGGTATTTGAGTCACCAATAATCAATGTTGCATTGCTACTGCTGCTCACGTAGCGGAACGTTATACTGAATCTCACGTCCCTCCTTTCACTGCTCTTATCTATTCTGTGGTCCCAGAGGAACTGAGACTGCTTGCTCATGATATATAGACTGCGTCCCTCTATTGTCTCAATGACTTCCCCACTTTCTGATCCTTTCATTGAGAACTTAACTGAACACTGGCTTCCTAGTTACGATACAGTGAAAATCGAACTATCATGCACAAGCGAGTTCTCGTTATCCGAGTGTTTAGGGAGAAAACTGCTCTCATCATTGTACCGGTTGATCAGGCATTGATTAATAACTGTTTCAGGGCAAAGCTTCTTTATCCTTGAGGCAAGTTCAGCAAGAACTTCAGGCAGGTCTTCTGATATGGGCTTAGCAGCTTTTGCCCCGGGGTAATCATATCGTTCACCAAAGCTTATAACTCCATGCCCGTTTTCTGTGTTCTTGACAAAATCATCGTTCTGTTGAGCAAGGAAATCTAATAGCTGAGAGTTCAAGGTTGTATCAATGAATTCTGGTAAATAAGACATGATGTGCTTAGACTTAGGGTCGTCTGCACTTGAAGGCTTCTGTGCATCTAGCAGGAGCTGTTCATGGTCTGTTTCACAGGCTGCTGGTGGCCCTATGATAAAAGGAGGCATGGGCAGGTCAGGAGTGGATACGTTTGAGGATCTGCTGTTTTTGAAACAGTTAATATCAACTTTGAGCTCAGCAAGCTTGGTGTTTATGGAGTCAAGAGTCCTAAGGTGGCTATCATTGTCTTTCAAGTTTTTAATGGATGTTTGAATATCTTCTAAGGACTTGTGTATAGAGCTTTCGTTAGAAGTAGTATGACCCATTGGAATGCTGGAGGGGGCTGACAAATAAGAAGGGGACTTAACCTCTTGGTCACATCTCTTGCCACTTATTACAGCACAGACATTTTCTGCAAGGCCAAGCAGGGATAGTAGACCCTCTGCTAAGGTGAGTTTTTTAAGAGATGGGCAGCTCTTAACCATAGATGGCGTTATGATTGCAAATTTGTTCACATCAAGTTTTAGAATGTTACAGATGTTGAGCTTAATGATATCTACCTCTGAGCGCAGGCTCTGCGAGTGAGTCAACAGGAAGTTGTCAAGGGGGGTAGACCCTGAGAAGAAACTAAGGAGGCTGCTACAATCTTTATTTTCCTCTGATTCGTGGTATTCTGAAAGAATTATATTTTCAACATCCTTCAGTACTTCGTCAATTTCCACCATAATGGTAGGAGTCGTGGGTGCAGGTGTAGTCTGATCCGGAACCGTAGTAGTTGAAGTCTGGTCCGGAACAGATTGAGAAGAGTCAGTGGGTGTATCGTTCATGGCGTAGAAGCAATTGGGGGTACCAGGCAATCCAGGGGGCACCTTCACGTCCAACCAGCACACTCCCTGGAAAGAAAGAAAAGCAGATAGCAATTTCAAATGTTCCGTTGTGGAAAACAATGAAAGTGTATTTAAACTGGATTAGTCAAAATGATTCAAAAGATTGAAAAATTGAACAGACTGACGGACTACGACACATGGGACAAGAGAGTGAGTGAGTATGAAAAATATGAGGTGGTTGGACTGGCAAGCCCTATCATTTAATCAGAATACATTAAATATAATCCATAAGCCATATATATGTCAGCCTGTTCTTGGAGCACAGCCCCAAAAGTTATCAGAAGTATTGGTTCAAGATTTAAGCTCAAAATTCTTTCAACACTATCTATACATTAATCAGGGTTGTCCAATTGTCCAATTGTGGATTGTGGTGTGAATGGAGTTATACATTTCCAAACAGAAACATTATTCACTACAACTACTTAACTTCTTAACAGGTTAGCGTGCCAGTCTTCTGATTCAGCACCCCCTGGACCATCATAGTACCCCCGATGCAGTTGACTTTAGCAAGCCATGGACATATTGGACATCCTCAAATTATTTGTTATATAGTAGTGTTGAAAGTATTAACACTACAGTGGCGCGAAAGCACATGGTTAGGTGAAACTGTTAGCGTGAAATTATACAGTTTTTGGGCTTTTACTGAATTCGCTCGCCGAAAAAATTATCACGTGATTTTGGTTTTTAAGGTTTTACTAGCTTGTCACGTGACCAAAACAAATTTTTTGCCATAGCTATAACTCCCAAAAAAGAATTTCTCAACAATTTGTGGCTGTGTGCGCGGCGGGATGATGATTAATCACTCTACACTCGACTGTCACGTGACTTTTTCAACCCGTTCTCTAGCTGGTCCTGAACGACTATTCGAAACCATAACCCTTTAATCTGATCCCAACCCTAACCTTGATTCACGATGTCAATCCTTCGCAGCTCGGTGAGGCACAGTGGTGCATCTCGCCGATCTACCGAAGCATTGGTTGCGAGAAGCATTATTTGATGCGCGCGCGACCCAGTAGTGCATCGCGCTACAACCCTAACCCTAACCCAATCCTTAACAAAAGCATATGCTGAAACCCTAACCCTAACGAGAAATTAGACTAACTTCCTTATACGGTCATATCACGTGATCGAGACAGTTTTTCGCCAATATCTCGTCAGGGGAGCATTTTAACCCTATGTCATGGGGGGTGATTCGGAATCAGCGTTCGAAAATACATCGATTGAATTAGGTTTGAACTGTCGGGGGCTCTTTTAGAACAGTCTCGAAGATCGACTGTAGAGTGATTTAGAACGCTCGTGCGCGGCGTGCTGTACTTATGGTTGAAATTGAAATTGAAACTTGAATTTGTTTATGAATATAACATTATGTATTTGGTATTGATTGTTTTGTGGTAAATACAAATTTTGTCTTTCTTTAATTTTGTCTCTTTTTCTTATGCACTTAACAGTTAACAGTAGAAACATCGAAAAAGAGTCCAGTGACATGCAACGTATGTAATTAATTTTGAAGTGTGAGACCAGTGGTTTTAAAGTTTTACTAGGGAGGCTTATATATTTATCTATTTACTTTCATGAGTCTATTTAGGAAAAAACAGCAATATTCTTGAGAGAACTTCTATTCCATGTTCCATTTACAACAGTCAAATCTAAAATAAAATTATCAGCTACAGTAAAGAAATTTAGATTGTATATTTAAAGGAAGCCTGATGCATTTTTGCACTTTCCAGAATTTGGATAACGACCCCGAAAATCAATAATTAACATCTTCCCCAATCAATCCAATCTACCCCTTCTCACAATTTTATAAATTTTAAAAATTTTAGGGTGCCTAATTATATAGTTAGGCAGTATAGTAGCTATTGCTATGTATAGTGTTTAAATTCTCTTCTTTACGATTTTTCAAACCAGTCACCCATCCCTACCAGTGGCATAACGTTACATTTACCTGGGGACCCCAGGCTTTAATGTTGTTAAACAAGGCGGAATGACAGGCTGAGCGCGGCCCAGTAACGTTACATGAATTGGTTCCCCCCACTCCAGGGCCTTTTTCATTAATCTTAATCTACTTAACAACTGAATAGTTCAAGTCACAATACCCGTTGTGATGGAGTATTTTTAAGTATCTAAAATTGTTGCTATAATTGATTTAAATAATAAGAAATGCGGCCGCTTTTATTTTGTGGATGGCTGCTCAAGTTCATGATTGGTGATGACTGATTTAAATACCTTAGCAGACATATTTAAATGGTACGAAAGTTGGTGGTTTTTCGAAAAAAACACCATATTTGCGGACTAAAATTTAGGTCACCGACATAATTTTCCCCAAATTATTTGTCACATATTTTCCTTAACTATGACTATCAATATACTATCAATATAGTAAGTTTCAATTATTATTCATCAAGCAAATGAACACTAGTATTGGATCATGAATTGATTTTAAAATGATTTTGGACACGTTCCATTAAAAGTAAGCAAGCTCTGTCACTACTATATTTTTTTAAAAGTATGCAAAGGTGATAATTACTTTATTGAGTACACAATAGTTGTAATTCAATTTCAGCAATGGCCAATTGGCTGACTATAAGGTCATGGCCTGAACAAACAATTAAAAAAAAATAGTCAAGTGATGCTAAAGCAGAGCACAAATGTCACTACTATATTGGCCACAGTGATCAAGTTTCTGGAGAAGTGGAAGATAACAGACACCGTCTGTCTCCAGAACCGTCTGGAGGATTAGAAGTTAAGTTTAGGCTAACTTTCAAAGGCTCCAGAGAAATTGATTGCAAGATGAAACAGCTGACCAGAGAAGATCTTTGTATTTAATTTTCTCAAATATTGGGTTTCATTTTTGTAAAATAATGAGATGATTTAATTTGGGGGTACGAAATGTGGCGGTTTTCGGGAAATAAAAGCCCATATTGTCGTTCCCAAATCATTTAGGTCTCCGGAATTATGTTGAACATAAATATGTCTTGTAAGGTAAACATTTGTTGTTTTCTTTTAAAAATTTGTTGTTTTCTTGATGGCAACCCCCCACCCCCCTCTTCCTTACACCACTGCATTTAACCCTTGGTGATTTTGAAATTACGATTTTTGAATCTTGTAATAGTGTTCCCTTTTTAGAATAACAGTCTTTATTAACAAGTGAAAGGCTTAACTGAGGTCCACAAACTTTAGATTGTGCATTGGCGACTTATACAAGTATTACTGGCCAAACTATCATCTTTCCCTCACTTTTCTCCTAAAATATATTAATAATTTAATTACCAAAAATCATACGTTCATAAAGTTTTACGTTCATAAAGCTACGATAAACAAAAATAATAATAGTTACAAAAGAACAACTTCAAACACGACAGCAGGGGATTCCAACAAAACACAGCACACAAAACTAGTGTAAACTAACAACCACAGTCACCTTCCCAGTTCCAGTACTACACCGCGCTACACGTCATGTTATGTCTAAATTATGTCTAAATTATCCTACTTTCATTGGCCAATCTTAGTGGTAGACTCCATCAAGACTTCGTCATGGACATTCAATAGGGTTCCTCTGGTTTAAGGCAAGTTGTAGATCCAAAATATCCTGGTGTAGTTGTTGTTATGGGTCTTTACCATGCAGTAGACAAGGTCTTGATGGCAATTGCAGCACCCCTCCGAGGAGAGACAACCACACATGACTCATGACTGGTTAGTGGTCATTGGTAGGTTGCAATAAACAGCAAGTTAAACTGTAAGTTACAACGGAGTGTACTGTTAACAATATACCTTAGGGCCAATAAATTTGGTTCACAACAAATTTGGTTACCATAATTTTGGTTACCATGTTTATTTCACTCTGTTTATTTCACCGTCTCTAGACTTGTATGTTGCCCAGATTATTTGACATGACTGTATTAGATTTTCTGTAACGTCAGTTACTCTTCTGCAGTAAGCTTTTTTAATAATTTTGTATTGTATATTGAAGTATTCAGATTGTTTGTATGTTTGGAGTTCTATATATTCTTAAAGAAATTTTAATATTTTATGATTTCATCTTTATTATCTTGCATATCATTTTGTTAGTCTGATGAGTCTCATACATAGATTTCTGGTGGTCATCATCTATGTTTTGTTAGAAAACCTGCTAACCTTTCTTGGATATCTTCTTGTTAGGTGTATCTGCCTTATTTAGTCAGGATTTTACTTGCAGCTATAAACTTCCGTTTTTACTCCTGTCCAAGGCGAGATGCATGATCTCTACTGTCATTTAGGTATCATTTACAGCTGAGCATAAGGGTTAAATTTAAATTATTTAACCTTTTGGTGCTGTATAAAAATAACATTAATTTATAATTATTATTATTATTACCATCATTTTTGTTACCATAATCTTTGTCGCAAATTTCGCAAATCTTTTTAGTCTACAACAATTTTAGTCACATTTTTCGACTTTTTGATACCATTTTCCATTCCATTTATTTGATTTTTCCATTATTTAGCTAGTTTTTTTTCCCACAACAGTCTTTCCTCCCAACAAAGTAGTTCAGCAGTAGGAACGGTGAAGTCATTATATTAATTATAAACAATGTAAGCTCAATAATATTCATGTCATATGCTGTACTGAAATTTTGGTCTCCTCTAAAATTTAGTCTCATGAAATTTGGTTTACAACAATTTTAGTCAAAAGTTTGACTAAATTTATGGTAGACTAAATTTGTCGTTCTTATGGTAATATGGATTGACAGCTTACAAAAAAGTTTAATTATTACTTCATGATTCTCCTTCAGAATGCCATGGCAGAGAGTGACGACAGTATAGATGATGGCCAACAAATTCTCTCATATGAACATCAGGTTTGATTTATAGACATTATAATATGTAGAATCTGCATTTCTCAAGAGGTCCCCATAGTGCTACATTTCTGTATCAACACTCATGCAATGGGGGGGATAATTTATTTTGCAGTAAAGATGAGATAATTATATTTTATGCAGCTTGAGCTTCTGCAGGGTCACTTTAAAGTGTACGAGCTTGTAAAAAGCAGAAAACTTGGGATGTGGATTAAACATAGTTTTAATCAATATTTTTAGTTGGAATGTATTCCGGATTACCCATCACAATTGCTAGAATTTGCAGCACTGTAACTGTCAATAGATTCAACATCATTTTTATTGTATCTATTACTTTTTACTCTGAGAAACTTACCAATTAATGTCTAGGTAACTAAGGTGAACAATCACTTGTCTAAAGACTGTGATGTTAAAGAGAATGAATCCTATTTGAAAATGCTTCCAGTTGCTCCTGCTCATGCCCTCTATCCCTACAACTCTTGCCACGTTTGTGTTGGCTGTGGGAGCTTGTTTCAAACACCAGATCACCTAATAGAACACTGGGAGCACACTCCAAAGTGCAATGCAAACTTAAACGAGAAACAAATCTGTGAATCCTGCAAATCAAATGGAGTTACAGATCCGAAGCATTGCAAGCATTTCACAGATCATGACATGCCTAGAGTTATGTTAGTAGATTCAGCACATGTTATGAACTATGACCAAGCTGTGCAAACTGAGTCAAACCAGAATGATTTCAATTGTATGAACACTGGGAACTATAACACCAGTTCCAGTTCAGGCAGTAAGCGATACTCAGAGAACCGATCAAAAGAAGAATCAGAAAAAGAAATTTGTCCCCTGCCACCACCCCCTCAGCACGACCCTCACAAACCTCTTCCCTACAGAATTGATTTTCTCCTCAACTCTGGTGTAATAAAACATGCCCGGATGAATATCAATGGAAAAACAAATAACTCCTTATTTTTCGAGAAAAAACGTCCAAGAAAACCAAGAACTCATTTCACAGACACACAAATAGAAGATCTTGAAAAAGTTTTTGACGACAAAAAATATCTATCAGCAAGTGAAAGACAGATAATCGCCACTGACTTGAGTCTGCACGAGGAGCAAGTCAAGAACTGGTTTCAGAACAGAAGGTCCCGGTGGAGAAAGGACTGCAGGGACGCCCCTGAAGAGTTAGCCCCTCAACAGCAGCTCGATCACATGATCAGACAGACTGAACACTCTGCCCCTCCTGATAATAGAGTGGAGGTGGCCAGGGTCAGTCAGTGTGGGGCCAAGCAAGAGATCCTTTACCAGGAGGACAAACACATCCTCCGACTTCAAACGTAGAGAATATTTAAACATTATTATTATGTTGATCTATCATTTTGTAGTTTGTATCTAGTTGAGTTTTGCTGTCAAATTCAGTATGTAGCCATGAGTGTGTGTTTGTCTAACTGAACGCTAAGTTATGATTTAATATTTCTATCAAGACGAACCTAAGAGCCTAAGTACAGTTTTATTTCCTGCTTGTTCTCAAGTTTGATATTTGAAACAGAAATATATATTTATCATAATAATAGTATCGATAATTGTTTGTTTTAAATGCTTTGATTGTTTGCCTGCCCCAGACTGGTCAGTAATTGAGAAGGTGACCCAGAATTTACTATTAAGATATTATGAGAGGTATACAATGAAAACAGCTACAATTGCCTTGACAGAGATTCAACAATGAACATAATCTACACATAGAATATTGTTGTAAATTCTGGTCCACCTTGCAATTTGCATGTATAAATACAGACTATATTATATAGTCAGTTGACAGTACTCCCTCGATCAGTTGCCATGGCTACACTGCACTAGTCAGTCCCCTAATATTCACACTAATCATTCCTTGAAATGATTGGGATGGGTAATCATTTTCTGTAAGGGAATTTGATAGCAGTAAATTATATAATAATCTCGAGTAATGATACATAGTATAATAGCGCTCACTCACACATGTGCATGAGTATTGTAATCACGAAATCCTTTATCATACGACTAAATTGTTTGAAGTGTAATATTGCTTTCTTCACTGATTAATAAAGTATGATATAACTTATTATTTAACTCTAATTGTTTTATCTTTTACTTTTAAGCTATCCTGCAGTTTTATTGTGATAAGTTTAATTCGAATTCTTATCTGGGATCGGTCTTGAAGTGCCATCGTTATACATAGATTCACTAAGCCCGATCTTTACCGTCAGTAATATTTTTGTCGTAACAAATACTACTCCACTTAGTCTAGGAAGTAGCTAAGGATCCATTGGATCTATGCGATCTCCTCGGTTGACTCAGCCGGATGTTAGGAAACTTGATTGAGGGTTAAATGAGGAGGCCAGGAGGGGTATCCGCTAAAAGATGGAGAATCTTACAAGGATACCCCTTCAGTAAATCTACATTGTATTGAACTGTAAACATAGTACTATTAACTATTACTATTAAAACTATTAACTACTTTCCTCCACTCAGCATGGCATCAGGAGGTACAGATGACCCCTACTTTGAATCTGAGGGTGCGGACGACCGCAAGATCATTGTCAGGATGCTCAATTACAAAACTACCAACGAAACAATAAGAGAGTATTTTGGTTAGTTCATTTTCATAACCCACACCGAAACAATAGAAGAGTGTTTGGGTTAGGAAGTTTTTCGTAAAAGTATAAACATTAAACAACAGTATACTACAGTATAAGAGTATTTTAGTTCCAAACGAAAAGCAATTATTAGTTAGTTTCTTATCACGTGTAAATAATATCGGAATTTGTCGGTTAAGCTACAAATTTTTATCCCTTTTCGGTTTAACATCATCTCGTGTTGTTGTTTTCTCTGATCAAACTCGTCAAATCTTTATTGGATTGTCCAAATTACATCATTCAATGCGACTCAGCAACATCTGAAGGCTTAAATCCAGCCTCTAGTATCACTTGTATTATCCTGGGGGCCTTGCAAGGGTAATTCCACCATTATTAAAGCCTGCCTAGCCTCATTAGATTAAATCATCTTGAATATTTGAAATACCACAAATAATAATCATGGTGCCAAATATTTAAAACCATGATATCATTTACCAATTTACACCACGCAGGCACCTTAAGTAGAATTAATAAGATGGTAATGACTAAAGGTGTCTACAATGTTCACTAATGATAATATCACGTCATATATGTTACTCGGTAAACCTCTTATTAATCCTCATATAACCTCACTTTGCAAGCTAGATCATGGTGTAGTATACAGATATTTAAAGGTATACAGTGGGGGCGGGGGTGTCTCCTCGGTATGAAGCGTCACCACGTAACGTACTCTATTATTTACGCCGGACCTTAAATAGCATAACCTTTTAAATATAAGTTATATGATATAAGTAGGTACCTAAGAGTATTATGGCTTATTGGCCAACCAATGCAATGCTCACATGTTTCCTTGTGGTCCATAAAAAGAAATGACATCATGGTCACAGACTCTATCATTTAATCATTACTGATTAATTTAAAAACTGCACTGAAAGACATCAGAACCAGATTAATGAGATCCATTTAAGGTGGAGATATTTGTAGCAGTGACAATGTTTAGTGGGTGGTCGTGAAGTATCCCCTATTAACGTATTTAATAGGTTTTTTACATTAATTAAAATATTTACTCTGCTACAGAGATTATAGCTGAAAGTTGATATCATACTTGACGAAATCATTAAGAATTGTTGATAACATGATGATTTCTTGCTATCTCATTAAATACGCCCCGAACGCCCTAATTGTGTGTGTTAAATATTTATATACACTTTAAAAATAATTATAGTAACAATTAAGGTCAGGTTTAAGGTTATGAACTTAACTAGACAATCCTAAATACTAAACTGTAACCTTTACCTCGCATCAATTTCTGAGCAAACCAAAATTATTATACAATTTATTATATTTAACCAAGGTTAAAGTTAGTCGTATAATAATACCGCTGAGTATATAATTATATATAATTATGAGTAGTTGCAGTATATAATTATATAATTATGATTAGTTGCAGTACATATATAATCCTCCTGATCACAATCGCTTGTCTCCACCATTAAACAAGGCGTGTCTCCTTCTCATTTGCACTTATTACTGTGACTCCGGCAAACTCCGCTACTTATGTATTGTGTGAGACGAACAATGGTACATTTAAATAAACTACACCTGACGGCTGGAGGTATTGATCAGCAAATATGCATTGTTGTAAGTGATATTTTGGTGATGTCACCTTGTGTACTAAAACCACGTGACATTCCCGGAGAGAAGAGACGAACTGACGAGTACACTGTTCGCTAGTTAGTGGTGTGTACTGGATCTAGTAATTAAGATTACAACTAATAACACGCTAATTGCTTGCGGAGTAGGCAGCCACTCCCTCCTGATTTACTTGGTAATTGCTTATCAGACTGATCCCTGTAAACACTGTGACCAGCTATGTGACCTATGTGATGTACTCCACAAGTATTCTGTCTCTGATCACACACAAAACCTCATTCCTGGGATTCCTTCTAGAAGGTGTATTGGCGTGGCTGCTATTAAACCTATCATGTAGGGTAAGGAGGAAGGTAGAGTAAGGTATTCAGTGCAGGGTAAGGTAGCTAGTAGACGTGCACATTGTACTGTTAACCACGTGCTACTTAGCCTAGACAGTAGTATACGCGTCTAGACGTATGATAACGTGTATATTGTACTGTGTCTACTACCCTACCAGCCCTCGGGTAGGTTAATGTACATACACGCGCATATATTAACATAATATTCAACTACAATTACCTGTCCTACACCCGTAAATACATTTTCTATGGTAATTCTAGAAGCTGTAACTCTTGTAAAACACGTTGGAATTATCTTTCTAGTTTCATTAGTTATTTTATAGGTGTATATTCAGTATTCACGTGTTAGGCAATACGATAATGTTAAATCCTCAAGTTGCGCTGGTAGACGGTTAAAACATTAGGAGGAGAATGATACAATTCTGTAGAAAAATGGGAAGCTCAGTTGTTTCCTACCATAAAAATTCTTCTGTCTGGGTTGCAGCTTACAGAATGAAAGAAGACACCATAATATTTTTAAGAGCTGTACGTGACTTAAGAAAACGACAACGGTATGATTTACATTGCACCTGTTCACTGTCAATATGTCATTTCTAGCTGTGTTAAAGCTGTGTAAGGTTGGGAAACCACACTAACTTCAGAGGCTCTCTATATTGCTTCAGTAATGGTGCGCTTTTGGGAAATGTTAAAGAAGAATAAAGTCTAATTATATAAAATATAAATATATATTCTATATATTCTATATAATGATAAACGTAATTAAAAGTGCTTTATGTATCATAACAAATATTGTGAGAAGCATTGAGGCGTTAGTAGAGTTTGTACGCATTATACAGTATAATATGTCCACATTTTCACATCAAAACAACGCACACTAATCCTACATTCCAACATACCAAACCACGCTCAGATTCTATGACATGAATGTAAAATGTTAGCATATAACTTATTATTATGTCCAGTATGTGAGACGATTATCTACTTTTTCTTAGCGGGGGTCTTATCTCATTTCTAGCGAGCACACACAGTCTTATAGATATAGGCTTACAAATATTAGTCTCTCTAGATACAGGTGGTTTCAGATATGCAGTTTACCTGTCATGTGTCCTGTCACGTTACGTGTCACGTGTCATAATGACATTTTTACTCAGTCCTGTTCCGAGTGCATCACCATTTAAGCTTTATAAGGTCGCAATGGCACTCAGAGTAGACTGCAGGCAGCCAAGGGTCCCTATTTAGGGGCATCAGTCGTGAGCAGTTTGTAGTAGTCGTGAGCAGTATGTAGTAGTCGTGGTTAGGTTAGATAGATGATCAGAATAAGATACCTTACTCGGGAATATTATAGCGGGTTAATTTATGACTGGGAAAATTAATGACCGGGAAAAATATGGCGGACTTTCCCAAAACCCGCCAAATTATCCCGGTCATGTATTTACCGGTGGCCGACCTTTCAAGTTTTTTTTTAGAGGTCAACAAATTTGCAACCGAAATTTATGTTTTTATTACTTGTTAAAGAAGTTATTTCAATTTACAGTTATTGATATTACTCAGAAATAGAAAAAAAAGACACGTCTATTTAAAGGAAAATAAATCTAAGCAATAATAAGTCAAATCTTCATTAAAGCGTATTCTCATTCTCATTATCGCTAATGTCCCCGCCATTATCATTATTGATATCCCCCTGAGCTGCTGACCGTCAAATTCGAAGTTGTATTGTTGTCTTAACAAGACTTTCATTTTGTCAGCTAATGGGGCTACTGCTTTGAAGGTCAGCCGGAGCTTAATTTCCTGCCCACCGCTTGGTATTGGGGAACGTCTTGGCTTTGCATCTTCAACTGCTCCAGTAATCAATCCACCTTGGACCATGAAATAGTGGCACAGTTTACTCACTTCTAGCGGGATGTGGCCACAAGTTACTTTAACGGGAAAACTCCCTCTTTCTTTAGTCTACACACTGCACACGAGAAGCGATCAATCTTTAGAGACATTATTATTATAATATATATTATATATTATTATTATATATTATTATTATTTTCGTTTTCTTCTATAACATATAAATTGTTTTCTTCTCTACGATTCACTGATTCATGGGCAAGAGAAGTGAGAATCACGGTCCACCCTGAAAACTGATTTCTATAACCAAATTGTGATTTTTATAACGAAATTATGGTAGCAACCGCCAATAAAGTTACAGCCCTCCATCCACTGCTTCAAAAGTCTTCTCTAGCACATATGAGACTTCAGGTAAAATATGATGATCACCACCCCCTTGGAACCCCATAATCTGAGTCGGCGGGTTTTTTTATGACTGGTAAAATTTTTGACCGGGAAAAATATGGCGGAATCTTCCAAAACCCACCACTTTATCCCGGTTATAATATTCCCGAGTAAGGTAGATAGTCTTTGTTGTTACTAAATGTAAAAATAACGTTTTTAAATATATTTATCCGAAAAATGTATAATCCGAAAAAATTTACTCCAAAAATGTTTTGTTGCTGGACGGTGGATAGGTTTACTTACGTACAGTAGTACGTGTACTTACGTGTACAATGTAACTTAATATAGGACTTAATTATATAGGACTTAAGGCTTGGGTTAAATTTAATTACCAAATACACAGCCCTCAACCTAATCAAAGCTAATTTTAGTGATAGGGAGTATAAATGTTAAGATCATTAATAAGTAACGTTGGTGAATCTTCAATAAAGTTCCAATTCCAGTATAATTACATGGAAATGTACTCACACTGTACTAATTCACAGTACCAGTGCAAGTGAACTAGTACCGTGTGTCCCGACACTCTTTCATGTGTACATTACAGTTAATAAAGTAGCCAGGTCTCTCTTAGTGGCTATCACGTAATAACCGACTGTAGCTCTTTACCACCGCATACATTAACCATTTTCTCTGCTCGACCCCTCTCTATGCCTCCTCCTCAACCTTCTCTCTGCATCCTCCTCACCCCTCTCTCTCTGCCTCCTCCTCACCCCTCTCTCTCTGCCTCCTCCTCACCCCTCTCTATCTCTCTCTCTCTCTACTTGCCCCCCTCTTTGTCTATCTCTCTCTCCCTCTCTTTTTGCCCACTCTCCCTCTGCCCCCCTCCCTCATGAGTCATGACCTATATCACTACACTACTTTTACCTGTATAATTAGATGTATTATAATTCTACTCATTAACATACCTGTATAAATCACGAATATCGCCTTCTTAGCCATCCACTCTAATATCTATTGTTTAGAAAACGCAAATACTTGGAGATACGTGGCGACCAGCGTAATGAATAATGAATTATATCAGGTACAGGTGGTTATATTATAGCGGTGGTGGTGGAGGGTTGTATCGGGAGGAGGTGTGCTGACTGTTGGGAGGCTCACTGAGCCAGCAGCTAGTGTGCTATGGGGGAGGTCTGATCCAGGTTAGGGCTGGCACGGTACACATTATACAATCCCTCAGAGAGAGACGGGGGAGCCTACATCTAGAGAGACAGCAGATCAGCAGATAATCTGCGTGCAAATTTAGTGCCAAAGAGGACTTTTTTCAAAGAGCTGACCTTTTTTAGGGGCATATGATTATGAAAATATTTAGTGGGAAACATTTGCAAGAAAACTTGAAACTTTCTGAATGTGGGGGAGAGGGAGAGAGAGAATGGCAATTAGCCTGGATCAGAGACAGCTCATTAGGGAGAGAGAGAGAGAGATGATTGTGTGGTACTCATATTAGACCTGGGCTGCATTCCTGGCCAGTTAACCTCATACCAGCTAGTCTGGGTACCACATACCATCACCAGCTGCTGGTTAAATAGTCCCAACACAGCGGGCCGGGGTATGTAGTTATTGTAGCTCTGTGATGGGATTATTGTTTCTGCGGAATGTGATGGTAATGTGCAGCATAACTATGTAATTAGAGCAACTGTTATTGCGGATTATTAGACCGAGCTTTTTTGTCAAGACGATCAAGACTAAACCTTTTCAGACTTATGTGCTCATTGTTCGACAAAGTAGTGAAATTAGCTTTCTGTTTCACTTAAACTAGTAGTGAAACAGAGAACGTTATTTCACCTGATTTTATATGAGTATGAATATTATAGTGAAATTTTCACCATAATATTCATAATCATATAAAATCAGTGGTTGACCGGAATTTAGCCCAATTTTCCCATCCCAGTCAGAACAGATTTTTAAATACGGACGGGACAAATATTCAATTTCGGTCAACCACTGAATGAAATTCGATGTATTTCAGATTTTCAGTTTGTCATTTTGTGAATTGCCCGATTCTAGCTTGTTATCATTTACCTGCTACATGATATTTGATAATATGAACATTAGAAATATCACAATACATATTACTGCTGTCCTGTCACACTCCCTTCGTGTTTTTCACCGTAGTATATCGTATGTTGTATAGTATAGTAGTATTATAATCGTACAATTTGATTAAAATTTAAAATCATATGCAGATTGTATTTGTACGATAATTACTACACCACACTAATGTGTGTATTAAATCGTGTATTATTTAACGTATTTAACATTATTACCCTGAATGTTAAACAGAGTTGTAGTTGGTCAAGACTAAACCTGAAACACAGGCAATACACAGTGCAGACTTTACATGCTGCACTCATGCCATGTAGACTAGTTACTAAGTGCACATACACACAGTGTTACAGTGTTACTAAGTACACATTCACACAGTGTTACAGTGTTACTAAGTGCACATAGACACAGTGTTACTAAGTGCACATTTACACAGTGTTACAGTGTTACTAAGTGCACATTTACACAGTGTTACAGTGTTACTAAGTGCACATACACACAGTGTTACTAAGTGCACATTTACACAGTGTTACAGTGTTACTAAGTACACACGAGAGAGTGTTACAGTGTTACTAAGTACACATTCACACAGTGTTACTAAGTGCACATACACACAGTGTTACTAAGAGCACATTTACAGTGTTACAGTGTTACTAAGAGCACATTTACACAGTGTTACAGTGTTACTAAGTGCACGTTTACACAGTGTTACAGTGTTACTAAGTGCACACGAGAGAGTGTTACAGTGTTACTAAGTGCACACGAGAGAGTGTTACAGTGTTACTAAGTGCACACGAGAGAGTGTTACAGTGTCTAATGAATAAAATAAAATAAATAAATAAATAAAGTCAATTTTTACAGCACAGCAATATATATCTAAATATCAGATCCTCTGTAATCATAATGTATAAAAAGGAGCTTTTCTCTGTGCTGAAGGATGAATCAAGGCAGATCATGGTTCTGTTAGCAGGCCACCCTAGTTATGGACAATACATATATATAAAATAATTAAATTATAATTTTAAAATTGTGTCAAGATTGAACTAAAACATAACTCAGGGTAAAATAGACGTATTCCCTTCGTCAAATTAACTATTTACAATACTAAACTTAAACGAACTCCAGGTAAAATAAACGTAATCCCTTTGTCAAACTTGCTATTTACAATAAGTTAATAAATTAATACGGTTGAAAATTATTTCATATTCAATAACAATGTAGCATCAATATAATTGATACAAATGAGGAGCATATATAGCAGTGAGAATTGCACATAACAGGAGGACTGGAGGTATGGAGCAATAATGATTGACAGTGCACCTTTCCACTGATGTTCCTAATTTCCTGTAATAGCTTAATAGGCATGGAAATACTTTGATTGCAGGGGATAGATTGGATTCACTTATGTACTGAGATAACTTAACCGAAATAACATAACTGCCTAGATACATTGGCTAGTGTTGGGTGGGATCATGAATTTATCGTAAGAGTTATCCCCTTGGTAATTCTCATCAGTTAGCACCATATTCATAAGAGTTTCTTTGTATAACTTAGAAAATTTCTTAACGTCGTCACACTCTCTAAGGGACTTTGGTAATATGTTCCAGGCCTTAGTTCCTAGATAGTTAAACTCCTTGTGAGATCTTGATTTAGGAGTATAAAGATTGCAGTTTTCTGCCTCACGTGATCCACCAGAAATATACGAGAATTTCCCGATAAAATGCTTTGGACATGTTTCATTGATTATACGGTACATATATGAGCTAAGATGAACCTGTCGTCTCAAATGGAGAGGAAGCCATCCCATATTTTTGTATACATTAACCGACCTCTCTCTGATGTTTACATCTAGGGCTATTTTAGCAACCTTTTTGTACATGATATCTAACTCTCCTAGTCGTTTTTTATATGTTCTTGACCAGATGGTGTCTAAGTAGTCAAAATGTGGCAACATAAGTGCATTAGCAAACATCTTCCTGAACTTAAGAGGGAGAAGTTTTTTTGATCTATACATAGCACCAATTCTTTTGGATATCTTTTTCTTAATGTTATCAATATGTTCATTAAATGTCAATCTGCTGTCAACTATAAGTCCAAGGTACTTATGGGATTTAGTTTCACAGATTACCAAAGTAAGGTCATCACAAATTTCAACAAGGATGGCATCAAGGTTAGGCTTAGAGTCAAGGATCATTAGTTTTGTTTTTTCATTATTCAGGGATAGTTTATTAGCCTGAAGCCATCTGATAACTAATTTCAACTCTTGTTTGATGTTACCATAGTTTCCTCTAGATATATTGTCAAAATATAATGCACCGTCATCAGCAAATAGATAAGGTTTAGAAAATAGGCATGCATTAGGCAGGTCATTGATAAAAATGCTGAATAGAATTGGTCCTAATATACTTCCTTGAGGCACTCCAGAGTTCAATGAATGTAAACTGCTTATCCTACTCCCAACTCTAGTTTGCTGTAATCTATCTGTGAGGAAGCTCCTAAACCAGCTCAATGCAGTATCTTTTATTCCATAATGCTTCAGCTTTTGAATGAGAATATCATGGTTAACAGTATCAAATGCCTTTCTGATGTCCAGGAAGATAATTGCAGGATGCTTGGCACTGTTCTTAGCAGTAAATATACGATCAAACAGATCTAACATGAGATAAGTTGTAGAGTGATCTTTACGGAAACCATATTGATGCTCTGAAAGTATTCCCTTTTCATCAAGATATTGAGTCAGTTGGGAGTTCACACAAAATTCGATGCACTTTCCAAGAATCGGTAAAATTGAGATTGGTCGATAATTACTAGGATTCTCAGTATCACCATCCTTATGGATTGGGGTGACTTTTGCAACCTTGCAGCTGTTTGGCATGATGCCACTGGATAAACTCAAATTTACAAGATGTGTTAATGGAGCAATAAATGCAGGTAAAATTTGTCTAAACACTCTCAATGGTATATGATCATTAGTGGATTTGCTACAAGGGATACTTGCCACATAGTCTAAGATATTGGACTCAGTTATTTCAGTAAAGCTATTCAAGCTGGTCTCGTTGTCAATCTGCTCATTTTGTAGATAAGATAGAAATTCATTTTCATTTTCCAGCTGCACTTCTGCTTGGATCTTTGGACCTATTTCAGCAAAATATTTATTGGTGGTTTCAGCATCAAGATTGTTATTGATATTGTTAGCTTTAACAGGCAGATTTGATGCTGTCTTTATCGTTTTCCATACACCCTTTAGATCATTCATGGCACACTTGGCTTTCAGTTCTGTTGCTAAGTTAGTCTTCCTATTAATTCTAGACAAATAGGTTGAATAGTTTCTCTGCCGTTTATATGCCATCCATAATGAGTCACATTTATTACAGTGTATAAGACCATTTGGATGTATACGTCTGTTCTTGTTGTGTGTTAAAAATTTACGGTAAAGTTTCCCTTTCAATTTCTTACTTTCTAAAAATTCTGGAGATGGCTTATGGATGTAATCACTATGGCACTTAATTTGTTTAATTGGACAGAAGTGATCATAGTAGTGATCAATATGTTCGTTTAAACCATCAACTGCATCATTCAGACTAGTTGAATCTATTATTGGTCTATAATCACAAGTTTCCAAAAATTCTTTAAGAGCAGTAACATTCATTTTGCTGTGATCTCTTATTAGTAACTTCTTGAATTTTGAGGCCTTATGCACATTGAAATCGACAATGAACTTTACGACCTGATGATCTCCTATACAATCATCAAGGACTTTGCAGTCAAGAAACTTGGAGTAAGTGTTTGTTATGACAACATCGATTGTGGTCTTTGTGATTCTGTTTCCTAGTTTAGCAATGCGGGTAATATCCTGAACTACCTGTACCATTCCAAACATTTTCATTGTAATGTCTAATTTCTTATAGTTCATACTGCTGATGTTGTTTTGGTCTACATTTACATCACCCAGCCAAATAACATTCTTACTTCCTATACTCATCATGCAGTCTGTCATATAATCTAAAAATTTGTCAAGAGGACTAAACAACTCAGATCTGTAGAAACAGCAGATGAAAATATTGCAATCTGTAAGATGGATCCAAATAGCCTCGATTTGGTCATATTGCAAAACTAAGTTTAGTTGAATCATTTTAAACTTTATGTGCTCACTGATGAGAATGCCACATCCCCCATGACCATTGTCGTTAGGACGGTCTTTGCGGATAAAAGTAAAATTCTTGGGTAGGTTTAGACTGGCTGAGTCAATATCCGACTTAAGATTTGTTTCATTCAGGCATAAAACATCTAATTTCTCTTTCCAGATTAGATCTTGGATTTCAAGACATTTTGGCATACCTGTTAGTCCTCCCTGCATGTTGCAATGTCCCACTGCAAGCTTTTTGGCATGGTATGAAACTGTGATTTTACTAATGCACGGGTTAATGCAAGAACTGCTGTGAGAGCATGAAAATTTTTCCAATTTATGCTGCTATAAACTTGTCAGAATAAGATAAATTGCAGAACTGGCAAATTTGTATGAGATAATAACAAAACTTTCTAAAACTTCAATAAACATGAGGAACAATGTGTAATTATCCCTTATCTAGATGAAATAAATGTTAACAATCTTTCTGAACATTCAAACTTGCTTATGGGCCCAATACTTCAGAAATTTAGCAAGTCGAATAACACCGCTTGTATTGAGGTGACAGTTATCAGATATTTTTGCAGATGGTCTGGCAAAATAAAATTCTTTCCTGAATCCACTTCTATTATAGTTAAATAAATTATGGGTGCTAATGTAATTAAAACAAGAATCTTTGCTACACATATCCTTAATAACCTTATTTAGCTCTGCCACAACATCATTGCGGCCTTTTGTACTCCTGGGAAGAATATTGAGAACATTAATTGTTGCATTCGGATACACTGACTTGAGATAATTTAAGAGATTACTAATGTCACCCGCTGCATCCTTCAGTGACTTTGAGCCAAAATAGACTGTGTTCACATTATTAGTTCCTGTCATAATATAAATAATAGATGGGGATGGAACAGAGTGTAGGTCAGTTTTTAGTTTATTTAACATTACTTTGGCATCAGCCCCAGGATAAAACAGTTTACTAGCACTAACAGTGGACGATGATAACTTGTCCGCATCAAGAAACCTGAACATAGAGCTGCTTATGAATAGGACAGACTTTTGTGAAGCTTTAGCTGACTGTTTGCAAACTGAGAGTGCAGGTGAAGAAGAGTCTGTCAGTTTGTGTCCTGAATGGGGGATGGGTGGGGGCGGTGAACGCAGACCAAACTCAGTTGACTGAGTGATCCTAGGGGGCTTCATCAGTCTTAGGGTGATGCTGATCCGGGGTTCATCACACATTTCGTCTGGCAGTATCTCATGTTGAAAGTCAGCCTGAGACAATTTGGACATGATGAAGACATCTCCATGCTGAAGCTGCACAGAGCCCACAACTTCATTGCTGCCGTTTGATCTAATTTGCAGTGTTCTCGTCGCACCAAGTGAAATGGTTACAATATCAGAGTGTTCTACAATACATGATTCAGAATCGCTATGAGCTGGCATGAACTCTGCTCCAGTTTCATATAGATTGACGAGAATACTATTGTGTCTGAAATTGGGTAATATCACATTAATGTAGGAGCTGAGTTTAGCAAGGTAGGAATCATTGTGTACACTTTTTGGGTCATGTGTTGCACCTGAGTACTCATAGGGAAAGTCACCAAAATAAACCGATTTCCTGTTTTTAAAACCGTGACTGAACTCAAGTTCTTCCATTAATAGATCAAGTGAAAATTTAGAGAATGGACCATCATCTAGTAGGGTAACTGGTTTCACTGGTGATGGGGAACAAGTTACAGATATATTCATTGGCCCCGGTGTTATAGGATCGTAGACAGGGGTACGGACCAAGTTTGGATATTTGTCTCTGGGCTTAGGGGTGTTGATCCGTGATTCACCAGTAGCAGTAGATACAGGGAGATCAGACACATCATCCTCGTCTGCCATAACCTCGTTAACAACAATCTCACTGATAACAATCTCGTTTCCAACAACCTCCTGTGGAACAACTTTGTCCACGACATCGTTGTCAACAAACAAACTGTCCGATACAACATCTTCCACAACAATGTCATCTACATCAAACGCTTCTACTTGATTGATAACAACGTGTGACTGAGGGGTAATGGTTATGATCTCACATTCAATCTCCTCTGATAAGTTTGGCAGCAAATTTTCACACTTAAAACTCTGTTCTTGTATTTGAGTTTGATCTGATATGAGACTATCATTGTACTGAGCAATGAGATCACTAGTTCTGATAATTTCATTCAATAAAGACAACTTTTTTTCTAAAAAGTCAATCTTGATGTCTTTTGACAGACAATTGTTACAGTTCTCTGATTTTTCAGACTGGAATGAAAAGTTCAAATGTTCTAAAGGGCGCTCACAAGAGTGGAGACTAATGTCTGAGCTCTTATTATTTGACATAGTTATATTATCAAGAGTTCAATGTTCAGAAGCACAATAAACACTGTAAACGCAATACCTTCAGTCCAGATAGTAGTTTTGATGAGAATAGTTTTGATGAGAAGGAGGAGGATGAGTAATCTTCAAGTACACTCACAGCAGTCCTTTGCACGTCAACACTTACGCTCGTCTATCATATCTCATACCTCAAATTATTTGTTATATAGTAGAGTTGAAAGTATTAAAACTGTGTACAAGGTATTAGATGTGTCACCTGATCTCCACTTTACACACCACACCTTCCGTCCCACGTCTGTCAAAGTATGTAACGGCCTCTAGTGTAACTCTAGTGTGTACGGCATGTTAGCCTCGTGTGTCTTACGAACCTGATAGTAAGAAACCGCTAGACTTTCAGCCTCGTTTCTTATCTTAATTTTGTAACAACAAGCAAGTAGGATATTACCGGGATGGCCCTGCACAATGTGTATACAATTTATTCATGATTGACACAATCTCCTGGATATATTCTGCTTTTAAGTTTTAACCTGGAAGTTAATTAATTTGTGAATGTACTGCACGGAGTTCTGGTCGTGTTTTCCAGATTGATTAAGTTTATTGATTATCTTATTCCGTGTACTACTTTAAAATTGTGTCAAGATTGAACTAAAACATAACTCAGGGTAAAATAGACGTATTCCCTTCGTCAAATTAACTATTTACAATACTAAACTTAAACGAACTCCAGGTAAAATAAACGTAATCCCTTTGTCAAACTTGCTATTTACAATAAGTTAATAAATTAATACGGTTGAAAATTATTTCATATTCAATAACAATGTAGCATCAATATAATTGATACAAATGAGGAGCATATATAGCAGTGAGAATTGCACATAACAGGAGGACTGGAGGTATGGAGCAATAATGATTGACAGTGCACCTTTCCACTGATGTTCCTAATTTCCTGTAATAGCTTAATAGGCATGGAAATACTTTGATTGCAGGGGATAGATTGGATTCACTTATGTACTGAGATAACTTAACCGAAATAACATAACTGCCTAGATACATTGGCTAGTGTTGGGTGGGATCATGAATTTATCGTAAGAGTTATCCCCTTGGTAATTCTCATCAGTTAGCACCATATTCATAAGAGTTTCTTTGTATAACTTAGAAAATTTCTTAACGTCGTCACACTCTCTAAGGGACTTTGGTAATATGTTCCAGGCCTTAGTTCCTAGATAGTTAAACTCCTTGTGAGATCTTGATTTAGGAGTATAAAGATTGCAGTTTTCTGCCTCACGTGATCCACCAGAAATATACGAGAATTTCCCGATAAAATGCTTTGGACATGTTTCATTGATTATACGGTACATATATGAGCTAAGATGAACCTGTCGTCTCAAATGGAGAGGAAGCCATCCCATATTTTTGTATACATTAACCGACCTCTCTCTGATGTTTACATCTAGGGCTATTTTAGCAACCTTTTTGTACATGATATCTAACTCTCCTAGTCGTTTTTTATATGTTCTTGACCAGATGGTGTCTAAGTAGTCAAAATGTGGCAACATAAGTGCATTAGCAAACATCTTCCTGAACTTAAGAGGGAGAAGTTTTTTTGATCTATACATAGCACCAATTCTTTTGGATATCTTTTTCTTAATGTTATCAATATGTTCATTAAATGTCAATCTGCTGTCAACTATAAGTCCAAGGTACTTATGGGATTTAGTTTCACAGATTACCAAAGTAAGGTCATCACAAATTTCAACAAGGATGGCATCAAGGTTAGGCTTAGAGTCAAGGATCATTAGTTTTGTTTTTTCATTATTCAGGGATAGTTTATTAGCCTGAAGCCATCTGATAACTAATTTCAACTCTTGTTTGATGTTACCATAGTTTCCTCTAGATATATTGTCAAAATATAATGCACCGTCATCAGCAAATAGATAAGGTTTAGAAAATAGGCATGCATTAGGCAGGTCATTGATAAAAATGCTGAATAGAATTGGTCCTAATATACTTCCTTGAGGCACTCCAGAGTTCAATGAATGTAAACTGCTTATCCTACTCCCAACTCTAGTTTGCTGTAATCTATCTGTGAGGAAGCTCCTAAACCAGCTCAATGCAGTATCTTTTATTCCATAATGCTTCAGCTTTTGAATGAGAATATCATGGTTAACAGTATCAAATGCCTTTCTGATGTCCAGGAAGATAATTGCAGGATGCTTGGCACTGTTCTTAGCAGTAAATATACGATCAAACAGATCTAACATGAGATAAGTTGTAGAGTGATCTTTACGGAAACCATATTGATGCTCTGAAAGTATTCCCTTTTCATCAAGATATTGAGTCAGTTGGGAGTTCACACAAAATTCGATGCACTTTCCAAGAATCGGTAAAATTGAGATTGGTCGATAATTACTAGGATTCTCAGTATCACCATCCTTATGGATTGGGGTGACTTTTGCAACCTTGCAGCTGTTTGGCATGATGCCACTGGATAAACTCAAATTTACAAGATGTGTTAATGGAGCAATAAATGCAGGTAAAATTTGTCTAAACACTCTCAATGGTATATGATCATTAGTGGATTTGCTACAAGGGATACTTGCCACATAGTCTAAGATATTGGACTCAGTTATTTCAGTAAAGCTATTCAAGCTGGTCTCGTTGTCAATCTGCTCATTTTGTAGATAAGATAGAAATTCATTTTCATTTTCCAGCTGCACTTCTGCTTGGATCTTTGGACCTATTTCAGCAAAATATTTATTGGTGGTTTCAGCATCAAGATTGTTATTGATATTGTTAGCTTTAACAGGCAGATTTGATGCTGTCTTTATCGTTTTCCATACACCCTTTAGATCATTCATGGCACACTTGGCTTTCAGTTCTGTTGCTAAGTTAGTCTTCCTATTAATTCTAGACAAATAGGTTGAATAGTTTCTCTGCCGTTTATATGCCATCCATAATGAGTCACATTTATTACAGTGTATAAGACCATTTGGATGTATACGTCTGTTCTTGTTGTGTGTTAAAAATTTACGGTAAAGTTTCCCTTTCAATTTCTTACTTTCTAAAAATTCTGGAGATGGCTTATGGATGTAATCACTATGGCACTTAATTTGTTTAATTGGACAGAAGTGATCATAGTAGTGATCAATATGTTCGTTTAAACCATCAACTGCATCATTCAGACTAGTTGAATCTATTATTGGTCTATAATCACAAGTTTCCAAAAATTCTTTAAGAGCAGTAACATTCATTTTGCTGTGATCTCTTATTAGTAACTTCTTGAATTTTGAGGCCTTATGCACATTGAAATCGACAATGAACTTTACGACCTGATGATCTCCTATACAATCATCAAGGACTTTGCAGTCAAGAAACTTGGAGTAAGTGTTTGTTATGACAACATCGATTGTGGTCTTTGTGATTCTGTTTCCTAGTTTAGCAATGCGGGTAATATCCTGAACTACCTGTACCATTCCAAACATTTTCATTGTAATGTCTAATTTCTTATAGTTCATACTGCTGATGTTGTTTTGGTCTACATTTACATCACCCAGCCAAATAACATTCTTACTTCCTATACTCATCATGCAGTCTGTCATATAATCTAAAAATTTGTCAAGAGGACTAAACAACTCAGATCTGTAGAAACAGCAGATGAAAATATTGCAATCTGTAAGATGGATCCAAATAGCCTCGATTTGGTCATATTGCAAAACTAAGTTTAGTTGAATCATTTTAAACTTTATGTGCTCACTGATGAGAATGCCACATCCCCCATGACCATTGTCGTTAGGACGGTCTTTGCGGATAAAAGTAAAATTCTTGGGTAGGTTTAGACTGGCTGAGTCAATATCCGACTTAAGATTTGTTTCATTCAGGCATAAAACATCTAATTTCTCTTTCCAGATTAGATCTTGGATTTCAAGACATTTTGGCATACCTGTTAGTCCTCCCTGCATGTTGCAATGTCCCACTGCAAGCTTTTTGGCATGGTATGAAACTGTGATTTTACTAATGCACGGGTTAATGCAAGAACTGCTGTGAGAGCATGAAAATTTTTCCAATTTATGCTGCTATAAACTTGTCAGAATAAGATAAATTGCAGAACTGGCAAATTTGTATGAGATAATAACAAAACTTTCTAAAACTTCAATAAACATGAGGAACAATGTGTAATTATCCCTTATCTAGATGAAATAAATGTTAACAATCTTTCTGAACATTCAAACTTGCTTATGGGCCCAATACTTCAGAAATTTAGCAAGTCGAATAACACCGCTTGTATTGAGGTGACAGTTATCAGATATTTTTGCAGATGGTCTGGCAAAATAAAATTCTTTCCTGAATCCACTTCTATTATAGTTAAATAAATTATGGGTGCTAATGTAATTAAAACAAGAATCTTTGCTACACATATCCTTAATAACCTTATTTAGCTCTGCCACAACATCATTGCGGCCTTTTGTACTCCTGGGAAGAATATTGAGAACATTAATTGTTGCATTCGGATACACTGACTTGAGATAATTTAAGAGATTACTAATGTCACCCGCTGCATCCTTCAGTGACTTTGAGCCAAAATAGACTGTGTTCACATTATTAGTTCCTGTCATAATATAAATAATAGATGGGGATGGAACAGAGTGTAGGTCAGTTTTTAGTTTATTTAACATTACTTTGGCATCAGCCCCAGGATAAAACAGTTTACTAGCACTAACAGTGGACGATGATAACTTGTCCGCATCAAGAAACCTGAACATAGAGCTGCTTATGAATAGGACAGACTTTTGTGAAGCTTTAGCTGACTGTTTGCAAACTGAGAGTGCAGGTGAAGAAGAGTCTGTCAGTTTGTGTCCTGAATGGGGGATGGGTGGGGGCGGTGAACGCAGACCAAACTCAGTTGACTGAGTGATCCTAGGGGGCTTCATCAGTCTTAGGGTGATGCTGATCCGGGGTTCATCACACATTTCGTCTGGCAGTATCTCATGTTGAAAGTCAGCCTGAGACAATTTGGACATGATGAAGACATCTCCATGCTGAAGCTGCACAGAGCCCACAACTTCATTGCTGCCGTTTGATCTAATTTGCAGTGTTCTCGTCGCACCAAGTGAAATGGTTACAATATCAGAGTGTTCTACAATACATGATTCAGAATCGCTATGAGCTGGCATGAACTCTGCTCCAGTTTCATATAGATTGACGAGAATACTATTGTGTCTGAAATTGGGTAATATCACATTAATGTAGGAGCTGAGTTTAGCAAGGTAGGAATCATTGTGTACACTTTTTGGGTCATGTGTTGCACCTGAGTACTCATAGGGAAAGTCACCAAAATAAACCGATTTCCTGTTTTTAAAACCGTGACTGAACTCAAGTTCTTCCATTAATAGATCAAGTGAAAATTTAGAGAATGGACCATCATCTAGTAGGGTAACTGGTTTCACTGGTGATGGGGAACAAGTTACAGATATATTCATTGGCCCCGGTGTTATAGGATCGTAGACAGGGGTACGGACCAAGTTTGGATATTTGTCTCTGGGCTTAGGGGTTTGATCCGTGATTCACCAGTAGCAGTAGATACAGGGAGATCAGACACATCATCCTCGTCTGCCATAACCTCGTTAACAACAATCTCACTGATAACAATCTCGTTTCCAACAACCTCCTGTGGAACAACTTTGTCCACGACATCGTTGTCAACAAACAAACTGTCCGATACAACATCTTCCACAACAATGTCATCTACATCAAACGCTTCTACTTGATTGATAACAACGTGTGACTGAGGGGTAATGGTTATGATCTCACATTCAATCTCCTCTGATAAGTTTGGCAGCAAATTTTCACACTTAAAACTCTGTTCTTGTATTTGAGTTTGATCTGATATGAGACTATCATTGTACTGAGCAATGAGATCACTAGTTCTGATAATTTCATTCAATAAAGACAACTTTTTTTCTAAAAAGTCAATCTTGATGTCTTTTGACAGACAATTGTTACAGTTCTCTGATTTTTCAGACTGGAATGAAAAGTTCAAATGTTCTAAAGGGCGCTCACAAGAGTGGAGACTAATGTCTGAGCTCTTATTATTTGACATAGTTATATTATCAAGAGTTCAATGTTCAGAAGCACAATAAACACTGTAAACGCAATACCTTCAGTCCAGATAGTAGTTTTGATGAGAATAGTTTTGATGAGAAGGAGGAGGATGAGTAATCTTCAAGTACACTCACAGCAGTCCTTTGCACGTCAACACTTACGCTCGTCTATCATATCTCATACCTCAAATTATTTGTTATATAGTAGAGTTGAAAGTATTAAAACTGTGTACAAGGTATTAGATGTGTCACCTGATCTCCACTTTACACACCACACCTTCCGTCCCACGTCTGTCAAAGTATGTAACGGCCTCTAGTGTAACTCTAGTGTGTACGGCATGTTAGCCTCGTGTGTCTTACGAACCTGATAGTAAGAAACCGCTAGACTTTCAGCCTCGTTTCTTATCTTAATTTTGTAACAACAAGCAAGTAGGATATTACCGGGATGGCCCTGCACAATGTGTATACAATTTATTCATGATTGACACAATCTCCTGGATATATTCTGCTTTTAAGTTTTAACCTGGAAGTTAATTAATTTGTGAATGTACTGCACGGAGTTCTGGTCGTGTTTTCCAGATTGATTAAGTTTATTGATTATCTTATTCCGTGTCCACCCTAATTTGTGAAGGCCGGCCAACAAGGCTACACACTATTATGTAACACATTTCCTGAGCCTGCCGTACCTTACAATCGAGGAATTTTAAATACGCCTTCAGTAATTCTGGGAAAATTTTACCTAGGACACAGTTTATATGAAGTAAAATGTCCGATGTCATTATGTTTATTATATTATATTATGTTTTTGACCGGCATAAGTTATAAATAGTCCGGAATTTAGTTGGTCAGGTCTAATCTTTTCGGGATCATAGATGGTCCAGAATAAGGTGCTTCGAATAATTAGACCCGGGTAACATCTCACTATATTTAGTGTAGCTAAATAAAAATAGTATGATTTCTAACATTATAAACTGACTGGCTACCCAACAGCTCAGCTGAGATTTTGCCAGAATCTGTGTAAAGACATCTCACGAAAGGGAACCTTACGGCACATGCGTGTCTGGAAGCTAACCTGAATTTGCTTTCTAATTGTTGAGAAAGTGTGACGTTAGCAACCTTTGGAGGGCTCTAGTTGTTTCCAAGAGGAGGTTGTCGAGCTGTTGGTAATTTTCCACATTTGACGTAACAAGCCGTGACTGGTCAGACTCTGACAAAGATCAAACATGTCACGTGACGGGGTACCTATCACAGTTAACTTAACTCTACAACTCAAAACACAATTGACTTGAAGGCATCCCTACCGTTGGCAAGACTTCAATTCATACTTTGACAGCTTCATTTTATACAGTTCAGTAGACGTTATAATAGATATGATGTGACGTCATAATGAACCGTTAAACGAAGCCTCTGAAATCTAAATTCTTGATCAAAGTAAAGTGAATAAATCACTTGCTGTGCAAAGTACTGACCATTCTCATGAGTATTATATGTAAGAGCTTCGACGAGCAAACCCAGCTCAGTCCATAAAATTACAATTTACTATAGCTTTATGAGCTCTAGAAGTTAGGGAGTTGGTTTCTAGGAGATGTTAAGTTTAGTACAGGTAAAGTAATACACGTCATCACCAATAACCTTTAAATTACACAGACTAACTGTCCTCCAGCCATACTCCTTAGTTCCAGCTATACTCCATTCCTAAGTTCTTACTCCATTCCTTAGTTCCAGCCATACTCCTTTCCTTAGTTCCAGCCATACTCCATTTCTTAGTTCCAGCCTTACTCCATTCCTTGGTTTCAGCCATACTCCATTCCTTAGTTCCAGTCATACTTCATTCCTTAGTTCCAGCCTTACTCCATTCCTTAGTTCCAGCCATACTCCATTCCTTAGTTCCAGCCATACTCCATTCCTTAGTTCCAGTCTTACTCCATTCCTTAGTTTCAGCCATACTCCATTCCTTAGTTCCAGCCATACTTTATTCCTTAGTTCCAGCCTTACTCCATTCCTTAGTTTCAGCCATACTCCATTCCTTAGTTCCGGCTATACTCCATTCCTTAGTTCCAGCCTTACTCCATTCCTTAGTTCCAGCCATACTCCATTCCTTAGTTCCAGTCTTACTCCATTCCTTAGTTTCAGCCATACTCCATTCCTTAGTTCCAGCCATACTTTATTCCTTAGTTCCAGCCATACTCCATTCCTTAGTTCCAGCCATACTCCATTCCCTAGTTCCAGCCATACTCTATAGCTTAGTTCCAGCCTTACTCCATTCCTTAGTTCAAGTCATACTCAATTCCTAGTTTCAGCCATACTCCATAGCTTAGTTCCAGCCATACTCCATTCCTTAGTTCCAGTCTTACTCCATTCCTTAGTTTCAGCCATACTCCATTCCTTAGTTCCAGCCTTACTCCATTCCTTAGTTCCAGTCATACTCCATTCCTTAGTTCCAGCCATACTCCATTCCTTAGTTCCAGCCATACTCCATAGCTTAATTCCAGCCTTACTCCATTCCTTAGTTTCAGGCATACTCCAAATTCCTAAGTTCCAGCCATACTCTATTTCTTAGTTCCAGCCATACTCCATTCCTTAGTTCCAGCCATACTCCATTTCTTAGTTCCAGCCATACTCCATTCCTTAGTTCCAGCTATACTCCATTCCTTAGTTCCAGCCTTACTCCATTCCTTAGTTCCAGTCATACTCCATTCCTTAGTTTCAGCCATACTCCATTCCTTAGTTCCAGC
Organism: Bolinopsis microptera; assembly: GCF_026151205.1. Taxonomy (NCBI): domain Eukaryota; kingdom Metazoa; phylum Ctenophora; class Tentaculata; order Lobata; family Bolinopsidae; genus Bolinopsis; species Bolinopsis microptera. Next base: position 4,120,366 of record NC_087078.1, on the reverse strand, counting down.
CAGACTCCATAGCTTAGTTCCAGCCTTACTCCATTCCTTAGTTTCAGCCATACTCCATTCCTTAGTTTCAGCCATACTCCATTCCTTAGTTCCAGCCATACTCCATAGCTTAGTTCCAGCCTTACTCCATTCCTTAGTTCCAGCCTTACTCCATTCCTTAGTTCCAGCCATACTCCATTTCTTAGTTCCAGTCATAATCCATTCCTTAGTTCCAGCCATACTCCATTTCTTAGTTCCAGCCATACTCTATTTATTAGTTCCAGCCATACTCCATTTCTTAGTTCCAGTCATAATCCATTCCTTAGTTCCAGCCATACTCCATTTCTTAGTTCCAGCCATACTCTATTTATTAGTTCCAGCCATACTCCATTTCTTAGTTCCAGCCATACTCCATTCCTTAGTTCCAGCTATACTCCATTCCTTAGTTCCAGCCATACTCCATTCCTCAGTTCTATACATGCATAACTTAGAGTCGTAGCACAGGCTTGACCCACCTGCAACGTGTATTCTGATCATACAAGGAGAACTTTGCTCTGACTGCAACTATTGTAATACTCTAAAGAAATAGCTCCGGGCTGCAGCTGTGCGACTCCCGATTTGTGTCCTTCAAAAGCTACATTTAATTCTTTAGAAGACCTCCAAATCTTCTTTCTCTGTTTCACGCCGAACATAACTAATTTTCTGATTCTACTTCTAAAGAATTTTTCTCCACAACATTTGAATTGAGCTTCAGAATAATCCAAGTTACCTAACTCCTGAATGTAGCTGTTTACACATAATTCCTGGTTCTTGAGTGTACACATAAGACTAATGTTTAGTAGATCTGAATGTTAGTGAAACACACAGCCCCGTCCCTTGTCAGGAGTTGTGAAACACGTACACGGAATGTAGATTCCAGCCTAAATAACACGTACACACCATAACAAGACACTTTATAAGAGAGCGATCCTTCTCTAAATATCAGGAATATTTCACATATTCTAAAGTACATTACTTACCACACCCTCCCGTTCTGAATTCCATTTTACCTGATCACGTGATATTACTGATTAATTATAAATTAAGTTTTCACATAAAATGTCAATATACATTACGTCTTTGATGCCGCTAGGTAGGTTGGGTGTGTTGGGTGTATATTATACTCCTACATATCTAACATATCGCAATGAAGTCCTGCAAGTCATAAATAATCTCAACACGGTAAATAGAATAATATTATAGAATATGCGTCAGGCTGCAGAATTAATTAGATTCCCTGCAAATACTTCAAATTTTGCTCCCTCCTTATTCAGAAATATCCTCTTGTCTGGTGTACAAGAATGTGCACACATTCTAGAAGCTCTGGGAATGTGTCTACTAGTGTTTTTATCTCAAAAATGGTTCTCTACGTTCTCATCTGAATGTACTTTACAGCTTCAACATATCAAATACTAAATACCAAGTCTTCAGTATGTCTTAGTCTCGGATATCTGCGTCACAGCTATTTTATACCACGTACGCGTAAACACATGTGTATACTACATTGTAGTGTACAAATTGAGAGCAGTTTAAAATGTTGAGAATGCTGTTAGGTGTTGATGTGTTATTTGTACATGTTTTCTTATACGACTTTAAGTTCCAGCGCCCATGTCGCATATTTTACCACATTTTAAACCAGTATATATTGTATTATGTAAATACATAATATTGTGTACACGTACTTGTAGTTGTACACTACTTTTCAATAAACTTTTATACGTGTACTCTAGGTAACCTAGAACTTCTTATTTCCACATTTCAAAACTCGCACGCTTCGGTAAATCTGTACGTGATACAAATTACATTTTAAAATGGTGCGTTTTTCGCATGATATTGATTACAAACTGAGCTCTAGACGGTAACATTTTCGCTTGATAAAAACATTTTTAACTACGTGGAATAAAAACTAGTAGTTATGGTAGAGCCTCTTCTTTGGTATCCTGGATTATCTGAAACCTTAAAATACTCGACATTTTGTTGATAAAGCGCTTTCAAATATGTGAAAATATGCATAAAATCTTTAGCCTCCTCAAATCTAATTATCAAAATTGTCAATCGTCTAATTCGTACGGTATGACATTACATTATATGTACATTTGGTGTCTCCCAACAGTTCGACACGATTAATAGCGGCCTGCTATAATATAATGCAGTGTGGTCCAAAATTAACGCAATCTCTTTAAGACCAGATATTCAGGCCCTTCACACTTTGTTTCTGTCTAGTTCTAATGTACCGTCACAATAGTGACTTTAATATCTAGCTGGTGATTAAATGGGTGGTTTATATTATCTGTTATCTGGTCTAAATTATCAAGTTAAATCTGGTTCAACCTGTACAGAATAGAAATAGCTTAGAAAAAACCCTGTACAGAATAGAAATAGCTTAGAAAAAGCCCTGTACAGAATAGAAATAGCTTAGAAAAAACCCTGTACAGAATAGCAATAGTTTAAGACGAAGCTTCTCCTTTTTACCGTCTCCTCCCTTCTCCTCGTCACTCCGGTGCTAGTTCTGCATTGCAAAAATCTCTGCAGTATAATATAATGTTTAATAACCGATGATTGACAAAACATCAATGACATGCACTATGCTAATAGTCCATTGCAATCTAGCGTGCTGCGTAATACGCAGTGTGGCCCTACAGCTGTATAATAGTGATGTATTAGATCACTGTGATAAGAGCAGATTCATTAACATAATCATGAATAATATACACATGTTTTATACAGGCTTATTCTAAAATTATCTTAATAATTGGGGTATATTATGGGTAAAATGGGAATCGTTTAAAAATGTTGGACTTAATTGATTGGTTATTTTATCGATAAATTATAATTTTGTTTGTAATAAGATGTGGGAAATTTGTATTGACACATCAAACAACCGTCAATTACTAATCGCAATGCCGTCAACTTAAAGTTGTAAATGCTTCTAATGCCGTCAGATCATAACCGCAAGAACAGTGCCGTCAACTAATGCCATCAACAGCTCAACTGTGTCCAACTTAGGGAAACTAAAGGTGAACAGTACATTGACAGTTGACTGAGAAACCGGAAAAATTCCTGAAAGTTGAGAATAGCAGTGAGGCAGGAAAATACTTAGTATTTGTTCTGGCTGTTAGTTTTACCAGGAAAACGTTTACCAAATACTTCTGTAAGTCACAGTTCTAAGACATCAAGTTAGCAACATGTTACATTGTTACCAACTCTACCCGAGAGAAGACGAAATTTGAGACTTATTTGTTTCAGATAAAGAATTTTTGACACATTTCTTAAAATGGTCTGCACGATGAGTATGTAAGTGAGGGTTTATAGAATCAGCCCAGGCCTTTAGTCTTCTGCAAACTGCATACCTTCTGGAGCTCCTGGACTCTGGAGCTCCTTCATGGAGGAACTAGTCATGTGTCTTAACGCAATCGAAAGTATTTTTATCTCACAGGCCCCACTCAAATAGTAATTATTTATCCTTCACGACTCAACATTAAACACCGACATCCCGTTTATCTCTATTCAATCTTTAATTAATTATTCCCCGGAAATATCAAAGTGAGAATTGAGAAACGACGTTTCCACTTTACCTTTGGATATCATTCCGAGCATAAAGCTGTAAGCAAACTTCAAATGGAGACTAAATACCATAATGGCTTTGCAAGCAAGCATTAGCTTACATTAGCTGTACACACGGTACATTCCTACAAACAGCAGCTATATTCACCAGGTACCAACCATTGTGCCGGAGAGAGCAATAGTAGTACCGGGTCAATTTAGTCTGGATCTTGTAAATTGTAAGAGCTGATGGTGGAAACAGCCTTATGGTATGATACAATACTGCTACACTAATATGGTACTACAATTAGTTGAAATAAAATGGGTTTCAAGGCACAGATGTTCACTGTTACAGCCTACTGAAAGCTTCAGCTACACAATAAATCTGGGGTTTTCTGTAGTTGGCTTTTAGAACTGGTTACAGAGATTATGTGAGTTTTTCAGTAGCGTCATGTATTGTTCAGGCTATAAGGTCATCACACATCTTATGGTTTTCATTTTCTGGCGCGGGATATTTAGTAGCCTCACCCGTAATAAGTCTGATGCTTGATTTGAAATGATGGTAGATTTTATTAAATTACTTAAACCGGGGAGGTGAACTCCAGAAATCTTTCGTGTTAGAAACTGTTAACCATATTTGGAGAAGAAGCACTTCTGACAATTTCAATTTAACTGTCTATTTAGCCGCGCTTACTGTTGGCGGCAGTTGCGGTTATTTGTCTACCAGAATACAATTCTAATACAAGCACACAACAACTATAATAACTACCTCTGTGTAATATATAACTACTATATTATACTACTATAATATTACTACACTGGCACTACCATGCAGTTAATCAGCTAATTAGTATGTCAGAAATATAATGGATGTTTCTACACTTCTAGCGTACGAATATTTCTGACATAGATCTGTCTAGAAATGAATACTCGTATTGAGGTACGATTTTAGATCTAACGCACACTCACACAGTGCACTAACGTGTACACTCACAAACGTGCACACTCACACAGTACACAGTGCACAAACGTGCACACTCATACAGTACACAGTGCACAAACGTGCACACTCACACAGTACACAGTGCACGAACGTGCACACTCACACAGTACACAGTGCACAAACGTACACACTCACACAGTACACAGTGCACAAACGTGCACACTCACACAGTACACAGTGCACAAACGTGCACACTCACACAGTACACAGTGCACAAACGTACACACTCACACAGTACACAGTGCACAAACGTACACACTCACACAGTACACAGTGCACAAACGTACACACACACACACACAGTACGCAGTGCACAAACGTGCACACACACACACAGTACACAGTGCACAAACGTGCACACACACACAGTACACAGTGCACAAACGTACACACTCACACAGTACACAGTGCACAAACGTGCACACACACACAGTGCACAGTGCACAAACGTGCACACACAATTTGCTCTATGACCTGATCCACCGAGCTATTTTCCATGTCAAATCTAATTAGCAGCTGCTGTACAAGAATATCCCTGTAACCACTTTTAATTAAAGCTGCTTATTGTATCGTACTAATAAACTTGTAGCACGCCATTTCACTAGCCAAACATCTCTCTAGCTAGTGTACAGTTAGCGAGGATTGTTCAGATAATAAAAGTTAAATTCTGTTTTTCCCACAATCTTTATACAATGATCTAGGTTAATGAACGAGGGAAACATTTTGTGAAATAAAAGTTGACGTCACTTAAAGCAAGCACCGCATCATACCGCACAAACCGCATCATACCGCACATTTCCTCACTTCAGTTGTATTTAAAAAGCTTAAATCGCCCCTTCGTGACATTACCGAATACCGTGGTTAGTAACCATAATGACATATTGCAATAACAATATCGCGTACAACTACTTTTAAACATTTCATTTAAATTATCAAATTCGCTTAAACGATCATTTCAAGTTTAATATTTAGAACATGATAATCCCACGTATATTTATAATACTGCTGTTATTGCAATGTGATTTGTCCCAATGATAAGAACATTATATCAGGGGCTACTGTTTGGTTTATCGTAATGAGCAATAATCAGATTGTGAGCATGAACCTGGTATTGGCGGTTAATCATGGTTTACTGTTTCAGGAGTCATTGCCAGAACCTTTTAGCTCTGATTATGTAACTACATACTTTACCTGTCAGAACTGTTGGGAATAAAATTATTATTAAAACTACAGTTGCTTTGATGATTCACATATTTTAATTTTTATCCTATTATTCCGTTTAAGCTGAAATGATCTTCAGCATTAAACAGGTTGTCACACCTTTAAAAGCTAACCGAGCTTTTATTTTCAGAACAGTTCGGTAGGATAGAAAAATTAGACCTGAAACTGGACGCAGACCAAAACTCGCGAGGATTCTGCTTCATAACTTACGGGGATGAAGAGCACAGAGAGGAGGCTATAAAGGCAGGACCTCCAACACTGGACGGAAAAGAAGTGATTATCAGCAAAGCAATTCCTTACAAAGATAAGATGAAGACGAATAGACTGTTCGTGGGGGGAATCAGGGACCCTCTAACAGAGGAGGACTTGAAGACATACTTCTCGGAGATCGGCAACATTCAGTCCATCAAACTAATTCCAGAGAACAAACACGAGAGGAAAAAGGGTTTCGCGTTCATCGAGTTTGATTCTCAAGAGGCAGTGGAACAGGCGGTTGACAAGAAAAATCCGCCACGTGGACAGCGCCACGAAATCAACGGCGTCCGAGTTGATTGTCAGAAGACGTACCCAGAGGAGCACCCGGCGTACAAGAAGATAAAGAAGCTGAAAGAAGACATGAGAAACCGATACGCCATGTACGACTATGATTACTGGGGCCATGGCGGCTATTACGGTGGTTATGACTACAGCGGTGGTTACGACTACGGTTATGGTTATGGCGGACCCAGTTACTATGGTTACCCACAAGGTGGTGGTGGTGGCGGATATTACCGGGGAGGCAGATTCAATGGTGGACGACGAGGGGGAGGCGGTGCTGCCGGACGCAGTGGTTATAACAGTAGGGGCGGCATGTACTAATGTGCACTTCATTAGAGATAGAATTGAAATGCTGAGTGAAATCAGCGCAGTGGGAGGGCTGGCGAGTTATTGATGGAGCGTGTCGCCGTGCAAGGTGCACGCACGTGCAAGGTGCGCACGTGCACGTGTGCGCGGCGACATGTCCCAGCCCAGACACCCACAATGAACAGCGAGTCTACGTGATTAGTGTTAATCAGTGTTGTCAATCAGCACGATATGGTGGAATGTAGTTCTATTGTATAAAGGCCCTGTATATGAAACAAATGTTGTTATTAATAATGGTTAATTATTCGGGTATTTGAATATACCCCAATTATGTCGTTCCGTTAATTTTGGGTAAGTTAACTTGAAGTTTATTGCCCTAATTGATATGTAAACCATTAATTTAGGCATCCCAGGATGCGTGATACAGTAAAGTACTGATCTATATGCTTAGCGAAAAGATGTGATCTATATAATGTTGAGTGGTTGGATTACTATGGATCCTAACTGGAGTGAAATGGCGCTTCATAGTCCTCATTTCTTTTGTTATGTGAGGTGTGTGCAATATTCAGCAAGATATGGTGTGTGCGTACAGAGTACAGTGTGACGTCTACAGAATGGTAGTCGCACTTCCCGTTTGATTACTTCAGTTGCACTCGACGCCAGCACACCGGTCCTGCATATTGCACAGACCTGCTTTCTTAAAATATTCAAAATCTTTAAAGTTTGAAATCTTTTACCGTAAAATTGTAAAAATTGGACTGTTGTTGAGTTTTGGGCGTGAGGCGTCAAGTCGTCGAATTGTAGATAGCACTTCTGCGATAAATGAAGCCCGGGGCATCCTATAAGTGCAGAGAAAATTATCTTGAAGTGATTTTTGCCGGTACTCAATTAATTTTGAACATGCCCCGGGCTTACAAACCTTTTTATATTCCGTTTCATTTAACTAATTCACTTGATTTGATAATTTATATTTAGTGATATTAATACCCTCTAAAGGTCTGCATAGTTTTCAATGTTATAAGTATAACTATATATAGGGAGATTCGTTTAAAGTATTGTTTCAAACTGAGCACCCCACGCCGCTTAAAAACGCGCTGCAAGGTTCACCAGCCGGCCAAATTTCCAAATTCACATATTCCTTGACTCACGCTCTAAGTGTTCGAAATGTCACTGTGCTAACGGTGAGAGTATAAATTTGCGTTGCTATGGCAACAACAGCGTCGTTACAGCGGTGTGGGGTGCCCTTCCGACGAGGAGCGCGACAATTCCGTTTCTTCTCCTCACATCATATATTTGGTATGATCTCTTATTTTTCTTGAAATGTGTACAATTCGTTAATTTTGTTCCATAGGAGAATGTTAATCGGTTTTGCGACTTGGTTCCCTTTGCTCCCTCTCTCCCTCACATTACTATGATGCATTTTACAACCGAACGCTCCCCTTTCATACTTACACTTTCACCAGTCGCGCGCTTGCACGTGCTAAGACCAGTTCCACGATACCATAATACACACTGTATATTGTACTCCCTGTGTATACACACATTCTCATTCCAGTCAGAGGTACATTCCATTTTCAATTAGCTGAACTTGCGAGTCTTCCACCCATATTGCAAAGGAGAGAGAGAGAGAGAGAGAGAGAGAGCGAGATAGAGGGTTTCAATCCGCAAAACGAACAAACTTGTAAAAATCGTATTATAATATTAATGATTCAAAATGTATTCTGTATTATTTCAAAATGATATAATGTCCGATTGTTTGAGGACGGTTCGTTGTTTGTTTTAAGGTCCTGGTTCAAGTTTAACTGAAAGTTTATTATAGACTCTGTTGATAATAGACCTTCCGAGGAGAGCTCACAAAATACACAGTCTCAGTTCCGAGTGATGTGGTTGGGATGTAATAGTTGCTATGGTAACGTTGTTATAGTTACACTGGTATAACTCTGTGTCAGGAGACATACTCTATTCTGTGAATCTCTTGGAGGTACAAGTGATGTGATTGTTAAAAGTAATGTACAAAGTTGATGAAAAAATTTCAAAAAAATGTAACAATATGATATGATATTACGGCTCGTGTGGACGAGAGAAAGTTTATTAGCACCTAATGTTGTTCAGCACCTGAAACATGCTTCGTGCACTGGTATTAAACATGTGGTCACACCGCATCACGACACCTTGCCCGAGATACGTATAATTAGCAATAATTATATATAATTATGTATAATTATTATATACCATATGATCTGTGTAACTGTTATACGAATTTGATCTATAAGATGATGATGATATCGTACTTACCTAGGTTAGAGATTTGTATAATTGGAATTGAACTTTATATTATAAGTTGTTCTATATATTTTGTGTAAAGGGGGGTGTCATCGCCAAATTTGCCATTTATTTCCAATGGCAGGAATGACTATGACACCCCCCTGTTGTAGTAGGTATATCAGTGTCTCATGTTAAGGTACAATGGCAGAGATTAATAATAATAACTATTGGTTGATAATGTTTTATATATAGTTGCTGTTATTATGATAAATTATACCCCGAGGTGGTAAGATATAGCAGCAAGGTGGTCAGGGTAAGAGGTATTGCTCATCGTGAGGGTTATACATGAACAAATATCAGTTAAATGGGTTGTCTGTCCGATATGATATATATAGCTATTGTTAAAATTGCTTAAATAATTAAAATCACTAAATTTTCTTTGGTTACACCTTTGTAGTTAATGAAAATCGTAAATTGTCATAAAATGAAAAAGCTTTTTTTGTCAAAATGCTTCTCAGTGTCAAATTTCAATACCAAAAGTTAAAAGTACTTTGAACAGCATCATATTTCCTTGGAAATTATCCTATACTGTACTTGTAACCACTAGTTCCACCACCACGCGTTCTTCTACTCACACTCCCATATAAGGAGCTTCTTTGATGTGACGCATAAAGTTCTAATAGTCTCTGAGCAGGATGCTGCCAGACCAATCTTCAATCACCGTGACCACGCGATCTAAGTGTTACTATTTATAGTCATGATCGACCTCTACTGCAAGGTGGTGAGACGATATACGGCTCAAGTTAGAACCCTTGGTTCACTTCCAATGGTTATGGGAGAGAGAGGGAGAGAAAGAGGGGGGGTAGAGATAGAGAGGGGGAGAGAGAGAGGGAGAGAGCGAGAGGGGGAGAGATAGAGAGGGGGAGAGATAGAAAGGGGTAGAGATAGAGAGAGGGAGAGAGAGAGAGGTAGAGAGCGAGAGAGAGAGAGAGAGAGAAAAAGTTTATGTTAATGTAAATCTCAGATAGTTGAATTATCAAGAACATATCATTGGGCTGGTGGATTATTCTAAAAAAGGGCTCTTCTTGGTGTAGCACAACCGAAGAATTCAGATTTCATAAATGAAAAATATATTAATTTTGACCATTTTAATAATTTGGATTTCTTGGAAAGTCAAGATCTTGGAAAGTTAAGTGCTTCAAAGTTTTTTGTTTTATTGTCATAGTTAAGGAATTTAGTTACATTTTTCAGCACAATCCCACAATCTGTCTTTCAGCACAAACCCAAACTGAAACCGACAAACGCCCTCGAATACGATCTTGTTCGATAATTTTTCTACACTGCTCACCAGGGTTTCTAAAAATAGCAATGGAGCGCGCGCTGACAACGCTAGTGCGGTCCACGTTGCTGCATTTAGAATAGTCCACTAATTTGTGTTCGTACTGCATGAAATGGTTCACGACTTTCCAAAATTTAAGGCATTTACCCGATCATTTTGTAAGCCATAATTTAGGTTATCTGTCGTCGTTGATTGCTTTTAGCCTAACTTGGATCAGATCTCGTGCTTTCAGACGCGCATCAAAATACACCATAAATGCTGAAACTTAGTGCTTTTTCTAAGCTCTATCCTATGCAAAGTAAACTATCCGTTCATTTAGTGTGTCCGACGCGCGCGCGCTGTCATGCGGCGCATGCACGCGAGTATAGACTGAAGTTCAATTCAGCTGAAACGGGCAGATGTAGTCTGCCGTACTATATTAGTATACCAAATTGCGAAAAGCTAATTTTGGGCAATCATTATAATGGAGAGAAAGAGTAGTCTTGGCCTTTCTTTCATTAAGTTTGTATTCCCAAATAAAACATGAGCACAGTCTTTTGCTTATAATAACTCTGAACTCCGCCATTTTGGGATGAAAATCAGTACACAATTTCACTTTTCAGTAGACCATTTGACGACTTGGGACAACAAATTTCTGATAACATAAATATTTGAAATTATTGCTTTTAAAACTCAAATACTGTCAAGATGTCTGTAACCGTATGTCATTTAGCATTAACATATTGATATTGTATACCTTTCAACATTCAATAAGCCTGATAAAGTTAGAGAATTTATAATGCATATCATAAGAACTTTGAACTTGCTTATTACTATTACTATTAGACGCTGTCTTTAATCTTCAATCTTACGTACGAAAAAGGAACTAAAACCTGTATATAATTATAAATGTTAAATACAATTTTCTTTTATTGCAGGGATTTTCTTTAATATCAACCCCACATTTTCAATTAAACCACTATTTACAGATACACGAATTTGATGAATGATATCCATTCTGTAAGTCTATATTAATATAGTTTACGATTTAGTCCCGTTTCTTACTCCTAGACACGCGATATGCGATAGATCGTCATCCGATCACATCAATTCTTGCGTTTGTCATCTAGTTCTCGACATAGCAGTCCTGGGTCTGGATTCTGGAACAATGTCTGGCACCTGCACCTCCTGTAGCTGCTCCTCCATTACTTTCTTCTTCCTTCCTTTCTTCCTCTTCTTCTTTTCCCTCTTCTTTTTGGGAGCTGGAGCCACGTCACCATACGTCCAATACACCATGTCTAGGTCTTTGTCCTGTAAAATGACATATATCATATACTATACATGAAGATCAACATTATTACACAAACCGTCACTATTTAATGGAAATTAATAATCCAGTTTGAATTAAGTCGTGCAAAATTAAAGCCCCGAAACGGTGTCAGGTTGGTAACTGATGATTCTGATCCATGCTCCTGTGAGTTTGCTGTTGTATCTCAACTCGCTAAACTGAGGCATCTCCGCATCTTGGGTGAATATGCGTACATCTTCATACTAAACCCAGGTGTGGCATGTGTCAGTGAATACGGGCGAGCGGATGCAATAGCGAAGGTGGTGTGACAAGGCCTAAAAGACACAGTCAGATAGTTGTCAGCTCGCTGACTGTAAGGGAGAAGGTATATCCGTATTTCGCTGCTACTGATGCAGTCCTTGATCTGGCAATCAAGGCTTCTCTGTTTTTCGTCTAACTATGTACCGTTGGGCTTGTGGAACCCGTCAGGGGGACATACATAGGTTAGAATGGTTTTGTGCACCAAGAGGAGTGAGGGAATGAGGGTTGAAGAGAGAGAGCTAGAGAGTTGTTAGGGTGGTTAGGATCAGTAGGTGGAGTGTTTGGTTGGAGCGTTCTGTTTTTGCTGTATAGCATTTTAGTCACTCCGCAGTTTATTAACTGTGTCTCAACTCAGTCGTGCAAAATTATAAATATAACATTATAAAAACAAAAATTCTTACGAATTGCTCGAAAGCTTGCGGAGGGGGAGTTGGAGTTCGTTGCCTCATGTTGTTTCCTGTGTAAGCTACATAATGCAGCTGCCACTCTCCGATCTCCTCGTTCCATAGAATATGCTAAAAATGAGGATAAAGTTAATTTCGTGGTTTCTCAAATGTTTTCTTTAGGTCACATCTTTTGACTTTAAGTTTAAGTTTAAGGCGCTAACCGGAACCCTTGCTGGGTTTGAAAACATCAGATTTTCTGGCACAGTGTATCCAGTGGCGTAACGTTGCCTTTTAGGAACCCCCCCCCCCCCCCCCCCCCCCCCGAAAAAGCGCCCCCCTGTTGGCGCCTCTCCCTAAAATTGGACAAATTAGGTGATTTTAGAGGATACGCCGGTAAAATCTCTAAAAAAGTGTGTTTCTAGAGCAAAACGCGCAGTTTTGCTAGTACCTAAGCTAGTACCTTAAAGTTAAGTTTTTGACTGGCGACATTTCATCGTGACAATTTGCGGTGATCTTTTATTTTGGCGATACTAAACACTGTAGCTCGACGCTATCAAAAGCGATCACGTTGCAATCAAACCTACTGAGTTGGTCCTAAAGTTCCATTCTTGATTCTGAGAAAGCAAAGCTGTAATAACTGCAAAATCTATCAGCGTTAATTATTTTTACTTGATGATAATTTAACAACTATCTATAAATAGAATATTTAATTTAGGCACTAATTCTTGATTAATTATCTATGATCTTGTAACGGATACAGTATCGACTTATGATATGTGGACTAAGTATCTAGTGCAAATCCCTCCAATCCTGCAACGTGTATTTCATTTCGTGTCCGGGTCTCACCATAATCCGATTATAACCCTGACATGACCAAGACACCAAATGATCACATTTCACTCTGATCCATTCCCTTGTAAACCTGCGTCTTCTTAGTGTTGCGTTTCTTGAGTGTAGTTGATTTATTTTCTGCCCTCATACTCGCCATGTTTAAAGAATTGTCGGTCCTCATTTTACTAGGCGTAGTGTTCGCTGATCAAAGACTCAGCTACGAGACACATGTCGCTTGTACACTACCTGACGGTCGTGTAATCGAGCATGGTGAAAAGTTCGAGGACGGTTGTAAAGATTGCAGGTTTGACATGATCACGTGCTAATGCCTAATTGCTAAATAGCGTGTATTGTAAGATAACAGCAACAGTCGGTACTCGGTTCTCAGTAGCACTAACGTTTTGTATGAGTAACTTTTTATTGTCACCTTTAATCTTAAGTGCAAATCTCTAAGCAAAACTAGAGACTACAGGGTGTAACCACAGCCGCTGTACCTGGCTGTGGTGTGCCCGTGTGCTGTAAATGTTCTGTTAAATAGCTATGACTTGGTGTTGAAACCTAAGCTGCTAACCCAGCATCCCTGTTCAGTTCCAATGTTCAAATACCTTTTATCGTCTACTTTTAATGGCTGCAGAATGTTTCTACCGTCTTGAAACTACAGAGAAGGCTTGACTACTCTCAGTTGAGTCGATGATACATTTCAAAACCTCACATTGATAAACTGATTTGCAGCTCTGTAACATTTCTTAAAACTCCTGATCCCCTCCAGATGTGATAAAGATACGGTGGTGTGTATTTCCGGAGCTCGTTGTGGAAACTGTGTGTATGTAAAGGCTAACGGTCGAACAGCTACAGCTCAGCCCTCTGAGATATTCTGGGACGGATGTAGGTGGTGCACGTGCGGAGACAGAGCCACTAGTGACTGCCACATGTCAGGGTGCCCCTTTAAGTGTGCTTACAAGAACAGGGATGGAATAGACGGGTGAGGATTACATTTGCAAATACTGCAATTTACTATTCCTTTTATTCTAATACTATTACTTTTCTTTGAGCATGGGTTTTAGTAAATATATAGGTTTACGAAAATGCACATACTGTAACCACTGCCGTAACGTTGAACGTTTAGCCGGTTAATCTATTAGTCTCATAGTTCAATTCCACGCGGTATTAAGTCCCTCCCTCCCTCCAGGTACGCTCAGTTCTTCCAAGTTTGGTACGAGGGCTGTCATAGGTGCATCTGCAGAAAGGGGTGGTCCTGGCAGATTGGAATGGGATGGGCCGAGACTGATTGCACGTACGACTGTGACCAGAACTGGCTCAGATAAATCTTCCGTTTAAATGGACAAGATATTTAGATGATGGACGATTAGAAAAGACAGACTGCTGAATTTGTTTTAACGTTTACTGTGAAGGGTCTTGTAGATTTCAATAAAGCAATATAAGACCCGGTCTTGCTTTATTGAAATCTTGATTTCTGCTATGATTAAAAAGGTCAAACATTATGTTTGTTGTTTATATGAGTTGCTATTGAAAGAATATCGATTCTTTCAGTTTTGTGAAAAAATATGAGAGTAAAATTCATAACGAAGCACTGATGATATTATAGTTTAATAAGTTCTAGAAACGTATGGGTACTGACTTTTGGCCCACCCTGTAGTTTCTCTCTAATTATTAAACGAAAATCAGATAATGCCGGGAATTCCGAATCTTGTGTGCAAACAAAAAATATAAAAGTACCTTTTCAATAAGCTCCTGGAACTCAGGTGGAATGGTGTAGTTGATAAGGAGCTCTTGTAGCCTCATTTCTTTAGTTAGCTGCTTGATGTCGTCCAAAAGTGTCTCAACCCTCCTCTCATGCTCTTGTTTCATGTCTGTTATCTGAACACGGTGTAACTATATAACATGAATTGTAATATCAACAAAATTATGCAAATTTTTAGTATTGCCAATATTTATTTCCCAATCTCTAACCGCTTCCAGTTCTTTTCCCATTTCAGAAAAATTTGTGATAAACCTAATTAATGAAATATATGCCAATCAAAAATGTAAAAAAGAGAACCTCTGCTTTAGCGCTCTTGTACATCTGATTAATTTTCTGTAGTTTCTTGGTTTTTCCTGCAGCTTCTTCTTGCAGGTTACCGTACTTCTCTTCAACAATTAACTTTTCTTGCTGCAACAGAGTATAGTGTATTATTAGCAGAGTGTATTATATTGCTTTTTAATAGAAGATATATGATTTCAATTTTATTCAGCGAAAACGCAGAATAACGATAATTGTGTCACGTACCTCTTTTTCTTCGATTTCCTCTTTAATTTTCTCTTGTTTCTTCGTTGTAGCTTCTAGTTCTTTGAAAGACTGATCCAGCAGAATCTGTTGCTCTTTAGCTTTCTCTAGCTGGTGGAATAGTTTGTTATGAAGCAGAATGAACACCGTGGCGCGCAGCCACGCGCAAGATACTAGCTGCTGAAAAGTGCGCTTTCGTTATATCTGATGCGAAAAGTTATGAACGTTTTTGCTGGGCAGCGGCAAAATTTCAATAGTTAAGACCAGAGTTGCACCACGACAATCTTATAATAGAGATTGACGCTAGCAATGATTTAAAATTATTGCATTTGATTGTTTATATCTGTTCTGTTCGTCAATGAATCGAACAGTTATAAAGCGTTCGTCATAGTCATTTGTACTGCAATGGGTTTTTTAATATAAATTATACGCGATTAAAAAATAAATTACATGCAGCTTACCAAATCTACACCACCGACAATAAGTTTTCCTTCTAACATGGTCAGTTTTTCTGCCAGTTTTTTCTTTTCTTGCTGAGTTTTATGCAACTCCTTTTCCCGTAATGCTGTGGGAATACTCAAATCATCATCATGTTAATAATGTTAAAATTAAACCTCTAATTAGGCGAAAGACTACGGAAATTGGTCGCAAAATATATATCCATAATCATTAACCACGAAATTATTAAGTCATTTATTAACCTAGTTCCTTAGATATCTTATCTTTTTCAGCAGCCTCCATGTTCGTGGTTTCCAAAAGTTCCTTTTTTTCTTTATCAAGCTGGTCCTTTATTGCTGCTATCTCCTGGATTTGTTCAATTATCAAAGGTGAACTGAAGTGAATTAGCAAACATGCTAAGCAGTAACTAAAATATACTTCACAGTTCCAGTCGATATTAACACACAAGAAAGTGAAACTCACTGCATCGTCCAGACTTTTCTTCTTTTTCCTCTTTTTCACCCTCACAGTTTTCCCATTTTCATCAACATACTCTTCTTCGCTCCCTGATACCATATCTCCTGGACCTCCAGCTGAAAGAGATATCTGTAAATGATGATATCTCCGATGGAATTCTTATTTTATGGTGCAATTAAACTAGTTGAACATCTATAAGGACAGAAATATTTAAAAGTCGCCAAAGCTCAGTTATTTAATGCAACATCTTTCATCAAATTTATAACGGAGCAAACAAAACAGTTTAACATCAAAATGTTGCTTCAAATTATTGAATATCTAAAATAGTTACCACTGTCAAGTTGTGCCTTCAAGGCCTCTATTTCCTTCTGGAATTCCCTCAGCATAGCATCTTTTGGATCCTCGTTAATGTGAGCTTTGTTCTTGATGTTTTTAGCTCGATTAGCATAGCGTAGTGTAGCGTGTGTCTCATCTGCATTGTACGATGCAGGACTGATATTCGCCAACTGAGAAGAGGGAAATGTTAAAACGACGACATTCTTATAAAGTGAAGCTGTGTTCATTACTTCAGTAGTTTAAAAACTAAAAGTTAACTGCTGATAAACCTACCATAACAGTACGACTGTTTCCACCTAAACTGTCTTGTAATAGTCTGGTTAGTTTACTGTCTCTGTACGGTACATGAGTGCTTTTACCATCCACCAATGCTGAAATTAATATTTAAAACTCAATACAAACGGTAAATACTGTATAACAAAATATAACCATACTTTCTGACAGCACAATCCAAGTAATGGAATTATTTACAAATGTTTAAATTGCGCAAATCTGTATACCATTTACCAAGCTAAAACTAAAGATAACAAGTAATTTGAAAACCTGAGATGACATTTCCGAGAGTGCTAAGAGAAAGGTTGATTTTAGTAGCTTCTTTTAACCTTTTACCAGTAGCTCCAGTCTTGGCCTGCCGTTCTGATCCCTGCAATATGTGTTATTTTTAACTGACTATATTTTAATAAAATTCAACTGTCATCAACTTGATGTTGCCGTATGTGTGCATCGTTTTAAATCAAATAATTGGTTTTTATTGACTAAATATATTTTCTTTGAGTCCAACTTACAGCTAAATCAACGAGGTGAAGTTTTCCCATCCTCAAATGTCCCTTTCCGTCTATACCTTGATCACACCTATAAGGTTAGTACTTGATAAAAGTCTATTTGAGCATGTATATCCGAGATATTGTAGGGTAAGTTAAATGTTTTTTACTGGAATATAGTGATAATTACCTCTCAATTACCCATCAATGAGTTATAATCACCTCTCAATTACCTCTCAATTACTTCTCAATTAGTTACAATTACCCATCAATTAGTTACAAATACCTCTCAATGGTGATGGTAAAGATAGCGTGAGATCTTGAAGAGTGGGAGTTCATCTTGGTGGAACCAACCGACCTGTTTTTGTTTCCCACCTAAAATGATTGATGGTAATTGGAATGAAACTTTAAAATCGTAAGTTTTCTGACGTGATATGCAGCATCTTTATTCAAACCCTGATTAGCTGACAATTTTAAATTGTTCCACAGCCGCGAAAAACTTGTAAGATATATCAGCTCGAAAGACTTAATAAGCTCAAAAGAATAAAGATATTATTCATAGTTAAACATTTTGATCTTACGACTTACAGTCATAATCTTGTCCATGTCTTGAGCGTTTTTTACAGAAAATTGATGAAGATCTTTAACATAAACGCCAACATCAGGTCTCTCTTTAACCTGAAGAAACATGGTTTTAAATTAACATACAATCTAAATTGAAGTAAGTATGTAGATTTCAGAGTAACATGTGGAATGTAAAAGATTTTAAACACATTTTCAATAAAATAAGGTACATACCTCTAATTTCTTCTTCATGTCTTTAGACAACAGATCACAGATGTCCTCATTGTAGATCTCCAGATATGATACTCGAACAAGGAACTTCACGTCTGCCCCTGCTTTGCTGATCTCTCCGAATATATGTGCAAATGAATTGGGTATAATTCCTTTCTTTTCTGGTATTGAGCGTACACCTTCCATGGTAAATGTTTTTCCAGTACCTGTCTGACCATATGCAAATATTGTACCTGAAAATGTTTGATATTACTGCACACTCACAGAGACAATTCTTATCAAAACATAAATAAAATTGTGTAGTCATCAATTGGTAAATTGTGATAATAGGTAGAGATAAAACTGGGAAAATAAAGAATAAGGTGGTCATGTTTCCAGTACTCCTTCTTCTAGAACGCTCACCATTGTAGCCTTCCAATACTGAGTCAACTATCTTTCGTGCACAAATATTGTAGATATCAAGTTGCTTCGAGTCAGGTCCAAATACATTATCAAAAGTAAATCTCTTTTCTGGATCCACACGCTTTTTTGATCTCAGGACTATGGTGCCTGAAATTGATAATGGATAAGTCAGTATTGGATTTAAATCTTTATTTATTATTAAAGGTCAAATAGCTACAGTAGTGTTGGTGAAATGCAAAAAATGCAAAGAAATGCAAAGAAATCAAAGTAAAGGAGGTACAAGCATAAAAGTATATATACTATATATAGTGAACATGAATGAATTAAGAGCATCTAATTTTAAACAATTTGATTTAGTCACTGAAGATTAAAAGAAACCTTGTTCTGGGGAGACAGTGACAATTTCAGCAGCATTATTGGCAGCCTCCTCTTCATTCAGTGGTCTGCATCGTACTGCTACCTTTACATGTTGGTCTCCGGGATCTGCACCTTTACCCATCCTAAACATTTCAGGAGTAACTTGTAACAGAAAGCTTTGATAAACGGAAAATCATCAGATGCAGAATAAGGAAGGAATACACATTTTTTTAAAGGAATACAAATTTGAATTTTGATCTTTATTACAGATTAAACATATCATATATAACCATAAAAGCCGCGCGTCAGCTGATTGCCTCAAATTGGATTAGTAGTAATTTCAGTTGACAGAAGCTGAAGGACAGCAGCTCAAAAGGCCCAGTGAACCATCGGAAAGATCAAGGGCTCGAGTGCCAAAAGTGGCTTTTCTGAACCCATTTTCGCCGATTTGCTGTGGCCCATGTGAGCCGCGCCCTGCTGCTTAACGGCACATGATGGTTTTTGTTTTGATACTTATTTAAATTTAAGCGATAATTCAGAACTTGGTGGTTTACAGTTTTTAAATTATAAATCATGTTTATCATTTATTTTTCGTTTAATAATCACGGGTTGATAATTCAGTCATACCATGGTCAACAGTGTTGAGGCAACCAGCTTCCGCAGTTCAATAATTGGAGACCGAATAAATATAAATTGAACGAATTTTACAATTCATCGTCATAAAATATGGTCAATAATTTGATATATATTTTGATATTATATTTTTGATATAGGAGATGATGTTTTGGAAGATTTTTGAAGAGAAGCTTTTCTGCTGTCTCCTTGACCGACATTTTGCGATTTTGACTAAATTTTTACTAGTAACCAATCAGTGAGGTCGGTGAGAGTGGCAAATTTTACCATTACTATACGGTACTGGAAGCTGTATGTGTGGAGAAAACTTTGACGGAAGGAAACTTTTGAAAATGTCCTACCGGTTGACTGAACTTTTATTGAATGACCATTTAGCAAGATCACTGAGGATGGCACAAGACACAATTGAGGTACTGAAAGTTGGATTCTCAAATAAAACATTGATAAACGAAAAATCATCAGAATAGAAAAAGAGATTTTGGAAGATTTTTGAAGAGGAGCGTTTCAGCTGTCCCCTTGACCGGATTTCGACTGAATCTTTAACCAGGGTGCAGTGACCAATCTGCAATCGGTCAGACATTTTCGGATTGCAGCTTTCTGCGACCCAGATTTTCCTGTTTTGACTGAATTTTGCTTGAATGACCATTTAGCAAGGTCAGTTTGGATTACACACGACACGATTGATCTACTGACAGATTTATTTCCAAAGAAAGCTTTGATAAACGGAAAATCGTCAGAAAAAAATTTTTTTGAAGAGGAAAGAAAAATTTTTTTTTAGGAAAGAAAAATTTTTATTTACCACAAAACAATCAATACATAATGTTATATTCATAAATAAATTCAAATTTCAATTTCAAACACATATACAGTACGCCGCGCACACAGCCACAATTTTCAATTGTTCAGAAATTCGTAGGTCAGCTGTAGGCGCCGCGCACAGGATCTATTTAATTGTTATCTTACAATTACATGTCGCATTTCTTAATAATTAGAGAGAAGCTATTTTGCTGTTTCCTTGACCGAAATTTCGCAGTTTTGACTGAGCATTTGATCAGCTTGACCAATCAGTGAGGTCAGTGAGAGTAACACAAGTCGCCAAGGTATCCGGAGAAAACCGAGCGTGCTAAATCATAAATCACTCTACAGTCGATCTCGGAGATTGTTCTTAAAGGGCCCACGATAATTCATAGTTGAAACCAACTTCATTCGATGTATTTTCGGACGCTAATTCCGAATCACCCTCCATGACATAGGATTGAAATGCTCCCCTGACGAGATATTGGCGAAAAACTGTCTTGGCTTGATCACGTGATATGGCCGTATAAGGAAATTAGTATAATTTAGGGTTAGGGTTTCAGTTGACAGATGTTACTCGTCTAAATTTCTTCGAAGTAGCGCGCGCCGCTTTCTGCTCGAAATATTGGCCCGATGGCAAGTGCTATGAAGTAGCGCGCGCCGGGCCAGATCATTAACAATGGTCAAGGGTTTCAGCATATGCTTTTGTTAATTAAAATGATTGTGTTAGGGTTGGGATCAGATTAGAGGGTTAGGGTTGAAAAAGTCACGTAAAAGTCGAGTGTAAAGTGATTAATCATCATTCATCATCCGGAGAAAACTTTGATGTATTGAACGTTTCATTTTCAAAAAAATCATTAATAAACGGAAAATCATCAAAATATAAAAAGATTTGTTGTATAAAAGCAAGCTTTTTTGCTATTTAATTTTTTTCATTGCATTTATTTATTTATATAATATGAGGCAGCCAATTGACCATTGTTAATGATCTGGCCCGGTGCGCGCTACTTCGTAGCTCGTGCCGTCGGGCCATTTCGAGAAGAAAGCGGCGCGCGCTACTTCGAAGAAATTTAGACGAGTAACATCCGTCAAGGCAGCCAACCAACGCGCGGCTTCATTTTTATGATATGTTATGTTTTGATTGTTATTAATAAATACCAGCATTATTCTATTAGCGGCGCGACCCAGTTGTGATACGATAAGTTGGTATGACATGATAAAGGTTTTTACATATAGATTCACAATGTCAATCCTTCGAATCTCGCCGATCTGCATAACCGGTGGTTGCGAGAAGATGCGCGGCGCGGCCCAGTAGTGCATCGCGCTACATATTTTGTACGAAAATTAAATTTTTAACACCATCATATTTGTTTATTTTTTTCCAAGTAGTGTGCATTAATGTGTGCCTTGTCATACGTTGTATGACCTGCCGCGCACGAATGTGCGGCTCCCCCTTTGTTTGCTTGTCTAGGAACTTGATAAAACCTTCAACTAGAATAACTTTAAGGTCGCACTGGCATAAATCTTCAGCAAAAAACCTATTATACAAAAAGTTCTACGGTTCTTGTCGTGTGATTTTGTGGGAAGTATTGGACATATGAACATTTTACATTTAGGGTTGTACCTCCTTATCAGTCTGATTTTTGTTTTATATAGCTTATAAAGTTTCTTTGACATTTTGGTCAGTAACTTTGTTCTTATATTATATATATTAAGGTCATTAGTGTCCACCATTAGCACAACATTACGGTATGATGTGCATGATAGTGGGTCTATTGAGTCTATTGTAGGAGCCCAAGATCTGAGGCCAGGGGTCGATTCTCCAAGTTTACCTTTGCCGCTTCCGAATGTTATGGGCCCTAAGTTAGAATCCCCTACGAGAATAGTTGAGTTGAAGTTTTACCAATGAGTGTTAAGCTGAAGCGAATGCCGTTTGGGACAGAATCATCATCTTCTTTTTTGATGGTGTGTTTGAAGAAGTCTTGACTAAGCCTAGTCATCTCTTATATGCTTCTGCTATTACATTTGACAGTCATTGTTTCGTCAGACTGTAAGTTCCTAAACTGAAGGTGACGTGGGATCCCTAGAGATATGGTTAAGATAGATGACTTTGGGTCACTCTCAAATCCTAAAGATAAGCAGTGGCCTTCGGCACTTGAAACCTCTTCAAACCTCCCCTGATTTATTTATTATTGATATTGTTTGATTGTGCCGTAAAAATAAATATTTGTTTTATTAAATGTTGTATATAATTTTACGGACGAAATGATCCCAGGGGGGACTCCCAACCCACCGCTTCGGCGGGTAGTTGACGTACCTTTCACAAGCAAGAGCCACTTTGGTCTACTTGCTGTGAGGTGTCTCAGCTACATGGGTTGGGGGTCCCCCTTTTTTTTTTTTTTTTTTAAATTTTTTATTAAATGTCCCCCTCATTGTCTGCGTGTTCTGTAAAACAAATTTTTTTTTTTTTTTGTAAAACAAATTTTATTTTATACCCACAATCAATTCATATTTAGTTCAAATATTTAAAGTCAAAATAACCATTTCACATAAGTGGTTATATTATAATAAAATAATTTGTGATAAATTAATAAATTAATTTACACTCAAAAATGAACAAAATATACACAATTTTACCTAGTGCAACACTGGTTCAGCGCGCGGCTGATCGAAAAAGTTTGATTTGATTTACTAACTACAGCGTACATGAAAAAATTACTTACTGAATCTTTTAATACTAGACACATTTTAATTCAGATGTTGTTCAATGAGTTAGCCACAAAAATGTTCAAATTATGTAGGAGGGTAAAGGACACAATTGCTAGTAGTGCTTCTTTGTGCCCGTTGACTACAATGAACATTTTGCGGAGTTTCTCCAGACGGCTTTTATCTGAGTGCGTGTTATTTACTTGGTTATGCACAAGCCAGGCCAAAATTTTGTTTTTGTGTCAGCCGTGCTACCAGGTTGCAGAGTATTATAAACACTAAACAATTATACACTATACAAATTTGCTAATACAATATCATGCAGAGTCCGATCTAGCTGCAAACGTCAGACACCACAGTTCAGCCGCCAAGTACCGTTTAAGTGAACACCAAAACACGAGGTTTAGGTGTCATTTTGTAAATCACTTTATGGATGGATAATTCAGTAATTGTTGAAGAAAATTACAGTCACTGCCACCTATAGCGTTATGTCATGGGTCTGATTAACCGCCAAGAATAAACGTACGTGCGCGCTTAAGAAACCCGCGCAAATGTTGAGGTAGGGAGTAGCTGCAGCGCGCTTTTAACATATATTACGTATAGCGCCGTACGGAAACGGCAATATTTAAGTAATTAAGTATTTGTTTACATAAATTCCACGTTTTTATCAATAATCTAGCATGGTCCAAAACTGTTAAAGTTGTCATTATGCCACTCATTATCGAACCTGCTTTGGGCATCTAGAAGAGATCGGTTTAGCCTTGATTTGATTGAGTTACAGGATGTGTTCACAAAGTCAGGTTTATTCTGTGGATTGGAGTCCTTGAATTGATTCCAAAGCCAAGAAGATTTATAAATAAAGTTATGGCTTGGCTTTGGTGGTATTAGACGGTCATCCCTCAGTTCAGACATGTTAAGTAAAGAGTAGAGAGATATGGGTACCCTATATTTCACTATTTTAAAAAGTTCAGTTATAGTACGAAGTTTGTAAAGATTATGAACAGTAAGGAGTTTATGACTGTTAAATAATGGTTTGGTTGATTCCTTGGAATAGAATTCAGCTCCTAGTTTTTGACAACATAAGGGTCTATCAAGTTTATTATGAACTACCGATTTAGAGCGGACACACTTTGCACATGGTTTAATACGTGGATTAACAGAGTTATTAACATTAGACTCATATTTACCCAGTATTTTACATTGAATAGGTCTAGAACGAGCACATGTTTTGAATTTGTTTTGGTATGAGTTTGCATCTCCAAAAATTATTCTAATACATCTCTTCTGTGTTAAGAATACAGGGTTGATAACTTGGTTAGAGACACCACCCCATACTGAGATGGCGAACGTAAGGTGTGATTCAAATAGTGTGTGGTATATCTGCTTGTGCAGTTTTATAGGTAGACAGTTTTTTATGCGGTAAATACGTCCACAAGCACTTCTTAGTTTCTTATTTAGTGATTCTATGTGAGGTTTCCAGTTCAGTTTATCATCAATCAGCACACCTAGAAACTTAGTTGTTTTAACACGTATTATTATGGAGCCGTCTATGGAGAGATTTAAATCATCGGGTGTACTGCATGTAGACGATTCATTTACACGTTTGTTTGGGGAGAAATACATATAACAGCTCTTCTTAGCGTTAATATGTAGTAGATTACATTTCTGGGAGAGTCGACTCCTTATCATCATACATGTTCACTAGGCAACAGTATAGTTTGTAGTGGTGCCTTTCTTCTTGGTGTGAAAACCCATACTCATTGTTGAGACGCTCCACAAGTTTCTTGATGGGTTCAGGCATCACCAAAGGATTTGACTTTGAGCCCATGTACTTTTAGTGCTCTCCATATTGAAGTACATTTCTTTGCCCCTCTAATGAGAAGTCTGCGAGTTGATTCTGTAGCATGTTCATGATATGAGGTCACTCTCTTCTTTCTCTGTGATGTAGTCTTCTAGCTGGTTTTCCATATGCTTTATTTCAGGAACCAAGTTGATTGAACTGACATTTTCTACTTGAATTGGGGCCCTCCTAGGGGGTTGTGGTGGTTGTGGAGGATTGTAGTCGTTCATTTGAGGAGGAGGGGGACGGTTAGGAGTGTTCTTTAAGGGGGCAGGGGGGGGGGGGGTCTTTATGAAATTTCTCTCGAAATTGATTTTATAGTTGTTTCTGATAGAGGGGAGTGATATCTATCTGCTGCTTTTGGTCCTATGGAAAAATATTGTTCCTAGCCGAATTTATTGCCGGTCAAAGGTCAGCGCTCATGTGTAATTGTATTGCGCGAGCGATTTTCAATCGCGCGCTCTGAAAATCGAGTCTAAAAATCTATCTTCTCCTACATTTTTTGAGCAATCACTCTGAAACTTTCAGGATATGTTCTAGGGACCATTTAAAAGAGATAAGCCGGATGGAATTTTGAGATAGGCCTTTAAAAGCGCTGACCTTTGACCGGCAATAAATTCGGCTAGGAACAAAATTTTTCCATAGGACCAAAAGCAGTAGATAGATATCACTCCCCTCTATCAGAAACAACTATAAAATCAATTTCGAGAGAAATTTCATAAAGACCCCCCCCTGCCCCCTTAAGGATGCCATGTTTTGGGTCAGCTCTGTCAGCTGATGTTGTATCGATGCAATGAAGTCAGTCGTGTGTTGGGTAATATGCTTCATTTTCTGCTCTACTATACCCTCGAGGAACTCAATTACCTCAGCCGAGATTTGGTTTGCATAGTTTGTAGTTGTTTGCAACGCGTTTGCTAACTTAGTCGACTTATGATGCTTTGGTCTTGGGTATGGGGCAAAGAAGCACCAGGGACAGCCCCAATTGGGAAGCAATGAGTCAATCCCCTTCTGGGTGAGATCTGAACCATTCAAGTTTGCGCATATTAGAGAGTGCTAAACTTGGCCACAGTCCTTACAGGTCAAAAGCCAAGACTTTCCACCGGAGGTTCTGCAGCAGGGACATTTAGACTTGATGACTTTGGATTTTGGCTTTGATGTGTTGGTGCTGTCATCACTAGCATTTCCTTCAGACTCTGACAATGATGCTCACTGTATTAGTAGCAGTGCCATTATTTTCACTAATCACACTCTTCTGTTTCTAGATCGCACTACAAGAGATTATTGTATACTTAATTAATGGTACAGGGTGGGCCAAAAGTCAGTGTGCAAACGTTGGCCTTAATAGCTCAGTCACTGAGTGCCCAATTGAAATAATGTGTTCTGGTATGACTTACTGTCACCACTGCAACTGGTTCGAGAAATTTGTCAAATCGAAACATATTTGTGTTCATTTTTTTCAAAAGAACGTTCATTTTCGCATTTATTTGATAGTTTGGATAGTCGGATCGAGCCATATTTTATTGAATTGTGTTTGGCCATTTAAATTACGTTTGCCCTGAAAAAAATGAGAGTTCTAGCTTCTCAGATGACCGAGATATGAACCTTAACGAGGTTATTCATTACGTGTGATCAGGTGATTGGCTTACCTGATCACGTGATAAGGTGACCCCGTTAACCACCCCGTTAAACATTATGGGAATCGTTAAGGCTGCCCAATTAAGGTGTCGTGTCACGGTGTCACATAATCACCCAGTCAATTTTGTTAACGAGATACACAAAATGCTTGATAACTTCGTCATTTCAAATCTGTTTCACACCATTTTTTCAGATCAGATGCAACATTTAACAATCTACCGTCTCTGAAAAAATTAGGCGTCCAGCATGTTCAGAGATAACAATACAGGTGTTTTAATATTGAATGGGCATGTTTTAAAATATTCGAATTTTCAAATTTTGGCGACGGAATCCTCGAACCAGTAGGTACAGTAAACCATCTGCAAAGCAACAACCCTCAAATATAAAACACGGCGGAGGTATAAGACCCAACCGCCCAACGTTTGCACACTGACTTTTGGCCCACCCTGTATATAGTATAGTGGTGAAATGGTAGATCAGAAGACGTCACATCTGGTCACCTGATTTGTCTAACTGTCAAGATATTTAAAATGTTCACTCTGGATAGTCCCCCACTTTGAACCTCTTCACTTAGTTGATAGTAAGCTCAGGTAATGGCTGCTTAGTGCAGGTGCATACAGCGTGAAACCTTTTTTTAAATTGCAGTTTTGCAACGTGAGGGTGGACATAATTGTGAGGGTGGACATAATTGCAATCTTGATTCACTCTTCACTAACCACATTTGCACTTTTTACAACTAGACTGCAGTGGACCTATTTCACTCTTGATATAAAAGGGTTTGCATGAATATAATAATTGGGTCACGAAATCCTCTCCGAACCTCCACGTGGTGTGGCCTGGTTGGCACTAACGGGTGGTGTGCTCTCTTGTTGAGTACAAAGGTTGGGACTTGCCAACTCAAAGTTCCCATAGGAACCAGGAAGTCAACACTAACAGCTACCAAGCACCAGGAAATTTCTCTTTCAGATATCAGGTTACAAGATAGTACACACACAAACAACGATACGTTAGACACAGATACATAGCTCTAAGAGCTATTAAATCACCAGGAAATTCTCTTTCAGCTTTCAGGTCCCATCGAAGTCACCCACCACAGAGCTAAAAAAGAGCACAAAAAAAAAAAAAAAAAAAAAAAAAAAGAAAAAAGTAACCACTTTTCAGGTCTTTTCAGTTAAGACAGCTAATGCGTTAGGGCTGACACACGCTAGACACAGGCTCGTGATAAGACAGTGTTAGGGATGTCAACTCTGACTACGAGGACACACTGATAGCGAGAATTCCTGGCACTTCTTCCTCCAGTAACCACTTTTCAGGGGACCGGGTTAGCTTTGCCACACTCTTCATTGAAATGTGACTGGACGCTCTACAATCATCTAGTAGCCAGCAGTGTTTGACTGACACCCCTACTGCAACTGGTTCTATTCAGTTCTACAGCGGAAGTTCTCAACACTCGAAAACAGTTCATCTCGGACATCCTGCAGAGATGCTTTTTCACAGCCTGCCCCATTACACGGGGAACCCTTAGATCTACAGTACCCTGGTGGACAGTATAGCTCACTAAAGCATAGTGGACCTCTTTAGTTCTGAGACGCAAAGCTAACCGGACCAGGAATAAACATCAATGCGTTTAACGATTTACTCTAACTTTTGATTCATTTTTTAGCTCGACGATACATGGTATCATTTCAGGACAGATATTCCTTCTTCAGGTTCATTGAGGAAATCGTACCCGCTATTTGCGTTATACAATGGCAAGTATCTGGACTAATGATAACTTAGGATCTCAGATTCCCAGGCTGCTTTTATAGCGCTTAACAGCACCAGTTTTAACTCCAGGTTCGTTCTGAACATCTCAGACCAACTCAACTCACTAGGTATTCTCATCGAGTAGAACTTCGTTCCAGGACATGAAGGAGTATACGGTAAAGAACTAGCGGACGAATTCGCAAGGGACGATCAATCCAACAACATCCCCATCGGACCAGAACCGTTCCTCCCAATTAGGCCACACTCAGTGACAAAGAAACATTCCACTTGAGATGTTCCTCCACAAATATAAATACAGGAACTTTAATTTTTCTGGAACTCACATCAGATGGCTTACATGGTCGCTTTCAGGATAGGTCACAGCCGCCCACTAGTTTATTTTCAGAACGTGGCAAACAACGTCAACTTCGAGATGCAAGATTGTGAACACTTTTCAGGAGAAGCAGAAACATCCCAGCACCTCCTCTGCAAGTGCATCCAGATCATGACGTTCAGAATGAGGATAATTGGTAAACTCTACCTTAAAAACAGTAAACTTCAATCATATCTTCAAATTTGTGGAACAGTCGACAAGACTGGATAGGGAAAACCCTTTTGGGTAACCTCCTAGGATTCTTCACCAGGAACTTTCGCTAAATCCCATACTAGGAACTCAACCTAGGCCCATCTCCGCATAGAGACATATCTCCCAGGCTTTGACCTTGCTCGGAAGTCCCTTGTCTGCCCGCAGAAGTACTACAACGGAAGTGGGTTTGCTCTGAGACAGGTAGTGACAGCTTCAAGACTCCAGGGGTCTGTTGCATTGATATTTATTATTTTATGATTTCGTATATACTTTGGGAGTCCTGGCGTGCAGCTAGCAGGAGTTGCATTCTGTGGGCACGGTGAGAAGGCCTCCATCTTTTAGTAAGAGGCCAGAAACCGTTGACCAGAACAGAGAGAGAGAGAATATAATAATTTTTCATACTAGCATGGCCTGGTTGTTACAGGTTGTGATTTCATCGGACTTCATGTCGATAATGGGGAATTTTGTTCTGCATCTACTTCTGAAAAAGTGATTGAAATCTGTTTATTTTAGATTCTAGTTTAAACAGAACAATTCAAGAACAACTGTATTGTTCAATCGGGAATAAGGATCGTTAATTTAACAGAAACTATCCTTTGGTATCATGTTCACACTACTCTTGCAGAACAATGATCATTTATTAGTAAAACCAAAATATCTATTTCTTTGCTATTTGGTATTTAAATAACATCACTAACTATACACATGAATAGTAGTGATGAGTGAACTCGACCACGATAACAGTAGTGATGAGTCAGAGTCGGAGGAGCCCACTGAGAAAGAGGGATTATTGGACCCTGCTTGGGAGCGTCAACAAGCAAAGGTAATGTTAACCCTTACTTTAAACCTTTAAATGTGGCTAGTTATACTTATAACAACAGACACGTTTTTCAAATTTAAGCCCTGCCCTTGTTTCAAGACAAAAGAAGGGCTATCGAGTTTAAATCTTTAGTCTACTCGTCCCTAGTAAATAAGCCTAATGTTCAAATAGGAAACAGCAAATTTCGAAACATTGTTATAAATAGTGGGGCCCTAATTGGCACCCTAATTGGTGCCCTAATTCTTTTAAATCTTGAACCGATAAATCTTTAGCTTACTCGTCCCTAGTATTATTATTTGTTCTTTTGTTATATTTTAAATTGTTTCTCGTTGTTTTATCTTTGCATAATAAAAATATTTTTTGGTGTTTAGTAAAAAGTAATGTTTTAAAATGTTCAGTAAATTTTGTTTTCGTAACTATATTTATCCAGGACGTTACAGAAGGAATTAATTTATGTAGTTTGAAGAGTTCTCACGTCCGAAAATGGCGTTTCTCTTGTCTCTAATATAAGCCTAATGTTCAAATAGGTAAACAGCAAATTTCGAAACATTGTTATTATATAAAAGTTTATCCTGGATCATCTACAAGAGTTGTTCCATGACTCATGACTATTGTATTGTTCAAAACGTTGCTTATACTGGTCATTTGCTTACCATTGAATTGGCCAACTCTCTGTAGATAGAGCTGATCTGGGGATTTGAAAGATACTGACTCAGTGTCTTTCTAATCAGTACTACCGAGTACAAGCTGTGACCTGGAATATATAGTTAACTCTGGACAACCCTGTAATTGCTGAGCTGATCCTGAGTGCAAGCTGATACATATTTAGAGAGTATTAGAGAGAATTATACATATTTAGAGAGTATTAGAGAGAATTATTCGGTGGCAAATTAAAAAAAAACTATTATTCATCCACATAAATGTGTGATCATATTATATTGTTGGACGACTATATCCTACACACACATGCCTCTGAAACATGCAACAAGTGAAGTACATTAGGAAAGCCATTATGTGTTCACAGTTCTGCCACATGGTGTACACCCGCCTTCCTGCTCTCCCTAATAGCAACCAATGACCTACAAACAGCTCTCTTCTAACACTCTATGTGTGTGCATGCAGATTCTTTGTGGGACTATCTTCCGATTATAACCGTGAATGTTGAATTGTTTGTAGTTTAGGATCGCATTAGTTTGAGACTATCCTGGACTTCCTGTCCCTATCTAAATGTAAGAAGAAGCCTTCGGATTCACATGAGCTTGCCCATACAAAGATGGCTGTGGCTCAGTCTGCAATAGCAAGAGAGAGTTACTAATGAGGGGTTTATGCAAATGATCGGTCCTGCTCCCTCTCACAAGCTCCCCTCTTTTAGCGTGCCGGGGACAGCACCCATTGTATTTGTTCCTCTGTTCATCTCCATATTGCCATGAGATGTCGTGAACCCTTATTCCCTTATCTAACACTCTGGCAATCCCTTCTAAATTGGATGCAAATGTCGTAGTATCTCTGGCACCTTGATCCAGGTCGGAGGATGGTTAGCGTTATCACTTCCCTTAGTTTAGCTACTGAGTGTACTGCGAACTGTGGGGTAATTTGCGTTCAAGTACTCAGGTTAGGTCCTCTTAGGACAGTTATATTATCTTTTATTCTCCGTGTATCGTTTGAATTCGAGTTGCATCGCTATATTAGATGTCATCTCGAATATTTCTGATTGATTTAAAAATCATTGCAAGCAGAATTCATTGAAAATGTGTGAAATGTTCTAAAACTAGAAATTATAAACACCGCGCGGTGGGAACAGTATGACATGGCACTGTTTATACTACTGCCTGAACTATAATTAGATAATTATCTTTATCTGAAAACGCTTACTTTGCAACACTACTAGCTTTATCCTCGTGACAACAACACGTGATGTTCGCCTCTTCTATAATTGTTTTCATGCTTTTATAAACTTCGTTATTATGCACTCTTTACACCATATTACTCCACTCCACGATTTAATAAAGTATGAATCAGTATGAATGGTTCAGACTTATCACCTACGGCGTTTTTAATTCAGAGGAATAAATGTTACGGCATTTATCTCAATACAATTTTACGGTCAATCCCAGCTTTTCTCATGGCCAAGTGACACCAAGCTCAGTGAGTATATCGATTCATGACGAAACTGGAAACTTCTGGGGTTAAAAGTTATCGTTATGTATCATTTAATCATTTAATTATATAAGGCATAAGCATGAAGAGTGAAGACCTTATAGTCTTCCGTAAGGGCTGCAATCACCTTCGAATTGCAGGTTGCATGTCTAGGTTTTTTCTTTTATGTCAAGGCGGAAAAGGTGCAGGAGACCACCTACTCCACGATGGCATCTGATACAATACAATACAATACAACACTAGCTTTATCACGTATTTTGTTAGCGATGCTGAAGCGACTCAGATCAGCGCAGAATAATATTAATAAGCCTTTACTTTAATACATTTTAACATATTAGTTTTAACGCATTAATTTGATAGTTAACAGTAATTCGTCTAAGGATGACTATTGACTATTTTGTGACTAGAACGAAACAATGTTCGCTATTCAGTCATAGACCGTTGTCAAAATAAGTCAAAATTAGTCGTTACATCCCCCCTCAATATCAATATTTTCTAGTTCATAATGTAATGTGATTTACTCCGTTCCCCAATTTCCTATTTCCTAACCACAAAATTCTTTCTTATGTACGTTCGACTAAGAATTCGCCTGATTTGGACTACCTAGCTGCGCGTCTGCTGCAGAGTTGGTGCTTTAATAGTTTAATGCGATCGTTTTACCTCTAACTGCGTTTTGCAGGGTTCTATGTTGCGTGTAGAATTAGTGTGATAGACATTATATGTAGCACTGTGTAATTTGTTTTACCAAAAATATGCTAAATTTTTTGTGATAAGTTATCCTGATGTCAAATAAAAATTATTTGCGAGGTTAACATCTCAAATATCGTTTTACCTAGACTCTGAAATGATATTCAGGCTAAATGGTCGATTAGAGAATATTTCTTGGGAGATTACGAAACCGCAAAATATAATCGATAACGATAAGTCGCCTAAAAACTTTCATACAAACTATAAATGGCGAGCATGATATATATTATATATATTATAACGCTATGATTATATTGGAGATTAAATGATTTGACTTAACTTAAATTAGCAAATATGCAGCAATCCAGTTCACCTAATTACGCCTGTACATATAATTAGCAAATGAGAGGTCGCACTATGCAGTTCCACCAGCCTCAACCCAGTGCCTCCACCAGCCTCCACCCAGTGCTAGTATTCCAGTATTCCACTGATCTTTCCATGATTAGGCCTGTCCGTTCTACTAGAGGCCGCTTATCTTTAGATCACTGGTAAGTAAAAGTCTTGTGTCTGTACGGCAGGTCCGGAAGTGCTGCACAGTAATAGAGCTCTTGCAATTGGTTACAGCTCTCTCTCTCTCTATCTCTAGCAACTAAATAGATCTGAGTATATTGTCGTAAAGATAGCTTCTGTTGTGTTTCAAACTCAGTTCTTGTCCCGCAAGGTTGTGCCAAGTTTCCAGAAATAGATAGACAGTTTTAGGAAGGCTTTTTTGTTAAAAGTGTGAAAATGCCTGCTGGATTTTTGGACAAACAGTGGGATAGGCAGCAACTTTACGTAAGTTTTATTGATCATATTCTGTTTATCAGCCATATTATTGTTCGGCTAGATATAATAGAAACTGCGGCCTTTAGTGGGCCGATTTAGTAAGGCCCCAAACTCTGGCAAGGCTTAGTTTCTCAGAGGAGAATAACTACTTAAAACACGCGATCACTAGTGACACTACTCTCATTATATATGATGTGTGGTTGTTTGCAGAATGCGGAATGTACACTGATAGTCTCCTTTAAAAAAAGGGTGTACTCCTCAACTCTTGGAACAAGGTCTATCTGAGACCAAATTCAAATGGATTCACTAACAAAACAGCATCACGTTTGATAACTGAATGATAAATATTCATACGTCGCTTTTAGAATCACTTCGTTGATGAGTTTTAAATGAGATTTCTGTATATTTTGTAAACGTTCGAACGATGGTACATTCAGTAGCCTGCTGCAATATAAGTTATAACCAGCTAACAAACGTTACTTGGTACAAGGTTTTAAACATTTACCATATCTTTACAATCAGAGTCTTAGTTTATAATGACTTAATTTGTTTAAATGGCATCTTGAAAAGTTCGCATATTCTATAAGTGACTGGTTTACTATGAATTTCTGATAGAAAGGTTCAGAAAGGCAACATGTAGGCGCGGTTATATTTTGTAAATAGTGCGATTCCTGCCCAAAACTTTTTTGTATGCGGCAAATTTTGAAACAAAAAACACCACAATTAAGCTGAAAAATTCGTCAAATTTGCATAATTGTAAAATAATGATCGTAAAATAATAATAATAATTATTCGTTTGCCAAGGTTCACCCTCTTTTGTTTCTTTTAAAATCAAATATCGATAGTATTAAAACTCAATACGTTATCAACTTGCTATGATTTGGTAATAACAATAAAGCACTTTCTAGGAATATTTTAGAAAGAAAAATTGTTCTATTATTTATTATTATACATAGATGTCTTTAATGTTACGTCATGAAAAACGTTCGACCCTAACCATATTTATGGATATGTCGATCTAACCTCATTGTAAACAACAATACCAAGTTGATTAGTTGAAGTACACAAATCTGATAAAACGAATAACGGCCGATGGTGCAACAAAGTGCGGTATTAGGTCAATAGTGCGATACCGTTGGCTGATGCCTCTGAAGATCCATACTATACCTCTAAAATACAGTTACATAATATTTATGATACTTTAATTGAACACGTATTTAAAGTTCATTGCATACTTCATGAATCATGATGATTCATGATTTGTCACAATTATCGACTTATGTAAGATGATCAAGTTAGCTCGCACCTCGCCCTATCTGGAATCTATCCTTAAAGCGCCATGGAAAAATCAATTATTTTCGGGGTAAATTTCGATGATGGAACACTACAGTCCATTAAATGCACGTTACACTACACTGCGCTAAATGCACGTTACCATGGTTACACTGCACTATTACTACTGTTGTGTACCACTTTCCAGATGATGTTTATATTTCATGTGGCAAGTAATAATAAATAATATATTGTATGTAAAATGCTACAGTAAAGGGACCTCTTGTTTGTTAACTTTATTTTGTGTACATTTTCACTGCTTTGTAATTGTCCGTAACTTTCTGTACTTTGTCTTGTACATGATATTCCATGGAAAGAACAATCAAGCGCAAAAACACGGAGATAGATAGACTAGCAGAAACACTACATGCGACACAGGCTATCAAGGTTTGGACTTTGGTGACATCCCCTAAATTTTTATTAAGATTTGGAAAAAACGTACGACTAATAAGATACCTGTATTTAAGCCAGGTACAATACGTACTTCTCGTCTTAGATAGGTTTGTATAATTTTCATTACGTAGAAGTTTGGCGGACAATCTTTCGTAAATCCGTGATCAGCTCAGTCAAGGCGAACATAGCGCAATCATATCAGCTACCTCACAACAGTGACGAACCTGTGTGTAGTGTGTAATAATGATAAAACTAATCTTTCTACTACAGTATAATCGGACACAGCGCTAGTTTTAAAGCGTTTTGTCACTCCTAGTTATTTACTTTACGGGTATTTGAATTCCTCAGAAGAATTCTGGAGTGTAAAACGGTGACACCGCCTGATAAATTCTTTATTTATTACATAAATATTATATTACCATTATCTTTACGTTTTTGAAATCGTATAACAGCGATTTTAACCAAACTTCACTAGTCGCTCAATTAAATAAATAGTCCTTACAACTAAAAAACATGTGATTTAGTTATAAGTAAAGATGACGGTGTTATCGGTTTCATGTGCGACAAACATGTTGCGTGGGCAGTGCACTCCGCAAGGTTATCTTGACGCCAAATGGGAGAGGATGGAGTTAAAGGTGTGCGCAGCGCTTTGCTTGGGTTGCAGCGCTTTGCCTAGGTCACAGCGCTTTGCTTAGTGCGCAATTGTATTTCATAGACTGCGAATTACTCTAAGTTGCAGTGGTAACCCCGAAATTCATCTGGCCTGCTTCTAGCTGCTAATAGTAAGCTTCGTTTTCGCCAAGATGTTACCTTTAACAGAAGTTTAAAGCTCAACAGAAGGAAGAGATGATAGGCTGGATACACTTTGTGGGCGAACGTTCACTCTGAAAACCTTATCTTAAATTTCAATCAAGTTTCAGTGTAGGTATAGGCTACTGGCGACATTCAGGCCGATGTGTCCCCGAATGTTGGGTTTCCAAACTAGATGAGTTCAACATAACCCATCATAGTACCGGCATTATAATATTTAACTGTTCTAAATATAAAATGAGTTGAATATAATATTATTAATATCATATAATAATGTGAATATATTATTTTAGCCCGGCAGTTAACCTGTGTTCACCAGGTGGTACCTCTCATATTTCCTGTATATAATGTCTATATCGTGCGGGAGTGTACGGTTTCGTCTGATAACTTCTAGTTTATAACACAGCTGAAACTGACACTGTGTCATGTGAATTAGGTGCAAATTCGTATTTTCTGTTTCTAGATTGAATTTATGCGGTCATAAGCACATTTACAGTAGGGTGTCCAGCTTTTGGTTTTGGTTTCCGGGCTCTCTTTCTCAGCCTTAATAAGGTCACCAAGTTGGAGTATTATAATGCTAAACATCTAGATTTTAGATTCTAGGGTGGTTTTGTACGGATCAGCACCATAGCGTGGTGAGTGTTTTGAATTAAACATGTCCGTAATATTATGATAAAATGCGTGAATAGAACTAAGTACGGATACCTCTCAGTACCACCCAAACAGCTCAGTCGGCAAATTCCGCACTCC
This sequence comes from Bolinopsis microptera, assembly GCF_026151205.1. NCBI lineage: Eukaryota > Metazoa > Ctenophora > Tentaculata > Lobata > Bolinopsidae > Bolinopsis > Bolinopsis microptera. The sequence goes on along the minus strand of NC_087078.1, from coordinate 4,083,764 downwards.
ACATACTTTCCTATCTTCTTTTATGTTCGAAGTGTTGAATGGTATGCAACTCCCAGGAGAGGCTGCCTTGTCACTTCAACAATTCACCAATTAGAGCAGCTCAGTACCAAGACGCCCTCCACCCGCCCTGCTATTGGAGGAGCTGCAGGTTAATCAGCAATTATCAATAGCAGCCCCCTGTTAAATCCTGTAAAATACCCTCGTGTGTTGTGTGTTAAGGAAGTACTGTCTCTAATGAAGTGTGAAGAGTTGTTGAAACTGTGAAACATTGTAGAAACATTAAGACAGTGAAACAGTGAAATATTGGAAGAGTTGCTGGACTGTGAACGCTAAGTAAGAATTAGTTCTATCCATTATATAATCGGAAATAATACATTAGTTATAGATCCGTTAGAAGGGTGGCTGTAATCTACAACTGTACACAATATGCTACTAATATTTTATAAGTTAGAGGAGATAATGTTGAAATCCTCTGAAGTGTTGTCTACAGTACGGTGATGTACCAGCTGTAAATACCCGGGCTGAGCTTCCGAGAATAATAACATAAATATTTACATAATTGTTAATTGTATGACAACAATTCAGTGCGTAAATACTCATTACATGCTGTTGAACCAGCAGATTGAACATTTATAAAGTGACAAGCAGTCTAACGAGCGCTGATAAAATCTCATTTAAATCTAAAACTCAGCTTGCTGTGGCAAAGATATATTATATATATTATATATATAATCTAAGCTTATAAAATATTTCCTTGTGTTTCAGACCTTCACAGCATGGTGCAACTCTCATCTCCGGAAACTGGGTATCCACATCGAGTCTGTGGCACAAGACTTCAGATCGGGTGTCAACCTCGTCAAGCTACTAGAGGTTAGTTTTATGTTATTTATTACCCCCGCCCCCCCCCCCGGCCCCCACCGTACGTGCTGAGTAGATTTGATACGGGAAACATTAAACATTCAAATCAGCAGCCAATAAAATACCTGTATTGCTGTCACGTGCTCCAAACTTACACCACCTCCCCACCTCTGCAAGCATGTTTTATGTTATTTATTACTGGCTATCATTCCACTTGGCGTACGTGCTGCGAACATGAGCCCTTCCCGCTGATAAATCTACATCCTAACTGAACTGAACCTTGGCGGTTCATGTCCCTTTCCCGTTACTTTAAGTTAATGTTCCGGACCATTCTGTAAAACTCTACATATTCTGAGGAAAATTTACAGCACTTAATTCTTATAATTTAGAACAGATCGTATGTTGTAATTCGGATAATTTATTTAATGATATATGCTCTAAATTTTCCCCATTTTTCGGAGTTAACGGTGGTCATGGTGGGACGAGTTTATGTTAGAATATTTTTACATTTTATGTAATCCCCGTCTATTTTAATGATGTAGCCCATTTTAAGAAACAGGGGCCACGTAGAACTCCTATTTTAGGCCAAGTGTAATAGATCCTGACCAACCATAGTCATACAACATGTGCGATCATAATTAAGTTGTGACTTTTAATTACATCAGGATTGATTTGTTCGTTACTCATTTCTGGTGTATACCCATTCACAACTGTATTTTATAATCGTGTAAACCTCTGTTAATGTGGGTGTAAGAGCTGCTAGGTATAAGTGAGCTGGTAGTATGTGACTATTAAAAGCAGTTTGATGGGTGCTAGTTATTCGGAAGAGGACAGTTCCAAGTAAGAGGGAGGGGGATAGTTCCAATATTATTACCTACCATAGTTTCAAGAGAAGAAACTCCTGAGGAAGGTAGCTCAGGATATAATTACCTACCATAATTATAAGTATTAGTCTTACAAAATAAGCCAGATATAATTGAATTAACAGTGATATAACACACAATCTATCAGGTGATATCTGGTGGGGAGATAGCCAGATTAGAAACTGGTAAAATGAGGATACACAAGGTTAACAACGTGAAGAAAGCGTTGGACTTTGTAGCCAGCAAGGGAGTCAACTTAATAGGCATTGGAGCTGAAGGTAAGACATTCGAATAACTCTATGTTCAGTATTCCAGAACGCTGCGTTGGCAAACGCAACTGTCCTCAATAATCTGCTTTATATATTATATATTATTTATTATATTATGTGGATAAACTAGACATGCATGAGCCAGGGGAACAGCCTAATATAACAATATTCTGGTATAGCTAGAACAAGATTTCCAGGAGGATTTCCTAACGATATAAAAGCTATTAGTCTAGTATAACAATTGACAAGAGATCAGAAGTAACAGTTTAACTGAGGAATGATAATTCCTGTAAATACCTCCGTTCCTCCGCATCATGTCACTTATTGGAGCTAACATTGATTGTATAATTAATTGGGTTTCATCACGCCTTGTTCTCTTCATCACGCCTTAGAACTCATTGAGTTAGAATATCTCTCACTGTACCATGATTCTGATCTGATATTCATAACTAGGTGATCGCAGTGATTTTATGAAGGAAGTAAACAAAACTAAAAATAACAGCTCAGTGAGCAGGAAATCGTAAATATCAATATTTGGCCACGTTGATATCCGATTAGCTCGTTTTGCAGATGTGCATTGTGCATGAAATATGCCATGTTTAAATAGTTGGGGTGCGGACTATAAAATACCTGATTATCAGGAATGCATGTCTAGCAACACAGCTCCAAAAACACCTCTACCTCTTTACTCTAAAAGTGGACATCTTCGCCAGCTGGAAATTACAAATAATCCACCCAGACCATGAATCATATCATGATGGGCCTGCTATTCATGATTACAAATTATATAAACTACTTAAAACTTATCATATTTGTATTAGAGAACTAAAACCATACACACATGTTAACTGAACATTGTTAAGTCACTGTTACATCACCTGGTAATATCACCTGGTTACCTGCAACCACCACTCTGCTACAATATCACATTTTGTAGAAAAACTAAATCAAGTTCCTGACCCACTCACGTGCGTCACATATCACGCGCCCCCCCCCCCCCCCGCTCTCCCCCCCCCACTGTGTTTGATAAGCTGGGTATTTGTACAACCCATCCTGATTACTGATTTCCTATATTTCCTATATATCAGGAGCCATTCTGGCAGCAGCACTAGCAGAACAGGTGTTCAATTACTTACTGGCGTGTGTATCTCAGTGTATATCCTCACAGTACATCTCTATACGGAAGTACGTTATGTAAATTCAATTTTGGCCTCCTCTCTCCCTGGCCCACCCACCGTACCCAGTGCACGTGCTCCTCCTCTACTGTGTTGTGCACAGTGCACTGTGAAGTGTGCGCTATGTGCACTGTGTAGTACACAGTGCACACTCCAAGACTCCAGCTATGTTTGCTCGGAGCTAGATGAGACGTGGAATTTATTTCCTGTCCGAGAACGGACTGGTTCAATGCAGAATATTTTGCAGACTGATTCGAACTGTCTTTGTTACCAGACGAAATTGTAAGATGTAACTCAAATTAAGTCTACAGCGAGACCAAATCAAAAGTGGTTTCATAATTTTCATAATTTTTCATCCGAACTTGAGCTCATTAATTAAGACTGAATACATTATAAATTATTACTCTTCTTTGTCAAGACAAATCTCTCTCTTGTATGGTCTACTACTCAGAGAGGTATCATTGTTCGTTATGGCTGTGTACCTGCAAGTAATGAAAAGGAGGAGGAGGAGATAATGAAAAGGAGGAGGAGGAGATAATGGGACAATTCCACAACCTCTCATTCATGATTCATATTATGTACATGCTTGACGACAATAGGACTTAGGAGAATATGCGGTAATTCGGCGACCTTAATTAACTATGTAGATTATGTAGAGTATAATGGTGAGTTAGTGAGTATTTATTAATAATCTAGATATTAAATACATAAGGTGCATGAACTGAGGAAAGAAGTATAGCTTAATTACGTTCTATACTGATTATAACTAATCACAGAATTATCTTACCTTCAAGCGCTGTGTTGTGTAAATTATTTGAGCTATTTATTTATAGCTTACGGAGGAAATTTGAAGATCAACATGAACATCACAAGTATACCCTGAAGATTAGTTTTTTAACAGATAAAACTGCCCGCATAATGAATAATGTCATAGATACCGAGGCCGAACATCGTCAGAAGATATCAGTTTATTAAATCATTGGACCAAATTCTGAAATTCTGACCACCTGTTTTTAGAAGTTCCATTAAGGGGGCCGGGGGGGGTCTTCATCAAAATTCTCTCGAAATTGACTTTGTAGTTGTTTCTGATGGAGGGGAGTGATATCTATCAGCTGTTTTTGGTCCCATGGAAAAATATTGTTTCTAGCCGAAATTATTTCCGGTCAAAGGTCAGCGCTTATGTGTAATTGTATTGCGCGAGCAATTTTCAATCGCGCGCCCTGAAAATCGAGTCTAAAAATCTATCTTCTCCTACATTTTTTGAGCAATCACCCTGAAACTTTCAGGATATGTTCTAAGGACCAATTAGAAGAGATTGTCCGGCCAGAATTTTGAGATAGGCCTTAGAAAATTTTTTATTCGATTTTGAAAATCTTGGACCTGAAAAAATCGTCAAAATACGAGTCGAGGTCCAAGATTTTCAAAATCGAATAAAAAAATTTCTAAGGCCTATCTCAAAATTCTGGCCAGACAATCTCTTCTAAATGGTCCTTAGAACATATCCTGAAAGTTTCAGGGTGATTGCTCAAAAAATGTAGGAGAAGATAGATTTTTAGACTCGATTTTCAGGGCGCGCGATTGAAAATCGCTCGCGCAATACAATTACACATAAGCGCTGACCTTTGACCGGCAATAATTTCGGCTAGAAACAATATTTTTCCATGGGACCAAAAACAGCTGATAGATATCACTCCCCTCCATCAGAAACAACTACAAAGTCAATTTCGAGAGAATTTTGATGAAGACCCCCCCCGGCCCCCTTAACTATATACCCTATCAGGGGAGATTCTATTAACTGTAGGGTTTCTCTCAGAAAATACGAGAATGTGCCAGATTGTAAGGAGATATTAAATGCTATTTTACCTAAAGTACAGCCCCACTATCTTTCATCCCTGACCCTAGTTCCATTAATACAATGATTGAAATTGAAATGGTACACACACATACACACACACACAGATTGATCCAGATGTCAATATATAATACGGTTCTTGCAGCATGCAGCTTGATAGATTGCTATTAGATATTCCACTGAGTGCCCCTAATTCCACTGTTTATTACAGGTCACATATTACACTCCCTCCAGATGTTATCATGTGCCACACATTCACTTCAGACGTATTTTTAATCACAAACTGTCCGTCGCAGGGACGGTCTGAAAGATACAAGTATGAAGGTCTGCACACTGCTTGCAGCATGACACTGTGTAACACTGTGTTGTGTGACACTGTGTTGTGTGACACTGTGTTGTGTGACACTGTGTTGTGTAACACTGCGTGTGACACTGTGTTGTGTTACACTGCCTGACACATGTTATTATAAGAGAGTGTACTTCTCCTAGTATAATCAAATCTCAGACGGAGAGAGATCTCATCTTGTATTATACACTGGAGCACAGCGCGGTACCTCCACAGCACAGTACATGACACGGTGTACATGTTGTAGAGCGCGGTGCCTGCTAACTAGCTGCCACACTGTCATTACAGGGGGAGTTACAGTGGCCTCCACACCAGTTGTCCTATTAGCCCCATTTAAACTGAGCTGCATGTCTCCTTATACAGGGCCTATACAATACATTGTCATCATAATTGGACGTCTTAATCATTGGCGCATACTCTCAGTCACCACTCGATCAAGCGCAAAGTGCAGAGTGCAGAGCGCACGCTGCGCTTGATAAACATTCTCAGTCACTACTCTGCGGTTGAGAAAGCTCGAAATCCTTTAGCTTTGTGAGGCTCTGAGTTGTAAAAATTACCCCAGCAATACATATTGTCAGTTAGTGCTACACGTAAAGCTACGTCACCTTGTGTCGTATGAGGAGTGATTCATTGACTTGTTGACACGGCCTGTTGTATCTTAGTTACATTGTGATGTCATTTTACTGAGCTTAAGTATTACAATACAGATACAACCGATGGTTGGAGTGAAAATAACGCCAAAACGCCCATTACAAGCGATCATATCTTAATTAGTGCATGATGGTTCATTGTATTGTGAAATGATAGAAACATATTTACTTCTTGTCCCCTGATATCATGTGTTATGTGTACAACACTGTATAGCTGTTATTTACAAGAGAGTATTGTTAGAAATATAAGAGTCATGAGTGAGGGGAATTAGTAATGAATACCGTGATACACGGTGCCTCATCTAACATAATCCCAGTGGTTTACTTTCCGGTGATGTTTATCATTGGCTCCTTCACTGCACTGTAGAGTGTAGTGGAGGGTACTGATAACTCCCTCACTGTAGCGTGTAGTGGAGGGTACTGATGACTCCCTCTGACCGAACTAAAATTCTAAAAGAGCTCCTTTGTAGAATGTTTATTTGCACGTGAGTTAATATTCCGTGAATTTGAGGCCTATAATATTACACCTGCTCAACCAGCGGTTTAGGTGTTTTCAAATTAACGGCGCCCTTACTTCTCAGTTCACTTCCCACTTTAAATATCAAATAAACTCACATCCAGATTCCATAAAGTTTTGAATTTCCTCTCTCTTCAATGTCCCCCTCGTTTTCTGATGCCCTTAAAAATAAAAAGAGCCGTGTCTTCAAAAATTCCCTTTTTGGCGCCAAATTTCCTCCAAAATCCAAAATTTCCTCGCAGATTATCTGCCGGTCTGCCGCCTTTCTGGATGTGGGCAAATAAATATTGTGATGAGTGTATAGAGGGTGTAATTACTAGTGTATAATGTAGAGTTTATACAGGTAAATACACAGGTAAATACGCACATTTCACCTGCATGATGACCAGAACACGGCTACCTAATACTTGTCAACCGCATAGGAACAGAGGACTCTTAGTTCACCTTCTCAGCCAATCACCGTCCTCATATCGTATCACGTGACTTCTTTACACCAATCAGGGGACAGTGTTCTATTGGTAATGATTGTGTTGTTATAACCAGTACCACCAGTTTCAGTGGTTTATATTTGTTGTACAAAACAGTATGATCCAGGTTACTGGTTTCATGAGGAGCTGGAGAGGCATTATTGTGTACCAAATAACATTGAATTAGGAGACCACCCACTGCAACTGTTAATATGATCAATTATCAAGTTTTGTTGAAACAGAACGCGAAAAGAAATCGTCTTAAATGTGGAAGAGACTTTATTCAATCACTACGTAACTTAAGCCGCAACAAAGACTTATCAGAAGTATTCAGGAATCTAACATTATTTTAATGCCTTGGGATAATTTGATAAAAAGTAATTTAACTGTGTAATGTGTATTGGGGTTTAAGAAAGTTTAGGATCCGTTATCACTATTATATAATAAATAATATAATATCTGTAATATCACATTAATATGGTCACAATGGTTTCCGTTCCTAAAAATAATAGAATTTACAGATAACTAACTTGTTCGGTAAAACTTAGGAAATGTTGTAATACGTTACTCGTAATTACAAAATTAAGTTTGATCGTCAAACGACTAATCCATTCCTCCTTAACTCTTACATCGCTTAATAAGTAAATATAATCGCACTGTTTGGTTGCAGTATTGCAGAAATTGTAAATGCTGTAAACGCTCACAATTATTAAATGTAGCAATTTAGTGATATCCTTGTTACAGAATAGTGTAATGATGGTAAAATACTTGATTTTTTCACTGGAATGTCATCTGATACTCAATTTGGTTGCGCTGTCATATTCCGCAGATATGAGATATTTGGCCTATAATAATGTGCAACGTGCAGTTTCTGCAGAGAATGTAATTTTAAACAGTTATCTGAAAAGTGTCTAATATTGCAGAGCCATGATAAGGTTCTCATTAGGGGGTGTAGAACTAATTATTCAGTAGGAGGAGCTAGGAAGTAGGAAGTATGAGGTAGAACTAATTATTCAGTAGGAGGATCTAGGAAGTAGGAAGTAGGAAGTAGGAGGTAGAACTAATTATTAGGTTCTCTCATTCAGGATTCAGGGGTGGGGCCTCTGATAATTATCACACATTTATGTAATGTTATTAGAAGAAAAACTGATTCTCAAGAAGCACCCCAAGAATAGAATTAAATAAGCAATAAGAGTAATCTGGTAAATTGTAAACTGCACATTACACTTGGTTTAGTTGAGAGTGGCCTAATAGTCTAGCAATAGGTAGTAGCGGGTGGGAGCAGTGCAAGACCGGTTGCAAGACCGGTTGTGCCGGGAAGTTCAAAGTACAGTAAATTATTCTGAAACGGAATCTATCCTCTTTACCACCGCAATTACTGGGATTAAACAGTGATATATTGCAACTGATCCTTCAAAGACAACTTTAGTCGTGTATCAAAAGTCTCTTAATGCAACTTCATACCAGCGGTTCCTAAAAGATCTATGTTATCAAAGTAACCGCTTCAATACTTGCGTTAAATATAGGTCACTAACTTTTTAATTAATTTTCACAGTACCTGTTAACTTTTACTGGTCCATGTTCAACTTTATGCAGAGTTATGAAATATGAATAGTGAATACCTAAAAATGCTCTATTTGCATCTATGTAAGTGTGAATTCTTGCTCTAGTCAGGTTATGTTTATATTAAAGTTCGCCGAACTTGAACCCTGAATATTTGCACTCTGAATCCTAATAAAAGAATCCTTAAATTCAAAACATTAATAAATTTAGCCTTACCAGCAGATGAAGGGCTAGGAATTTTGATTAAATATCCCCTCACTGTGTTAAGAGTACAATATGTTAATTATTGAAAACCTGAACCAAAGTAATTAATTTGTACACTTAACAAGCAACATTATCATTAACCAGATGTCAACTAAACTGTGTCTGCTATGTCCACCCAAAGAGGGTGTCGGCTAATTTCGGCTAATGTCAGCTAATATCGGCTAATATATACGAGATGATAAAGTATCCTCCCTACTGCTTCATAAAGTCCTCACATGTTTAGAAACCTTACTCTCGAACTGAACCAGATAATCAGTTTATCTGCTCCTATTTCCCCTGACCAGCTGACCACAGTAATACAGCCCAATTTCTAATGTTATACCCGACCAGAGCCTCTGTTAAATATGTTCTGGTAATAGTTCTAATTAGCTTCATATTCTAGATGTTCCAGTGCATAATGGCACATAATATGATATGTGCGCTCCAGGTGACCAGGTGACCAGGTAGTAGTAGTAGTCCAGGTAATAAGGTATAATCTTTGTTGTACTCGTTAAATGACAAGTATTAAAGGAAATAAGAAGATTAAGTTTAGGATGGTATATAGTCCGTACTTATCAGGGTATAATGTCAGAACGGTATACTCTGTAATAATATGTCATTTGTAATAAAATTCCTTCGATGAATTCGAGATTAAAATTAGGGCTGGGATAGTATAATAGGGTGGCACGTGGTTGTGCTACAAGGTGCTAGCCTGTGCCAATGGTATGCACACTAGAATCTAGTGCTGCTTTAAATATGTGCCCAATCTTTGAGTTTAAATCTAAGTTGCAATGCGCATATCTTTGTGTAAAATCATGACATATCTTGAGCATATTTTGAATTAATTATCGAACTAACGTATTCTCTAAATGAATGTAGAAATAGTTTAGGACAGATCACATAGTTTGTGTGTTACAATGGCCATTGTTTGGCAGTTAGGCCACCCGAGTTTTCTTATGAATATTTGGTCTAACTGTGGGCGTTACTGTTTATATTTTAGACAAATAAGGAAATTTAAACAAAATCTTACAATTTATAATTCTTACAACTTATAATGCTAAATGCACTCAAGTGACTTTATCCTGTCACTATTGTTATCTAGCTACTAGTACCACAAGTGCAGTCCACAATGTACTTTTGACTGGCTACTGAATTTGAATGGCAAACTTAACAAAATTAATTACCTTTTTATTAGTAAAACGACACACACGAGAGTTAGTTTTAGAATTTCTGTTGAGAGCTTAGTAGTTTTGTTCATAACTCTAAAACTGTTATATTTTCAGAGATCGTGGACGGTAACCTGAAGATGACACTTGGTATGATATGGACTATCATATTGAGATTTGCAATCCAAGACATCTCTGTCGAAGGTAATGTTATTTGTTATCTTGATAGTAATTACTACAGTTTAGTAATGTGGCTCACTCTTCATCATCTTCATCTCAAACACCATCTTGCAACTCTCTGACCCCAAGTCATGATCATGTCAATTGTCACATCATTTCCTTCAAGAATAGAATCGTTCATCTTTCACTTGATACTTCCATATGCATAGTTTCAGGAGCCTTTGTTTGGTCTTCATCTTAAAATACGAGTGCAACTATCATATTATTTGTCACATGTTTATAAATATGTGAAGGGAAAAAAAGAAGATTTATAGAACCTATATCTGTTATCATAATTATGTTTGTTACTTACTGATGATGACAAGGTTCTTCAGCAGTTCTCCCTCAGATGCCTCCTCCTCAACCTACAACAGTTCTTTAGTTCTTACCCTCCATTAATGTTTCAGTGTTGGATCACAATAGTTATTTCAGTCATTATTTCTAGTGATTCTTGATTATTTCTGGCAATTATGCTAAATGTGTTCACCTGATAATCTATTGGGTATGCTGGTCATATTGTTGTAGTAATGGATAAACTTCTAGAATCTGGCTACTCCAGATGACGATTTCCTTCTCATGTTAGGGCTGTACAATTTATAATATAAACACTGTAAACAAATTTTTAGAACAGTTTGTGTTTCATAGGAGAATTGGTACGAGGCTGGGCATGTTCTCAACTATTTTCGAGTTGGAAAAGGTTCATCAGAGTGGCTATTTACTGGATGGGTAATTTGCTGGTTTGGTTTTCTCTCACATCTGGGACATCTTCAAGTCTGAACATTTTTCCTTCCAAAAAAGTTCACCCAGCTCAAACTTTGTCCAGTGTTTAAGTGATGGTATTTTCTTGTTATTATCTTAATCTTACTCTTTGTTGTGTGTCTCTCTAAGCACAGCACCGCAGAACGGACCCGGTGTGTACGGGTTTACCACCTCTCACAAGCTGAACTGTGAGAAATGTTTCTAATAACAAAGAAAAAGACTCACCACCCCAACACCTCCCTTATGTAGTCTCACGTACACAGCGTAACTTACTCCGCATAACTTACTCCGCATATCACTTAACCTAAAAACGTGATCAGCTTAAGCGTATTTATTGTGGAGTTAACAGGGGTCTTATTGTTAATTGTTGTAGTGTTTTACTAAGGTGATTATATAATAAGGTGAGGTGTTGAAACGTAGCGTGGTGTTCCGGGGTCTCGCCCTGTGCACACACAAGCTATAACAGTATAACACAGCCTGTAACGCTCTTTACCTGCAATAATCTAATGTATTCCTCATATTAACTTACATAACTTACATAACTTACATAACTTACATAACTTACATTTAGCAAACATTTCCGAATTTATTTATTTTTTCAACTTCCTCCCACCACACTTCACCATTCTCTCGCGTCATTACTTATCACACTATCGTAACATACAACCACCGGATAGTGATTCTATTTCAAATTATATTAACACTCAGGTTAAGTACATCTAGTGCAGGATCATTTCACCTTATACTATTCTAAGTACCGTCTAAGTACCCACTCGGTAGAAAACCACTTGGTTAGTGAGGCGGTTTGAACTGATATGACTATAATAATGATCATTTTCTTGCGGTAATATTAATATGATATTTTAACCACACAATATTGATTGGTTGGACAATGCCTTAATTGGACCAATGCCCTAGTATAGGCTAAATCACATTTATAAAGTTATAATATCCGGGCAGGTTTTAAAATGGGGTTTTGGTTCGACCCCAGCCCAACCGAGAACTTGGGTTTAATCCTCGACTACATGGTCGTGACCTATCTCTGTTTCAGTGTTTCTGTTAATATCTCGTTAGATCAGTGAAACTATTGCTGAAATACTGCTTATTATATAACCGTATTTCAAACATGATTTTACCGACTATGTTCAACTGCAACTGCAACTGTCAACAACTCAACAACGAGAGATTTATGACAGTTTAATTGGACGAAGTGGATTAGCTGTATGTTTACACTGAATACAGTGACCTGTTTCTTTTTCATAATGACCAGCTCATTAAATGTAAAATAATAGATCAGGGTCTGTACTTCTTCTTCCATGCCAGTCTACTCGCGGATAATGCCAACAGTGGTCATGATTAGAGAATATCATGAAAGTCGATCAGAAATTGGAATACGATAAAAATTGTTTCACTGTCAGCGTGGTAGATAAAATTTATTAAAAATGACGCAAAATTGGCACAGAATTGGTAAAATCAATAAATTACATTTCTTAATTCTTGTTTCATCTATACCCACACCTCTTGTAGTGGGACAAGCATTGGTTGCTCGTAAACGGGCTGCATTGGTTGGGGGACGAGCTGCATTGGTTGCTCGTAAACTGGCTGCATTGGTTGGGGGACGAGCTGCATTGGTTGCTCGACGAGCTGCATTGGTTGCTCGTAAACGGGCTGCATTGGTTGCTCGTAAACGGGCTGCATTGGTTGGGGGACGAGCTGCATTGGTTGCTCGTAAACGGGCTGCATTGGTTGGGGGACGAGCTGCATTGGTTGCTCAGCCTCCCTGCAGCGCTTCCACACCAATCCTATGATGCTGTGAATAAAGAAAAATGTTTCAATCACAAACAAAATTATGCATAGTGACATTGTGGGCAGCCAACACGTCTTCTCAGGAAGGCATTTCTATGCCCTTTTATCTTAATAATCTTCTTTATTGAAGGATTGTTCTACTTCTGCCGTGTATCAATATAACAAAATATAACAATTATAATTGTGGAAATCTCCTCTGTTCAAGCATTAAATTTAATAAATAAACTTTCTAAATAAACAACGAGTAGAATGATCACTAGATCAGCTGATTGACTCTACATGGCACAGGAACTCCCCCAGTATCCAAGGGTTAGAGAGTGATGATAATGTATTGGATCCAAGTATTGGTTTAGTCCAGTGCCCGGATAACACTATTATTGGAGCTCTGTTTACAATGGTCACCATATCTAACACACTCCTAACCGTTATAATTACAGCTGCACCTGTTACCTTGAAATAGTCCTTATTCTCAAGAGTTTAGTCCCACTTGATAAAATATCAAGTTTCTAACCAGATAACCGTATCACATGTGCGCATTCTAAAATATAATAAATTACACAATACAAGCCAGGAAAGGGTGGATGGTTTTGAACTTGGTGAATAACCGACTCATTGCTTTCTTTATCGTACAGCATATTTGTGATTTTTATTTGAACTGGTCATGACTCGTCTTTCTAGACAAATACCAAGTGTTTCTGGTAATCCACAGATATCATTTAGAGAATTCGACATGTAATATTTAATATCTCCTACACAATCTAGCTTTGAGTTAGAAAACTTATCACGAGATTTAATGGTGTACATTTTAGTGTGAGATGCTAGCAGCTTTATACACTTCTGATTATGGTCGTCACTCATACGGTTTGGTGGAACCTTTTAATCGTAGAGACTATGAAGGGATCAACTTCAGCACACGTTTCAGAATAACTCTTTTTGCTTTTGTTACCTGGTTTTCTCTTTATCACAAGATGTTCTCATCGAAGTAGTAGTAAAATAAGGTAGCAAGTTCATCGACATCGTTTTCCAAATTGCCACGGTCAGTATCACAAGCCTTTGTTATTAAACAGTTACCACGCTTAGCGGATCCTTTCGGCGGGAGATTACAAGGAACAGGAATTCTAATAAAGCGCGAGATTAATGCACGTGCATATTTTACGAACATATAATTGCTCCGTGATTCACGGGAGTCTCGCGCAAGGACCCTTCTGGATTGTTCTGGCGCCAAAAGAAGAGTTCTTCACGCTTTTGGGACACTTTGGGCAGAATTCGAGCTTAAATGGAACGCGCGAAATCATTTTTGTGGACTTGATTCCACGCGCACGTACCACCGTTTTCTGTTATTTCCGTGAACGCACGTGCGGCATTTAGCTAAGCGTTCAGCCTGTTCTGCCTCAAAATAACTCCCCTCTGACATGAAGTTCGCTGTAAATGAATATTTATAAACGCTGTTTTATAGTAGTTGTACAGCAATACTAAGGTAATGGGACTACTGCGGACCCTCTACCGTCCAAACCTTGTTAACAAAGCCGCAGTCAAGGTTCGGTGAACGGTAGTCAAAACTCTAAGTGGTAGAGAACATCATGTAGTGGATATCTTGAGAAATGAGTAGTAGGTAGAATGTAATGTTGCTCCTTCATAAATCGTATTTTTCTCCGATAATAAATTGACATCAAGTCTTGAAATTATTCCAGAAAAATTTCTCGAATTATTTAGTTGCAGCGTGCCACATGGCTATCTAAACTCCAAACCCTACCCATTTTTTTTTTATTGAAATCTTTCAAATCAGTCAATTACATACACGTTTACACAATGAATTAGTTAAATATAATATTGTCCTCTAAGCATGGATTGTCAAAGTTGAAATTGTCTCGGACAAAATGTATGTAACCAAAGGACCTGAGGGTCACCAAAACACAGATATTGAGTGCAAATGCAGCTCCTGCACAAGCATGGGCCCTTATAAAATTGTAATAAGTTACTTTAAACAAAATCACACACCCATTCAATCAATTCATAAAATATTGTGCTGTGAGATGAAATTGAGAAATATGTGAATGCAGACAGCAAGAATAGATAATCTTGAATAAACTATTTTACGGATTTGTTTCTATTGAATAGTCAAGTTCAGAGTCCGAATCCACCGGGATAATTTTCCCCCACATGTAAGTGGAAAGTTTACTTTTAAAATCAGTGATACTCTCTATCTCACGGATATCTAGAGGAATGTGATTCCACTTAGTGTGGGTCCTATAGAAGAAATTCTTGGCAAAAGCGTTGGAGCTTGCTCGAGGTGAGATAGAGCTTACAAAACATAGAGAGTCCATGTGACTATTTCTGAGCCTTGAGTGGCCTTGAAATGGTTGCAAATATGAGGGTAAAGTGACAGGTATATGTTGCTTCACAATTTTAAAGAAGAAGATGAGATCCAAGAAGTCAAAGCGGTCTTCAATCGGCATAATCTTCAGTTGTCTGCATTTTTGAATGTATGTGGATGGTGGATAACTCATATACTCCTCGTGAAGAATCCACTTAATAGCACGCTTTTGGAGGCCCTCCAGCTTGCTTATCTGGGATTTTGTGACTGGTCTCCATATAACCGAGCAATGCTCAAATAGGCTCCTCACTAAAGTGAGATACAGTACTCTACGACGATTTACGTCTTGGACAAAATAACAATTTCTTCTCGCCATGCCTAATTTTTGGTTTGCCTTAGAAAGGACTTTGGAGCACTGATCTTTCCAATCGAGATTTGATGTCACAATTACACCCAGATCCTTTTCATGATCAACATAGTCAAGTGTGATTCTTCCCATGGAGTATACAAAGTTAAAGAGTGGTAGGACACTAAGGAGGGAAACTGTTTCGGATATCCTTCCTGCGACGGTGAGGACCTTACATTTGTCGGGATGAAATCTCATTTTATTAGAAAGTGACCAGTCATGGAGATAATCAATGTCCTTCTGCAGTCGCAGGATATCAGACTCCGAAACAATCTTACGCCAAATTTTAGTATCATCGGCATACAGTGACAGTTGTGTGCCTGGTGAAATCCCCACTGATATATCATCAATGAACATAATGAACAGCAATGGTCCCAAAATTGACCCTTGAGGTACACCAGACTGGGCGTTTTTCATAGAAGAAAACTTGCCACTTATCAAGACCTGTTGTTGCCTGTCTCTTAGATAATCAGTGATGAATTTCAGTAGCCTCCCATCAATACCAAATTTGCTCTTTAGCTTAAATAATATAAGATCATGGTTAACCGAGTCAAATGCTTTGGCAAAATCAAAGTAGACTACATCTGTTCTCATATTTTCATTCAGTGAGAGCGCTAGGCTGTCGCACAGTCCTACAAGATTAGTTGCACAAGATCTCTCAGCTCGGAAACCATGCTGTTTGTCATTGATCATGCCATTAGTAAGTGCCAATAACTCATCGCTTATTATGCGTTCAAGAACTTTTGTGATTAAGCATGTAAGAGAAATTGGCCTATAATTTGAAACCTCATGTTTATCCCCTTTCTTGAATATTGGTACAATGTGCCCCAGTTTCCACTCCCTTGGTAGTGTCCCAATGTTGTAGCATGAATGAAAAAGTATTGATATAGGGTATGCGAGCCCAACCGCACAGTTTTTCAAAAGTTTCCCATGGATACCATCAGGTCCATAAGCTTTATTAGCATTAATATTGGAAAGGATTTTGCTAACCCTTCTGTGGTCAAATTCAATATCAAAGCGCCAATCATTAGAGTAATCTATATCTATGTCATAAGTTGATGCCTCAGAGAACTGCTCGAAGAAAAAGTCATTAAATAGGTTGGCCTGGTCTTCAGGGCAGTTGCGGACAGTGCTGAGCAAGGCCTTTATCTCTCCGACGAGCGGGATCATCAACAACCTCGTTAAACGCTGTTTTAGTACATATAAACAGTAATCTGATCAAGAAATCAATTTTATCTTCTTTAAAAGTCTAGAACACACGTACATGCACCTCCTTCAGTCTTTGAACCCGACTTTATCCTTTCGGTGGCTCCTAAACGCGCTGCTTTCCCTAGCAAGAAACATGAGCCCCTTTATCGGACTTTCCATCTCAGACGATGGAGGCATCTAGACTAGATAGCTAGATGTGAGGAGGAAATATTATAGATAACCCCGAAATGAAAGTGAATGCGAAGATTCTATTAGTCGATGTTAGAGTGGACGCCAATGTTCCTTCTAACATAACAGTCATACTGTATTAAGTTCTCACTATAGGATTAAAATCCATAATAGTTTTAGCTGCTTTTATATGAATTACAGCGTACAGAGATACGATATAGGAGATTATCGTGCCTGAAATTAACTCCAATTTATTGTTTATATTTCACTTGATGCTTGGTAATTGGGGTCGATCATATTAGGTTATTGGGGACGAAATGAGAGTGTCCACTCTGTGTAAAACAAAATGCTTCATGCATTCATAATCATATTGCATATAAAGTTTCCGGTGATTGCTCCAAAGACTCTTTTGTATTTCCGCCAGATGTGAGTGCAGTATTTGATACTCTATCTCGAATTCATTCATTTTCCCCCTGATAAGTGCTTTTCTGAATGATTCAGTGCTAATTGATTCAATTAATACTTTCGTATACGGTTTGACCAAACATACCTTACAGATCTGAACCAATAAAAACATGCGACTCCCTCTAGGCTAGATTTTGCAGAGTATTTCAGTCCAATAAGAACCTTTGTAGAAACAGAAGTGGAGATTGATGGATATTTTCAGCTCCTGCGCTATCTGCTTCTCATCCCTCTGTTTCAAAAGTTACTATGATGAATGTTTAATTAAATAACTAAATTTAATATATCAATTCATATTCTACTGCTTCTGATTTGTGTACTGTGGTTTAACTCTGGAATACGTTAAGACATTTTTTCTTAAGAGAAGTTTTTCTCGTTTTCTCCAGATCCTCAGTTAACTGTTGAATCGTTTGTTTGAAATTATCTCCATTTTAAGGGGGTTAGATTGAAGCTTAAGGATTTCAACGTTAGATAAGGTCGAAACACTAAATAATAATTAATATACATTATACAATACGATTATAACTATGGTGGAGGATTAAACTTCAGTTAAGTAACTTATCCAGTTCTTACTAAGTCTTCCTTTCACCTTCAATTGGTACATGCTATCATATTTTTGCTCATCCACACATGAGCATTGCAGGCGTACATCACAACATTACTCGTTAAAAGATATCTTTTGGCTACTATTCTCGTTGCTTTACCCTATGGTTAAAAAATAATAAGTTATGAAGAATTTATAACTTATTCAAAGTATTCTCTGTTTTTAAAAGATTATTGTGATATTGAATATAATATAACTGTGGTGAAGCAGTAAACTTCAATAAAGTAACTTTTACAGTTCTTGTTAAGTCTTCGTTTCACCTTCAATTGGTACATGCTATCATATCTTGGCTCCTTCACATCTGCCCTGAATTTCTTAAATATTTAATCACGATCCTTTAAATTGAAGCTCCCTTTTCCTTGGCCCAAATCCCATGCTGAAGTTCGCATTATAATAGGCTGTAACACACGAGTATGAAGTGCTAAATGTCTTATTATCCGAACGACGGCAGTTCCAACCATTAAAAAATGTGTACCTTGCTCCTTGCTCGTAGTTACCTTACTTTACAGATGATGGTAACCTAACCCAGTCACTACATTTACATGTTGCTTTTTATTGTTTCCCTCTATCTCATCATAAGACGGGTTCTAGATCCATACTACTCCCCCCTACTACCCTCCCATATTATTGCTGTAACTCTCGTGTTATAGCGTTTCTTGATTCCTGTTTAACGAACATATTTATTTAAAATAATTTATGATATCGAAATTTATTTTCTTATCCTGATACTTTTGTGTACGCTAACTCACACGTGGTGTCTTCTTATTCGATCATGTCTCGAAATACATTCAGCAATGTTGAGCCTGATGTTGAGCCTGATTTGGTTTGGGTATTAAGTATTAACAAGTTCCTTCAATGGAACTTCTACGTTAGGAAATATGTTCAGTTTTAGAATATGTTTTATGGAGAATGAAATCGCTTTGTTTAAGATATTTCGTTACAAGCTTCATAATGTCAAACTGAACGAGATATGAAATTGTATTATTACAATATTTGCAATACGCTCTAGGCAATAATCCAAGAACTGCAAGTTTTTGAGGCTCTAGTCGTGTCATCAGATTTATAAGCAACGACGACAGATCGTCTGTGAACTTTTTTACCTTGAGTTCAGGAACAAGGAGTTTCTCGACATGTGAATCATTTGTCCCAACCATGACCACACAAGTACCAAAGTAACCTTTTGCTCTTGAAGACAGCTCATTCAATTGATTATTCAATCCCTTCATACTGTAGCCACCAAATGCCCGAGTGTAGCAGGTAAATAATATTCCGATGAATGATAAGATTAATAGATTCGTTCCAAATGGTAAGATAAGATAAGATATGTATTACTATTACATACTAAACCTATGAAAATATGTTGTAAAACAGTGGCCAAAACAGACGCGTACTACATAATGATAAGAAAGACAATATTAATGATTATTACACTATTACATTATTACAACACTGTGCCCTTCTTAAGAAGGAACCGGTTTCACTGTTATCATTATATAGATAAGACTAGATGAGAACCAGTTCTCACTGTTATCTTGGAACTCAGTTACCTCCAGTGTTAAGATAGTCATTTGGTTTTTTTATGTGACATATTGTACTTGTTTATTTAGGTGTCTTGGAAAAATATGAGATTATCTTTAATAATTAATACATTAACACGACAATAGATAAATAAGTATATGTCATATATTGGAGATCGAGCTGTCCGTTTTGCTCTCCGTCGAGCTGACACAGCAAGGCTGAATTAGAAGAAGTAAGGGTTGGAGTTAGCATTAAATTCAGAAATTTTGTCAAGATGTTCACGCAATCGGTAATTCCCGACTCTCAGATTACATTCCCAAAATTTTAACGCAAAATAAGATTTAGATCAACATCTAGATTTTAAAATAGTAACATAAAGTTTTTATTCTCTGACTCTGCATTCCTAGACGAATGGTAGTTCTACTAATTAAACCACACTTTCCACATCCAACTCTCTAAGTTCCATTATAAAAGTACCCGCAAGTGTGACGGGATCCTGAATATTTACGAGCTCCTAACCCCCCTAATTACTCCTCTATCCTCAATAACAAGGGTCCTCTTCTCTCTCTCCTCTCCTGTGTATAATGACCGAGATCTGGTGACTCAGTGCTGTCCTGTAGTTGCTTAGAGATTCGCTCAGCTCCTTTTGTTTGCCTCATAAATTTATTCAGGGTTGGTATTAAAGCAGGGTAGGTGTTCAATTATCTCTGGCCCTTTGTCTGGTATGCACCCCACCATTTGTGGTGTATGCAGTGTCACCTAGCGAGTGTTCGGAATGTAACCTGTTTCGTTACCCCGCGGCATTGCTCCCTTCCCCGTCATTATGAAACTTGTTCTCATTTCGGGGTGGTTAATTACTAATTACCTCATTAGTCAAACCAAGCTTATTCGAGATGGCTTGGCATCGTCACTTCAGTACTCTTCCTGATTCGTATCTTGTTGTTGATTATCTCGTTGCTCCTTAAATAATAACCTAATATGACGGCATCGTATTAATAGTTATTAGTTTACTATAAAAGTCGGTATTAAACCTTGTCACACACATAGTTTAGTTCCCGCCCAAAGTGCTGTTAATCTAAGATTCCCAGCAGCAACTCAGCCCACGTGACTACTACTAAACCACTTAGTGGATTATATAACCATTTATACCCTCGTCCCGGACGGGAGGGGACAATTGCTGTCCCTTTAGGTGCTCTCTTTCTATGGTATTATGTCTGGTGTACATGCAACCTAAGGGCCTCTCACTTCCGGGAAGAAAGACTCTTAATGTTTAAATTCTCCTGTAACC
Organism: Bolinopsis microptera; assembly: GCF_026151205.1. Lineage (NCBI taxonomy): Eukaryota > Metazoa > Ctenophora > Tentaculata > Lobata > Bolinopsidae > Bolinopsis > Bolinopsis microptera. The sequence continues at coordinate 4,063,042 of NC_087078.1, read as the reverse complement.
TTGCTATGCGAGTTGTGGTACATTTAATTATTTAGCTTGTATATAGTTGGGAGATTATTGCCTCCTCTAACTCTAATGATTCTCTTTGTTGTGTATGTAATACAGCTTGACATTCTGAGTTTTCTGACGTTGAAACGAGTATGTTTGTTCCACCTACCTATGTTGAGCTTCGCTTTTTATTTTGTATTTATAATTAGAGACGTCTTTTGTTTGCTGATATTTTTAGTGTAAACAACAATAGCAAACTTTCTACAGCTATTGTTTTTTGATCCCATGAACAGTGTTCATTGAACACGCATTTAAATTAAAGAATAAACTTGTAGTTGTAGGAGAGCGTTAGGGTCCACAAGATAGTTACAGCATCTTGTAAATATGTTTCTGGCCCATATGTTTCTTGCTCATATGTTTCTGACCATGCCAATCGTTGAATCATTTCTTTGTAAAGTTGTAATTGCTCTTCAAATTGAGTTTTTGTCCCTAAATTCTCAATTCTCATCCCACCAATATTATAGCGGAGGGTGGTTATCAAAGCTCTTCACAGAAGATCTTCGCTAAACCTGTCTAGGCCTGCATGGCCGACGATGACTACGGATCCTCCTCCTACCACACCTCCTCCTTTCTCTCTCAGTTCCGGGGTTCCGCCAAACTCTCCACTAAACAGTACTTCCTGTTATGGTGTCGGTACGACGTGCAAAGGAACGGGTATCTGACCCGCAAAGAACTGGAGATGTTCCTGGCTGAGTTGCTGATGGTGACCGGGGACATCCACTTCTCCCGAGAGGACCTGAGTCAGATGACAGAGGGTGTCCTCACTCAGTTTGACAATAACAACAGTGACTGTTTGGAAATGTGGGAACTGACGGAGATAATTCCAGTTGAGGAGAACCTGCTCTTTAAGTTCAGAACTCAGACAGCCATCACAGGACCTCAGTTCACAGCAACCTGGAGGAAATACGATCCCTTTCGAGCTGGTTTGATGGAAGCATGTGACATACACGACTTTATGCTTGATATAATCGGTACAGTCTGTGACATGCAACAAATCACACGATCAAAGCTAACAGAACTCACCCGGAATGTGGTGGAGATCCTCGACCTCAGGGTCGGCTCCAAAGTTAGAATGGCAGACATGGCCTTTCTGCTCAACGTCGACTCTACCTTCATGAACTGCATCAAAAACGGTGACAGACTCTCAAGATCAGAATTTGGGGAGTTTTTCGACCACTATGATGCGGATATGAACGGTTTCATCGAGGGGAACGAGCTGATGTTACTTATGGGAGATCTGATGTCCAGATTTGGGATTGATCTGAACGCGACAACGCTAGCAGACACTTTGGGGAACGTACTGGACAGTTGCGATGTTGATGGAGATGGGAAGATTAATAAGGAGGAGTTGGCTCTTCTCTTCTCTCATATTGACCCGGAGTCTTACATCTGGGGTAAGTTTATTATGTTAATATTGTTTTTTAATGGTTTTAAAAGGTAAGTGATCTGAAATTGTCAATTACCTTTTGGTTAGCAATGCGATCTTTTAAACCTATATTCGACTTTCTCTTCGAAATCGATAGATGTTATTATAATACAATGTTTAAAATTATACATAGAAATTTGCTTTTTTAAGTATGTAAATGTAAATCACAAGATCTTTATTGAATATATGCAATACATATAAACTTATACATTATACATGTATATCTTTAAGGTTATACTAATTTACATACATGGAAAATATTTGTCCCATTGTCATGACGTACAACTATTGTACTAGCTATTGTACTAGCTATTGTATCTATCACAACTAACATGGCCCTTGGGAGGGCTTGTTAAGACTGTTCGTCAGTTTATCACCTCTACATTTAACTATAAATATAACTATTTGTTGGTCATGTTTTCCTTAGAGATCACTCTTTTCTTCTTGGAAATATGCATTGACAAACAATCGCACCTGTTAGATATTCTTCACATGCATGTTATTGAGTAAACATGTATCCTTATTCAAATTGTGCTGGAGCCTAAACTAGAGTTTTCTCAAAATCATTAGACACAATAGAATTTCAGCTTAGATAATTGTAGACTCAAATACATTCTATACCTGAATAATCTATAATATAAAGTTTTTCATCAGTGCTGAGGTCAGATTTGAATTCTGTCCTTTGTTCACTCTCCTTAACGTAAGTATACCCCTTTGCTCAATATCGTCGAGGTATTCTCTGAACTCTGTGATTCGTGTGTATCAAACGGAAGGTTCAAAGGCTCGATACTAAAGTGGATCCTGGGTTTTCAGTGTTCAATTCAGTGTGAACACTAGGCTACTAGAAGTAGCAGTATCCTTGTGGTGTTTGGAAGACATCTTCAACCGTTTTGTTGAGGAGGTCCTGATAGAATTTGACAAGATAATATAGTTCGGACATTTTCGTGCTACTGTTTATTATCTAGTCTATAGTCTAAATAGATAAATATGAAGTCAATGTCAGCAGCTTGTGTTTCACAAATGAACGAAAATCTATCCTCTAGCTCTTGGCTTTAAGTCTTTCGAGACACTCTCTCGCGAAATTAATCTGCTTGAGCTTCTGATGTGTTCATCAGTAGCAAATATTTACGTTTCAGGACAAACGCTGATATTTGTGTGTAAAAGTTTTTGTATTCGAATTCTATTACTATCGTTGATTTCTGCGTTCTCTTTTGCAGTTACAAATTGTTCGGGAGTCTTAGACTACATCGCTGGTAGCCCTTAGTTATATTAATAACGCTCCCTCTCTTTTTCTAACTGTACGTCCAAATATCACGTTTCCTGAATATGACTTTAGGTAAAAATAAAACTTTATCCCAATTATAAACCTCTTGGTAAGATACTGTTGGAAATGTTGAAGGCTTCGTAGCATACACACAGTCATTTTCTGGCTCATCAAATTCATTATCACTGCTGTCGCGATGCCAATTCGCTTTTGCAAAGCATCGTCTTTGTCGTTTACTTTCCGGAGGAGTGTAGACAGTAGCTTGTAGGTTACCGATGCTCGATCGCATAACTCCTCGGCTATCAGCTGAGGAGTCACCATCTCAATCTTTAGTTGTAACTTGTTACTGTGAGGTTGGTTATCGACCCGTTCTCGTGGAACGACTCCACAGGATTGATAACATCGTAAACAATTCTTTGTGATCTTACATTCAATAATCAATAACAACACGATCGAATAAGCTAATTTTTCATTAGAACGCATACCGTGAGGAGTGTCATGAGGGTGTGAAAGTTCCCGTCGTACTCAATGAAACAAGAAATTTCAATGAAACAAGAAATTTAATTTTAGCACATTTTACAGAATAAAAGATGTAAAACAATTCATAAAATATAATGCCCATTTGGTGTATGACTTTTTGTCCTTGACTGCTTGTTTGGTTTTGGAAGGACAGGTAACTAACGGGGCAAGGAATGCGCGTGCCTGGGAGCTTTTGCACACACCAAAACGCTAGTTCAGTTAAGTTTTTAGAGACAAGGCTCACATTAGGACTATACGAAAAATTGTTAGCAGACATTAGGGGTTCTGTTTAAAGTTTTTACTATATAGGTTGCAGTCTTGTTGTGACAAAAAGTCTACACTAAAATGCTTGATTTTATATTGTGTAGTTCAAGGATTAAAAATGCACCTTCAAGGTTGATATTGGAGAGCAGGCGAAAGATTATGGCTTAAATTTATCAATGGTTATAATAAGCTATAAATATTTTAAACTATACAATGCTAATTAAAAATTTCTTTATACTTCATTCTCAAATTAAAATTTAAAAATTCAAAAATATACATTCATTTTATTAAAACTTTCTCACACATACTTTACTCACAGGACAAGACTTGGAAAACAGTAGTCTAGGGTAATTTAATTTAGATGTGTGTGACCAGCCAGTTATAATGTTGGCTGGTCACACACATCTAAAGCTGGTGTACTGGGTTGTTGACACTTGCCATGGCAATCTTGGCATTCTGGACTTTCTCTTGAGTCATCTGGTCGCCAAAAAACCATGTGATCTGAAGCTTGTTAAAATTGGAATTATCATTCTTTTTAGAAATGTGGATGCCCTCAAAATGGTAACTAAAGACGTATCTAGTTTTAATTACCAAGTCGAGTCCGTTCGATTTCTGTTTCCTCTTTTGTCTGTATACGTGTCAGATCTACGATACGTCTCTTCTTTTTGCCAAAGCAAAGACCGGCCTTTGTCCTCGGGGATGTGGCAGTAAATGGATAACTTAATAGTTTACCTTATCTTCATAATGTTATAAGGATCATGAATATTACATATGCGTAAGCAGTTGGTCGTAAATATAGATACTAATAATAATATTTACGCATTATTCGTCTTCATTTTAAATTTTTTTTTCCTATTAGGGGGTGTCGGCGCCCGGGTTTGTGTTTGTATCTCCTTACTCCTTTATATTAATAGACGTTTAAATATTATGCGAAACTTCCCGATTGTGGCATCAAGGGTTGTGATTCTTTTTTCCAGTTTTTTCACTGACTGGAGTATGTGGACATAAAGCCCTCCTAGGAGCAATAGCACTTCTTTGTCTTTTAGTTGGTCCGCAATGTCCTGGAGTGGTGATATTGATATTCGATTTCTTTTAATCATTCTTCGCAATGAAACCACTACAAACATAATCTATCAGCAAACCATTTGTTGTACACGGTACGTGACTAGGACTCTAGTATTTGTATCTTTGTTTTCAGTGGATGTTTCGTTCATAAAAAATACTAAGTCAGCGTATTTCCTGTTCGAATTCCACCTTGAACTTACGTACTGTTTTACTGCCGTCCCAATGGACATGTCCATAGTGTTTAAATCTACTCTGCGTGTACCGTTCATAATTGCGCAAGGATCCATCACGTCTGGAATTTTACAAATATTTAAAAGTAAAACAATATCCTGATCAGTCTCAAAAGTTATATCCCGAGGTGTCGGCGCCCGGGTTTGTGTTTGTATCTCCTTACTCCTATAATAGACGTTTACATATTATGTGAAACTTCCCGATTGTGGCATCAAGGGTCGTGATTCTTTTTTCCAGCCTTTTCACTGACTGGAGTATATGGCCATAAAGCCCTCCTAGGAGCAATAGCACTAGGATAAAAATCTGTCAAGCATCATTTTTGGATTTGTGATTGAATAGACGTTTACATATTACGTCAAACTTCCCTATGGTGACATCAAGTCTTTTCTCCATTCTCTTCGCTGACTGGAGTAGGTGAGCTGGGGACTTCTGGCACTCTGATCACTGTTATGAAGCTCTTTTATGAGCTAGTATTCTGAGCTAGGAGGCCCACCACCTATAAATCTCGACTTCACCACCATCGGTTGATAGTGGTGCTGTGGATAGGTATACCTTGATGTATGCATTTCCGTTTTTGCTTTGTTTGGAGGTTGGGGCTGGTGAGGTCGATGGTTTGGAGGTTGGAGGTGGTTGGATGGTTTGGGGGTTGATGGCCATCAAACCCGATAGCTCAATCTAGTTTTCTCTTTCGATAACCACAGCGCGACAGAGGGAGTTGAGCTGAGAAATGCAAAACATGAGTGATTAAAGCAACGCATCACTTCAATTTCATGTTGATTTAATTATCTATGAGTGTAATTTAGTTTTTTCCCTGTTTGATCAAGACATCTTGCAACTTAGAAGAAGTATAGCAAATTAACCTGAACTTCTAAAATTATTGATATCGTATTAAATCTCACAGCCCACCTCTAGATTTGAGGTGGGCTGTGAGCTCCACCATTGGTAAATATCCACCTCTCCCCCGTCAGTTGTTAATGCTGCTGTGGATAGTATTAGGTATACCTCGATGTATCCATTTCCGTTTTTGCTTAACTTTTCGTTGCTACACCCCATATGCATATAGGTCGCTAGACCCAAGATTCTTCCTTTCATTCTGAATATAAGTGAATTATGGAGTTGTTCTTTAGTTGTTATATATTAATGATAATAAATTAATAATAATAAATTAATAAAATCTACGTGATCTTTAAGGGACATAGATTCGTTTAAAATGACGAATATCATTTAGCCCAGTGTTTCTAAAATTAGATTTAATTAATGTTTCTACAATTAATGATTAAACTCCAATACAAGACCACAAATTTATACTATCTATAAAGTATTATAAATGTAACACTCATCAGTTTATAATAACAATACAATTTGTATCTCCAGTTTGGCTTTCTAACCATGTAAACGTTAGCAAAGCTTTACAGCTTATCAGTCGAAATTTATGCTTCTTATTCCGGAGTAGAAGTCCTCACTAGGATTACTTTGTGAAATAAGCTGAAACAGTGATTAGCAAATAATTCAGCATACGATAAACCCTAAAATATTGTTTAGCATCAGTGCTACAGTAGCTAAGTAGCTGTATTATATATGTGGACGTAATTCGGTAATTTTTCTCTCAAGATTAATAATTACTAATTACTAATGAGAGATAAGTATACTAATTGATAATTTAATTAGTAAACTTTATCCTCCTCTTAAAGCTCTTCTGAGTTTCCTGAAAAATTTGTATATGTAACGTACTCTGGTTGCTTCTGAGATACTATAAATACACGTCCACCATGGCGGCACAGCTGATTCCTCACCAAAGCGTAACAAGAACCATGTTTCTGTACATCTCGCGCACGTCCAAATCTTTATCGTGTATATAATATACGGTAACCAATCTTTGTCTTTTGGATTGGAGGGTCAGGCTTTTAAAATACTTTTGATCATTTTTACGTGGCTACCACCAATTAAATTGTGTATTTATGTGTTAAAAACTTCCCAAATCGAATATATACATAAAATATAATCTAAGCTGGTAGACGTGTCACTGACTCTCGTCACCACTTAATGTTAGAGAACCAAGTCCAATATAGTATGATGATTGTCTCTCCGTGCATTTCTTATCTCCATATTGCGTCGAGATAATCCCTGAACACATACTGACATGCTGGCGAAACAGTCTGCGTTCTATCTTGGAGGACACTGAGCTGGTCGATGACAGACACAAGAAGTTCTTGTGTGTTCACGAAGGAATTGGTCAGTCCCTGATCATCCTGGAACGATAAAGAGCAGCGCTTCAAGATCCACGTTAGGCCACGAAGAAAGTGTACCGACATCAAGATGTCACTTCTTAGCATGTTGTTTAGATGTCCCAGTGCTTTTGCCTGTGTATCTTGGTTAGTGTGGTTGGCAGCTATCTCACAGAGTGCCGCCTCATAAATGCTAAAATTCTTGATATAGTCATCTAAAAGATCAGCACCATTAGCCGCAAACTTAAGGTCTTTTAGGGTTTTGGGCGAATAGAGCCTCTTGCACATAGCCTGGGCAGCAGGCAGCAGGTATTCGTACACTTCCAAACCCCGGAAAAAAACCGATATATCATGCACTAGGGTTTGCATTATCGGTCCAAAAGTTTTTATCGCCGATAACCGATAATAATTTTTCAATTATCGGGGGGGGGGGGGGGGGGGGGGGGGTCCAAGGGGAACTTTGGGGAACTTTGGGAAAGTCCCCCAAGATTTCTGAAGTTCCCCAAAAAAAAGTTCCCCAAAACTCCCCAAAGTTCCCCAAAATTCCCCAAAATTATTCAAAATTATTTAAAATTATTCAAAATTATTCAAAATTATTCAAAAGTTCTCTAATATACATTAATACCCATTAATGTTAACATGTGTGTTATTATAAGGTATAATCTTAACTTACTTGTTGATACTTGCAGCATGATAATTTGTTTGGCATTATAATTTTTTTGGGGAACTTTGGGGAACTTTGGGGAATTTTGGGGAACTTTCTGAAGTTCCCCAAAAAAAAGTTCCCCAAAATTCCCCAAAATTATTTGTTTCATTGATAATTTTTTGGGGAACTTTGGGAAAGTCCCCCAGGTTTCCTGAAGTTCCCCAAAAAAAAGTTCCCCAAAACTCCCCAAAGTTCCCCTTGGACCCCCCCCCCCCCCTATCGGCGATAACGATAATTATCGGCGATAAAATTTGGTCAGAACAATTAGCTTATTTTTCATCGATTCAGTGGCTTAATTAATCATACGTTCATGATTTATAACTTCCGTGATTGAGGGGCATGAATTCCCGAGATATCGTACACAAATTGTTTTGTTTGTTTGAAAGACCACGTGGGCCACCCATAAGGGCTTTGAAACCGGTTTATTTAATACAATATAATATAAACGTAAACTGCAATAATATCATAAAATTCCTGTCGATCCTAACTCAAATAATATAAACTGTTGTTAAAATAATAATACCCCGTGTCACATTATTAAAATATATGATATAATTGTATATAATTGTAAACGCGTAATTTCAAAATAGTCAATTAATCGAAAGTGAAGTGGTAATAACAATCTCCCCCTATGACTCCATGATGGATATTAATCGTCATATATCTCCGGCAATTAAGGCCACTCCATTCGTCGAAAGTAAGAGAAAACCGAACTCCGTCTTTTTTCAACTTAACTAAATCCTGTTTAACTTCATCTTTAGCAGCTTCGTAGAATTCAGATACTTTACCACGAATAGTGTTAGGAGAGCTATATGAGCGACAAGTTTCTTCTCCCGCATGGCATCTCTGATGAAACTGCTGGTTGCAATTTGATTAAAAGAAAGTCTGTCCACAGCCGCTAAACGGCTATACATTTCGGCTTGAGTTTTCTTTTCGATGTAAGATACTATTAGGGACTAATTTTTTTGGTCGCTTGACTTTGGGGGATGCCGAAGATTTATCATTATTAGCAGCTGCATTTTCTATACCGTGTTTAACTCTCAAGTGGTACCAAAGACTAGTGTAAGACCTTTTGGCTGTTGTGCTGAGAAAAGACTTGTCACATTGCATGCAGGCCACGTTGTCCCCCTCTTTTCTGAAATGTTTCCAGATCTCGTTGGTTGACATATCAAGATTAATTAGTTTTCCGAGACACAACAGAAAACAGATAACAACTGATACGTGTAACGTAATCAATCAACGATTTAAGCAAATGAGCGACCCAGGCAAGTTAATCATCGGCATTTCTCAGGGGAGGGGCGTGGAGTGTGGACTGTGCAGGAGTGTATTGTATGGTTATGGTGTGTACTGTGTCGGGTTCAAATTATTACCTTATACGGTTGTAACTGAATTGATAGCTTGAAGTGAACAGCTTATCTGTAATAGGGTGGGGCGAAACTACGGGATACTTATTACAGATTTACCGTTTAAACTTTAATTCCGTTGGATTCAAATATGCAACTATCCCATGAAATATGAATACTTTTACATAGTACATACCTTGTTTCACCAATATCTTATGATCAATCTAGTGAAAATGGGAGGTAAGAATCTGCGAGTTAGCTGTAAAGTCTCGAAAATTCCGAAATTATTTTTGAAAAGAAATTTCTGAAATTATCGGTTTATCGGTCAGAAATTATCGCCGATAACCGATAACGATTTTACTACGAATTATCGCCTATAATTTTATCGCCGATATTATCGATTGCAAACCCTATCATGCACGTGATTCTTTACGGTCTGGACATCCAGAAATCCTTTTAAGCACCTCTTTAGAACCAAGTCGAGGAGATGCGAGGGGTCCCAGACTTGCATCTTTGTGACCTTTGTGTTATTAACTACCGCAGGAGGAGTGTCCAGTTGCTGGAAGATGGCTTCCACAACCTGCGAAGATGTTTAATAAAATCAAGCTTTTGATTTTAATGTATTATGTTAGTATTATTATAGGAATGATCGATCACACATAAAACTAAAAGTTGGACGGATACTTTTTGTTTGCTTTTAAATAACACTTTACATTACACATACATTTATACTGATCCCAAATCGAATATATACATAAAATATAATCTAAGCTGGTAGACTTGTAACAGATTCTCGTCACCACTTAATATTAGAGTACCAATATAGTACGTAATGACATCTCTCTGCTCGATGATCATTATTTCTCTCCGTGCAGTTCTTGCTGCGACGCGAGACAACTATAGGGTTCCACAACCAGGAGGAACGTATGCTCGACGAGATATTTCGTTGAAATAGTCCCAGAAAGCGCTTCAAGATCCACGTTAGGCCACGAAGAAAGTGTACCGACATCAAGATGTCACTTCTTAGCATGTTGTTTGGATGTCCCAGTGCTTTTGCCTGTGTATATTGGTTAGTGTAGTTGGCAGCTATCTCGACGAGATATTGCGTTGAGATAATCCCGGAAAGCGTATTGACATGCAGGCTGACAAAAATAACATTATGTTATGGCAAGGTTGCGGACTGTGTACAAGTGCTGGTGGTTTAAATTCTTGTGATGGTGGATTTAGCTCGAACAATGCTGGTGGAGAAGAATCTTGTCCTGGCGGCAGTGACTGCATCTTGAATTATACTGAGCAAGTCAATGACAAAGAAAAGAAGCTCTTGCGTGTTGACAAATGAATTTTACAGTCCCTGATCATTCTGAAATGATAAAGAGCAGCGCTTCAACTATGGGGGTTTTGTTGCTAAGAAACACTATTTGTACTACCTGGATTCGACAATTACTGGTACAAGGACGGTACATAAATAAATATTAAATAGGCTGACTAGGGGCCATTTAATTCTCCCTCTATCGACAGGAAATTAATAATAATAAAAATAGTTTTCAAATGCTCAGTAAAGAGCGTCAAATAAAATTAATTGTAAGCTTAGCGAACCTTTTTCTTTTTCTGAAAATCTTTAAGTATCTTGAATACTCAGTTAACCACCACTATCTGATCTATCAAGTATTCATCCTGATCCTCCCCCGACGACCGACAAGTCATGCATTCTCTGCCCGGGAAGTTTTTTCTTTTGCAAATCTTTCAAGATTTTTAAGATAAGTGTTACTAAAACTTGTGTCTGTTTTAAAAGGTCCTCCTCCTGTGAAAATTCCTCCACTGTTCCTAATAGGAAGTTGTTTAAGAGTCAAATTCTATGATCGTAAAATGTCTTTCCGATAAAACATGAAATTGCAGACGCTGGCATTCATTATTATATGTAAAATATGTAAATGGTAAATCGCCAAAGTGTGAGTTTTAAAGGCGATTCTTTCTTCTTTTTTGGAGGTCTTCGAGAATTTTAAAGACTAGTGTTACCACTACTTCCGTTTCTTTTATAATGTCATTATTTTGGGACAAGTCCTCCACTATTCCTAATAGGAAGTTGTTTAAGCGTCAAATTCTATGATTATAAATGTCTTTCCGATGAAACATGAAATTGCAGACGCTGGCATTCATTATGTTAAATATGTAAATGGTAGATCGCCAAAGTGTGAGTTGAGGCGAACATTTTCATTCTTCTGTACATCCTTAAGTATCTTAAAGACAAGAGTAACTACCACTCTCGTCTGGAACAAAAGGTTCAAAAGAGGAATTAGTTAGAGAGAAGAGATGATGCCGGTAAATGAACTTTTCACTTCTTACAACACACGGCCAGGTCTTTCTCCAGGAAATTTAAGTGAGATGAATGCACTCGACAGCGAGACTTCCGACGTCTGTAACACGAATAAATGTTGCAGCACTATAGTTTAGAGTGGTAAGATATTTTAACATACTTTTGTATCTACCTGAGCGATTTGCGTGTTATATTATTTTAAATGTACAAGTTAATTACAACTTAACCTTCCTGGGTAATTGAACTTATTTTAATTCTCCAAGAAACTTCTAGACTGTATCCTAGTTCCACTAGATTATGCGGAAACTCCATTACCACCTCAGTGTTACCTTTAACCAGATACCACAGTCAGCAGGTGGCTGAATAAGGGGTGGTGGTGTGCTCCATTACCACCTCAGTGTTACCTTTAACCAGATACCAGTCAGCAGGTGGCTGAATGGGAGGTGGTGGTGGCTTATTGACTTTATCATCAGCTACAGTGATATTATTGTAATCATTACCTTAAAAACAACCATAGAAAAACAGTATGAGATAGTCCCATAGAAAATTATTAATTGTCGAATTTTGGCGGCAACTCAATGGCCCTTAACACGACTGGAAGAACCTTATTTTCAAGTTAAGGTTGTTGAGTTTCGCATCTTTTACAAACGTATGAGGGTGGTAATCCATTCCTATCTTGATTAATGCTGTCACTACATCCCAATTCCCAACCCATGTAGTTATAGCTCTCATCATTATCTCGCTGAACCACTTCCCTGGTTGCTCCAGCAATTGGTGGCTACTTACGGTCCTCACTGAATATTAGTTTCTTAAACCTTTAACAACTACAGAATAAATAGTATGAGATGGTCTCGTAGAGAATTATTAATTGTAGAATTCTAAGCAAGTATAAACTTGTAAGAATGTCTTATAAAATAACAATGCTGCACTTCCTCGAGTGTAGCCTCTTTTCCCAAGCTTCGCTGCAGCTTTTCTTTCTCGAATAAATTTCGTTTTTGGGGAAAACTATTATTGAGTTATTTTTTAACTGATCTCCGCACTCAAGCGTCATCATTCTGACTGGCCGGGCGGGTCTTCTTATGGCCTCAATTCGGACTTTCGCCCCTCTTGGTTCTATTATTCTTTTGAGGGACCGCGGTGGTTCTTCGCCCTTGGCCACACGCCGTTGTCCAGACCCCAGCATGACTCCGAGCAATACCGAGGACAGGTAGAAATAGATTTTCCTACTCGACATGGACAGGTCGTTGAGCACCTCCTCTTTAGACGTGAAGTTTAGGTTGGTGTCCATTTGCTAATTGGTTAATGTTTTAGTTGCGATATGGGAACCAGCGATAACAATTTATATATAGTATAATCTAGTGTGATCTGTTATATAATTATGAAAATAGTCTTTTAACGACTGGTTTTTCTATAGTAAAAGAAGAAAAGTAAACAACGCTAACAATCAAGTGTTGTTGATGAAGTGTCCAAAAGACAGCAAAGCCAAAAGAATAACACATCGGATTCGTAAAATAAAGAGAGATTGTTATGAATTACCGAAAAGAAATAACCAAATACAGTAAAAAGAAAAAGAAAAAAAAAGAAAGAAAATAAGTCCGATGTGTTTAGTAAATATGCGTACAACAACAACAAGTACAATGCGTACAACAACAAGCGCGCAAAGGATAAAAAGAAAATAAATAGATTATAACAACGAAACGATTGAAGATACAAGAAAGAAAAATAAATATGAAAATGAAAGATGCATACAAAATTTTCCAGGACATTTCCAATTAAAATAAACCAAATTATTCTTTTCTACCAAGCAACGGTTCCGTCCATACTGGTAAAGGCGCTCACTGTCTGATTTTTAACCCCTGGTTCATGACAACCATAGTCACTTGGTCACATAATCCGATCATACCAAACACCACCGCCACATCTCCTTTACTTCATCTCCCTTCTCTCCCCAACAGGAGGACCCTTAAACTGTTAAGAGGTTCCTCCAGGTCTCACTGCCTCCCTCAGTTTGAATCTCAAATAGAAATGATTAAGAAAACAAGACGCCCCTCTGGGTCGCTGTCTTGTTACAGTCCAGCAGGTATTGAGTGTAACAACTCGCTGCTTCTGGAGTGATATGACTATTACAATTCCTTTTCTCGCTTTCGCCTCAAATTATCTGTAGTTTTAACAGTATTTGTGTATTTCAGAGATGAGCGCGAAGGAGGGTCTGCTACTTTGGTGTCAGAAGAAGACGGCGCCTTACAAGAACGTCAATGTTACTAACTTCCATACAAGGTCTGCTCACTCTGAACTGCTTTAAATTTAATGCCAATACAAATCTTTTTAAAATTATATTCACACTGACAAATTGTATATAACTGACATTTCATGACCCATTTTCACTGATTTGACCTCTATAATTCACCCCCAGTTTCAAGGACGGGTTAGCCTTCTGTGCTCTGATTCACCGACACAGACCGGACCTGATAGATTACAACCATCTCCGTAAGGACAATGCTGTGTACAATCTACAGTACGCTTTTGAGGTGGCGGAGAAGGAGCTGGATATCCCTATCATGTTGGACGCTAATGGTAAATTATAGTTGTTACAGTAGTAGTATTAGTAGCGGTACAGTAGTTGTAGTAGTTTCTGTGGCGAGTAGGTACAATGGCGACCGGCGCGGCTGTTACAGGGCTATTAGCCGGCTGTGACGCCCTCTAACAGCCGTTTAATACTAATAGCCGTAACAAAACACAACTAAGCGTAGGCTAATAGCCGATCGGCATTGTACCTATTTGCTTTTGTTGTAATATAGCAGTTGTTGTACTAATGCTGAACTTTTCTTTAATCAAGTCTATTTCAGTCGTCTAAGCTTAGAACCGTTTTCAAAAATAATTACAGATTAGTAAGAGTACAGAATTATAAAATAACACTCCCACTCCGTGCTACTATATAAAATATATATTATATATATACTCTGCAATATCACTCCCACTGTGCAGATATCGCCAGCACTATGAGACCAGACGAGCGCGCTATAATGACCTACGTTTCCTCGTACTACCACGCCTTCGCTAGCTCTCAGCAAGCTTCTCAAGCTGCAAACAGGATCTGTAAAGTACTCAATGTTAACCAGGAGAACGAGACTCTGATGGAGGAGTACGAGAGTCTGGCTTCAGGGGTAAGGAACTTAGTACAGCATTAACTAAACAAATGAGCTCTTCTTCCAAGGTGTTCTCTTTATTTCCCTTTCACACTGTATATACAGGGAGGGGGGGGGGGCAAAAGTCAGTACCCATACGTTGGGTGGGGGGTACCAATGGCATAAATGGCATAATGGAGAATTGGCCAATAAAAATTTCCATTTATGCCATAAAACGTATGCCATTTATGCCATTTTTGATATAATACATTTCTATTTTCTTTATTTGTCATATGAATCTTTAACGATCATTCCAAGCGTTATAAAGCATGAAAAATGTCTCTTATTCAAGTACTAATAATAATTTGCGAATTTAAAGTCAAATATGAAGACCTAAATTCATGGCATAAATGGAGAATTGGCCAATACAAATTTCCATTTATGCCATAAAACGTATGCCATTTATGCCATTTTATGCCATTGGTACCCCCCCCCCCCCCGTTGGGTCTTATACCACCGCCGTGTTTTCTATTAAGAGTACTGACTTTTTCCTTGATCTGTAAAATATTTCAGTTATTGGAGTGGATAGAACACATGATACCGTGGATTGATCAAATGAGGGAACAACGAGCCAGTAGTATTTCTGAAGTTAAAGCTAGACTTGAAGAGTTCCGAACTTACCGGTGAGTATAGTTGTTGCTTCCGTCTAGTAATGCTGGGGAATCTATATCGTCTTCCTTTTTAAATGTCACTGTACTTAGGATTAAAGGGTTTTGTTAGTATTCTTTGCCGTTATCTTCCGTTGTTCCGTTATAACATGTCGGTAGATAATATAGTATAATACTATGTAGATAACAGATATTTATATTACATTAGATAGTTCAGCTGTTCAGAGCTTGAAATATTGGATGCTAACTAAACTCTAAATAAACTTTAATTTTTCCTGAAAAGCTAAATTAACTCTAAACAGGTTTCCGAATGGGACATCAGGGTAATTATTTGTAAAAATCGTAAAATTGATTGTCTTTCGTACCTCTCCCTTGCCCAACACTTGATTCACAGTGCGTTCTTATGATTTGATATATTTACTAGTTCTACCCAACTATCACTTTACACCGCTCTCAGATCACATTTCTGAGCTTTAGATTATGGTGACATTCTTTAGCTAGATATAAAAAACATTGTCCCGAAAATATAATCTAGCACAGCAGCCACCAGCTGTTGAAAGAAAAGAAAACATACGTCTTACAATGATTGAACTATTTTCTTGAAATATTGGTTCAGATTTCAATGAACACTGATCACTTTATTTGAGCTGTCATTGACATTGTATACTGTAATATTATTAACACTGTAGTCATTGTAACACATTATAATATCCCAACATCAACTCTTTAAGCTGTAATCTAACGTTATCTCCAGATTGACTGTAAAGCCTCCTAAGACGGAAGAGAAGGGGAAACTGATAACAGACTACAACACACTGCAGACTAAGTTACGGCTCAGTAACAGACCTGCTTTCTTACCTTCTGAAGGAAAACTTATCAATGTGAGATTGCTAATAGTTTTACCTAAAATGTCATATTGTATTCCATTATACTTACCGTGGTCCGTGCTAACTTCAGTTTCAGTTAGTACCCAACTATTTGCTGTTTCCACTATCTAACCAGGTTGTGTGTTCAGGACATTGAGAGAGCCTGGGATAACTTGGAGACCACCGAGAGAGGCGTTGAACAACATCTCATGTCAGAACTCATCAGGTACGATACAGTTACTATCTTATTTCAACAACCACTATTTGGGGTTGTTGCTTGGTATTAACAATCGCTGTTTACGATAACAGTTCTTACTATTTATCTATTCCTTCTAGAATTAAAATTGTATGAAACCCATTACCCACACAGTACTTCTCCCTGATCACTACTGACTACTGGCTACTGACTACTGACCACTGACTACTGACAACTGACTACTGACCTATGTTCAGAATCTAACGTGGAAAGTGTTTTTAAAACCCAACAGAAGATCAAAGTGTTTTACTTTTTACTTAACGTGAGTGGTAATATATTATAAATATCTCCGGGATTTCGACGCGGGATCATATTATCACTCAGCCCGGCCCGCTGTTAGATAAACATCTCAAGGTGATATCATCCCGCCCCGGAAATTTGTATAAACCCGGCCCGCTTTTTAGTCGTAACTGATGTTTATCATTCAATTCTCCGACTTACAATAATCAATGATACTGCTGATTAGAACTCGATAATAGTAGAACAGTTAGACGCGCGATCACGTGGGCGCGTCACGTGCGTACCACGTGCCACCAATAGCATACGCCGAGTCTATACCACGTGACACGAAAGCGCACCACGTGATATGAAACATCGTAACCGTCCACTTCTTTTACACGCAAATTCCTGGGAACGTTGCCAAAGCAGCTAATTCTTGGAATTTCTCCAACGCGTGGCGTAAGAAGTTGGCGACTAGCCAGCTACCCTTGTCCGTACCCTAAAAATAGTATTGTTTTGCTTGCTCTCCTTCCGGTATAACTTCAATTGTGCTACTTAATCTTAATTTACTACTGTTAGTAAGTTATCGTATCACTTGTTATCACCATCACAAATAGAAATGAAAATATTACTAAAATCAGACCCGTATTCCGAAATAAAAACTATTTTATCACTCTCTTCTAAAGTATAAATCCCTTGTCGAAATCGCCGGAGATAATTATAATCCATAAACACTTCACGCTCAGGGCTAAATAAATGTAATCCCTCAGCTGGTGCTTCGGGATTACATATTAACACAAAACTCGTGCGCTGCGCGCACTCGTATGTGTTTATCAGATCATCCCGCTAGCGCGGGATGATCTGTTATATAAACCCTTTGCGTGGCGGGTTTATGTTATTATGTATAACAATATACAGTCCGTGCCAAGTTTGTGCACTTTTCCGGGTTGCTCTTCAAAAGATGGACTTAGTAGATTAAAAAACTATAATTTACAGGACAATTAGGGTGTGTCCCTTAAACTTGTAGATATTTTTGTGAACAGTGTTATTACCAAGGTTACTGTACACCGGTACACGAGTACGCCGAGTGGGGTACACACAATATTTAACCTCAACCTTCAGAAAATTTAAATAGGCTAGAGTACTAACCCAGTACATAATGTCATTGCAACCTCGCCCTGTCAGACTGCACCCTATCCCTTGAAACTAAGCCACACAGCCATGATGCTGACTAAGTTGTCCCACTTCTCACATCGGTCAAGAGGAAGGCTGAAAACAAACCCTGCCGCTGACTTAGAAGTCCTTGCAGTTTCTTAAACAGAAGTGAATCAGATGCTCCCAACTATCGAGTTCCTCGTTTGAGTTTTTCAGCGAAGTAGAGCTACAGCCTCCCGATCTACCCTATGAATGAGCACTATGAAATGATCTTACACTTCAGCTTTTGATTCATTTCTATCCCAGTCGTGAACTGAACAGAACTACCCCTAAGGCTTACTGCGGTACTGACTACTGATTGGTACTGCACTGTGTTGAGGCTTACTCTCTTGGAACTCGATACAGGAAATAAACTGCACTTGCTGGCAAAACTTCAACATTTTACAGCTTTGTTCTCGCCAACGTTGTAGGGGGACCATGAGTCACCTTTAACAAACTGAAACTGTAGATTTACTATTGATCCTATTGCCCTTGTTGATCAGAGGAAAGTTGAGGTATTGGAGGATTGGAGGAGAACATCAATTCAATGCCCAATGGTCACGTGCAGCACCAGATGGGTTGTCAATAGCAAGGGGGTTATAGTTATTATGAAGGAGCAACTCCAAGATACAATTGACGGTGATCTTGATAATACAGTGTGCAGGTCTTGCTACCACATGGACTTGTAACCAGGTTAAATAAAGGGCTCTGTATTATATACCCCCCTCCCTATAATGAATTATGTTGTGCCGCTGTTAGGAGAAGGGACCTGGCTTGGAGCTGGCTTGGAGCTGGCTTGGAGCTGGCTTGGAGCTGGCTTGGAGCTGGCTTGGAGCTGGCTTGGAGCTGGCTTGGAGCTGGCTTGGTGAGTTGCAGTTGTTTGGAGAACACGTTCCTTGACGCGCGTGTTTTTACAAGCTCTGTTGACAGACTTTGTCAGTGCTAATAACCAATTCTTTAATCTTAGTGGCTAGTATTTGGGACAAAGCCAATATCTTATATTCAATATAATATATTATATATTGTATAGTGGTGTTTTCCATTCTACTTTTCATTCTAATAAACCAGACTTCCTCGATAAATTGTGATAGACATAAGAAAGCCATTAAGGCGTATAAGGCTGTCATTTCAGCTTCTACCGTTCTTTGCGTATTCCCTAATATTGTTTTTGGTATTTACATGGTATGTGAAATATTGTCCAATCAAAATCGCAATAACATATCATCAGTCTGCACTACAAACAAATACGTGGCAGAGAGGTTCCTCTAACTTTGTACTTTTGAATCGGATATCTTTGATTTGAGTCCATTTGTCAATTATCCTGTTTATTTTTACAAACTGTTTCCTATTTGATGTAACTCTTGTGTCTTGATCCTATTAATTAACTGTTGATCTTGCTACTAGATTGAACATCGTTTCTTTCGTTCCTCTCTAGCAGCAACATTGAGTAAAATAATTATGATTATATTTAATCTGCATATTTTGTTATCAGTACTAGTAACACGATAAGAGCAAGCTGTGTGGAGATATTTTAGTTAGATGTCGTTTAGAACACGCCCCTGTAAACTGTAAAGTCGACTAACGTTGACACTAGCACTTGTACAGCTTCTCTTGGCAGCCAAATGTTTGTAAGTTACTTTTTACAATCCACTGCTTTGGTGCATCATGTGTAGTTCACCCTATCAGCAGCTTCTTCTTTGTGAGTTGTCAGATTAATTACTGCTGTTTAAAGTAGTATTAGTAGTTACAGGAGAGTAGATCTTGCGGTCAAATTTCTCTTTTGTCAACAAATTTGAACAATAATCGTCAGGGAAATTGTTGAATTTTGATTTGGTCAGGCTTGTCTTTGTTCTTTGAAATTCTGTATTGTTCTAAAAAATGCAGCCGAATTCCACACGATTATTATCGAAGAAGATCCAGTGTATCAGCTATATCTAGACTCAGTTTTTGTTCCTCAATTAACTCCCAAATTCCGCGCCCGCCCATCAATCCGCTAATTACTCCGGCCTGGCACTGCTATTGTGTTTAATTACCCTGCACGGACAATGTCACATTGCCCGTCATCAGGAGTGTGCCAACTTGGCCAGCGTTTCCTACTGTTAACCAGTTTCCAAACCCATTTCAAACGACACCATTTATCTTGCTTCAGTAGTTGAGTAAAGGTGCCCTTATAAGCGTATACAACCTTACAATCGCCCCAACAACTAACCTCTGCTCACGTCACTACGCGGCAGTGCGCCGTGTAGAAGCACATTCCGTGCATAACACACATAGTACACATAGTACACATAGCACTGGCGCAACATTTCTCCCGTTATTTACTGTGCACACGCTGCTATCCTGGTAAACATAATGGCTAATATTAGTGATTATAAACTGCCTGTGTTTTGTGTATTGATCATCAAGCTCACTGTTTTGTATTATTATATATTGTCATAGTAGTAGTAGTAGTAGTAGTAGTAGACCACTTAGTACTGTTATTACAGTGTATTTATTGGGCCTCATTAGGGTGATCTAATTCTAAGAATTAAGTTGTTATTTTGTGATGACTTATATTTCCGACTACGGCCTCACTCTACGTCTCTACGATACGATGCGTTTTGTATTATTGCAATAAGTGAAGTGAAATTATCAATTTGCATTTAAGTGAAATTGAATGGTGATGATATTGTTAGTCCTTAGTCCTACAAAAGTTTGCAACTGGACCCTATTAATAGCTGCTCTACTTCTATGATATAATACTCACATGTCAACCGTTGACATGTTCTCAACATTCAACTTCGCCAACTTTTGATTTTGCTCGTAATATTCCGAGATTTTGATTTAGGACAGTAATACCAGACGAGACAGTGTCACATCAATGAAGCTGTCGTGATTTAAGGCCAGATGCAGAGGGGGGGGGGGGGGGGGGGGGGTAAAAGTCGATTTTCTAGTTATCACATATTTGATTAGAGCTGCTGGAGACAAACAAGAGGACCGAAATCTGACCTTGCGTTTTTTAGATATCGCGCGCCAAATATTGAGGTTTACATGTAATTACATGTCAAACTTAAACTTAAACTGTAAAAAGTTAAAACGCTCTAAGTTGAGAAGACTGGCCACACCCAGGAGCTGAAACTTGGCACATGTGTTCCTTAGACTGTTTTACACAATTCTATTGTACAAAATTTTGATATTTGCTTCTGTTCTTGAGATATGAGGTTAACTTTACCCCAAATTCGACAGTTTTTCGACAGTTAACCTCATAACTCAAGAACAGAGGCAAATATCAAAATTTTGTACAATATAATTGTGGGTGATAACCCAAGGAACACCTGTGCCAAGTTTCAGCTTCTGGGTGTGGCCAGTATTCTCAACTAAGGGACGTTTGTATGAAAAAAACTGTTTTGAGTAAAAAGAGTTTTGGTGTTTTTATTTCACTGCCAAAATCTCAAATTGTGGATTATTTTCCGTATTTAGTAGCGTCCGCATACAATTTTTGCTTTAAAGTGGGAAGATGGTTATTGAGATACTTTATGTTGGGAAAATCAATATCATAAACCAAAATTTGTCTAAAAATGAGGTTAACTATCACGATATTTTGTAGTAGTAGTAAAAATATGATTGTTAACCTCGCTATAGACCATATAACAATGGGATTGGTTTATCAATATATTTGTATACATGTAATGAAACATTTGCCCAGTGTAACAATTAAGTTTTTGAGGTTAACATGTGATTGACTGGCCCGATATTCAACAAATGAGAGGTTAACCTCATTTTAAAGCTATTTATGGGTGAACTCTTCTACTTATATATGGTCAGTTCTAATCACCTTTGTCTCATGATCATATTTGAGGCATTGGAATACAAATAGATACCTCACTGCGATATTGTGGTACATAACAAAAATAAGAATCTTGTGTAAATAATTCTTAAACTACCAAATGATATGGTTAACCTCATTTTCGACACTTTCTCGAGATAAAATGAAGTAAATCAGCACTACATCTATTAGGAAATTTGTATGTCGTAATCTTACGATAGAAATAACAACTCTATCATCTAATCTATTTTCGCTATACCTAAATCAAGAGGTTAACCTCATTTAATCACGTTTGGATATTACTTTTTCTGATAATTATGAACCTACAATTTAGAGTTTACATTTGCTGACCGAAAAAACAAAAAAGTACGCAGTGTAGTAAAATATTAACCTAAATTTTATTAACCTCAATGTTGTATAATCAATTTTGTGAAAATAGTTTAACCTCAATTATAAAAAAAAGTTAAGCAGCTACAAATATGTGAATAGCAGCAATGTTTTTGTCATCGAAAATTAAATTGATTTAGAAAATAATATTTTGGTCGATTTTTTTGACCCCTTACCCCCCCCCCCCCTCTGGCCTTAATTGATGAGGCGAGGAGGACCAGCTTCATGGGTTGGTTTCTGTAGCATTTCTAATTTTGTGTGGGATATTCCCATATCCTCCCAGGAAGCACTACATGAACTGTTCCTCGTTATTTGGTATGATTGTACTCATTAACTTAGCTTGGTTATCAGACGCGTAGTGGTGTATATTGTGTGCCTGACATAGTGCCTGACATAGTGCCTGACATAGTGCTGGGCCCTGTTTACCAACCTTTCTATTTGTCTTACTTATTTTTACCCTTGAGATTTGTAGTTAAGTCACATCGGTTGATAGTTTCAGTCATATGATCGAAATAGGGCTGACCGACCATTAAGAACCACTCTAATCTCGTTCCCACAGAGATCAGATCATGTCAGCAGCCCTCGCTGGCAAAGCTTCAAAATAGCGTTGTTTTCCTCTCTTGTATGTGAAGCTCATTAGATACTCTGTTGACCATGAGTGAGCATTAACAAACTTTAGATTTATTGGCAACCGCTATTGTTTCTACTTGCCCTTGTACAATGATTGCAGATCAGAGGCGACTTGAGTAATTAAGCGAAAGCAACCTTACACAATTTTAACAAAAATTCCTGAGATGCCAACAGTTTCCAACCTAAAGAACAATAGGCTCCCATAGACCGTATCCACTTGAGCTCAAACATTGTTTCATTTGGTAATACCACCATTACATCTTACATAATCTGTCAATGGCTACTTCTCTGGTGGCTCTTAGTTAGTTTGTTAAATACTTGATGACGTTTTGTATATTGGTCCGAGTGACAGTGTGTTAATTACCTGGCAGCCAGAAATAGTTTGGTAGCTATTAGTAATTACTGCACGCTTTGTTTAGTTACATTCGTGGAATGTAGACAAGCTTTTCTTCTCTTGGTTGAACTCGCAGCTGTTCGATACGTTGTCGTTATTTTCTTGTTTGGTTGGTTAGTGGTTTGCAAGTCTGATAACTTAAAGTCGTGTTAAATATGAGTCTAAGTCTACAACTGCCCTCTTTTCAGTTTTTCGTGCCTGACTTTTGCTATTGCAAGTTGAAAATATGTCCCTCTCGCTCTCGGAAATTGGCCCATTTTTTAAACGCAGCCGTATTTTAACAGTATTTTAGCAAATATTCAATATAATTAACATGAAGTAGCACGTGATAGTCTGAAGAAGCGGCCCCCTGGTACACGTTACAAAGGCCCCATTCTAAACCTTACTTTGAGCACCTCCTCACTTCAACGC
Organism: Bolinopsis microptera; assembly: GCF_026151205.1. Lineage (NCBI taxonomy): Eukaryota > Metazoa > Ctenophora > Tentaculata > Lobata > Bolinopsidae > Bolinopsis > Bolinopsis microptera. The sequence continues at coordinate 4,039,682 of NC_087078.1, read as the reverse complement.
CCCTTTTTGGGATTTGAGCGGCAATTTAGATTCGATGAAAAACGATACGAAAGGTGAAAACCCAAATATTTAGGATTAATGTGAGTAGCTGGCCCGGGGTCTGATCACGCTTCCTACTCGTCGCCATGGTTACTCTCACTATGTAGTTGGGTTATATGTTCGCGCACTCGTTGCCATGGTCACCTCACGAACAGTTTGCAAAGACCGACATTGTGAGACACTCACCTATTTGGTGTATTTCCAACGCTTTCTTGAAGGAATTAGGAGGTTGTTACAATTATTTAATAGATTAAGTTTTTAAACTATTCATTACTGTTCAAGTTTTCGTGCTGTGAATAACGTTAATGTTCAAATTTAAGAGAGGTTTTTCTTAAATAAAACAACGAACTTTCCACTGTAATACTTATCGACTTTCAATACCTGACCCCGACCACACTACCTAAACACTTTTCATTCTGAACCGGCTCATCCTGGACTTTCAACACTAACACCCTCCTCCTCAGACTTCAGAGACTAGAACATCTGTTTGCTCAACACTAACACCCTCCTCCTCAGACTTCAGAGACTAGAACATCTGTTTGCTCGACACTAACACCCTCCTCCTCAGACTTCAGAGACTAGAACATCTGTTTGCTCGACACTAACACCCTCCTCCTCAGACTTCAGAGACTAGAACATCTGTTTGCTCGACACTAACACCCTCCTCCTCAGACTTCAGAGACTAGAACATCTGTTTGCTCGACACTAACACCCTCCTCCTCCTCAGACTTCAGAGACTAGAACATCTGTTTGCTCGACACTAACACCCTCCTCCTCAGACTTCAGAGACTAGAACATCTGTTTGCTCGACACTAACACCCTCCTCAGACTTCAGAGACTAGAACATCTGTTTGCTCGACACTAACACCCTCCTCCTCAGACTTCAGAGACTAGAACATCTGTTTGCTCAACACTAACACCCTCCTCCTCAGACTTCAGAGACTAGAACATCTGTTTGCTCAACACTAACACCCTCCTCCTCAGACTTCAGAGACTAGAACATCTGTTTGCTCGACACTAACACCCTCCTCCTCAGACTTCAGAGACTAGAACATCTGTTTGCTCGACACTAACACCCTCCTCCTCAGACTTCAGAGACTAGAACATCTGTTTGCTCGACACTAACACCCTCCTCCTCAGACTTCAGAGACTAGAACATCTGTTTGCTCGACACTAACACCCTCCTCCTCCTCAGACTTCAGAGACTAGAACATCTGTTTGCTCGACACTAACACCCTCCTCCTCAGACTTCAGAGACTAGAACATCTGTTTGCTCGATTCTCTCAGAAGTGTGACAGCTTAGCAGCGTGGATCACTGAGACTAAGGCTTTCTTTAAGAAGGATAATATCGCTGAGGCTGACCTCAATGAATTACTGGTAAAATAACTGTTATTATAGTTCGAATGTTATATATTTTATAGCTTTTCTCTCAGTTTGTTAGAATTTGTTGGCTCTCCGTGAAGTAGTGTCATCCATATTTATTATTTAAGCTGCAATTTAACTGTATTTCAACATTGTCCTATAAACACAACCTGTGGCTGTTGTCAGCGGCTAAGTGGTTTCAAAAGCATTTGTTTTTAGCTTTAAACATGACTCCTTCAGGGTAAAATCAAGAGTGATGACGCTTTTGACACAGACATGGGAATACACAGGGAGCGGCTGGATCAGATAGCTAACCTAGCACAGGACATGGTACAGCAGGGATTTAGCAAGGTGTGTTTTTTACTAGTAGGCTTTACTAGTAGACTTTTTATAAACTACTTTCCAATTTTGTTGACGTTATTCGAATATTTGAAACGTTTTGATAATATTTCAACAGTGTTTTTAATTTTTTAGACCGTTTATAATTTGTTGGTACTTTTAATTTAATATTCTTTTAATAAGTTATCTATTTAATTTTCTGAATTTTCCTTTTAGTGTTGGATTCAGTTCTACCCGGAATATTTAGGTGTATTATCTTGCTCATAAATACCATACATCATTTGGGCGCTATATTAAGAAATTACCACAATCACGTGACAGGCTATGTAGCATTCCATTCTTACCACGTGGTGTTGCATACAACTCAATCAGAACGTTCTTTCGCCCATATCCGTCGCCTTGGACTATTGTTATTGAGTACATCTACAGTGTTATCCGTTCAACCCATCTGTCGTAAAGCAATCGTCTTAGCAGCGTCAGAGCCGCACCCAAAATATTTGAAGTCTGTTCGTTTTTAGTCTGCAAATACATCATTAATCCTTTCTGGAAACAGCAGCAGAATATGTTATGTTGTCCTTTTCTGTTTGAAGGTCTAATTGACTACGCTTCTGGGGTGTTTAGTTGTCTTACGTTTTGTAGCGAGGTTATCTCTCGCTTTGGGGATCTTGCTACAATGCCTTCTTCGTGGGTAAGACTCTTAGTAACAGGTCCTTGTTAATTACTGTAATTGTGGTGTACAAAATATTCTATACAATACTCCTTACAATGTTATACTAAGTTGAACGATCGGGCAATTGCTTATATTATAGCTATATATTATAGCTAAACCTACAATATAATAAGTAAGCTTTCTTTGGAACTGGCCGTTAATAATAGGGATACCGTTGCTCGTTGAATCCTGGTAGAAATCAGATGGATTAAAATATATTCGGACTTGTTATTCGTTTTGGAGCTACACAAATGACAAATTATGATGTCAGTTGTAGTTCAGTTCGAGAACATTCAAGGTCTCAATCAGGATATTGGCTAAGGACCATTCAGGATTAAGATTCAATACAGTCGGTATTAAAATGGTTATCACATTACCCTGTTCAGACTTTATTTATACTTTGTTTGATCTTGTTTACGACCTTCCTACTGAGTATTGAGTAAGAGCATTACATAGTAATACAATATACATGCAACATTACGTATTAACTTATATCTGTATATCTACATCTGTACAATTATTTTATTACATTTTCATTTTTCAATAATTTAAATTTGTATTCTAATTAAGAAGATACTATTTATACCAATCATTCGTGCCCTAACATATCTGTTTAATTTGCAGGCAGCAGAAGTTGCAGCCCGATCGCAAGCAATGAACGGACTGTGGGAGAACCTGCTGGTAGCAAGAACAAAACACAGAGAAGACCTGGAAACAGCCAGGGAAACTCAGGAGAAGATAGATACGATGAGACTAGAGTTCGCAAAGAAAGCAAACGTAAGACATAGCTGAACTAGGGAAGGGACTTCAGTGCTCATCGTTTTGCTACATATTCTCTCTTCCCTATTTTGACGATATTCTCTCTTCCCAATTTTGACGCTTCTTCGAGCAATACAATGTTCCACTGTTCTTCTGTATTTTAAAGTTTTAATCTTCTTCAGCCGTTCAACAACTGGCTAGAAGGAGCTCGAGAGGATCTGCTAGACACGTTCGTGTGCCACAGTATTGACGAGGTTAACTCTCTAGTTACTGCTCACGAAGAGTTCAAGGCTTGCTTACCTGAGTTCCACCAGATCTTCCTCGATATCCAGGTAATTACAACATTTTACATTACACCTATTTAGATAATAATACAGATTCAGGCAATTATCAGGTAATTTTCACACATACTCATTGTCAGATTGTCATTGGTCACTTGTCAGTTGTCGGTAATCTGTGTGCACAATCTGCACATAGTTCCATTGGTATAATTATGAAAACAAATAAAACTCCAGGACAATTAAGAGATCTGTCCAAAATCTAGAAAAAACGCTTCCAATTTCACCTCTTAGATGACGAAGTGTTGAAAAGCTGAAAGCTAAAACCAGTTAAAATCACGTGTTAATATCACGTGTTAATATCACGTGTTAATATGACGTGATCTCCCCAGCAACTGCAACAAGAAATAGACGTTGTGGCCACGTTTGGAAGCAACCCCTACACCAACCTTGAGGTGGATAGTTTGGGAACTAAGTGGAACGAACTTCTCCAGCTCATTCCACAGAGAGATCAACTCTTGCAGGTTATTACCAAACCCTTTTTACATTCCCACTTTAGACCGCTCATGATGATATCATGATAATTGTTCTTCACAAACCTCTAGATTGTCTTGTCACGTGGTCTGTAAACTTGTGCCAGCTGAAACTAATCGTTACTTCTCCAGGACGCTTTAGTAAAGGAGAAGAAAAAAGACGAGCTCAGGAAAACTTTCGCTAATCACGCTAACTGGTTCGCTAACTGGACCGCAGAAGAGCAAACTAAGATTTCTGAGAGCACAATGGGTCCTGATCTGTCTCTCAACGAACAACTTGCTTATCTTGGTACTAATCTTCACCCGTTCAATTTTGAACATTAATCATATTCATAGTTACGTAATATCCGGTCGCATATACGGAATTGTCAGAAGTTTGTATCAGAAACAATTATAATAACGTTTAGGAACCGTCTTGTCTGACCACTCTGGTTCCTAATGTTCCTAATGGTGTTACAAATTGAGTTATGAGCACCTTTAATAACAGAACCTTACCTTCAGGTGAGTTGTTGGAAGAGGTAGAGGGGTATAAGCCTCAGTACGAGGAGCTCGAGAATCTGAACAAGATGATACAGAACGAGGTTATCTTTAACAACCCTTACTGCAAACACACTATGGAGAGCCTTAACGTCAGCTGGGAGGAACTTCACAACTGTGAGTTTTACTTTTACACTGTTTTACTTTCACACTGTTTCACTTTGGTGCTGTTTCACTTTCACACTGTTTCACTTTCACGCTGTTTCACTTTCACACTGTTTTACTTTCACGCTGTTTCACTTTCACGCTGTTTCACTTTCACACTGTTTCGCTTTCGTGCTGTTTCACTTTCACGCTGTTTCACTTTCACACTATTTCCCTTCCACACTGTTTCACTTTCACACTGTTTCACTTTCACATCGCCAGGGCCAGGGTAGCTCATGAGATTTGTGGCGTATGTATCTTGCCACACGAATTATTAATCAATAACGGAAATCTAGAATATTCTCAATGTTGTAGACTACAGTCTCCACTCTCAACTCTTATATTCTGTACACATAGGATATTGTATGTGCTTTTAGTCTTTCGTAGGTTTAGTTGTAATAATAGCTCTCTTGTTCTAGTAAATTAAAGAAGTGATATTTCAGAATAGGAACTCTTTTTTGACGTTTTTAAGACTTTATTCCGTAATTTGCGTTGTCCAATTTGTCCCCGTTCGTAAAATTTCTGTCAATAAAGTCCATTACACACACCGCTAATCAAGGTAAATATATATAAAGATGTAACAATATAATTACATCTGTAACATTGCATCCTGTATGCTAATAAATAATTATTATTACATCATAGGATCGTGTCCGGAATGATGTACGACAAATAGACAATTACAAATGAAAACACAATCTTTAGTGCTCCGTTCTAGTAATTTTCTGTCCGGCTTCGCTAAATTTCAAGGTTATTGGGAGCCAAATTACATTTTCTAAAATGATACTGTAAATTAGTTGGAGTCGTAGTTTGCTTCTCTCTCCCGATGTATTTCGAAGTGAAGGAAGCAAAATGGGTGTCTGTGCAGGCAACCTTTGCTTTACTTTGATCATTATTCCTCTGATCTGTGTTATATGCGCGACCCTTGCAATTGACACAAGTATTTTGTCACTTTATTGGTAGTTTATTGTGTTTTAATCGTACCTTTGTATAGTCAAGTGTGGTAAGGTACTACACAAGGTCTGTGGTATGTTCCTCCGTAAATCAGGTGAAAAGGAAAACGCTTTTAAAACTTCTATGCAATTTTACCGACAATTTACGTCTGAGTTTATGTCAAAAATGTCCGCTAATCCGACAATTTGGAGGCTTTAACGAAAGTGTTCTAGTTATGGTACTGTACTCTTATTAGGACTTATATTACGACAATTATTCCCAAAAACGGTACGAAATGTTTTGTAGCTAGTTCATGATTATGTAACCTGCCCGATGCATTCGTTTAACTACAAATATATAACACTCGTAATTACATAATACTAACGTTAAGATTTGAGTTCACATATTAATTATCAGGGAGGGTTTAAAATATTTGCCGTGGGGTTTAGCAACCTTATAATGAAAAGCTACAAGGGATGGATGATATTTATTGCTCATGATTAACGACTGTGCTCTGCCAATTGCATCACTTGATTTAATTTATTGTATGTATTATATACTGTTACACTCCCTCAAAAAATTTAAGAATGAAAATAATACAGTTTTCATGGTAATTTTTTCATAACTAATTTTTCATTATATGGTTTCCACATTTATTTAAATTTAAACTTTCTGGATGTGGGTATAGCTTCATTCAAATCAAACCTGCTTATAAAAACTTATTTCAGCCGTGGCCCGACAAAAGAACGCCGTGGAAAACCAAATCCTGGTCCGCGACAGCAAAGGAATCAACGAGGAGCAAGTGAAGGAAATGAAGAGTGCGTTCGATCACTTCGACAAGAACGACGACGGTAGATTAGATCACTTTGAGTTTAGAGCTTGCCTTGTCAGTTTGGGTTACAATGTTGATACTGAGGAGCATCTTGTAAATCACAATGTAAGTTATATTATCTTATATTATTATTCTCAACATCTATATTTTAGTTTCGCTTTTGTTGCATTCTTACTTAGCTTATATCTTACCCATTTCTATGATATGTCAGAATTTCCTTTTCTGCTCTTGCCATAGGTATATTAGTTAGATAAGGACGTTGTTAAATATAACGTTACACCATATTACAGGCAGATAATGATAGACACAGTGACTTTGAAAGAGTGCTCCAGATGGTAGATCCTGATATGACCGGTCAGGTCACATTTAACGCCTTTATGGATTTCATGACACAAGAAGCTAGCGATATGGACACTGCTGAACAAATCATTGCTTCCTTTAGAGTACTCGCTGGAGACAAGGTTTCTATTTTTAATTCGTACATTGTATATTGTTAATGGATGGCAAATTTTACAAGAAATGAATCATCACCTTAAACCTTTGAGTCAAAATATGCAACTGAATTGATTAGCTTTTTACCCGGGCTGCGACTTTACGAGCGGAACATCTGAACAATAACCCTCCTTTTAGCGGTACATCACCCCGGAGGAGATCAGAAGAGAGTTGCCGGCCCACCAGGCAGAATATTGTATTGCCAGGATGTCACCTTACGAGGGACACGACGCAGTGCCCGGGTCTCTGGACTACATGTCATTCGCTACCGCGCTCTACGGACAAAGTGATCTGTAATCTTGTGAAGGTATGATATAAAGTATAATAATTAGCAGCTTATTATTAGGAGCTGAGTCTCGTTCTTTTTCTTTGATTTGCTGAGAGTGGCGGTCTCTAAGTCTCTAAGTTTGTTCGCCTCCAGACGGCGGCGGCATGATGAAACCCCCATTTAACAGTGTTATCTTACAGGGTACAAGAAACTGTAGAGTCTGTTAAATTGTCGCTGTCTAAAGTTGAAGATGGAGCCCCTCGAGAGAGAGAAAGACGAGCTTGTCTTAGGATTAGAATGCCTGAATTATCCAATGATGCATATTTTGGAGAAACTGAATCGTGCGACAGTTTCACCTCCTGATATATGAACAATTAGGTAGTTTTGATTGATGATTTGCCAATTGCCATGTTGACAACGTACTCGCAATAACGCTTATCTTATATATGCATTATATAATATTATCAAATCATATTTATTTTTTTGAGTGTGTTATGTATGGGTTATTTCAAAACAGAATTTATACTTCAATATTGAATATCGTGGATTTCTCAATATATTATTGGGGGGGGTGTCACGTCCGTCTATGTCCGCTTGTCTCATAGAATCCAAAAAGGACAGGACATAGGCGGACATAGACGGACATAGGCGGACATAGGCGGACATAGGCGGACATAGACGGACATAGGCGGACATAGGCGGACATTAATGGACACCTAAATTGCTAAATAAAATGTTCAATTTTTGCTGTTATAGGGGGATCATGTTTTTTGTCCGTTCGGTACCCTATATTTTCAAAACGGACAAAAAATAGAGCGGACAAAAACGGACAAAAATGGAAATAACATTTAGATGCTTCCTCCTCCTGAGTCCTCCTCCTGGGTCCTCCTCCTGTGTCCTCCTCCTCCTCTTCATCCTCCTCCTCTTCCTCCTCAGTCCTCAGTCCTCCTCCTCATCCTTCTCCTCAGTCCTCCATCCTCCTCCTCAGTCCTCCCCCAGTCCCCCTCCTCCTCCTCCTATTCAGTCCTCCTCCTCCTCCTTCTCAGTCCTCCTCAGTCCTCCTCCTCCTCCTTCTCAGTCCTCCTCAGTCCTCCTCCTCCTCCTCCTCCTCTTCCCTCTCAGTCATCCTCCTCAGCCATCCTCCTCAGTCCTCCTCCTCCTGGGTCCTCCTCCTCCTCTTCATCCTCCTCCTCTTCCTCCTCGGTCCTCAGTCCTCCTCCCCCTGGGTCCTCCTCCTCATCCTTCTCATCAGTCCTCCTCCTCCCCAGTCCTCTCCCAGTCCCCCTCCTCCTCCTCCTCCTATTCAGTCCTCCTCCTCCTCCTCCTCAGTTCTCCTTAGTCCTCCTTCTCATTTCTCCTAAGTCCTCCTCCTGAGTCCTCCTCCTCTTCCTTCTGAGTCCTCCTCCTGAGTCCTCCTCCTCCCTCTCAGTCATCCTCCTCAGTCATCCTCCTCAGCCATCCTCCTCAGCCATCCTCCTCAGTACTCCTCAGTCCTCCTCCTTCTCAGTCATCGTCAGTCCTCCTCCTCAGTCCTCCTCAGTCCTCCTCCTCCTGGGTCCTCCTCCTCCTCCTGGGTCCTCCAGCCTCCTGGGTCTTCCTGATCCCCCCCAGTCCTCTTCCTCCTCCCCTCCTCAAGCTCAGTCCTCCTCCTACTCTTCCTCCTCGTCCTCAGTCCTCCTCATCAGTCCTCAACAGTTCTCCTCCTCCCCAGTCCTCCTCCTCCTCCTGGGGCCTTTTCCTGGGTCCTCCTCCTGGGGCCTTTTCCTGGGTCCTCCTCCTGGGTCCTCCTTCTCCTGCTCAGTCCTTCTCCTCCTCAAACCTCTTCTTCCTCTTCCTCCTCCTCCTCCCTCTCAGCCATCCTCCTCAGCCATCCTCTTCAGCCATCCTCCTCAGCCATCCTCCTCAGTCCTCCTCCTTCTCAGTCCTCGTCAGTCCTCCTCCTGAGTCCTCCTCCTCCTCAGTCATCCTCCTGAGTTCTCCTCCTCCTCCTCCTCCTCCTCCTAGGTCCTCCTTCTGGGTCCTCCTCCTCCTCCTCCTCCTGGGTCTTCCTGATCCTTCTCCTCCCTCTCAGTCATCCTCCTCAGCCATCCTCCTCAGCCATCCTTCTCAGCCATCCTCCTCAGTCCTCCTCAGTCCTCCTCCTCCTCCTGGGTCCTCCTCCTCCTCCTCCTCCTGGGTCCTCCAGCCTCCTGGGTCTTCCTGATCCTCCCCAGTCCTCTTCCTCCTCCCCTCCTCAGTCCTCCTCCTACTCTTCCTCCTCGTCCTCAGTCCTCCTCATCAGTCCTCAACAGTTCTCCTCCTCCCCAGTCCTCCTCCTCCTCCTGGGGCCTTTTCCTGGGTCCTCCTCCTGGGTCCTCCTCCTCCTGGGTCCTCCTCCTCCTGGGTCCTCCTCCTCCTGGGTCCTCCTTCTCCTGCTCAGTCCTTCTCCTCCTCCTCCTCAGTCCTCTTCTTCCTCTTCCTCCTCCTCCTCCCTCTCAGCCATCCTCCTCAGCCATCCTCCTCAGCCATCCTCCTCAGCCATCCTCCTCAGTCCTCCTCCTTCTCAGTCCTCGTCAGTCCTCCTCCTGAGTCCTTTTCCTCCTCAGTCATCCTCCTGAGTTCTCCTCCTCCTCCTCCTCCTCCTCCTCCTAGGTCCTCCTTCTGGGTCCTCCTCCTCCTCCTCCTCCTGGGTTTTCCTGATCCTTCTCCTCCCTCTCAGTCATCCTCCTCAGTCATCCTCCTCAGCCATCCTCCTCAGCCATCCTTCTCAGCCATCCTCCTCAGTCCTCCTCAGTCCTCCTCCTCCTCCTGGGTCCTCCTCCTCCTCCTCCTCCTGGGTCCTCCAGCCTCCTGGGTCTTCCTGATCCTCCCCAGTCCTCTTCCTCCTCCCCTCCTCAGTCCTCCTCCTACTCTTCCTCCTCGTCCTCAGTCCTCCTCATCAGTCCTCAACAGTTCTCCTCCTCCCCAGTCCTCCTTCTCCTCCTGGGGCCTTTTCCTGGGTCCTCCTCCTGGGTCCTCCTCCTCCTGGGTCCTCCTTCTCCTCCTCAGTCCTTCTCCTCCTCCTCCTCAGTCCTCTTCTTCCTCTTCCTCCTCCTCCTCCCTCTCAGCCATCCTCCTCAGCCATCCTCTTCAGCCATCCTCCTCAGCCATCCTCTTCAGTCCTCCTCCTTCTCAGTCCTCGTCAGTCCTCCTCCTGAGTCCTCCTCCTCCTCAGTCATCCTCCTGAAATCTCCTCCTCCTCCTCCTCCTCTTCCTCCTAGGTCCTCCTTCTGGGTCCTCCTCCTCCTCCTCCTCCTGGGTCTTCCTGATCCTTCTCCTCCCTCTCAGTCATCCTCCTCAGTCATCCTCCTCAGCCATCCTCCTCAGCCATCCTTCTCAGCCATCCTCCTCAGTCCTCCTCAGTCCTCCTCCTCCTCCTGGGTCCTCCTCCTCCTCCTGGGTCCTCCAGCCTCCTGGGTCTTCCTGATCCTCCCCAGTCCTCTTCCTCCTCCCCTCCTCAGTCCTCCTCCTACTCTTCCTCCTCGTCCTCAGTCCTCCTCATCAGTCCTCAACAGTTCTCCTCCTCCCCAGTCCTCCTCCTCCTCCTGGGGCCTTTTCCTGGGTCCTCCTCCTGGGTCCTCCTCCTCCTGGGTCCTCCTTCTCCTGCTCAGTCCTTCTCCTCCTCCTCCTCAGTCCTCTTCTTCCTCTTCCTCCTCCTCCTCCCTCTCAGCCATCCTCCTCAGCCATCCTCCTCAGTCCTCCTCCTTCTCAGTCCTCCTCAGTCCTCCTCCTGAGTCATCCTCCTCCTGAGTCATCCTCCTCAGTTCTCCTCCTCCTCCTCCTCCTCCTAGGTCCTCCTTCTGGGTCCTCCTCCTCCTCCTCCTCCTGGGTCTTCCTGATCCTTCTCCTCCCTCTCAGTCATCCTCCTCAGTCATCCTCCTCAGTCATGCTCCTCAGCCATCCTACTCAGCCATCCTTCTCAGCCATCCTCCTCAGTACTCTTCAGTACTCTTCAGTACTCTTCAGTACTCTTCAGTCCTCAAAATGTTTGCCTGCTAATGTCCACCAATGTCCGCTAATGTCCATCCAAGTCCGCCAATGTCCGTCCGGGTCCGCCAATGTCCGTCCGAGTCCGCCAATGTCCGTCCGAGTCCGCCAATGTCCGTCCGAGTCCGCCAATGTCCGTCCGTGTCCGCCAATGTCCCAAAAAACACGTCCGTTGTCTCATAGAATCCAAAAAGGACAGGACATAGGCGGACATAGACGGACATGACACCCCCCCCATTATTTGACCTGTTCAACAAATTTACAGTTATGTGATAAGACAAGCATCGAAAAGTTGAGATTTGATACTTTATGTAAATGGTTTTGTCCTTGAGAAGTGATTACATTATAATCAGTGTTTGCTCGGTATGAAAATGTTTACCAGTTTTTGGTCATTTCTTTTAGGTTTTTGATACCCTGCGATTTTATGTGGAATTTGATGAACGACTCAAGAGTCACGTGATTTTACCTGATTGAGGTATATCTGTGGAATTGGGGAGGTTATATTGGGTGCCATAACTAGGATTATTTAGATCATGATTATTTGATTTTCTAGAAAACCTGGAGCAAATGAATGATACATATTCTCTGCCCAAACCATTAATTTTTGTGTCCCGATATGATATTTTGCGTTAAGATTAAATAATTGAGATTTATTATCCTATCATGATGATGTTGGATTGGTATCACGAACACTTCATAGATCTTGTTCTTAAGATGTGCAGGTCCTGTCGCCCGATCGTGTGATATTTCAATCCTTCTTTGCGTGTAGATACAGTGAATTTTTATCGAATAATTATGTGAATTTAATAGTAATTTAACTTGGAACTTTGTTCAAATTATAGTGTCTTCCTTTTATCACTGTTCGCTTTTCAATAGGTACGCAGAAAGTTAAACAGATCAGCTGTTATCTTCAAGGTCATTTCGCTGAACAGTGAACATCCCACCAATTCTTCTCAATATTTGACAAAAAATAACACGTTGAGACCTCGACTAATTTACAATAGTTGGGTGCCTCGCGACCCAGGAGAGTACTGAGGACACGCCGGTATGCGAATATGGAACAACTTGTATATATTTATAATAACGGGTGTACGGGGTGATACTCTTAAATACAAAATATTTGTCTCAACTGGGCGTGCGTCTTGGTAGGTTATAAACTTGCTACAAGTAGCCTAAAGCCTCTCTTCGCGTGCGAAAACAGAAAAGGAGTTACACATTACTTATACTTGTAGGTTTACAACCTACCAGGACGCGCGCAGAGTTGGACTCGTCGACGGTCCTGGAACAGATATTTTACGAGTACCACCCGTTAACACATTATTACGTGTTATGTATCAATCATGACATATAAATCAACAAATGTGACTGGTCTAAATTAGTTCAAAGTATGAAGTAGCGCGCCACTTGTAGCGCGATGCACTACTGGGTCGCGCGCGCATCAAATAATGCTTCTCGCCGATCGGTAGATCGGCGAGATGCACCACTGTGCCTCACCGAGCTGCGAAGGATTGACATCGTGAATCAACGCGCCACTTGTTTTTGTTTCTTTTAACATTTTATGTTAACACAGCCTTTGGCCGTGTAGCGCTATACACTACTGGGCCGCGCCGCGCATCTTCTCGCAACCGTATGTTACCTGGGGACCTCAGTCTATCATGTTCATAAACATATTAAAGAATAGAGAGTAGGCGAAATGACAGGCTGAGCGCGGCCCAGTAACTCGGTTAAACACAGTGGTGCATCCCGCCGATCTACCGAGAAGCATTATTTGATGCGCGCGCGACCCAGTAGTGCATCGCGCTACAACATACAACCCTAATCCCAACCCTAACCCTAACAATAACCCCGAAGCTATCCATAAGCTATCCGTAATCCTTACCACAACCCTAACCCTAACCAGAGCCCTAATCGAATTTATGTTTTACTTGACCATTGTTAATGATTTGGCCCGGCGCGCGCTACTTCGTAGCACTTGCCATCGAGAAGAAAGCGGCGCGCGCTACTTCGAAGAAATTTAGACGAGTAACATCCGTCAAATGTTTTACTAGCTTTTTAAAAAAAATATGTTTTTAGAGAGGCTGGGCCTTGTTTACCTGCACGAGAGGATAGCATATGGATGCGTTGCCTACCTCTGGGTTGACATACGTTGCATGCCACTTTTCGCGCGCGAAGCGCGCGCCGCCGAAGCATGTATCAACCTTTGGGGTATGGCAGTCCTGTGGGAGGATGCCAGTGGAATCAAGATGTGTAATCAAGGATGATGGTAAGTGTTGTGAGGTGTGTCATAGATAAACGCTTAAGTGGTGGTTGAGTGTGGAAGAGAGGGGCAAAACAAGACGGCGTTAAAATAGTCGCTATGTTACACCTGTCTGGTCCAACAAGCCTGTCTGGTTTTACTAGCCTGTCACGTGACCAAAACTGAAAACGGTTTTTTGCCCATAACTCTCCAGGGTAGCATTTTTACCATACGTCATGGGGGTGATTCGGAATCAGCGTCCAAAAATACACCGATCGTGATTAATAACACACCCAAAGGGCCTTTTCACGTTTGACTACAAATGGCAGCGTTTGATCGAAAACCTGGTTTCAGCCTCCCTGTGTCTGTGAAGCAGATCAGAGCAACGATCGACGATGCGAAGCAAAAATGCGAAGAAAGACTATGCTAGGCGTTGAAGCGGCGAAGTCCTCCAAATGTGGGAGAGGAATAGGAAAATGTGCATTTTGTAGTATGCTTCCTTCAACTGTATGAATCTTTTCGTATGTTTATAACCTACCAAGACCTATTTGCACCCCAATTAAGTCGTCGAATTTACTGTTACTAAATAATTTGGTTACTGTGGAGAAATTAATATAAGTAGAAATTGTAAAATTTATACTCAAAAGTGAAAATTGGACAGGGGAAACACAAAATAATAGTTGTATTTTTAATAAACAAACCAAAACTAGTAGTATATAAAACTATATATAGTTTTATATACTACTAGTTTTGGTAATTTGCAAATACTTATATATAAGTATTTGTAAATTACAGAAAGAAACATTGCAAATTCAAGATAAGTTAAACAGGAGATAAGAACCGTAACAATATCATACCATCATCATATCATATCAAAGCAAGTTTTCAGGTCCGAATTACAGTGTACCCAATTTCTTCTTTAATGGTAATAGTGTGGCAGAGATTAAACGTTAAATGGAAATGAGTCTCATGCTTTATTTCTGCAGTGACCAATCTAAGACACATTAATGCAACACTGAAGGTGCACACCGTTAAGAGCCGTGTCATCACCATCGTTCTGTGGTCTCTCCACTCTGGTTTGCAGTCCCAAACTTACCCCAGGCTCCATCAACTGAATTTTCGTGCGGTAGTATTATTTTTTGTTTTGTGGATCTACAATTCTGTAATTAAAACAATTTTTTCATATATAAACAGGATGCCCTTATTGTATGGGACTAAACTCCTTAATTGATCTAATTTTATGATTAAACTTTGTTGAACATTATCAAATGGGATTGAAAACTTTTGAGAAAATGTTGCGATCTTATACCTGTGTATGGAGCTGTAGAGTAGAAGCTGATTACGTTATCAAATGTGAATGTTACTTTCTTCTTCTCCTTAGCCCATGCCTTGTACCAAAAGCTCCAACCAGTGCACACTTCTTTGGACGGCTCAAATGTTAGAAGTGTTGTTCCGTTACAGCTTATCTTTAAACCTTTGGATCCATATTTTCCTACCTCAAACACACGATTACCTGATTTATCTGGCTTAGGAATTTCAACTTTTAGCTGTTTGGTGGCTTTTGCAGTCAAACCTGTACATTCTGGCAGACCGTATTTAGGAGGACTGGAAAACTCTAGAATAAATCCTCCTGCATCGTCTCCTTTGGAGTCCTTGAAGTTTAAACGCAGCTGGTTTCCTTTTTCTGCATTTGTCTTCAGCAGTAGTTTTTTAGTTGATAAATCGATTTCCACTCCGCTGAAGTCCATGAACGGTTTCTTTATCCAATCTGAAAACCTGCTGTTAATAAATACTACTACATGGGATTTCAAAAATAATGTGTAAATTCCACAGTGAACAATGTCAACAAATCTTGAACAAACCAATCTCAAAATTGATCAGACCTATATTATCAAAATCAGAAAAACTAGCACATCCTGCATAGCGCATAAGTATTATAGGGCTAAGTTTTGATAAATTTACCTGAATCAGCCGCAATTTCCACTTGGCTTTGAATCGGCTTGTAGTCCCCTGCAGGCGAAGATGCTTTACAAAAACTTATCAAATAAATCAAGAATTTCTATGATCCCAGGCTTCCCTAGCTGTAATAAGCAACAATATATTAACTGCGTGAGTGGTACTATAACATGAAGTTACACTTTTAAACCTGTACATGAGCGCCTCTTACAAGACTGAGTCTCTGAACCGTTTCCAACACAATTTAAACCTCCGTTAACTGGAGCAGGGTTGTTACACGGCCTGGTTCTGGTCTGGTTACCTTCCCCGCATTGCACAGAACAGTCTGACCAATTCCCAAACTTACCCCAGGCTCCGTCAACTGAATTTTCGTGCAGTAGTACTACTATTTTTTAGATATAATATACAATTCTGTAATTAAAACAATTTTTTCGTACATAAACAGGATGTCTTTATTATAGGGTGATAAACTCATTAATTGATCTAATTTTGTGATTAAACAGTTACTATCGAATATTTTCGATGGTACTGAAGCTAAAAAACCAGCAACAAAAATGTTGTTGAACATTATCAAATGGGATTGAAAACTTTCGAGAAAATGTTGTGATCTTATACCTGTGTATGGAGCTGTAGAGTAGAAGCTGATTACGTTATCAAATGTGAATGTTACTTTCTTCTTCTCCTTAGCCCATGCCTTGTACCAAAAGCTCCAACCAGTGCACACTTCTTTGGACGGCTCAAATTTTAGAAGTGTTGTTCCGTTACAGCTTATCTTTAAACCTTTGGATCCATATTTTCCTACCTCAAACACACGATTACCTGATTTATCTGGCTTAGGAATGTCAACTTTTAGCTGTTTGGTGGCTTTTGCAGTCAAACCTGTACATTCTGGCAGACCGTATTTAGGAGGACTGGAAAACTCTAGAATAAATCCTCCTGCATCGTCTCCTTTGGAGTCCTTGAAGTTTAAACGCAGCTGGTTTCCTTTTTCTGCATTTGTCTTCAGCAGTAGTTTTTTAGTTGATAAATCGATTTCTACTCCGCTGAAGTCCATGAATGGTTTTTTTATCCAATCTGAAAACCTGCTGTTAATAAATACTTCTACATGGGATTTCAAAAATAATGTGTAAATCCACAGTGAACAATGTCAACAAATCTTGAACAAACCAATCTCAAAATTTAACGTTTACATTGATCAGATCTATATTATCAAAATCAGACAAAACTAGCACATTCTGCATATTGTATATTGCATAAGTACTATAGGGCTACGTTTTGATCAATTTACCTGTATCGGCCGCAATTCCCACTTGGACCATTAGAAAAACAGCTGCAAAGAATATCAGCAGCCTGCTCATAACTAATTCTACTGATATTGAGTACCTTGGTGCTCGTCAGACAAAACGTTAACAAAGTGACTGGCTAAGAAATTATTCTTTAATAAGTTTGGGCAGTCAAGGTGTATGCATTCTAATATGCATTCCAATGCATAGAAAAATCTTAATCTAATTTAAACGAAGAAATTCCAGCCAGATACTGGATTAAAGGAGTAAGCAATATAATATTATGCATTCCAATGCTTTGAAAAATCTCAATTATATTTGAATGAAGAAATTCCAGACGGTAAAATTCTTTTCTTGTTTATTTGGTAATTTCTCCCGAATAAAACAATCGTACTATGGAGGGAGTTCGAAGCATGAGCAACACCATAAAAAACACTATTAAAAACACTGAAAACACTGTAACGGCAGTATTAGATAATTATAAATATGATCATTCATATGTTATTCAACAACCTCAACAATGTTCCATTAAAAGGAAAATAAGAAAATTATCGTTGTGAGCACATGTTAGACATACCAATATGTTGAGCTAGAGAGTACAACGTTACTGTTCCAACCTCACTGTGAAATTTAACACCAAATTTGTTATATAGTACGTTTATTTCCATTCCAACCATCAACTACTACACCAAGTTACAGCAGGAGACATAGACAAATGCGCGAATATTTGCGGAAATCAGCTCAAGTATAAATAAGTGCGGAACTTGACAGTGCACTATTGTTATTCTTATCGCATTTTGCATTTACCCATTGTTTATTCAGAATACATAAGGTGTGTATAGTTATAATTGTATATTATATTAGTTTCTCTCGGCGGTACAAAGGGTGGCTCTGAACAGTCTTCGGCATGAAGCGGAGTTCACTAATTTTACATTTTACAAATGTTCCTATTATATCATGAGACAGAGAAATGGAAAACATGATTTTTCCATTTTGTCTGGGGTTTTGACTTCCAGTACCTCAAAATCACTTTGAGTCAAAGTGGTCTAATACCATCCTCAGTCAATTAATTGGTCACCCGGCAAAATTTTCATCAAATCTGTATATAACTTATTAGTCGGATCCCAACCGTTCTAAAAGGCCATTTCGTTAGCTTTTCGTGTTAATAGCGATTTCTCGACGATTATCACCTCTCTAGATGATGCTTAAAACATTTTTGCAATAAATGCAATATGGGCGTTTTTGGCACACCCTTTTTCAGGGTTTCACGGTCACTCGAATTTTTGTATTTCAGCCCAGGAAATTTGGCCGAAAAACGGTTTTTTAGCTTGACGCAGTTCATAATTTCCGTGATTTTTGGCATTTCCGCCTAGGAAGGTTGTAGCGACTATTCTGATACACCAAAATCAAAAATGTGCTTAATACTAATAGCCATATTTTAATACAACTTATGAAGCATTATATACCTTATAATGCTTATTTTCAGAAATGTTGCTGAAAAACGGATTTTTGCCGAGCGAACAATGACAATACTCACAAATGTGCTGACCAAAATTCAACTTCAAACTTTTAATTTATTTATGCCATGAAATCATGATATGTACCACGAATACTGGACCTAAATCCGTGCCAGATTGTCACTTGACCACTGACCAGTACCCCACTTTATAATTATAATTAACTTCGCTGCCTCGCTGGATATTGGTCTGTAATCCCTGGATTGAGATCTGTTGGCCGCAGTTTAATTTAGCTCATTTCTTATAATACCGCAGTGGTTTGGTTCCCACTTCAGGATGACTCCATGTTCTGTTTTTCAGTCGCATAGATTTTCCCATCGTATGATAATGCGTGTCATTCCCTCGTTTTTTAATCAAGTAGTTACTGCACTGGCTAGCTCTTTTGTTATTACAGCTGCTTCGAGATCTTATCTGGGGCTCTAATACTAGAACATTAGAACTGTAATTCTAGAACCTCAGATTAAGATTACTTGGCAGAAGACTTTGGCTGCCAGACAGTTGCGCCCAATCTAGATCTAGCTACCATGGGAAGATGACGAATCAAAACCAATTAAAAAACTGCTTGATCAGATACGACAGTTGCGCCCAATCGATATTAAAATCCCCCCAATTATAATAAAAGTAATCTTTATTCAATCAAAAATCGTACGATCATAACGATAGACGCAAAGCTACGAAGAATGGTTCAGATAGGACGGGATCGTTCATTATTTTTACCCTAGCAAAAATTGAGTTATCGAGGATAATATGCAATGAAATAGTGAATATATGCATTCTTCAGGGCGGACTGTAATATAGTATTCGTCCGAACTTTATTTTTAGATTTTGCACATTTATTTAATTTGTAATTTTACTCCCAGAGCTTAGACGTAGCAACCTGGGTAGTGGGTGTCTTCCACGAACAGTTTATGGTGTATTAAAAATGACTTAAGTACACATTTTTACCTAAGTTGCATGATTTAGTTCACAATTAGATATTTAAGTGCACTCGGGCGCAACTGTCATTTTGAGAATCTGACATGGCGAATAAGATCACGTCACTGATTGGAAAAATGTTAATGGCCTGTTAAGGTGTGGAAAACGGGCGCAGATGTCGCCAGGCCAATTTTTTAGGTGTTTCTGGACGCAGAGTGAGTCATCTTGCATCTTGTGACAAACGCTATGTTGCTCATGAGTCTTTAGGACCTTTCTAGTTACCAGTCCAATAGCCCATTTGTGAGTATTGTCATTGTTCGCTCGGCATAAATCCGTTTTTCAGCCACATTTCACAAAATAAGCATCATAACTCATAAGGTATATATTGCTTCTTAAGAGCTTAAGTTGTATATAAATATGGCTAGTAGGCACATTTTGGTCTATTGGAATAGTCTCTACGATGTGCCTGGGCTAAAATACAAAAATTCGAGTGACCGTGAAACCCTGAAAAAGGGTGTGGCCGAAAACACCCCTATTGCATTTATTACAAAAATGCAATAGTGGCCAAATGTTTAAAGCATCATCTAGAGAGGTGATAACCGTCGAGAAATCGCTTTTAACACAAAAAGCTAACGAGTTTCCCTTTCGTCTCGGACTAAAGTATTGGGTAGGTAATAGAATTCACATTCGTGTATTTACAGAAGAAAATGAAGAAAGTATAAATTTTAAACACGGTATCTTTTAAATCGTGTGTAATGTGTATACTGTATAGGTTAAAAGGCTCTTTTCAGTTTATCCTAAAGCATGATGTACAGTATAACAATAACCTGATCTAATCAATAAGACGATGAGTAAAATGACTGAGTGATCGAAAATGATTCGATTGAAATGAACTGGAAGAAAGTTGACAATTAGAATGCTTACAACCCTCAGATGCTGCAGATCTTCAACGAGTCGAATGAACAGGTTAGTTAGTTACCACATGTTACCACTAGTTACCACTAGTGCAGGTTATATTTTGTTTGTTCTTTAAAAGATGCTATTTTGAATGTTCTATAATAGATGCTATTATGATTGTTTATGATGTTATTGTTCTGATTTTGCTGTTTCTAATAGTTGTCCGATTCTTAGTTTTTTTAGTAAAACCGATGCCAATTACATATCCCTGAAATTAAACGAGACCTATTCCGTTAAATCAAAGTGCTTTTAGCTTGTGAATTGTTTATCAACTCTAGTTGAAGGCCATTTCCCATAGTAATGCACACAATAAGGTGTAACTATCAAATGTCTTCTGTTCTTTTAGTTACCATAGTTACCACTAGTTACCACTTTTTTTTCTTTTTGTATTGAAATCTTTCAATTATCATCATCAGAATTTATTACAATATCAATGTTGTATAGAATTTCTAAAAATGGACTAGAGAAACCAAAAAATGCCTTGACAAGTGTACATCGATGATAACAATCAGGGGACACCAATACACCCAAATAACCAAACAAAAGGCCTCGAGAGACCTGGTGAAAAGTCGAGCAATTACATTGGGCCCCAAGTGCAGAAGGAGAAAAATGGGCAAATAATATGAGCTGTGAACTTAGGAGGCATTTCTAGGTTTTTAAGAATAATTGCCACAACCCAAATTTATAATAATTACAATTGGCTGATTTGTAATATTTCCAATGGAATGAAGTTTTAACGATAAAATTTAAATAATTGAATATAAAAGACTAAATCAAAATTGTATCCGAATAAAGCAAAAATGTGTGATTTACTAGTTACTAGTTACCACTAGTTACCACTAGTTACCACTAGTTACCACTAGTTACCACTGCACTGGTTACTACTAGTTACCACTAGTGAACACTAGTTACCATAGTTACCACTGCGCTAGTTACCACTAGTTACCATAGTTACCATAGTTCTGTAGTAAAGGTTATTAACTTAACTCTCTTCTTCCAGATTGGTATACCTCACTGGTATTTTGGGAAGACAAAACCTAGATCTCCAACAAAGCTAATACCGCTAAAGAATAAAAACAAAGGTTAGTAATTACTGTAATACCGCTAAAGAATATTTTGTGATATATGCCTTCAGTAAACAGTTTATATACAAAGATTCCATGAAATTTGAGAAATATGTGATATTTGAAATATTATATGTGATATTTCATGATAAACATGATTATTTGTAAAACCCGCGTACTCTACCGGATGACCACATCTGCTGCAATTACACTACAATTACGCTACAATTACACTACAATTACACTACAATTACACTACAATTACACTACAATTACACTGCAATTACACTACAATTACACTGCAATTCTCTGTTAGACTAGTCTGAGATGGTGTGAGATGTGTGGTTACTATTTGAGATCGGATATAGTGCTTTAAGGGGGCAGGGGGGTCTTTATGAAATTTCTCTCGAAATTGATTTTATAGTTGATTCTAATAGAGGGGAGTGATATCTATCTGCTACTTTTAGTCCCATGGATAAATATTGTTCCTAGCCGAAATTATTGCCGGTCAAAGGTCAGTGCTCATGTGTAATTGTATTGCGCGAGCGATTTTCAATCGTGCGCCCTGAAAATCGAGTCTAAAAATCTATCTCCTCCTACATTTTTTGAGCAATCACCTTGAAACTTTCAGGATATGTTCTAAGGACCATTTAGAAACCATTTTGAAAATCTTGGACCTGGAAAAATCGTCAAAAAAAGAGGTCCAAGATTTTCAAAATGGAATAAAAAATTTTAAAAGGCCTATCTCGAAATTCTAAAAAGAGTAAAAGTTTCTAAATGGTCCTTAGAACATATCCTGAAAGTTTCAGGGTGATTACTCAAAAACTGTAGGAGAAGATTGAAAATCGCTCGCGCAATACAATTATTTCAGCACTGAAACACTGTTCAGCACTGAAACACTGTTCAGCACTGAAACACTGTTCAGCAATGAAACACTGTTCAGCACTGTAAAACTGATCAGCACTGTAACACTGTTCAGCACTGAAACACTGTTCAGCACTGAAACACTGTTCAGCACTGAAACACTGTTCAGCACTGAAACACTGTTCAGCACTGAAACACTGTTCAGCACTGAAACACTGTTCAGCACTGAAACACTGTTCAGCAATGAAACACTGTTCAGCACTGTAACACTGATCAGCACTGTAACACTGTTCAGCACTGTAACACTGTTCAGCACTGAAACACTGTTCAGCACTGTAACACTGTTCAGCACTGAAACACTGATCAGCACTGTAACACTGTTCAGCACTGTAACACTGTTCAGCACTGTAACACTGTTCAGCACTGAAACACTGTTCAGCACTGAAACACTGTTCAGCACTGAAACACTGTTCAGCACTGAAACACTGTTCAGCACTGTAACACTGTTCAGCAATGCTGAATTGCTGACTAACACGATTATTGGGAGTTTACTGTTAGTAATGGGTGCTCGTTTAAATCCATCATGTTGTCATGGTAACCTAGTTAGATAATTCCTGGGTGCGGAGTATTAGGGTATTGAATAACAGGCCTGATTTGTGTGCTGCATGTAGGACAATGATCCAGGAACTCTCTGTAGTAGTTCAAACTACCCAGTACGTAGTGTGTCAGGTGACTAATCTGTGTGTGTGTGTGTGCGTGTGTGTGTGTGTGTAAATCTGTAATCACACCTGCCTACTGGAACACATAGATTATTATTTATAAGAAGGGTTAAACCCACACCCACACACACATTGCTTGGTAGGGGACGGTAATCGCATTAACAAATAAAGATGCTGCGGTGTTGTCATGGTAACTGTTACCTGCCATCCCCCACTTTGGAGACCATCCAACATTTAAGGCTGATAAATTTGTACTATTCCATTAATTTACCAACCACAAATCTATGTTGTAGAAAGTACTATTTTCTTGTCGCCATTTTACTGAATGCTTCGATTTTAAACGATGTCGCTAAATGGTCCTATTCAAATGGTCAACACTTTCAGTTTTATGGCGGTAAACGATTAAATTCAAAAGTGAATGAAAAATAAGATACCAAAATAAGCAACTTTTTCTTGATACGTTAAAATAAAATGTGCAATTTCAGAGCCGCTGAGTCTGCAACTGTCTCTGATGAGTAATCGGACCATAAAACCATAGTAATGTTTTGGAAATTTTATGGAAATTTGAAAAAGATTATGTACAGCGTCAGTCTGAAATATTCGACAGTGGATATTTTTGATCTGCAATCTTTAAATTAGTATAGACTGTGTCGTAAGAATGCGGGATTAGTGCATACTCGGAACTACTAGATAATTGCTAAATTAGCCTACCTGATATATAATGGCCCATGCAGTTCACTTTCACTTCCCCAATTTAACTAATACTCTAGAATAATTGGATAATTATGATATGCATATTATTATGATACCTGAGTTATTATGAACTATACATAAGTCTATAAGTTATACTGGACTAACTATAAGTTATACTGAACTACATAGAAACAGAGAGTTTTAGAAACTGTATGATACTAAGATTGAAGCACTAAACTAAACTTCTTTAGAGTGAGGGCTACTTGAACGAGTTATTATGTCCCCGGCGCGGGTTTTATTTTACTCTGAACGGATCTCTGAAGTTTATTATTGTCAGTGATTCATTAAACTCTGAATTTAAAGAACACGACGTGTAAGATAAGAACTGCACATCAAATATTTCACAGTTATCTGCAAATTGTAATGCTGCAGTAGTAGATTATTATAATGCTGGAGGAGACGGACGTTACAGTTTCTTGTTTTAATTTATAAGTGACAACCAATCGTTACCATGGTAACAGTTAATATATTCAAATCTTATAGACAATACTCATAGGACACTGATGTGATATTTCTCTCCAGCTCATATAATGTAAGTATCCACTGGCTTGTATTCTGTTTTGAAAAGTAAGAAATTACTAAAACTTGAAGTAGCTACAACTTTGCTATTAGAGACTGGTAGTAAAATCGTCTTCATCTGCTTCCACATAATTTTACTTCCCCTAATTTCCACTATTTTATATAAAAGTCTAGCCAAGAGCGCTGAGATCATTGGCATGCTCGAGAAGCATCAGCAAATCGGCGCATCATCCTATTACTGCCCACGCTTCTTTTTTTACTCAGTACGATACAGAGCGGTTAACTTGACTTTTGCCAAGCCTCATTGTCCGACTTATTGTCCATTAGTGTGGTGCAGGACAATACTGGACACTCCCTGAGTCCTGTGTATTTACAGCCAACTGGGCCACTGTTATACGCTCCGTCAAGCAGTGGAATTAGTGAGCCGGAAATATAGGTGGAATTGGTGAGTAACGTTCATTTACTGGTCAAATCCTGCAATTATTGTTAAAACTTATTATTAAAACTTATCATTAAAACTTATTATCGTCATTCTATTATATTATCTACATATTTACCAACATGCATTTATTGCATATTTAGCCCAACAACTGCAACTGTAGCTACTATCTTGTATTCCGTAGTTCATTTAATCGTTTTTATGTCCCTAATAATCCCTGAATTGAGCGTGAAGCAGCGTGTGAGTCTGATATTATGGCTTATAATTTAACTGTTGTCTGGTCAATTCTTAATGGTCTCGTAATAACACTGCATGTTGAATTCTGATCTATACAAGTAGTAGTAGATTTAAAACTGCCGTTTCAAAAGTTTAGTGTATTAGTTTCTGATCGTGTTTGTTTGCTCTGAATATGATCTTGTAGCTGAATAGTGGGTTGTTTACGAGGATCTAACAGCTTTCAACTCCTTATATGGGCATCACGTGGTTTTCAGCTCCTTACCATTAAAATGGAGACATGGAACTTTCCTCTGATTCGGCAGGTATTATACGGATATTATAACTAAATTATGTGTGCTAATACTTTTTATTACAGTTAATCCTTGAGCTGGAGCTGCTATAATGCTCATGTTTAGTCCCCGGTATGATATTATTAAGTAGTTACTATTATAACTCCACTTTTGACCTATTTGACGGCCACTTATTATTTTTATAATTGCACCGGTTTTTGCCAGGGAGTGCGATTACAAAACTAATTGCACTGTTTTGAGAGCAACCGAAAACATATTCGGTGCGATTACAAAACTTATCGCACTGATTTTCTGAAAGATACTGTGATATATTAATAGCTTTCAGAGGTGATGTAACGGGTGATACTTGGGTGATCTGAAAATCCACAGCAGGCAAGCAAAACGTTCAAACAATCATCACAACTGCAGATAATAGGGACGGGCTGATTCTTGGTCCATCCCATCCTAGCGGCCAATAGCAATCGATGAGTTATGTCACGTGATTCAGATCCGACCAATCACATAACAGGAGCAATTAGCATAGGACGGTTATCCTATGTTTAGTTACTAGATTGTACAAATCAACCGAGAGAGAGTCGGCGGATGACGTCACTTCGTTTCTCGGAGGAGGTTTTGGGTTTAAGTGCGCTGTTCTTTAAGTTGCTCAGTGCTCTCAAAACAGTGCGATTAGTTTATAATCTCACTGTTTTTTGACCAACTTACAACACAGTCCGTGCGATTATAAACTAATCGCACGATTATATAACACCAGAAGCGTGTAGTTATACGCGAATCTAACTGCATGTATAATACGATTACATCAGTTATTGCACTTGGCTGCGCCTCGTGAAATAATTGCAATAATAGAACTCGGCTTTGCCTCGTGCGATTATTGTATCAATTTACACTCGGCTGCGCCTCGTGCAATTAATAGTGTAATCGCATTATACGCAGTTGGATTAGCGTATATTATGTGAGATATCACATGTTATGTAGCCACTAGCCTGGGTTTGGATGACATATTTCCATCACGATACACAATATTATTATTCGTCTGTGCGAGGAAGACTTTGACAAAATATCTGAATTTCAAGATGTGTCAAATATTTTTTGAAACGCATTCCTTGTCTATATTTAGCTGATAATATCTTGCCACGTGCAAATTAAATATTATCTGTCATGCAGTGAACTCTTTCTATAGAAATAGTTTCTGACCGTCTCTTAATACATTACTCCATTTCCACCCGAAATTCGGAGGCAAACCGTGTAGAATGAAATGATGGGGGTGCTGGGAATTTTTGCTGGCTTCCTTATTTAAATAAATGTCTTATTCTAAGGCCTGGCCTGAATAGCCAAAACAGTTCATATATTATCTAGAGTATTTGAACCTGCCGCTGGACTGAAAGTTTGCATGTTTGTGTATCCGTTTGTAAATCTATATGAACTATAACGAATTCAATTTGTATGCCTGATCTTATGACCAGTCTGTTTGTCCGGCACTTACCGGAGTACAGTGTCCAGGTCAGAGTATTTAAGAGATACAGGGTGTTCGCTGCTGACGTGTGACCCGCTGGTTGCTAACTATTTCCTCAAATGGTACCGAGACAGTATACGCTCCAACTCCTCGCACGGTAAAGCAGTATCTCAAAGTGCGCCACCTCAAATTGAAGAACAGCAGGAGGCGCCAGCTCCTGGGATTAAACATGTTCATTCTGTGTCACATTCTGTTGAACCTGATCCATCAGGGTTAATTTCCGGTTAGTTACTTAGCCTTTGTTAAGTGAAGGGGAGCCCTTTTTAATCGTGTGTATTCTATAGATCATACTCCCTTTAGATTTTACTTCACTCAGTGAGTCTTACTAATTCCTTGTTATGTGTAGCATTTTTCTCGTATCTAGACTTGCTACGCAGATAAGAAGTTCTAGTGGTA
This sequence comes from Bolinopsis microptera, assembly GCF_026151205.1. Taxonomy (NCBI): domain Eukaryota; kingdom Metazoa; phylum Ctenophora; class Tentaculata; order Lobata; family Bolinopsidae; genus Bolinopsis; species Bolinopsis microptera. The sequence continues at coordinate 4,012,794 of NC_087078.1, read as the reverse complement.
GCCAACAGAAGTCCTCTTTCTGGCCACATAACAAACTTGATTATGCAAGTTTCAGACTGTAGCCAAGTTTGACATTATTATTGAAAATCGTGTTTAGATTTGATGATTTAATTCTGAGTCTAAACCAGGTTACTCCAGACCAAATTGTGAGTAAAATGTTGTATATTATATTAATAAAATAAGATCACCATGTCCCGTCTCATGTAAGAAAACATTTAATATCAGACCAAGTTATAAAGTTATAACCGCAAAATGTTGAGCTGTAAACAGTCTTTGGCTACGTTAATTTCACCTTGAAGTTTTCCAGGGGGATTGGGAGAGACTATTAACGCTTCATCGCCATATCTACAGGTTGCTGTTTCTTTGAACATAGCAATATAATCAAGGTCAAAGGAGCATACTTTTTCTGATCGATTAGAAAAATTATGTAGAATTCAGTCGAGATGTTGTTTTCCAATTATTTATCATATTGCTGTCAAATCTGGACACATTACTAGCATTAAGCATAATTCATCAGCTTTGGACAAAATTATAAATTCGTAAAGCGTTTTTAGAGATACTTTTAAATATACTGCAAACGTAGAGCGCGGTGCAAAGGTCTTAATAAAAGTTTACTAACTGCTCATTCACTGTGGTAGTAACCACGTGTGAGGCGCGCGCGGGGAATAGTTCATCGAATTTGTTAGCCGCTCGGCTACTCGACTAACTAAATAACTTCGAATTATTTAAATTTTGATTACATTTTTGATTTATCTGTAATTCAATCTTTACCTAGAGTATAAACATGGTCAAGTTTTTTTGATGAATGGAAATTGGGATTCGGAAACAATAAACTACTTTATCGCCAAACGCAACGTATTATTATTGGCAGAAAACAGAATCAATATTTAGTCTAACTCCATGCGTTTTAATAAGTCTAATAATTAAATATCCCATTCTGACTCAATTTACCCGCCACCCTTCAATCTTGGTAACGAGATTTTTCTGCTGGTCTTCTTCGGTCCCACCTACTGATAACGAGTTTTGGCACTGGAAACGAATTTCCTCGGCAAAGTATAATCAACGTTCCTATACTTATGGGACACAGTAGCACTGGTTACGTTGTATTGCTTCTTGGCATCTAGTGATCCTCTAGCAACTCTCTCCTTGACTGTAGCTACTTCTTCCTGATGCGAGTGGAGAACGGACTTGTTTCTTAGGAATTTCACATTTACTGCGAGTAACTGTACTTTGTAGTGCATTTCCTGTGTAGCTGATGGAAAAGGAAGTGATCAGTTACATGTTGCTTTGTAAGGGTTTACTCTGTCAGTGTTACTTTTTCCTGCTTGGGAATGAAAACGTTCTAAGAAAATAGCATGTTCAAAATATCAAATAACTCACTTTTAAGGTTGTATCTCACAGAAGCAGGAGTGTGTCTCGGATCAGAGTATCTCACAAGAGAAGGTTGAGTTCCTTCATCGCCTCCCAGCATAGTGTAACTGTTAAAATCCATCTCTGCCCTGTTAGTGGTGGGTTTACCTCTAGAGGTTTCCAGTTGTAGTCTGTTGTACGGTAATCGCAACTTTCCGTCCTTACCTTCTGATGTGAATATAGAAGTAGGTTAGGCTGATTAAGTCTTATCTCGTAGGCAAAACCTCGTGAAAATTATTGGAGTAAGCTTTAAAACCATCACTTTCAGTTGATGATCAATTCGCAGACCAAGTTCCATTTTCATAGAAAGAATTGATACATGAATGATGATATTTGGAAAAGATCTTACTTATAATTAATGTTGATATAAACTTACTCTGTGGATACCAGCAGGCCATTTTAAAGACTGCAGTACAAAACAAACCAGCTCAAATCAAATCAGGAAGAGTGAACTGTGTTGTGCACTATGCTGGGCACTATCCTGGGTCAGCACACAGTACACAACACTACATTGCTGGCCGGCCTGGCCTAATCTGATTTCTCTCATTTATTCATGTTATATATAACAATGTCCACATCTAGTCTATAGACCATATATTTCTGTAATTCTGGTTAGTAGTATCAGGTTTGAGACGCAAAATGCAAAAATCTGTAGGGTGGGGGCCAAAAAGGGCTGACCCTTTATTTTATAGGACATAATAAACAATGGGGGGGGGGGGGGGGGCACATAAGAACATTTCGAGTGTTGGAACTGTAAATACAGGTAACAAGTAGTAAACTACGGGAGGGCGACTTCCAGGCCCCCCATTATTAGGGGGCCAGGGAGATCAGATCATGTCACTAATTAGTGACGTATAATTAGTGATGCGATCCATCAGTAGAATTTAACTGACCTAGAAATGGGCTACATACAGGGTAGAGTTCACATGTACATCATAACTGTGCATTAAGAAGTAAACATGATCTTTAAGATTTGACCGCTCGACTCGTATATCACATAAGAGACGGGAGCTCTTGCTAAAGGGGGGTTCTCGTATCTAGGGATGTGAGACGTACGTGGCTGATGAGTCACGTAATCCTCCTGCACACTGTAACACAGCAGAACAGTAACTGTGACACAGCACAACAGTAACTGTGACACAGCACAACAGTTACTGTCACACAGCAGAACAGTAACTGTCACACAGCACAACAATAACTGTGACACAGCACAACAGTAACTGTGACACAGCACAACAGTAACTGTGACACAGCACAACAGTAACTGTGACACAGCACAACAGTAACTGTGACACAGCACAACAGTAACTGTGACACAGCACAACAGTAACTGTGACACAGCACAACAGTAACTGTCACACAGCAGAACAGTAATGAGTAACTGTCACACAGCACAACAATAACTGTGACACAGCACAACAGTAACTGTGACACAGCACAACAGTAACTGTGAAAGAGCACAACAGTAACTGTGACACAGCACAACAGTAACTGTGACACAGCACAACAGTAACTGTGACACAGCACAACAGTAACTGTGACACAGCACAACAGTAACTGTGACACATCACAACAACACGTGAACTCTACGTGTGTCTGACTAGTGGGTGCTTGTTAACAAGCAATGTAATAAGACAAGACTACTGATGTTCGACATATCTGGCACGAGATAGGGAGACTGTGTCAGAAGGCAGCTGTTGTGTGCATTTGTTTACGTTCTCTGCAATACGTGCACTTCTCTAACAACTAGCTGCAAGTAACGCTCTCTAAAGTAACGCTTTGTCTAGTTCTTGATCTACTTTGTTTGTTTGTTGCTCTGCTCCGGGGAGATGAGATTCAGAGACCGCTTCCTGTCCTGTCCTACCTTATCTCACTGCTCCAGTAAGTTACCACCACAACTGAACTTTATGATATTATCGAAATCGTTACAATTTGTTTGAGCCGACCGGACCAAGACTGATTGATATCCAAAACTTAGTAAAACTGCACCGGGTTAGATTCAGACCAAAAGAGCATTAAAACTGCACCGGGTTAGATTCAGACCAAAAGAGCATTAAAACTGCACCGGGTTAGATTCAGACCAAAAGAGCATTAAAACTGCACCGGGTTAGATTCAGACCAAAAGAGCATTAAAACTGCACCGGGTTAGATTCAGACCAAAAGAGCATTAAAACTGCACCGGGTTAGATTCAGACCAAAAGAGCATTAAAACTACACCGGGTTAGATTCAGACCAAAAGAGCATTAAAACTGCACCGGGTTAGATTCAGACCAAAAGAGCATTAAAACTGCACCGGGTTAGATTCAGACCAAAAGAGCATTAAAACTACACCGGGTTAGATTCAGACCAAAAGAGCATTAAAACTGCACCGGGTTAGATTCAGACCAAAAGAGCATTAAAACTGCACCGGGTTAGATTCAGACCAAAAGAGCATTAAAACTACACCGGGTTAGATTCAGACCAAAAGAGCATTAAAACTGCACCGGGTTAGATTCAGACCAAAAGAGCATTAAAACTGCACCGGGTTAGATTCAGACCAAAAGAGCATTAAAACTGCACCGGGTTAGATTCAGACCAAGAGAGCATTAAAACTGCACCGGGTTAGATTCAGACCAAGAGAGCATTAAAACTGCACCGGGTTAGATTCAGACCAAGAGAGCATTAAAACTGCACCGGGTTAGATTCAGACCAAGAGAGCATTAAAACTGCACCGGGTTAGATTCAGACCAAGAGAGCATTAAAACTGCACCGGGTTAGATTCAGACCAAAAGAGCATTAAAACTGCACCGGGTTAGATTCAGACCAAAAGAGCATTAAAACTACACCGGGTTAGATTCAGACCAAAAGAGCATTAAAACTACACCGGGTTAGATTCAGACCAAAAGAGCATTAAAACTGCACCGGGTTAGATTCAGACCAAAAGAGCATTAAAACTGCACCGGGTTAGATTCAGACCAAAAGAGCATTAAAACTGCACCGGGTTAGATTCAGACCAAAAGAGCATTAAAACTGCACCGGGTTAGATTCAGACCAAAAGAGCATTAAAACTGCACCGGGTTAGATTCAGACCAAAAGAGCATTAAAACTGCACCGGGTTACATGAAATCGTTTCAGAACATCATAATACATACAATGTATGATATACGACCATTTTATGTTAATGGCTACACTTATGGACCTGGTCTAACCAGTATAGTTCGCTTAGTAAACACGGTTAAGTTGCGCCTCAATCTCACAATTACTCAATTACCAACTGAAGTACATGACGCTGAAAAGTATACATGTTATCTGCATATAAATCGGCTGGTGACGTTATGATTCAAGTTAGCTCATCTAGTTTATGTGCTTGTAAACAGGGGAACTGAGCACTAACATCAAGCAGGAGGAGTGAGGACCATCAATAACACTGTTATTCAGTTAGCCAACACTCACAGCTATTATACAACTAGACTAAATACTCTTTCTCTGTATAATTGCTCCACTGATCATTACAACAGTTTTAGTAATATATCCGCTTTGTACGCGCCCTGGCCGGCCATTGTCCGCCAGTTTGTTTAAAGAAAGTAGCTCAGCAGTACAGTGCTGGTCTGGTTCTTGTAGTTGTCACTTGTTTTAGTCAGGTGACAAGCACAAAGCTGGAATGCAGTGAGTTAGAGCGCTGCTTGCTAATATTCTACGTTCTCTTTATCGAGTTGTTGTTTTCTCCACCTTTTAACAGCGCTCTCTGCAACTTACTAGCGGTCTATTTAACAATGCTTGTCCGGTTCAGGCGGATTTTAGGAGACACTCTGTTTAAATCCTGGTTCATTTGTTCCGTTCTCTGATAGATATTTACATGAGCTGGCCAGTTACTGTGGAATGCAAATCATGGAAAAATTTGTGGTTTTTGGAAAATTATTTTTGCATGCTTTCTACGCGATTATTAGTTGGGACAAGTTAAAAGAATAAACTGATATTTTAAAGGATTCGTTACCGCATGTTTTTTGTTATCCTGTGATTTACTAACCACTAGGTCTAAAAGCTCAGTTCGTAGGAGTGTTACTTTATAGTAAAACTGTTCGGGAACGTACGATACATCTTCATTTGTGCAATTTATCAGTGCTCATTTTCGGAGAATTGTTTTTTATTCTAAATATCTTCTCCCAAATATGTTTGGTTCGCAGTCTACTCATGGCTGATTAGTGATCGTCCTGTATTCTGTAACAAGGACTTCGATCATCAGATATTGTCCAGTATCTTGTACCTTGTACCTTGTATCTTGTACCTTGTATCTTGTACCTTGTATCTTGTACCTTGTATCTTGTTTTAGAGAGGTTTCACAGGTTGATGTCCCTGAACGGAGGACTTGTCCGTCTCCCAGCCATTCCAGCCTCAGCAATCACCAGTATCAAGCCTTCTTATTCCTTCAGCATCAAAGGTAAATCACTGCTTCTTGGGACCGTACAACGTGCTTATTTCTGAAATTCGTATAAACAATAAACATGAGCTCGTGGATAAATTGGATGTTGAATTAGGGTCTATAAATCACAGTGTATCCGACTCCTGACAGGCCCTCGCTCCATTTGGGCCTTATCGTCATAGTACGTAAAATGATAATGCAATACAGTAGTAATAGGAGGTTTCGTTTACACAGTATTCTTCTTGAGTACTCTAGCTTCTGAAGTTCTGACTATTAACCTATACTTTATCCTGACTGGTATAGTAACTTCCAATCGTTTACTCTAAAATCTAACATACAAATCTAATCGAGATGGTCAATGTGATGATAATAAACTCGTAGCGGGTAAGTTTGATGGTCCGGTTGTAATGTTTACCAGATATATTAATATCTAATATAATATATATCAGTAGTCAGGATACTACTGCTAGTCAGGTTGTCAGTAGGTAAAACGTACCGGGGTATACACTATAAACACAATAACATGGCTAATGATTGGCAGTTGTGCTAAGCTAGATGCCGCCAACATTTGAACATTGAGTGTACTGATCCATAACCACTCGAAGATGAAAGCTTTATCTTACTTTCCAAAGAGTGGTTAAAAGAATATATGCAATGTACCACATAAACCCCACCCATTCGCTACAACACAATACTATTTATAGTTTATAAACTCATACTGTAATAGAGTCTAGAGAAAACTAACGTCTACACCAACCGTTTGAATAACCAGGTCACGAATTATAATTTTGCTGAAATACCGAAAATTAAAAAGAAATAACTTAAATAATGTTTAACACTTCCAACTCCGTCGGTAGTTAAGCTACCCTCTCTCTCCTCGACTGGTAGAAATTATAACTGACCAAAAAGATGCAGACACGATCTTTATTACATGTTTAGATTAAGGGGTCAAAACGTTTCAAGAATCAAGAAGTACTGTCTGTCAGTCTGTGTTCAAAATTTTAATTTTGGGGCTAAACTTTGTTTAGGGCCTATTCATTTTTCTGTTTATGGAGCTGCCCAAATTTTAAGGCTCTTACTCGATCCTGTGAACAATGTCACAGCTGCAGGGTCTAGTCAGTTCGTGAGATTATTCACCTCATTAACTGCTGCTAACGAGTCAGCAGCTCTGTTAGAACTTATGAGAAGTTTTCAAGCAAATAATATGGTTGGTTATCCAGGCTCAGCATCACATGATATCTTTGGGATCAAGAACAAGCCAATAGCATAAAAACGATCAAGATATCAGAAAATTTTAAAAAGCGTCACGAGGGTGCCACACCCTACTCGAATGAAAGTTCTCAAACCGTTGTGGAGTTATTAACACTGATCACTTGGTTGCCAGTTCCACCTAGTTTTTAGAGTTTATTTTATTCTCGACTCTTCGACGGATCTTCAAGTTTTACATATTATTCAAGTCGGTGTACAATCACTGTACATAGTGGCCAAGTTTTTAATCTAAAGTGATGCCGCAAGTTTTTAATAGTTCGTAAATCGCAGTCTAGATTTCTCCGATTTTGATGTTTTACGGTAAGAGTTATAGTTTCGTGTAGGAGTTAACTTAATAACTTTAAATAAAGTAATATATTATATTATATAGAGTAATATATTAGTTTAAAATTAATAACAACAACACTACAAATGGCGTCGCTCTTTGATCTCATGTTATAGAGTAATACAGAGTTCCAAGAACTGCGTTCTACCTTAACAACCCATGTATGCTAGTTTTGTAGTTCTCGGCGACTTTCCGCAAAAACCGTAAAAGATATACAACTGAAACTTTTTTGACTGGGTCAAATGCTTTAATGGCCTTCAAATCAGCATGAAAAAATAAAAAATTGGCCAAGGAATTCGAATTTTAGAGCCCAAAATTTGGACCCCCAAGTGCTGTCAAAAACGCGAATTAAATAAGTAATAATTATTTTAGTCTCTTGAGTCTTGACACCATTTTAGGGTTATACGGGTTCCTGCTAGTATATATAATTAGTGATAATATCTCTACCAAATACTAATATAGTTTTTACACTTTAGATTCGTTAGCACTAAGCGGAGCGCACGAGTGGGGCTATGAGAAGACGAGGTTATGGGAGCACGAGGATTCCACCAGCGAGAAGGAAATACCAACCCGCCGCAGATCTTCCACCATTTCACGTGAGTTTTAAACAAGTCACCACTAGCTGGACAATGTGTTTCTTGAAAAACAATAATATGAAATCATCAGTAGAACTATTATATTCTCAAAATATCCTACCAGCGAGGTTTGACTAAATTCAGTATAATTTCAGTAAAGGATGTCAACTCTCGAACAACACAGCTTGTATTTGGAATGCAGGACGGAAAGAGGGTTAGTTCTTCTACCATCTATTTCTACTAACAACTACCAGTTCAGTTTAATACAACAACACGTGCTAAGATCAATGGTGGTCAAAGAGTGCACGTTCTCACACTTGTTTTAAACAGTGCTTTTGAGCAGTGGTTTTTGTTAGTCGATCAGTAACAACTATGTTTAAAATCCCCACCGATCAACCACTAGCCCTCAAATTACACTTGGATAAGTAATACCAATGAAGTATAACGTATTTTATTTAGCACGCGTCAAACTCCTGACACTTGCGTCAAAAGAACATAATCCCATATGCCGTGGGAGACCGGTACACCAACGTCTCATTTCTAATTAATTACCGATCAGAGACTCTCTCGGACCTCCCCGGTGTTTAACATGCAATTCCCAACTTCATCTCACAACCTTTGTCTCTCACTCTCTCTCTCTCTCCAGATATATGAGAGTCATCAGTCCCACATGCCACTACATGAGCTACATTGTATATGCGGTTTAATGGTCGCGGGGTTTCTTCAGCCGCCCTCTTAACTTCTTAAGTCTTATCTCACACTGTCGTGTTTTGTCTTGTGGCGGTCTAATTTCACTATCGGAGGTGGACATTTGTTGCCAGTCAAGGCAACATCTGTTGTTGTTATTGTTACTTCGTTAAAACAACGCATGTTATAGCTGGCCACTAGGGACAGCGAACCTCTGACTCAGCTTGCTGCAGTTCAAGTGGTTTTATTTATGTGAAGCTCATTTCACGATCATCTATTTTTGTTAGAGCCTCATTTTTTGTGATGCTCATTTTGAAAGTGTTTAAAGTTAGAACTTGTATCAGTAGTTTATCCAGTGAGAGAGTGATTTGCTGCTTACTTTGCCGCTTTTAAACTTGCTGAGCCTACTGCTCTAGCTCTAAGTCTAGATTAGTATTAGTCTATTGAACCATGTATTGTTCTTGTTTTTTGGGCCCGCGTTGTGACAGTTTATTTTAGCTGTGTAGTAGATCTCCACTAGATCTCCACTAGATCTCCACTACAATGGTGGATGTGCCCCTGGCAAGACCCCTCCTGTGTCATTGTATCATGTCTAGAATGTCCACTACTTACAACGGCAAATACGACATCAGCGACATAAAGAAACAAATACAGGAGATGGCTCAAAAGGTAATCTAACATACCATTATATAGCTTGTTACATTGCTTGTTAGCTTTGAGTATATGTCGTCATTTCAATACATGTGCATTGTGCACCACTATCATTCCGTAATTTGTTGAAACCAAAAATACGAAAATGTTACCCCTCACAAAGTTTTTAGTTTATCTCCTATATTTTAAATCCTAAATTCTCTCATTCATCTAAATTATACACTCTACAATCTCCATTAGATCATAGCGCAGAGATACAGTTCTATTCTTGAGAAGTTGAGATGTTATAAACCAACAGTCCGCTGTTTGGGATTTATGCTAATCTCTATACCGGAGCCCCAGTTAAACTCCACCAGTACGCGCACGTGACCATTGTACACCTGACTTGCATTTTAATCTTTGTGTGCCTTTGTTTGAGGCGATCAATCATTAACTACAAGCTTGATAACGTTTTTCTAGAAAACTGTCTTGCTCCGACGCATATGTTATCTGTTAACATTTGTAGATTTTGTGTCATGTTTTCTCCTATGAATCGTATAACGATTTGCTCGCCGATTGCTGAGGATCCCCGTTTTGAGATGAGCCCGATGAGTCATGATGAGTTGACACTGTGGGCAATTTGCAGCAAATACGCTAACGGGTTGTGGCCTGTGAGTGGACTTTCTGGCCAGTTGAGTTCCATTTACAGTTCCATTTACAATTACCACTTTACCGGTGATTACCAGTGATTACCAGTGATTACCAGTGATTACCAGTGATTACCTTAACAAGGCATATTTATACCAGCAGCATGCCTGAAACAAGAGCCAAAGGTTTTAGAAAAATAAAATTTTCTCGTTTTCATTTTTTTGGCCATTTTGTGAGGCATTTTTTTTTGTGAAATAATTTTTCACAGCTCAGTTTTTTCGTGAGTTTTAGGTTATTACCCCATTCCTTAATAGGTTTTCTAACAACGTGTGGTGATAGAAATTTAAAAAGTATCTCCATCAAAAAATTATAGAAATTCAGATTTGGCCATTCTGTGAGGCATGTTTTTTTGGAGGAAGATTTTCCGGCCAATTTTTCTCAAAGAAAAAATGGTTATGAGATTAAATCAACCCACGGGAAGAAACAAAAATATGAGTGTCAACTTAAAAATATGAGTGTCAACTTAGCTTGTTTTGTGATTTTGAGAGACCTTCCTTTTTTTTTGGCCATCCTGTGAGGCATATACCCGTAGATTATTTACGAAGAATAGCCTTACATTGTGTGTTTCCCTTCGTGTCCAAATGCAATATATTTACAATTAGTTTTACTAATGATTGCGAATAAATATATTTGGTTTTACAGAACTAAGAATATTTGAACCAATATTTAATATTTAACCCAATGAAAAGCAATTTCGTCTGTTCAACAAAGACTTGTGAAGTTTGGAGTCTGGTAGTTTGACAGTGGACGGACTGTCGCAACATATAATTTAATGTGAACGTTGGATCATTAAGACAAACGACAAGAGAACTAGAAGCAAATATCGATCGATCAGCTTGATCGAATTGCAAATCTAAATGCATATTCAATAAATAAAACATGCACATAATGCTTGCATTTATAATATTCAGTAGCATAGTCTGGACGCTCTGCGGTCTCTGGGAAATGTTTAGGACTTTGGAGTTCAGAACTAGAACTACTATTCTTGTAGAATGTGAAATATTTTTTATAGTAATGAACACTGAACACTTGAACAGCAAATCGAGTCATCGAGTGCCAAACATTATCAAAAAACAGAAATGATCAATGCTGGATCATATGACAGTCTCTCTATCACTCTTAATTCTTGTTGTGACTATAATGTGGATTGTGGTACGTGGGTATGTTGTATGTGTATTGTGTCTTCATTATGTTTGGGTACAAACTGCAAATCAAAGTTGTGTCTAATCACTCTAATAAAACCCAGCGGCCATCGAAATCACAATTCATATCTTGGTCAGCTTGCACCCAGCAAACTTAGAGGTTCAATCTTACCATACGATTGTTTAAGATTGCTTGCAAGCTCAGCAGAGTAATCCATCTATTTTAAAGCGCAGATGAAACGTACCAGATCGAGTTTAAATCAACTGGCTCTGCAGCAAGCGACAATTTGACATGCTCCTGAACATCATCCAATCTTCTTAGGTGTACCTGAGTGTTCATGTCTCGTAGTTCCAGTATGGTAGAGGTCACCTCCAATGGGGCTGGAGGATCTGCCCTAATTCCAGGCAACAAGCAGTATTAATTAAAGCTGCACGTGCAGGTTTCAATAGTTTCAGATCCCAGGTTGTATCGGGTAGCATTCTCTGCTTGTCAATATGCCACTACACGTCACTCTGAATACTCTAGTGCAGGAACATCTGTTTAAATATATAGTCACTTCGTTCAAATCTCTTTCTTGTAGCTCGATCCCGCAAAAAAAACCATCTAGCTCTCATCTTGCCGCCAAACTCTTCAAAATGAACGGATTTTTCTACATTCCTCTGAAACCCTGGAAACTGCCCGGTCCTGAGCCGGTACCACCGCCGGATATTCACGCCGCTCAACATCTGTTTCAACGGCGGAGCTCGTACCCTTGGGGGCAGGACTACCGTGTGGTGGGGGTAGCGGAGTTCCGGGACCGGCTCAGTAGCACCCGACAAGAACTAAAGGTCCGGAGATGTATCTCCCTGCCTACCAACGAGGGTGTTGTCAGGGCTATCAAACGTCCCCCTAGTGCACATACCATACTCGGTAGCGAGTATAGTGTCACCAACTTTGGAGAAAACCGTGTCTACAATGCGTCTAAGGTACAGGTTTGCGTCCACTTTGATGTTCTCTATGACAATGTTTTATTGTCTTAACTAATTGTACAGTTTTTGAAGGTGCTATCATTTCAGTAATGGCGTCATAATCGATCTTGAGCTTTATAGTCAAGTTATTCTTCGGTCAACACCCTTGCAATAGTTCAGAACTAAGAAGCACCTCAAAGGTTAAGAGATTGCATTGTCCTGTGAATTGTCTTCTCTCTTAACTATCTCTGTTGTACTCTCTTATAGTTACAAACAACAAGATACAACAAATAAAACACATATTGTATTGTATTGTACTCTCTTATAGTTTAAGCACCCCTAAAATATTATTCATCTGACTTTTCTTTGTACCCTCGGATCTATTTTCCTATAATTTAACCATAAGTCACGACAAAAACATAATGTTTATGACTCTCTAATTTTTGTGGTTTGTCAGGTGACAATGGCGCACATATCTAACATGTACCGTGTTTTAAGAAAATAACTCTCTCTCCTCCTCCTCCTCTGGTATGTTCAGTTCCACGTGCTCGCCCTCCAATAGGCCAGCACATTCTTGAGACGTCCGGTCTGGAGCACTCTGGTGGCTTCCTGCTTGCACTTCCAGTGTCGCGCACCACCTGTGCAGTGATGTCATTTACACGTGGTGTGACGTCACGTTAAGTGAGCTGTGACATCACGCTAAGTGAGGTGTGACGTCACGATAAGTGAGGCGTGACGTCACCCTAAGTGAGGTGTGACGTCCGCTAAGCGAACTGTGACGTCACGTCTGTCTAGTTGCACAGATCAGACAACAAACTCCCGGTGTGGGAGTATTGTTCGAAACACAGTGCGTATAATACGCTCTGTTTTAAACGTGGCAAGCATACTACGTTATTTAAAAGCATGCTTGCAATTTACATGTTGTAACAATTTCAAACTTGTTTCGGTAAATCAGCTCTACCCCCCGGCAGAGTCTTATTTTCTGTTTGTTTTGTTTGGAAGATAGAAGTTGTGAGATTGCGAGGGAGTGAGAGCAGAGAGATCGAAGACAGCGGTCTTTCCGAAGATGTTAAAAATTCCGCTTTGCATGGTGTCACCCGAGGCATTGCCGCATTGTTGCAACACCGCTACTGCAATAATCTACGAGAACATTAAAACCAAAAACAAGTCTACAATCTACAAAGATGCCCTGCAAGAAGGAGAAGTGTCGGGAGAGGAGCAGGACCTGCACGGAGGGTCCGCCTGGGATGCGGCACTCACCCAGGCACTCTCCGGAGCTGTGGAGATGGTAGACTTGCTGGAGGGGCTCAATAAGACAGTGGAGCTACAGGCTGAGTCATATAATAGTGACAATACAACTGACATAAAGGGATCAAACTACAGTAGTAAAAGAAGAGGTCACCACTATATCTACGTACTCACCAACACAGTAAGTCCTCGTGTGCAGCACTGAAGTAGTTGTAGCAGGTAGCTTGATACTTCCTGCCTTGGTACGATGTCAGTTATCATGCGTATTTCAAGTGCACTTTTAAGTTTCTACTTCTAGTTCTAGTTGTTACTAATTCGTAATTGGTTCGACGAGTATCTGGCTTTTATCCGATGGAGACAGTTTGAGGTGGATTGAATGCAACCTGTTTGTAATGTTTAACCTTGTTTACAGGGTTTAACAGGGTTTAACAGGGTTTAACAGGGTTTAACAGGGTTTAACAGGGTTTAACAGGGTTTAACAGGGTTTAACAGGGTTTAACAGGGTTTAACAGGGTTTAACAGGGTTTAACAGGGTTTAACAGGGTTTAACAGGGTTTAACAGGGTTTAACAGGGTTTAACAGGGTTTAGCAGGGTTTAACAGGGTTTAATAGGGTTTAATAGGGTTTAACATATAATGTTTATCAAGACTCCTTTTAATCTATATTAAAGATGATAAGCTTCATTGTTTATTCTTCAGAAAGAAGCATGCTTCATGACACTAAGTAAGCTCTAGCTCTAAGTACAATCACTCCAAGTGCAATCGGTGCCAAAAAACCGGGCAGATATTTCATATTTTAAAACCCAGCTTCTCATTTTCATAAAGCTCTTACGCTATTTTCGCATGTACTTTCCGTAGTTTTTGTTAATTGCTTAACTCAGCTGATAAACTTAACGAATTGTTGTTTTCCGTTTGATTTATCTTCTGTGACTGATCGGAGACTGCTTTCTAAAACCCTAATATGACGGTTCTTGCGGCAGAGCTTCTCCGGCAACCCGTTAACTTGGCTGCATATCTGCTCAAGGTTTGTTCTTGAGCGGCAGATTTAACCAGAGTTAAACCAATCCGTTAAAATTAACAATGATTGTGTCGTTAAGATCCTAAAACTGATATCTCTCAATTAATAATATCTTTCTTCTCCTAGGTAATTCGTCGTTTATATTGCATACGTGATTTCCATCTACTCAATAGTCAATACACTCACCAGCTGCAAGCAGAGACTATTCTACTTTATTCCAACCACCAATAAGTTGGTTTTAAACGAATCTCTTTGGTGGCAAATGCCGCTAAACAAATGCTTTTAGCGGTTTGCTCATTGCTCTCATCTGATTTGATATGGCCCTTTTAAAATCTGAATATATCTTATTGACGTGTTGCTTTTGCTCAATCCTCATGCAGCATACTATTATATACTGTACACTGTTACGTCCAGATCATTAAAAATTCCCGAAATACATGTTCTTAATTAAACTCAACGTACAATCAGCTCATTAATCATTGGTTCATGATTATTTTAGTGAAAATTTAAATGATATAATCATCAAATCTTGCAACTTTTAGACATTTCCTACATAGGATATGTCTAAAAGTTGCGTGTTTAAAGTAGAGGATAAACCTAATATCGGTTCAAGTATCAGCCGCCCTGACCCTGTCCCTCCCTGCAGGTACCGAAGCTGAAGGAACCTAGGTCCCTGTACTGTGTACCACGTGACGTGGTGATGCCCCGGTGGCCAGTAGGGATCGACACAGTGTGTCCACAACCAGACCTCACCCACAACAACACTCCTCCACCTTTCAACGAGGAGTTCTACAAACGTCCCTCCGGCGCTAGTCAGTTTTATCAAGATATTTAATTTTTCATTTGATACGAAGTAAAATAGTAAAATAGAGTGAATTATAGAGAAGGGAACGATTGAAAATAATGATAAATTCCATGGATGTTTCATCACTCTCAAATCATGGTTAATTTCCTGATCATCAACTTTAGAACTTGAACTAATTCAAATTGTCTCAGATTTACGATTACTAGAGAAAACAGACACGGATAAACACGAAGGAACGGTTGTGTACCATCTTCCTCTGATGCGGTTCCCTTTTGTAAGTTAACTCATCAACTAACGATGTTTCATCTCATTTTTTTTCTCAAAAAATCAACAAAGCATATTCAATCTCACCGCCTCTCTCGCACTCATCATTTACTCATTTGGTCACTTATTCGTTTACTCAGTAAAACCCCGATTTACCGCGCTTTTACCTTTTATTAGCATGATATCCCTGAAACTCTGCGGTAAATCGCAGATTTACTGTACTTCATCTCAAAGAATTTCAAAGACAATTATCCCCATTTTACAGCTCAAAGAACACAAATGCACGTCTCCCACTTCACCTTGGAAAAACAAAACAAAAGTAAATATTTAAGAAGTATTATCTTCATTGAATTTAATTCATTAACAACCTTATCAACATTATATGTTGAGACTGCATCTTTCAATATGTAAAAAATTAGCGATCACATGACTTCACACGGTGATTTGAAGAGCTATATATTGCTGTCACCTAAACCCCACCCTCCCCCTCAGTACACTAGATCTCGCCCCACGGCTGCATTAGAACCGTGCCCCTTCCCCCTATCTTGTTACGATGACGATGTTCTGAGGTTTGAGTCCCGTTTCGAGTGTGCCAATCTTTTCAGAGCCAGACGAGTGTAAGTATTGAATAATTTAACCTCTAATTTTATACATTCATCTTCTGAATTTGATGAGGAATTTATTTATCATTTTAAATCAAGCTTCATTTTCAAATCACAACCACCTTTTCTTGCCTTGTCTTCGCAAATTTCCAAGCGATTTTGTGATATCATCCATTTCTCTGCCTAATTCTATATCCTTCACTCAGCGGACCCTACGAGTACGAGTTAGAGCTTCGCTGGGACTACTTCACAATGAAGCACACGCAATGGTTCTACTTTAGAGTTTCAAATACAAAGGCTGGCCCTACCTACAAGTTTACAATTATTAACTTGTTAAAGTCCGGCAGTCTTTACAACGAAGGCATGAAACCTCTGTTCTATTCAGAGAGAAATGCTAAGAATAAAAACCTGGGCTGGCTCAGGATGGGACATAATATTCATTACTACAAAAACAACATTAGGTTTGATTCTTATTATCTTTTCATGTAAAAATCTGGAAAATAGTGATACATAATAATATGTAATAACTTAGTTTTAAGACTTTCATTTCAAGGGTTTTTTAAATAAAGAAACTTCGACATTAACCTCTCTCTCTTCCCGACTGTGACATTAACCTCTCTCTCTCTTCCTGATTGTGACATTAACCTCTTCCCGACTGTGACATTAATCTCTCTCTCTCTCTCTCAGGAGAAAGGATTGTAAAGGGGAGAGGTATCAGTACTCCCTTACCTGGCAGTTCCAGTTCCCATACACTTCAGATGTGTGTTATTTCTCACATTGTTATCCTTACAGCTACACTGACCTTCAGGTACTTTTACTCAGATAACCAGTTTTGTGATCACCAATCATATTCCAGTAAATCATAGCTACGCTAACCATATTCATAGCTCGTTCAACAAGCGCTATATGTTTTAGTTCTGTTTCTTAAACACTGTTTTTTATAATTTGTTTTTGTGTGATATTTAGAGAAAATTCTTGTTATTCTACAAGTTGCATTTGAAAAAAAAAGTTAAAAACATTTGTTATTCCAGAATCAATTCTCGAACAAAATACTAATTCCGATCAATCATGCAAATCTTGCAATTTCATAATCATGTTCCCCTTCTCAGAAAGATCTATTAGAAATAGCTAACGACGCAGTTAAGTCGCAGTACGTGAAGCAGCGTATCCTTTGCCACTCCCTGGGTGGGAACATGGTCCACCTCCTCACAGTTACCACCCCCTCCACACACCTCACAGAGGCTAAACAGAAGAGAGCTGTGGTGGTGACCGCCAGGGTCCACCCCGGCGAGACTAACAGCAGTTATATGATGAGGGGCTTCATCAACTTTATCACAGGTTTTTTTGTTTACTTCTTATTGATCATTTTATTTGGGCTACTTAATTTTTGTTTTATAACGTATTCCTGATTTTGATTGTATTTTAATTTGTCTCCACTGAATGCACATAATATGTACACAACTTAATTAAAAGTATGTACTAGGTACTGATAATTATAATTAGTATTTTACAGGTTCCTCGCCAGATGCTAAAGTTCTAAGAGATAACTTCGTGTTTAAAATAGTACCAATGTTGAACCCAGATGGCGTGATAGTGGGTAACTATAGGAGCTCCTTAGCTGCTAGAGATCTCAATAGAAATTATAAGAATCCAATTAAAGATGCGTATCCCAGTATCTGGAGCGTCAAGGCGATGATTAGAAGGTAGAATAGAGTATCTCTTTTAATACTAATATCTTTCATCGACCTCTACAATTCTCAAATTTCTAAAGAATAAGAAGTGTTGACTTTAATTTCTACTACATTAACGCAGCATATTCCTAACCCGCCCTCCCGTCCTCAGAATGTTAACAGAGCGAGAGGTAGTGCTCTACTGTGATCTGCACGGACACAGTCGCAAAATGAACGTGTTTATGTACGGCTGCGAGAACAAGGACCCAGGGCTTCGTCTTCAGGAGAGAGTGTTCCCTAACATGATGTCAAGAAACACCAGCAAGTTCAAATACTCCAGCTGCAGGTAACTAGAAGTAGAACATACTCTTTTTAGTCTGCATGACTTTTATCATTAGATATACTATTTTTAGACGAAATGAGACCTTTACTAAAAGAGAAGTGTCATTTATAATGCCTTTAGCTTTAGGTAAATTTGAAGCCATGTTCATCTCAGGTTTAAAGTGCAGAAGAAGAAAGAAGGAACAGGTAGAATAGTTATGTGGCAACAGATGGGAATACTCAACTCCTTTACAATGGAGGCAACCTTCGCGGGGTACAATAACGTGCACTTCAACAGTCGTGACCTGGAGGATATGGGATATCACTTCTGTGATACACTCTTAGATTACTGTGACCCTGATACCAGCAAGGTCAGTTTTAACGATAAAATATAATGCAGTTAATAAATGCATTGAATAATTGAATCACCTTCTGGTAATATTAGATCCCAGATCTCAGCACGTTGGAAACTTCTAGCGATTGACCGTTACCACGATCTATTGGCGCCATCGACGTGCTTTGATTTTAAATGTTATTTGTCTTGACCCTACACGTATCTTTATATTCAAAATGTACGAGCGGACGTTTTTATAGCAGCACAGTGGTCGTGGTGAAGTAATCTGCATATTGTTGTGTCCTGAAGTAACACTTCCCGCACTAATCTGCATATTGTTGTGTCCTGAAGTAACACTGTTTACTGTTCGCACTAATCTGCACTGTTTAACCGTTTTGTTTTATTTATGTAAAACTTAAAACTCCTGCAGGTCGAGCACGTGCTCGCTAACTTAACGCGCATAGTAATGTCACAATATGCCGCTAAAATCGGGAAAAGTATCGAGGATCTCAAGGACCTTCCCCTCGAAGATCTGGATATATCAGACCTGGAGAGCAGTGATGGAGGCAGTGATAGCTCTGTTTCTGACGGTCCCCCTAAGCTACCTCTGCTCCGGAAGGTACCGCACAGTCCTGTTTGTCACCTTCTTTTACGTGCCACTGTGATATTCTTACAGATTATTTTTATCTGCTGCATTTTATGTATTAAGTGTAACATCGGCAACGATTTAATCCACATCTGCTGTGAGCAGATTGCAAATAAAATCTTCATTCCTTGTCTACTGCAGACCAGTAAAGCTGAATCTGCAAGGATTAAAAATGAATCCTTAATCTATTAGTATTGAAATTTCAAATAAGTCGCTGCCGATAAAGCTAACATTAGCTGTAGGCCAGGGAATCAGGGATGGTAAGATTCTTCATAATTAGAACACCGCGCCCGAATATTAAAATTTTGGCTAAAGTTCAGTGCGCTGAATATCAAATATTAAAATGTTGATTCAAGTTCAGTGCGCTGACCTACACACAGAAATGTGCCTCATTGCAGTCTAAAAAGAAATACAAAACGAGAAAAGAAAGGAACCAGATCCACAGGCAAAGCAAGAGGCGGAATTCCAAACAAACATCCGAACCCGCTGTATGTTCCTTTTTATAGCTGCTTCACTGTTTAATCAGTTCGCTGAGATCCTTTGCCTGTACTTTTATCAAGATCAAATGATTCTTGGGAACCAGAAAGTTTCTGAGAATATAAATATTTTGCTCGTTCGATAATTTCTTTTCGTCTGCTGTGTTGGGCTACAAAACGTTATCGTAAACTCCTCTTCGTTTCAGAAGTCAAAAGCTCACTCCGTTGGGGGAGAGAGTTCTACTAATAAGGAAGAAAAACCTGCAAAACCCAAGGTTTGTTGGTCCGTTCTCGGGCTGGGTCTTTGGAGATTTGCCATGTTCAATGTTCGACCACTATTTCAGCCCTTTTCCCAGCCGAAATTATTATCCCCAGCTCCCCCAGACCCGCCTAAATATAATCTTATAAGGAAACCCCAACCCTTAGTGGCTTAAAAAGGATTTTCTTTGACCAGCCAGGATCGTTCCATCGGTCGAACATAGTTAGGGTTCATCCTCTTGAAGTTTAGCAGTAAATAGATAGCTTTCAACTGAATGAAATATAAATCTTATATCCACGAAACCAATAATT
Source organism: Bolinopsis microptera (assembly GCF_026151205.1). NCBI lineage: Eukaryota > Metazoa > Ctenophora > Tentaculata > Lobata > Bolinopsidae > Bolinopsis > Bolinopsis microptera. Next base: position 3,992,748 of record NC_087078.1, on the reverse strand, counting down.
TAAGCAGTTAGTAAATGTGACTGCCCTCTCAGTTGGAGAGACGATGTAGTGTTAGTTCCGCTGAATCCCCCTCCACCCTCGCCAAACAAGCTCACGGTATACCAAAACACGCTCAAGAGCGCATCGAGGAGCGCCAAGCTAAAGTCAACAAGGTAAACTTACACTTTACAATTGTTATCTCCGGTATTTTATGGTTATTAGAGTAGTTCTATTGTTAACTGGTTCGAAGTTGGCATCTGCCTTCTCCAAGCTGAGGATGGCCAGAAGACAAGTTTAAATTGGTCCTCTGAACGGAGATGATGCACATTTTTGTTAACTATTTCATTAAAGTATCACTAAATACTACATAGACAGCTGTCTATGAGACTGTTCTTCTTGATAAGTGTACTTCAAAGCTTCATGAAACTCAATGTTTTTCTTTATTGGCAGCAGTATTCTATCAGTATAACGGTTATATGGTATAACGTTCCCTGAAGCATCGTGGTAGTAATCTTGAAGGTTCGACCTTAAACTGTGCATTCTTCCTTACCTCCATTCCTGTATAATTTTCTGAATTCTACCGAGACACAGCACAATGTATGATAAAGTAGTGCCCGGTACTCCAGCAGCAAGCTCTCCCGCCTCCACACATAGAGAGCGTTACAGGGCGGTGGTGGCGGCGGCGGCAGGATCCAGTAGTCCACGTGGCGGCGGCGGCCCTGTACCGCTCTCTCACTCACTATCAGTAGATCTGACCCACCAGTCCCGCAGGGCCCGACACAAGTGTATCCTAACGTTGGGGAGACAGCCCCTCCTCCCAACTACCTCCTCTCTGAAGACAGAACAGAACACACGCCCCCTGTCGGCGCCATTATCCCTCAGAGACGAGCCCCCACTTGGGTCAGACGCACGCCCCGCCATCCTCCGCCACCGCCACCACCGCCCCCTCCCTCTCAACTCTCTACCCCGGCTAATCCAACTAGAAATGTGAACATTCCGGCTCCTTTGTCTAGCAGACAGATACAAAACATTAACTACTACTATCATATCCCTACTCTGGGTCTAACCTTCAGTACTCTAAAAGTTACCCCTCATCTTAGAATATCTCATTGATATCTCGCTGTTAGTCCCCAAGTTCTCAACACTCAGAAACTCTGTTCCATAATCTCGAAAACTCTTTGTCGGACTCCAAATCGTCTCTGTTTTGATTGACTTTAAAACAAGTTATCACATGACCGAAGACTAGAAGTATTGAAAATTAACGACTTTTGAAGAAACGCAAAAATTTTATACTCTTTATATTATAGTTTGACTTCATTGATTCAGGGCATATCATTTTTTAATGATAACCCCATTTCATTCTAGAAACGCAGACGATTTTTGGTAAAATTACCAAAAATAGAACGACGGTCGTTACAGGTGTGGTTGCATGGAATGCATGGCAGATTCTTAAATTCTTGTCGAAAAAATCAAAATTGTCTTTTAAAAAACAAATTCTATATTTTCTGTTTCTATTTTTGATAGGGATGTAAACAAGCAGTTACGTTTGATTTTTTTTCTAAGATATTTAACCTTTATTGTATTATTTTTACGATTTGGGCTACTTTTAGAACACATTTGTATAACTTGATCCAAGAGTCCCGGTAACTAATGATTGGGTTACTGATATCACGTGACCTCAATATAAAATGGTTACCTAGTAACCGTTTTTAGTTGTATTGAAACCAGCATACATACAGTGAAACTTCATTCTCAGGATCAGTTCCACGGTACAAAATGAGCAGTATTTCAAAGTTTAGTTGGTCAGATAATAGTCAAATTTGTCATTATGCTATTAAAGAAAAGATTCAAATAAATAGCTGTCCGGGGTTTGTTTTTTCACTGTATTAGAACTAGTTTACTATAAGATAGTAACTAAACTAGTCTGTACCCAGCCGTCCCAGCGTCCAGTTGGAGTTCCTCTAGTTCCTTGTAGTTTTGTGTGGCCAGTGAGTTAAGCATGCCCTACTGTAAAGCTAATACCTACTGTAACGCTGTTATACTGTTACTTTATCAAATCAAATGAGTTCTGTCAACCAATCACTGTAACAACTTGGCTGCAAAAATATGATTTTGAAAGATTGATTAATTGTCCGTTGAACGGCTATGCTCTAAAGCTATAAGCGGCTATGCTCTAAGACCTAAGTGATATGAACTGTTTATATCGACTGAGCCAGCTGACTTTTCAATTCATTATCAGATATTTTGCTGCTCTTGTAAGCTCTAAGTATTGGCCAATAAGACACATATCGCTTAAAACTAAATAAACATGCACTGAACGCCGAACATGCTTTCAAAGCACCGACCAGGCAAGCACGGAAGCACTGCTGGTCAAGTACGCATTGAAACTATCCAGCTTGAATGATGGAGCATTTAACAGCCGCTAATCACACAGCATTCAGGGAGTATCAGTCACAGCAACGAGTCTTTTACGTGTCGTTAATTGGGGGCATAATTATGCAATGGTTGATTGTATTGCACGTGATTTTAGCATTTAACTCTGCTGTGCTGCATGATCGATTAATATTGGTAATATAATGTAATGGTACCATTAATATTAGCAACAATACGTGTTGGTGCCGGTCTTCTGTTATTAAGAACATGATTAATTGTTGTGCGTGACCTCCAAATTGTACGTGACCTCCAAATTGTACGTGACCTTCAAATTGATTAACACACATGGACGAATCACGGAAATTTGTTTATTTATGTAAAGTACCGGTTGTTGATGGGTTAGTGTACATTTCAGGATGATGACGAACCCACTCTTCCCCAGGATCCCGGCTGTAATCCTGACTACTCCATCCTGACTGGTGGCATCTTCCATCCTCCTTCTTCGAGAGGTAACTATGGTAACCAAGTGACAAGTAACTAGGTGACAAGTAACTAGGTGACAAGTAACTAGGTGACAAGTAACTAGGTGACAAGTAACTAGGTGACAAGTAACTAGGTGACAGGTAACTAGGTGACAAGTAACTAGGTGACAGGTAACTAGGTGACAGGTAAATAGGTGACAAGTAACTAGGTGACAGGTAACTAGGTGACAGGTTACTAGGTGACAGGTAACTAAGTAACTAGGTAACCGGTAACTAGGTGACAGGTAACTAGGTAACTGTTTACCTGTCTGTTTACTAACGGTGCATCAGATTCCTCTTCCCCAGTATGTCAGCGAGTCAGCAACTCACCTAACGACAGTAGACGATCCCTAGAACCTGCTAAAGTTGCGTTCAGGTGAGTGAGTTTTTAAAGTATCAATTTTTAAATTTACCATCATTCCTCAAGCTCTCATTTCTACCTTACTGTTAAAAACATACTGAAGTGTCACAAACACAGATTAATTTTATCTCCGTATACCTCATATCCTCAAACCACCACAACAAGCCTCCTGTTATTCGGCCTTTACCCGCCTCACAAAACTGCGCGGGGTAAGTGAAACCTTATATAGCCTGAGACATTTCAATATTTCATCTGTTCACTCAAACCATACTCACATTATTCCAATTTCCAACCAAGATTCTATGACCCTCAAAGCACTAAGGAAAGTGATGTAGTATACGCTGTGTTAGAGCCTACTGCAGAGCCAGGAGCTGACACCTCTCCTCCTCACCCTGACAAGGTTTGTGAAGGAGCTCCTGGGTTTATATTTGCTGATAAGATGTAAATTATCATTTATTATCAGGAAGCTGGTTCTCCTGTGTATAAGAGGAACCAGATCTTCTGTCAATTCAGTCGACAAAAGTTGTGAAAGCGACTTTAAGTTCGCATGCTTTGTATCAAAGCTTAGCTAATTATGAGTCCTATGAACTCAATTAATTGATGATTCAAATCTGGTCGATATACATTGTTGTAAATTATATTGTTATATATTATTCTATTTGTTTTCCAAAAAAAAATTTGCTGTCCCACCAATAATAAGTACTTAGTTGGAATGTCTGGTTCACTGGAGGTGGGGGGGGGGGGGGGTTCTGTACACTTGTACACTATTGAACTATTTGCCAGTAGAATTAGTTTAAATTTAGTCCTCTCTGACAGGACGGAGTACACGTGTCAGTTGTGTTAGCTGGAGTGGGGAGCGCGTACAGACATGATTTGATTATTGGAGAGGAGAACCCTGCAGCTGACCCCCCTAGGGAGGATGGAGTGAGGAACCCTTACTCCGTGAGCTACAGGACTACAGACGTGAACAGTAAACAACTTGGGAGAAACACTTTCGCTATTAGACCCTCAAAATCAGCGCACAGATCTCACCGCACTAAACAGGTTACAACTTGTTTTCTTGTAGCGTACTAAACAGGTTACAACTTTTCCTTTTACAGGTTACAACTTGTTTACTTGTAGTTTCCGAAACGATATATTTAGATGACTATTAAATGTACAATATCTAGGTTAGGCATTGCAGGTGATACAAAGTGTGAATGTTTAGTTAGCGCCCTAACTTGTGATGTTTTCAGATGCTGCCCTCCTCTAGAAGCGAAGTGATGGCAGGAGAAGATCAGCTACGAGAACCTCGAGAGAAACCTCGAGCCTCAAGCCACCCAATAGGTGTATCCTCACCAGTATTCGGGAAGGGCCGACCCCCAACTAACCTGTATCACAACTTACATCGTGTGAAACCAGTCCAGTCATGGAACCCGACTAAAGCTAGTACCGCTACTAATGGGGAGTCTAGTGCCCCTTCACCTGGTAAGTTACATAGCAACCCCTCCCTCCACAGTCCACACCTTCCCTCCACACCCCTCTCCGTCTAGCCTACCCTCACTCCCCCTGCCTCCACACCCCCTCCCCTCCCCTCCCTCCAAAACCTCCTCCCCCTCCCTCCACAAATGTGTGAAATTTAAAACTTAAATTTAAGTTGCAACAATTAATCTTGAGTTACTGAGAGTAACGAGTAATAGCATCTCAAGATAAACCGGATCTGTCAATGACGAGGCTAGTTAGTTTTCGTTCTGCACACAATATCCCAGCAGATGCGGGAGACCTCAGGACTCAGCCCGTCGCTAACTTTACTTCGTCATACGTCGACAAAATCCTTACTAAGAAACGTGAGTTTTGCGCTTGATTCTCAAAAGTGGCTATACTTACTTTCGTCTTTTCTTTGTTCGCAAATTACCATTTTTCTGGGCTAGATCTGTACTTGATATTGAATGAAAATGTGATATAAGTTGAGCTATATATCTGATAAATTGATAGCTGGCATTATTACTTATTAGATGTCATGAATCATATTCATAACGGAAATGTTAAGTTTTCGACGGCAAAATGAAGACTGCTATATTAATTACTTAGTGTCCCCAGGTCACTCAGTTCCTAAAACTCAATATAAGATGGTCGGCTCTCTGCTTACTCGGACGGAGGGCCACCTCCGAGTTGAAGACAACGTGCCGCGCGGCTCAGATCACGTGTCTCCAAATCACCTAGCACGTGGTAACGAGATAGTGAAGCGTAATGGTGATGTTACTACGCAACCGCCACCTAGCAACAAGGATCAGCCTAAAAGACACAGATCCTTAGCGGCTCTCACCAGAGGGAACACGCGCAAAGGGAGTGATCTGCACTCTTCTTCAACTAGCCCTCCGGAGGGTCAGAAGCGACTCAAACAAACGAGGTCAGTCAGAATTCTCAGTTCTCAGAAATACTTTTGTGATTTTATATTTCAGGATCAAGTGATAGTTTAAGATTGATTTTACGTATCGAAATAGTTCTTTAACATAAATTATTCTAATTTTGTAGTATAAGTTGGGATTCTGTTAAAGTTTCAACGGTAAGTTAGAATATAAGTTTTGTGATTGTGTACAGTAGCGTATAGTGTGTCTTGTAATTGTAATACAATCATATTTATCGTTCCGTAATCCGTAGTTACTAGTTAGTAATAGTATTTGATATTGGTAATAAAAATACGTAATATCTAGTAACTCAAAGTTGTGGAGCATGTTTCAAGCAATAGAGGGTGATTCAAAAATAATGTTTTCATTTCATTTCATTTAATTTAGTATTGCCACAATTTCTAAGATAAAGTGAAAAATCACTCCATTTCTGCATATTTGGGTCATAAAAATATATGAAAATTATCTAAAAATCGTCAAAAATCAGGTCCAACTCCAAGATGTTCAAACTTTTTGGAAGGATACCGTAACGGTAAATCAACCAAATTATGAGTCAGGATCAATTGAGAAGTCAGAATGAAGTTCATAACGTTAATATGAATTGATGCTACTCATATTTCAAAATTTGCCCCTTCATAAATTTGTTAAACATTTCTTAAAATTCAAACATTATTTTTGAATCATCCTGTGTTTCATTTCGAGTTGAAAATATTTGAATTATTTCGTTATTTTGTGAAAGATTAGTAGCAGTGAACACTAGTTAAATTTCTCTACATAGTACTACTAGTAGTAAGTTACTAGTAGTTACTAGTAGTAACTAGTAACTAGTGACTAGTTACTAGTAGTAAGCACTAACTAAACTTTTAGTTTCACCCCTTCTTCCTCAGAGACCCCGAAAGACCGCAAATTCCTCAAAGCGGCCAAGTGGCGTGAGCCAGTTTAACTTAGGGGTCCTCTCACCTTCCCTCGCTGTCGCCCCAAACCCTGACAGAGTTCTTGTAAAACAGACTAAAAGTAAAGGGGTCCGGCTGGGCTTTAGACCTCACAAATTATAGATTCAAATTATACATTCAGACTTTATAATGGGTAATTATACAAATATTCTTAAACTTGGCGTGATAAAATGATGACATTACTGGTTACGAGGATGATAGTGTGACTATATTTATCTTTCGTGAGTCGCAAATAAATTATGGTTTCACGGATTTGATATCTTGAATACAGGGATTGTGATTTCCATGCTTACTGCTACCGGAAATGTTTTATAAGTTTTATATATTCCAGAAATTTACTTACATTTAAAGAACGTCCTGTACAGTGTAGAGGGATACTTTCTGTCGATTGTATGTACATTGTACATATTGTAAATGCTTTGTCAAAGGATGATTTGAGTTTTCTATTAAAAACCTGAAATATAAGATATTTTGATTATTCGTCTAGGATCAACATAAAATTTAAATTTAAATCGATTTTCAAATAATCATTTCAAATCTGACAGTAGGTCGTTTGTAATACTTGTGCTAGGTGCATCATATGTTGGTTTTGGCTGAATTTCTCACCCGCAAGTTAACTATTATAGGTGCCGTGTGACACAATTGAGGTTCTGGAAAACCTCAATTCAAAATCCTCACCACATTATAAACTAAAGTGTTTTCTTTGCCAGCTGCCCAAGGTCCTCTTGCCAAACTTCAGACTTGAATTAAACTTGTCAGTCTAGTCTTAGAATCTAAATAAAATAAACTGTTGATTAATATCGACAATGATATCATAAGCAGAATACGATTAGCCAAATAACCATAATTGGATATTGTCCAAATTTGATTACAACTTCAAGTATAATAGTGCAGTCCTTGTGGTCCAGCCGGTCTTATTAATATTATACGATTTCAAATTTACTTAAAAGTATTATTGAATATCAAAATAATCTAAAAAAAGAAATCAAAAATTATGATTACAATAATAGTGACGATGTTTAACTTTAACACAGCAAGAAGAGGAGACACATATTTGCTTCAGCAAGACTCGAAGCAACATGATTAGGCTTCCCCACTTTGTTTCCCACGTTGTTCCCACGTTGATTACTAAGTTAAGTAAAATTACATCATAAACTGCCGTCGAATAACCTTTTTTAAAAGGCGGATCTGGATGCTTGCTCTGCAGCCGTTCTATATATCATTTATGAAACCATAGCACCGGGTTTTTCATTTCGCGCAACTTACGTTCATGTATGGGTTGAGTAGATTCTATCACAAACACTTCATATATAAGATGCCTAGCGTTTTCCTCCATAATCAAGTTCTGTACAGTGATGTAGATCATGTCCCCCCGCTTGCTCGTAACAGTTAAGAGAGAATGTCTGGAATTCTACATCTGCGTGTCGTAATCGTGTCGAGAAAATTTCATTAATACTCAAAATCTTTTTAATTATAAATCTTATGAGTGAAACTTCTGTCATCTGTACTCATCTGGTACTGCCATGACTTTGCTAGATTAATATTATACTCTATAAGTCAATTAACTTACTAGTTATTTCTTTCCGCAATCTTCAACTTACGTTTCTTCCTCCCCTCTCATTGAGTACAACCATGACCACTGTGCCAAGTATCTATTCTCACAGCAACCTTCCTTTACGTTTGTCAGCTTCACTGTGCCTATTCTGTACTTTTGTGACAGGAACACCTTCAAGAAGTTTCCTTCAGCATGACCGTCCTTCACGTTATAAGTGGTCATGTAATCCCCGTCATAAGCTTTCTCAGGAGCATGACTTGTAACTTCATTAGATGAGCGTCCTTTGTAACCGCTTTTTGCCTTCAGATCGTTCTATCGACAAATATTCTGAATAATATTAAAATTATTTCATCGCGACCAAAATGTACGATTTTATATTTAATTATTTAACAAAAATTCAGAAAGTTTAGTTTTTTTAACACAACTTATCATGAAGCGGTTGTAAACGCCTTATAAGTAAGATATTAGAATATTGGAATATTTACACTATGTATAATCATTCCTATATTCCATCACATGGTACAGCACCGATATCATATCTCATGATATCACCTACCTGACCCTAATATCTCGACTTCAGCAATGTTGTGTCCCCATTCTGCATCATAATCCAGATCAGTGAGATACAGCATGTCCCCCACTACACCGTCACAGTTCAGAGAGTAGGTCCGATCCTCTATAGTCCGTGGGTTCCCGGGATTATTCTCTGTAATTTATGTTGTGTTATTAATCATCTACTAAAGATCTTGGTGAGAGTTTCGTTATCAATTATTAAGTAATCAATAGACTAATATTTAAACTTAAGAGACATTTTACAAATAGAACAATGTAAAATTCATCACCAGTTATTTTTCCGCAACTCGACACTTCGGTCTCTACATTTTTAGTAGAGTAGACCCTAACTTCTGTGTTCTTCATCCTTTCGGCAAAAGCTTTATACTGCCTACTAATCATCTTAACTTCTCCGATGCTATAAGCTCGTGAAAGATATAATTTCAGAAAGTTCCCAGCCACTGCTCCATCTTTTACGCTGTACCAGGTTTGATAGTCTCCATCATGTGCCTTTGCAGCGATGTAGTTGGCATGGTGGTTAAACGATACTGATCTTTCGATAGTCAACTGCTCCTCTGATGCTGCAAAACAATTGAATAAATTAATATTAAAGTTAGCAAAATGTTATTCCAGCATCAATAGAAAATACTGATGAGACGAAGAAGTCTAAGAATCTTTTTTTTTTAAATATAAAAATTTTGAAAAAGATGAAAAGCAAATAGTTACATCAAATAGTTGAAAATAGCAAGACTTACCCCTTATTAAAGGAATCAAAAATATTGCCACCAAACTGAAAATCTTGTAAACCTCCATTATGTCACAATCACATACAATGCTGATAAATGATTGATTTTGATTATTCTTACACATTCTGTCATATAATACGACTAATATGACTAGGCGCTGACAATGTGCCCAGTCTTGTAATTTCCTATATTATAAAAAACTTAAACTATTACTAAACCTACAGAGCAGCAAAAACGTACCGCTTGAAACAAATGACAAAACAAACTATCTGTATCCCAAAGCAGAGACTGAGAGGCTCTCAGTCTCAGTGAGAGCCCTCTATAATTATCACCGCACCCGCGTAGCCGTAGGTTAATTATTTCCTTATATAACGACTACGAGCAACTACGCGCACGCCCCTTTAATTAATAGGACACCGCTGGTCACTTTCCAGGTGGAATTCTAAAAATATACATATAATTATATTTGCAACTCTATAATTGCTGTTTTTAATTAGTTTAGTCTCAGGACTCAGATCATTCTCCGACAGACTGACCCTCATTGGCTAGCTGCATCTGATATTCAAATATTGAGTCCCATGTGCCTTATCTGTGATGGTGTCCCTTATTGGCTCTCTGCCAGGTTGCAGCTCCTGTGGGATTATCTGGCTGGTGTTACACGTGAACTGAGACAGCCACGTGTTAGTTGCCATAGTAACGGTCTCCTACTTAGCTGGTAGCTTTCCTGGTGGCGGACTCTCAGTCAGAACTACATTGTTTTTAAAGGCCTCTTCTTGAAAGACGATTATTACAAATTAATTGATATTAAACGAGGTTAACAGATTAAAATTAGTACAATCTAGGTAAACTATAGGTAAAAATATAATATTAATCATAAGCTAAAATGTACTAATCTTTGTATTCTAAATGGGGAAAAGAAGAAACATTGTCATGTCAGTCAGTCGAGAAAATTGTCAGTCAGGCTATATGGCAGCTATATATTGGCTCACAAATACAATTAAATACATAATATTAAGGTCATACACAACGATATCAAGCTGCTAGCTCTGCCTTACAGTTACCTGGGGACCTCAGGCTATCATGTTCATATTGATCATAAACAATAGTTATAGAGTCATAGAGATTCAGCGGAATGACAGGCTGAGCGCTACCCAGTAACTGTAAGCAGAAGCTCCGCCGAACGTTCTGAGGCATATATTTGTTTTGATTAGAAGTTTGACATAGGTGCTTAGTCCTAAGTCCACGGTATCTGGATTCCCTAAATAAAGTTACTGGCTCTCCGATTAGAATCCAGCTGTTGGTTCTCCGATCACCACTAACTAAAATTAAGATGACCCGGCCGGCCCGGGGTCAGGCCATGATTACGTAATCAATAATATTATATTGCTGTCAGGAGATCAGGGGTTGATTACTAAGGGCCGGGGTGCACGATAAAAATAAACTTGCTCGGATTTGGATGATAATTAATCACTCTACACTCGACTGTCACGTGACGAAAACGCCGTGATTTCATTGGTTAACCTGATAACGCGCCGCAGATCTCTATAAACACAAATTATTCATCCATCATCGCAGAACCGAGTATTTCTCATAAAAACAAATACTTAAATATATGTACCATCTATTAATGGTTAAGTAAGTATAAGTTGACCATTGTTAATGATCTGGCCCGGCGCGCGCTACTTCGTAGCTCGTGCCGTCGGGCACGAGAAGAAACAAAAAAGCGGCGCGCGCTACTTCGAAGAAATTTAGACGAGTAACATCCGTCAAAGTATAAGCACAAAAACAAAGAAACAGTCCAGGCCACAATTCATTAATGATTAATGATCATTTATTGCGAAAATTGTGTTAAAATTAAAAAAATGAAATTGGAAATTATAAATAAAAAGTAAAAAGTAGAATTTGCACTTTAAAAAGGTCCAATTTTCATGTGTGATAAACTTGCAGCGCGCGTCGCAACTGCCAACCAGTTATTGGGTCATGCTCTTAGCGGCGCTGACGCGACAGAGTCTAGCGAGCATGCCACTGAGTTGGAGGAGGGAGTTGACTCCTTGTGTGATCCGGAGGTGGGTGTAACCTATTTCCTTGAGGAAGAGCAGCTTCTTGTACTCCGGCATGTCAAATGTCTGGCACACCTGCCAGGCAAACATTCATTTTAAATTACATTTTCAAAAACGAACGCAGTATAATACATAATATAGTTTTGTAAACAATTTCCAACAGCAGCGAAGATTTATAATTTTAACAGCAGACCTACATTTCTAACGTTATTAATAATATCTTCAGGAGAATAACCCAACTTCCACTTGTATCGCGTGGTGACCCCCACTGTCGCCTCACTATAGTAGAGTTTCTACGATACAGGGGGAGCCGCGCACTCGTGCGCTGCGGGTCATATATACAACGTACGACAAGCTTCCACAAAGAGTGAAGTATTTTATAAGCCTCGTCTATATCTTCCGAAGTGCAGTGTTTGATCATATCTTTTACAAGAAGGGGATGAGGTTCGTCACAAACTTTGAAAACATTTGCACTGTTAACTATCCCGTAACCCTGCAAGTAAGATTCATTACGAAATTATAAATATTCCCACAGCATACACGACGTATGGTGACGTATGCTGGCGTGTGATGACGTCATGATTCAATATTGAATATTGTGAGTGACAATACAAGTAACCTGTAACCTGATGTGTGGACTGTAGGTTATTTTATATTTATGGCCTGTCTCATGTCACCCTGAGCGGTGAAGATGACTGCTTCTAAACCGTAATCTGTCTTAACCACACTTCCAGCTTCACAGATATCCAGCAACCTCCTTAGCACTTGAGCGTCTGTTATTCTCGAGTATCTGTCAAAAGCAATTACTATTATTATTAGCGATAATTATAAAAATTTCGGTTTTAAAATAATTCTCATCTCAAAAAAGCTATGCATTGTAGGTTTAGTATTTTCAGTTGTTATATTCTTCTAGTAATAGCAATAATTAGTAAATCTAATATGTGCACAATCAGTGGTTATGCATTATATTATTACTACCTGAGCATTGTACATCTCGACTGTATGGGTTCTATAATTTTATCAGAACTATTGCACGCCAGCGCAAACCGAGTAGTTTTGGAGTATATTTCCATAGTTCTTCGGAGGGCTTCCTGGGCTGCAGATGTCATGGAATCTGCCTTGTCTAGAATCACTATCTTGTGACGACCTGCAGATAAGAACAGTTTAGGGGTCGTTCACAATATTACGTAATCAGCCGAGGGGGAGAGGGTATCCAAACGATTTCGCTAGTATAATTGAGACTAAGAAAGAACCTGACCTGGTGGGAGTGTAACTTTCTTCTGAGCGAACATTTTAATCCGGTTCCTCACTACATCAATCCCTCTCTCATTGGATGCGTTCAGTTCCAAAACACCTTTTTTCATTGCCGGCCCTGCAATAGTTCTTATAACCAAAGTTGTAGCAAATTCACTTTAAATTTCCATTTTTACGGCCCAGTTTTAATTTTAAAATAAGGTAAAATATTATTAGTAAAATAACTTACCGAGAAGAGCTCTAGCAAGGCAGAGTATAGTGGTAGTTTTACCAATACCAGGTGAGCCGGCTATAATGATATTTGGAAGGTTACCCTGCTCTGAAAATACTTGTAATCTCTTTATTGTCTCTTCATTGCCCACTAATTCCGGAAGATATTTGAGAAATCCAAGTAACAGTCGGGGTAAAAAATTTGTAGAAATAAATTTGTAATAGAAATAAATCTGCATCGTTCACATTATTATTATTATATATTATATGTAATCACTTTTTGAAAAATGTTTACCCCCCCCCCCCCCCCCCCCCCCATTCCGTAATCAGTTTTACGATCCCTAATCTTCGAATAAAGTTTTAATGCAAACGAGGCTTCAAAATACCATTCAGTAAGGCGAGCACCTAAGTGTGGTGAGTAACTAGTTAAATGGTTTACCGAGGTCTGTGTTTTTCTATCCAGAGAATTTCATAATCATATCTTGAATTGAACTTGAATTAAACTTGTAAGTCTTAGAATCTAAATGAAGTAAACTGTTGATTAATATCGACAATGATCTCATAAGAAAAATACGATTAGCCAAATAACCATAATTGGATATTGTCATAATTTGATTACAACTCCAAGTTCAATAGTGTAGTCCAGCCGGTCTTATTAAATTTATACGAATACTAAAATAATCTAAAAAATAGAAATCAATATTAGGCAGTATCGAGATAGCCCGACCACTGTCTGCGGACCACTGTCTGCGGACACCTGTCTACCAGATCATATTACTGTATAATAACAGTATCCCCTGAATCAAGCAGGGTTCACATCATCCCCTGAATCAAGCAGGGTTCACATCATCCCCTGAGTCAAGCAGGGTTCACATCATCGCACGCGAATTTCAATCAGCGGTGGTGTCAAGGCTTATTAAACGATTAAGCAACCTTACGAGATCAGTTCACATCATGCAATATATAAAGAATAACTATTATCAGACTGCATCAATCATTTCTATCATCAACTCCTTCTTGAACAACTACAACTATGGTCTCAGAGAAAACGAAACGGATGAACTCAGCCCTACCCTGCGACCCTATCTGCAAACCTATCTCACCTCTCGACAAGTGGACTCAAGCTGGTAAAACCCTCATCGTCTCCAGAGCCAACCCAAGCTTCTGCGTTTTCTGCAACAAGAGGCATGCTGGTATATCATGCGCTGCTCATGACCCTGTAGCATCTTCTGATGCGGGTATAGGACGCTGCGGCGGAGGACGGTACAGCGGAGGACGGTACAGCGGAGGACGGTACAGCGGAGGACGGTACGGCGGTAGTTTCCAAAAAGGTTGGACGGTACGGCGGATCACATGACACCCACTTTACTTTGGACAGTACGGCGGTAATACTACTAGAAACTGTACCTATAAGACAGACTGCACTGCTAATATAACAAAATCGATTAGCTTTAAAAAGTTCTATTTTCCTCTTTGTTACTTCGAAATTAATTTTAATTAAAATTAAATTGGATAAAGTTTAACATATACATTGTGATTGCTAAGAACAGTTCTTGTTCCACTTTCTGGTTCGTATCAGATCGCGTAAGTGCATGATGAGCTTGTTACGGTGAGATCTCATATCACTGCGCCGAGATGCAATGGGTAATAACAAGGGCATGAGAACACGTCACGAGGGATCGCATCCAGGAATCTGATCAACCGTAGCCAAGAAGAGAGGTTGCTCACTGAAACGTAGATAATGATAGAGGCAAACAGTATATAAAGCGGATCAAAGTTGAGGAGAGTATCTCATTAGCACTACCATCTCCAGTACTGCAACACTACAACAGCTACAACGATGTTCGATGAAGATACGGTGAAGGTGGTCAGAGGGAGAACTGCTAAGAGTCAGAACCTTCTACACCGTGGTTTCCGCTACTCCAAAGATGGAAAGCCGACTCTGGATGGACGACAGGCTTGGAGGTGCGTGAAGAAGAACGACAGATGCAAGGGACGACTCTACACCCTCAACGGATCCCTGGTGTCAGTCACCCAGCCTCACAACCACAGTGCCGACATAGCTGACTGCGAAGTCCGAGAAACCCTCCCCCAAGTCCACGATCTGGCTGCGACTACGATTACTCAGAACCACAGAATCTACTGCTCCGTTACTGGCTCGCTGTCCCAGACTGCTCGCTTCCTCCTCCCCAGTGAACAAGCGGTGAAGAAGCAAGCTCAGAGAGCCCGCCGGAAGGAGAACCCTGTCCCTAGAGCTCCGACGAACCTGGCAGACCTTGAACTGGAGGAGGACGACTGCATGTCTCTAGCTGGCGAACCTATGCTCCAGTTTGATAACAAAGACGATGACCGACGAGTTATCATCTTTGGGACGGAGAAGAACCTGCGAGCCCTGGAGGACAGCAGCTCTTGGTACGTGGACGCGACCTTCTCCTCTTCTCCTCAGCTCTTCTACCAACTCCTCACCATTCACGCTGAGATGGTCAACTTCAACGAGGACGCTACCTGGGTCTTCCCTTGCATCTACATCCTCCTCACCCACAAGGATACCCCCATCTACAAGGAAGCCTTCGAAGCCCTCGACAGTCTTGGCAACTTCTCTCCAGACAACATCATGGTGGACTACGAGCTAGCTCTCCGGAATGCCTTATCTGCCACCTTCCCTTCCGCACAAGTTGATGGCTGCTACTTCCATCTGTGTCAAGCGGTGATGCGGGCTGTCCAGCGACTTGGCTACAAGGAGCAGTACGAGCGAGTTACGACGGACCCCACTACTGGTCAGAAAACCTACACTCCTACCCGGATCTGGATACGCAGACTGATGATCCTCGCCTACATTCCTACAGCGGACGTCCCGGACGCCTTCTTCAGTATCCTGGACCAGATGCCACCGTCCTTGGAGATAGACGACCTCCTCGCCTACTTCCAGACGACATGGATCCAGGGACTGACCACCTCCTCTGGTACTGGACGAGCTAAGTTTCCTCCACTCTCCTGGAACGCCTACGATCGGACCCATTTCCACATGAACAGAACAAACAATTTCGTGGAATCCTGGAACAAGAAGTTTTCCACTATCCTTGGACACTCTAACCCCACCATCTACAACTTCATAACAGCACTGCAGATGGAGCAGAGTTCAACAGATGGGAAGCACGCAGCCTACCTGGTCGGAGAGAACCCACCGAAGAGGAAGAAAGATCACAGCGACAAGGACAGGAGGATTCACCGCATCGTGCAGACCTACCACGCTTACGAAGATGATGTCTTGAATTATCTGGATCTGCTCAGAAGTGTTATGTGAATTATTGATTGCTGTAATTTCTTGATAATGATGTGTGGGATTTAGTTATATTAACTTTTTGATTTTCAACAACTCAATATTCTCGATTTACATTGTCTGCAAAGCCCTGAATAAAAAAAATTAACAACTAAACTAACAAAAATTAAGAAAGAAGAAAAAAACTAAGAAAAAAATATATAATAATAATGCGAATCTAGAACAACACAAGTTGAATGTGTAAGTTCTGTCTTAGGTACAGTTTCTTGTAGTACCGCCGTACTGTCCAAAGTAAAGTGGGTGTCATGTGATCCGCCGTACCGTCCAACCTTTTTGGAAACTACCGCCGTACCGTCCTCCGCTGTACCGTCCTCCGCCGTACCGTCCTCCGCCGCAGTGACTTCCGCCGCAGTGACCGGTTCCCTCTGATGCCGGAGGTCTTGCTAACTCCTCTGCTCATGCTCCTCGTGTCCGCTCCAAATGTAACAACTGCGTTGTTATGAATGTCCACCGAGAATCTTCAGTCCTCGATGGGATCCTACATTCTACTACAAAAAAGATAACAAAGCTTTGTCCTGAGCATCAACTCCCGGACTCCATTCCTCCAACTCCTCAAGACACGATGGTCCGCAGACAGTGGTCCGCGGACAGTGGTCCGCGGACAGTGGTCGGGCTATCTCGATACTGCCCAATATTAATGGTGACGATGTTTTACACCGCAAGAAGAGGAGACACATATTTGCTTCAGCAAGACCTCCGAATCAATATGATTGGGCTGCCCACGTTTGATATCTTAGTTAGGTAAAATTACATCTAAACTGCGCGAATACCATGTTTTAAAGGCGGAGTCTGGGATTGCTTGCTCTGCAGCCGTTCTATGATATCATATTAATGAAACCATAGCACCGGTTTTCAGTTTCGCGCAACTTACGGCCATGTATGGGTTGAGTAGATTCTATCACAAACACTTCAGATATAGAGTGGCCAAGCTTTCCTCCATAATCAAGTTCTGTATCAGTGATGTAAATCATGTCCCCCGCTGCTCCGTTACAGTTTAGAGAGAATGTCTGGAATTCTACACTGCTGTCGTACTCTGGTTGAAGAAAATATCATTTAGGGCTTAATACTCGAATCGTTTTAATTATAAATCTTATGAGTGAAACTTCTGCCTATTCTGTTATCTGTACTCATCTGGTAGTGCCATGACTTTGCTAGATTAATATTATACACTATAGGTCAGCTTACCAGTTATTTCTTCACCGCAATCTGCAACCTTTGTTTCTCCCTTCTCGTCAATGGAATACACCATGACCACTGTGCCAAGTATTCTTTGCTCGCAACAACCTTCCTTTACGTTTGTCAGCTTCACTGTGCCTACCCTGTACTTTTCTAGAAGGAACAGCTTCAAGAAGTTTCCTTCAGCATCATCGTCCTTAACCATATAGTTGGTCATGTAATCTCCGTCATAAGCTTTCTCAGGAGCATAACGTGTAGTTTCATTAGATGAGGCGTCTTTGTACCAGCTTTTTGCTTCAGATCGTTCTATCGACAAATATTCTGAATAATATTAAAATCATTTCATCGCGACTAAAATTTACGATTTTATATTTAATTATTTAAAGAAAATTTAGAAAGTTTTTAAACAAAACTTATCATGAGCTGTTGAAAATATTTTATAAGTCATAAGTATTAGTAAGGTAAATTTGGAATATTGGAATATATTTACACTATGTATAATCATTCCAATATTCCATCACATGGTACAGCACCGATATCATATCTCATGATATCACCTACCTGACCCTAATATCTCGACTTCAGCTATGTTGTGTCCCGCTTCTGCGTCATAATTCAGATCAGTGAGATACAGCATGTCCCCCACTACACCGTCACAGTTCAGAGAGTAGGTCCGATCTTCTATAGTTTGTGGGTTCCCGGGATTCACCTCTGTAATTTATGTTGTGTCATTAATCATCTGCTAAAGATCTTGGCGAGAGATTCGTTATCATTTATTTAGTAATCAATTAACTTATATTTAAACTTCAGAGACATTTTACAAATATAAAAATGTAAAATTCATCACCATTTATTTTTCCGCAACTCGACACTTTGGTCTCTACATTTTTAGTAGAGTAGACCCTAACTTCTGTGTTCTTCATCCTTTCGGCAAAAGCTTTATGATTATCCTGCCTACTAATCATCTTAACTTCTCCGATGCTATAAGCTCGTGAGAGATATAACTTCAGAAAGTTCCCAGTCACTGCTCCATCTTTTACGTTGTACCAGGTTTGATAGTCTCCATCATGTGCCTTTGCAGCATCGTAGTTGGCATGGTGGTTAAACGATACTGATCTTTCGATAGTCAACTGCTTCTCTGATGCTGTAAAACAATTGAATAAAGTGATATTAAAGTTATCAAAATGATATTCTGGCATCAATAAAAAATTACTGATGAGACGAAGAAGTCTAAGAATCTTTAAAAAAAGAATATACAAATTTTGAAAAAGATGAAAAGCAAATAGTTACATCAAATAGTTGAAAATAGCAAGACTTACCCCTTATTAAAGGAATCAAAAATATTGCCACTAAACTGAAAATCTTGTAAACTTCCATGTCACATACAATGCTGATAAATGATTGATTTTGATTATGCTTACACATTCTGTCATATAATAAGACTAATATGACTAGGCGCAGGCAATGTGCCCAGTCTTGTAATTTCCTACAAAGAAACTTAAACTAAACCTACAGAGTAGCAAAAAAGCACCGCTTGAAACAAATGACAAAACAAACTATCCCAAAGCAGAGAGCCCTCTATTAGCATCACCCGCGTAGGTTAATTATTTCCTCTGATCCTATCATTCTTGTATAGCCAAGACGAGTCCGTTAGTGTTCTCTCTGGTAATTTTATGTTTAATCCTGTTTAATCCTGTTTAATCCGTGACGTTGATTCGTAAATCCTCGGACACGCGATCACATTCGTAACGTGTCGTATGCCGACTAGGATAGTCGGCATACGACTACGTCACCAGAGCTCAAGCTACTTGATCAGGCCTTACATGGAATAGTATAGTGTATCGCGTGTAATTGGATCCAATTATAATAGGAGCTGCGCAATTATTGCAGCATCTTGATCTGGTATCACCTTTTGAAACCTAGCAGGCAGCTGGGCCAGAAATTTTAAGATAGAAGGATTTTTTGTTAATGAATATCGAAGCGAAAATCATGTAACCCTATGTAAATGTTTTCGAGGACGCTGAACACGATAAAACTGGTTATGATTATCATACTCAAGGGAAAATTTCTTTAAAATGCACTTGGCTGTCATAGATGTTATTATATTTATAAGCTAAGGAAAGCGCCCGAGCGGCTTATCGGATGGCACCGGTCTCTCTGCCGAATCTCAGTAATTATAAACAATTATGACTCTAGTTCTCAGCTAATGTCAATGATAGTTCAGAAGACGAAGGAAATTTTTCCAAATATTTGCTTAAGATCAACGAATACGGATATATTCAACCAATATCGAAAAGGACTACCAAGGATTGTATCGGGACTCCTATAAGAAGTATTTCAAGTCTTCATTGCGGTTGATGATATGAATGGCTTTATATAAAGTAAGATACGGTATCTTAGAACTTTAGAAACCATAATAAACCCCAATTGATATAATATATCAATTTTAGATAAACTAGCAGGAACCCGTATAACCCTATAGTCAAGACTCAAGAGACTAAAATAATTATTATCTATTTAATTCGCGTTTTTGACACCACCAATTTTGGGCTCTAAAACTCCTATTCCTTGGCCAAGTTTTATTTTTTTATACTAATTTGAAGGCCACCTGACTCCTGAGTGGAAAAATTTGAACATCAGGCGCAAAGAAAATTATCTCCTGCAGAGCACAATTCTAGGAGTGAGGTGAGAAACTAAGCGAAATAATTTTCCGAGCCTCGACTTGAAAAATCGTAATCGACAATTTGCTCTTCTTTTTGCCGTAATTATTGTCATTGAAAATCATGTCTTTAGCCACAAAAGTACCATTGCCGAAGCATAGAGTTGGGGATAATTTTCCAAGAAACGTTCATGCAGAAGATAATTGTTCCCAATTTTCGACAAATGGTCACTTGCACTTTTAGATTTTTTGAAAAATAGATTATCATGATCGTAAGTTATATGAAGAAGCCACTACTATGAAAATTACTAAGACATTACTCTACAACTACAAGTCCAGCTGTTTGTAGGTGACAAATAGTAACGTTATGCTACAAGTACTCGTACATAACATAAACAACGTATTGGTTGCGATGCGGCTAGTGACCATTATTCAACATTTGCTATAATTACCCAATTTTAAATCAACGATATCTCATTCTACAGTACCATGAGAGCGTTACAAAAATGCTTCCCGGAATCAGCACAATGAAGGCAACAAGATTGAAGATGCTGTTGGAATTTTAATTATTCATCTTCCACCCGTAGTCCCTACACTAACTAGAATGAAGATGACCCGAAAATACCTTAATCGACTATTGTTTAGCAATAATGACCTTAAAACTTTACAGTTCACCTACTTCTCCTGCTAGATTGATTGTTTAAAGTCTTTTAAAATCTGGTTCAGCGATAAAAATCAACGAAACGCGCAAAACATTACAGCATATTGTTTTAAGTGAATGATAACCTCAGCATAATCAGCATTCCAATAAGAGTAAGAACATAAACTATAACTATCAACACTATATTAATTATAAGTACTGAACGCAATGTACTGCATGTTTAACCTTGTATCACGTGGTGACCCCCACGGTCGCTTCACTATAGCGGTCACTGTAGCGTCTTCGACGCTACAGGGGGAGCCGCGCACTTCGTGCGCGGCGGGTCATACAACGTATGACAAGTTTAACCCGGCTAAGTTTATAACAGCTATAACTCAGTGAGATTAGGTCTGTTTTAGCTTATATTTTCTCACCAAATAGAGAACAATTGACAATGTGATCTTATTGCTGACAAATTATGAATGTGAATACTTTTATTATTATATTGCACCTAAGAGTTATAGACTGTCAAAGTTTAAAACGCGCATTGGTATAGCAATATATGGAACAAATATTTTACTTGTAGCGCGATGCACTACTGGGTCGCGCGTGCATCAAATAATGCTTCTCGCAACCATCTTCGGTAGATCGGCGAGATGCACCACTGTGCCTCACCGAGCTGCGAAGGATTGACATCGTGAATCAAATATTTTACGAGTATCACCCGTTAAATCACAGTGCTGGCAAGCACGACCGGTGCATTTATTGTGGGTATACTATGTACCCCCTTTACTATTATACCCCCTTTACTATTATACCCCCTTTGGTACACGTTACAAGCCTCTTTCGTGCACGCGAAGCGTGCACTCCGGCCGGAGGCGGCGGCCGAAGGCCGCCGCCTCCGGCAGGAGTTTTTCAGGCATTAAGACTCATCGGAAGTCGTTCAGCAGATTTATTTTTAGTTCAAAACATTCTAATTTGATGTCAAAGATGACAGGAATAAAAAATAGTTATGTTGAGATTTTTAAGAAATTTGCATAAAATACTCGCCAGCACTGTTATACGAAATTCGGTAAAAAACCCAAAATCGCCATATTCAGGTGCCTTAAAAACCATGTTAAAATTGAGTTAGAGATCTGAAATTTTCCAGGGCGTCTAGACGTTGACCAAATCGACTGCAAAAAAAGTTTCAGGTTTCAGGAGCATCGGGAAGTGCGTTTTCTAGAACCCCTGTTTTACGATAGATTGTCGTGATCACAATGCTGGCAAGCATAACCGTTGCCCTTATATTCACAACACTATGTACCCCCTATACTATTATATCCCCTTTACTGTTTTCCAGGCATTAAGACTCATCGAAAGTAGTTCAGCAGGTATATTTAAGTTCAAAACATTCTAATTCAATGTTAAAGATGACAGGAATAAGAAATAGTTATGTGGAGGTTTTTAAGAAATTTGCGCAAAATACGCGCCAGCATGTTATACGAAATTAGGTAAAAAACCCAAAATCGCCATATTCAGGTGCCTTAAAAACCATGTTAAAATTGAGTTAGAGATCTGAAACTTTGCAGAGCGTCTAGACCTTGTCCAAATCGACTGTAAAAAAAAATTCATGTTGCAGGAGTATCGGGAAGTGGGTTTTCTGGAACCCCTGTTTTACAACAGATTGTCGTGAAGCTATATATATATTATATAGTATAGACGCTTTTGCAGTAAATTGTAGCCTACATTTAAGTGTCCGTAGATTCAAAAGTATAAAAGATACAGTCATTTCGAACCACAGGTTTTAAAGATAATTGTTTATACTTTAGTTTACATTATATCGAAAAATAATTTATCGTCATCATCATCACTTGATGACGTCATCAATTTAAGTGTTTTTAAAACTTGATTTTTGACAAAATAATAACTTTTCAAATCGATTTTAAAGCATTAAGGAGTAATTTTATTCAAAATCTGAGGACATTTTCATCTTAGATAATTGTTCAAGCATTCTGAAAATCTACCGGAAAGTTTTCCTACCTTGCTCCTTCATAAAGATATTCGCTATTGAAGTTTGTGCTTTTTTGAAGAATAATTTTATAAAAACACAAAAGTTGTGAATTAGTATTCTCTGGTGTTGGGCCATCCCTTGGGTTGTGGAGCTCAATTTTGCTTCCTAAAGGTCTAAATTGTGTTATAGGCTAGTTTTAAAGTTGAAAATCGAAAAGTTGCACACGTGGGGACACGCCCAAATTCATTTAAAATAGCTAAAATCACTGAAAATTGTTATTTTCACGATTTTTACCAACTTTGGACTCCCGTTGTGATCCAAGTTCTTTTTGAAATCTTCTGAAACTTTTCATGCTTATCAAACTATATATTAAATAACACTATGCAAAAATTTATGGTGATTCAATATTTTATGCGCACGCAACGTCCGCTCAAAGTTTGCACGTGCGAAAGGTGAGAATTTTGCTCATTCGTGATTTCGAATATATTCTGCTTTCCCACGATATTAAAATGGCATTATATATGAATTTAATGCCAACTTGAATGAGTAAAAAGTGCTATATTCAGTCTGTTATTGACAGATATGCCTACCTAAACACAAGGAAACGTTTTCAAAGGTAAAATTTCGAAATCGTTGAAATTACCTCCTTATTAAGTTTCGACTGTGTAAATTATCCTGACATTATAATCAAAAAGAGATGATATTTGACCAAAACCCATAATCATGGGTAGAGTGAACCGCTGCCAGTGTCTCTCTTTTCCAAACAAAAGAAAATGATATTAATTTGAGGAACCGTCCGCAAATGCAAATTGATACCGAGAATGAAATCGGTCGCTCGCTTTTCCCATTCATTCACGGCTTACGTATTGTAATAAAGCTTATTGAATGGGAAAAGCGAGCGACCGATTTCATTCTCGGTATCAATTTGCATTTGCGGACGGTTCCTCAAATTAATATCATTTTCTTTTGTTTTGAAAAGAGAGACACTGGCAGCGGTTCACTCTACCCATGATTATGGGTTTTGGTCAATACATATATACATATATATATATATTCAGGGATAGACGCTTTGCCAGTCAATTGTAGCCTGTATTTAATTGTCCATAGATTTAAAAGTATAAAAGATACAGCCATTTCCGACCACAGGTCTTGCAAATAATTGTTTATACTTTAGTTTACATTGTATACAAAAATTATATGACGTCATAAACACCCCTTGATGACGTCATCAAGTTAACCGTTTTTAAAACTTGATTTTTGACAAAGTAATAACTTTTAAAATTAATTTTAAACCATTAAGGAGTAATTTTATTCAAAATCTGAGGAAATTTTCATCTTAGATAATTGTTCAAGCATTCTGAAAATCTACCGGAAAGTTTTTCTAGCTTGCTCCTTCATAAAGATATTCGTCATTGAAGTTTGTGCTTTTTTGAAGAATTATTTTATAAAAACGTCAATTTTGCGATTTAGTATTCTCTGGTGTTGGGCCATGCCTTGGGTTGTGGAGCTCAGTTCTGCTTCCTATAGGTATAAATTGTGTCATAGGCTAGTTTTAAAGTTGAAAATCGAAAAGTTGCACACGTTGGGACACTCCCAAATTGATAGAAAATCGCTAAAATCACTGAAAATTGCTGTTTTCGTCATTTTCTGTCAACTTTAGAGTGCCGTTGTGATTACAGTTCTTCTTAAAATACTTTGAAACTTTGCATGCTTATCAAGCTATATATAAAACAATTACATGCAAAAATTTACGGCGATTCAATATTGGATGCGCACGCAACGTCTGCTCAAAGTTTGCACGTGCGAAAGGTGAGAATTTTGCTCATTCGTGATTTCCAACAAATTCTGCTTTGCCACGACAGTTTAATGTCATTATATATGAATTTAATGCCAACTTGAATGAGTATTAAGTGGCATATTCAGTCAGTGATCGACCGATATGCTTCCCTAAACACAAGGAAATGTTTTTAAAGGATAGATTTCGAAATCGTTGAAACTTCCTCCTTATTAATGAAGATATCAGTTTATATTTCGACTTTATAAAGTACCCTGACATTATAATCAAAAAGAGATGATATTTTACCAAAACCCATAATCATGGGTAGAGTGGACCGCTGTCAGTGTCTCTCTTTCCCAAACAAAAGGAAATGATATTACTTTGATTGACCGTTCTCAAATGCAAAATGATACCGAGAATGAAATCGGTCGCTCGCTTTTCCCATTCATTTACAATTGTAATAGATTAAGAAAAACTACCCAAAGGCAGCTGTACTCGGCAATGAAGATTCAATAAACTTCAGCTAATTCAATAAGTAATACTAATAACTACCACCCTTACCCCGAAATACTAGGTATCGACCCGAACGCAACCCAAAGAGATTTTTACAGCATCTGATTGATGTAATCAATCGAAACTTATTACAATTCGTAAGCCGTGATTGAATGGGAAAAGCGAGCGACCGATTTCATTCTCGGTATCATTTTGCATTTGAGAACGGTCAATCAAAGTAATATCATTTCCTTTTGTTTGGGAAAGAGAGACACTGACAGCGGTCCACTCTACCCATGATTATGGGTTTTGGTAAAATAAGGTCCTATTTATAATTCTAAACATATTCTTGATCCTTACACATCATACTATTGTGTCCAATTAATGGTTAGGTCTCCAAACTCATAGCATAAAACACGTCTTTTTGCCCGTAAGAGCCTCAACTAAAATTAAATAGTCGTGCGTGGGGGGCCTACTTATGACTTACCTGTAGACTACTATACACTATAATATAATCTATATTATTATTACATATTATATTATTACAAGTTAAGAGTTTGTAGGTTTACAACCTACCAGGACGCGCGCCGAGTTGGACTCGTCGACGGTCCTGGAACAGATATTTTACGAGTATCACCCATTAAGTTAAGAGTGCGTTTGCGAGTTTGTGTTTAAAACTTCTACATTCTACAGTTTAACAGTAAATCTATGGAGTTGGGAAATCCGTTCAAATTTATCATTAGTTGTTCTATTTCATCTATTCAGTAAATTCAACATCATGATGGCTATTGAGAAACCGGCTTATTAATATTATAGAAAGGACCTGAAAAGGTTAGCGTTGACATACGTTGCATGCCACTTTTCGCGCGCGAAGCGCGCGCCGCCGAAGGCGTATCCGAAGGCGGATACGAAACATGTATCAAGGTTAGCGTAGGTTCAATTCAGGTATACTTATAGTATACACGAGCGAGGCTACTCGTCTAAATTTTCCTGGTCATTCGGCTGAGTCGTCTAAACAACAGGAAATAAACTAAGTCCTTATTTCACACCAAGTATTGAAAATTTAGGGGCTCAACTTATAAAAAGTGACCGCACTGCAAAAGGAAAGGAGTGGCACCTCGTCTGACAGCTTGAGTTGAGTATCTTGCGTGCTTCACATTCCTCAAATTCGGGAACCGGTCACTGTGGCGGAAGTCACTGCGGCGGTGTACAGTCCGGCGGAGGACGGTTCAGCGGAGGCCGGTACTTTCCAAAAAGGTTGGACGGAACGGCGGATCACATGACACCCATTTTACTTTGGACAGTACGGCGGCACTACTACTACTACTACTAGAAACTGTACCTAATTAAGACAGAACAATTACACATTCAACTTGTTTTTAAGTTTTGTTCTAGCTACGATAAAGCGCATGTGTGTCAAAAAAAATAATGATACACATGCGCTTCCTAGGTAGCGTATGTGTGTCAAAAAATTTTTTGATACACATGCGCTACCAGGTTTATCATGTATATCATTAGGTGGCCCATGTGTGTCATTTTTGTAAAATTGCTGTAAAATCTCTATTTAATTTTCTAATCGCTATCTTTATCTATTTATATATGTATTTTATCCTTATCTCTATTTTATCTTTAAACTCCTCTCCGCGTCCGCTCGCCTCCCGTGTGAAACGAGCGCGCCTGCACGCTGCAGTCAGTGGCGCGAAAGCACATGGTTAGGTTAAAGCGCGTGTACTGTTGCTGCACAGGCTATAATATATGTTAATTGACGATGTCAATTCATCGCAGCTCGGCGAGGCACAGTAGCGCCTTTCACCGATTTAGCGTTGCAAGAAGCATAATCAATAATTGAATGCGCGGCGCGGCACAGTAACGCATCGTGCTACAAGCTATAATATTTATAAACATACTCATTGGAGAATGGAGCTATGGATGAATGAAGCTGCCTGCTGCGCGTGCGGTAGAATGACAGGCTGAGCGCCGCCAAGTATTGCATATTGAATCCTGGGATCGGTGCGAAGATTCGAATTGCAATTCGTTGTATCAGCCAACTGCCAGTTCCAAAAATGTGTTTATTGTTTATCAATGATAATGACTAACAGTTTCGGGATACTTCGATCAACTAGCAAGCTTGCCGCGCATAATCCCATAAGGCAAAATGATTCTTCGTCGTAAGGCCACCTGTGTTGTCGTTAGATATGGCAAAATGCACCCTTCACCCCTGCGTACCTCGCTGAGCTGCTATGCAAAGCAAAAAGGCAAAAACTCATGATGTTAATGGTTACCCGTACCGTATTGGGTGCCACATTCCTAGCAATGAAATATTACTTTACTTACTTGCACTTAATTAGTTATTATATATGTTCATAATCATATTAATAAATTCGGCGGAAATGAACATGCTGATGCTGAGCGCGGCCCAGTAAACTTCCAACGAAAAATTTAAACGATAACAATCCGTCACTAATAGTTATACTTATAGTAAAAAATTAAAAACAAACGTTGCTTGTTTACCTGATATGAGAATTTTAAACAATTCACAATTAATGAAAGATGAAGTCGTATTTTACCAATTTCCCCCTGCACCCATCCGGTAAATTATTACCCCAGACCCTTCGTTGTGGCTGCGCGGTCGTATCGGGCTTTCGCCCACGTATAGCATAAGCGGGGGCGAAGAAATAACAAATGATGATCGCGACCGTTGACTTGGTATGTTTATAACCTACCTGGACGAGCGCCGAGTTGGACTCGTCGACGGTCCTGACTAATATTTTGAAGCAAATATTTTACGACTACAAGTATCACCTGTTAAAGAAAGATTGGAAATTGAACTCGCCGGTACGTCCGACGATGATGCTTGCTAAATTGTTCGAAGTAACACGCGCAACTTCTTTTCGAATGTCTGTGTTACTGGCGGCGCTCAGCCTGTCCTTTTCAATGTCATTCCGCAACCGTTTAATCATTTACGAAAACGAATAAAAACAACGTCAATATTTTACATGTCAAGTTAGCTGGCAGTACGGCCCAGTTAATAAAAGTGCATCGCGCCGATCGTAGTCAAAAAACATTATTTGATGCGCCTGAGCAGTCTTCTAAGTACTAATAATTAAAAACATCTGTATTGCCTGTACAGCTGCGAATTACAAAATAATTACAGCACATTTTCAAAATATGTAATAATGAAGAAAGTAAACGTGTTTCTCGGTTATAATCATAATTAGTTTTTATAAATAACTCTTTTATTGTTTACTGCAATCATAGTGGTCCAGCTTGTGACATTTCTATGACGCATTTGTCTTAACAAGGTTATGACATGTTATTACATGTTATACATGGTATGACATGTGTTATGACATGGTTATGACATGGATATGAAAACCAAAATTGTTATGACATGGTAATACAGGTATGACATGGTAATGACATGGTTAGAAAATGTTTATGGAACATGGTTTCTGACATGTTATGACATGTTTGAACATGGTTTGACATGGTTATGAATGGATAGGACATGTGTTATGAACATGTTTATGACATTTTATGATCATGGTTATGAAAAGGTTATGTACATGGTTTTATGACATGTTTATGAACATTGGTTATGACAAGGTTATGACATGGATATGACATGGTATATGACATGGTTATGACATCTGGTTATGACATGGTTATGACATGTTATACATGGTTTATACATGTATGACATGGTCATGACATGGATATAACATGTTATGACTTGGTTACAACAAAACTCCCTCCATGACCCAATTTAGGAACCATTATGACACTTTCAGGATACATTTCATTTCCGTTTCAATTCCGTTCATCCTATTAACCTGGGTCATTTTGTGCGACTTTCGATGGTCTTTAGGGCCTAGCTTATGTAACACTATCTATCATAGAAAACGAATTGGGGGGGTCCCACCCTTTCGTAATAAGTTCCAATTGAAATGACACACATCGCACCTATTGTAATTTACATGATAACTGGCTTAGCGGCATGTGTGTCGAAAAAAAATGAATATACACATGCCTTCCTAGTAGCGCAATGGTGTGTCATAAAAAAAGAATGATACACATGCGCTAGGAACAGGTTATCATTACATCAATAGGAGTCGCATGTGTGTCATTCAATTTGAGACTATACGTAAGGGCTGGAACCTCCATTCGGTTTTTCTATGATAGGATCTGTCATAAGCTAGGCCTATAAGACCATCGAAGAGTCGCACAAAATGAACCGCAGGTTTCATAGAATGAACGGTAATGAACGGAAATGAAATTGTATCCGAGAAAGTGCTCATAATTGTTACAAAATTTGGTCCTGAAGGATTTTGGTGTGGTCCTGCGACCACTCCACAAATTTGGACGAAGGGATCCATTGGCTATTATTAATAGCCCCATATACATTATTATGGCCATGGGACCCGGGCCATCGAAGTATAAAGCTGTGATTGAGGCTGTAAGAAAACCGAATTAATGCTTCCCAGCACTCAAATACAGTGAATACTACATCCTCATGTCTTCGAAATGCCACCAAAAATCTAATTAGTAATTCCCAAAATTGCTAGGGATGGTCCTAGGACCAACCAAATTCTTCAGACCAATTTTGAACCATTATATGAGTAAATTTTTAGATACAATTCAGATCCGTTCATTTCCGTTCATTCTATGAACCTGGGTCATTTTGTGCGGACTCTCGATGACCTCACTCTAGCCAAGTCTTCATGATGACTCAATCTATCACGGAGGAAAACGAATTGGGGTTTCCCAGCCCTTACGTAATAATCCTGCATGAAATGACTCACAATGCGCCACCTATTGATTTCATGAAAAATCAGTACGCATGTTTGTCCAAAACGAAAAAGTGACAGACATGCCGCTACCAGGTTTATAGTAATGTAAATCATTAGGTGGCGCATGTGTGTCATTTCAATTGAGACTTATGGTGGTTTGTCGCCGCGCGCGTTTATTTGTGTCACACTGAGAAAGGCAGCTATTTGACTAATTAGTTATTTATTGAAGGCCGCGCTTACCTTTGTTTGGCGCCATTTCACACATCTTGCAACCGTCACTGTGTACACTGAACTGTCAGTGAAGTTGAAAGTAGAACATGCTTGGTCTGACAAAAGGATCGAAATGTATTATAATGGTGTATTAATGCATTCCAATTTAAAATTTAACTGAAGATGCCCAAAACCAAGTCTTGATGTTGTAATTATACTTGCCACTTAGATTCCGTGACACTTGGGTGGATAGAGCGGCATTTAAATAGCGCGCCGTATAATATTATAGTTTGTTACCTATTCCTCCCACATTCATCAATTCTACATCACAGACATACTACCACGCTTAATCATCCGATAAAACCCCAACCATCAATAACCTACTCTATTTTATACTCAAAAGAATGACAGCACTGACAAGCAAAACAAGACATTTCTTTCAACAACTATTGAACTAATTGTGATTGAGAAATTCTGAGTCGAAATTAATTCTGATTTGATACTTTCCGTTAATCATTCGTATATATTAATATAAGAAAAAAACTTAGGAGTCCCATTCCGAATCCGGGACTCAACAGCGCGAGACATACCCTACAGAACAGAGTCAGGACTTGGACGTGGGAAACCGAAAGAAATCAGGCTGGAACAAGAAAATTCTCGCCATTTTTTCTCGGATGAGCGTAAAATTTATATCCGAATTTCCCTGTCACCTGTTGTGATGTAGAACTTGAAAGATCGGAAGAATCGTAATCGAATGATTTGTGCAGCAGTGGCCGCTATAATTCAAATGCCACTTGATCAGCTCGTAATATCGGAGTGGACAACATAAAGCCTTCGGCAATCTGCAGAGTGCAGATAATATAATCCACTATAACAGTACTTCAAATAATTTTGAGGGCGTGCACCAATGAACTCTCGTTGTGTAAGTATCATCTCCCTCCATGCTTTACCTCGGTAACACACTCCTGTCCCGACACCAATATTTTAGTGTTTTTGCTTCTATGTACGCCTCTTATTGATTAATCTTAGCACGCTTCAGCACTTTAGGTATTTCTATCTAACTCGTCGAGCTATCTATCCATAGTATTATTTTTCAATCATCTAATACTTTCTAAAGGTCGAAACCATTGGGTGTCACAATGTTTTATTACCACCGTGAAATTTTTATTCTGTTGTATTTAGTCCCTGTGTTTATAAAGAACACTTTCCGTGAACCTTGCCATCCTAGAATCTATTTTAAATGAAAATAGGAAATTTTATATTGTCGCTTGTAGGGTACTGTTTTGGACTCCTCCTACGCCGTAAGTTCTGTCCTAGGCACTTCCTAAAATCCAGACCCCTCCAACATTAGAGTCCGAACCACTCTAATTCTATAGCTTTATTTTTCGAGATCGAATGGAAAATTTTTATGAAAAATAGAAGAAAAATGGCTTTTAAGTCAACGAACTTTTAACACAAGAGAAAAACCGATAAAATGAAGGGTTCATTTGAATATAGGACAGTGAAAGAGTCCAAACACATCAGTTGACAGTTATATAAATAAAATTTAAAAAATATATTATATGAAAATAATTTTTTTAAAAATCATTCTCTAATCTTAGTATTTATCCGATAATATCTGAGTTATGCTGAAAAGAAAATCTTGTGGTAAAAATATGTCCTATCTTCAGCAGTTCCCAACCACAGAAAAACAAAAGCTAATCAAGTTGTTGTTTTGCTGTTTGATGGATTTGAACGCGCACGTACATATTCCTCTCTGCGCGTTTGGGCCCTCCTGAAATTTTAGACACTGGAAAAGATTGAAAAGGAAGTACTACGTCAATCAGTTCAAAAGGTACAACATCGTTTCTGCTTAAACAAGTGTTATAATCTTCAACCCCGTTCTTGTGGTGAAAAAAATACTCCATCACAACTCAATCTCCCCCAAGAATCGTGCTTTGATCATGCCTTACCGTGTCCAGTATATCACAGTGCGCAAAACCGAAAATGAAAGAAACATCGAAATTCGACGACTTTTGTTATATGCTTGAGCTATTTTAACTGACATAGAAATTAAAACTCTCTTCCGATCGAATTTTAATTACTCATATTTCATATATTCACCATATTTTATATATCTCTATATTTAAGAACAAGAGACAACGGATGGGTGCGCTGACCACAAGATTCAGTGCGCTAAAACCAAAGGTCGTAGAGGACGTGAATCCTAACTAAAGTTAACCATTTTCTACAATTTCTTTTAGTCTATTTACACTCAGACTATAACACTCTCAGTTCCTTGAAGTCATTCATCTCATTCTTAAATCAGCAATTATAGTGAATTTTGCCTCTTAAAATATATCATGTTTTACCTGAAATTAAAACGATTCTTTACACAAAATTTACGCCACTTTGGAGAATATACAAAAATATTTCCTTATTTCCCATTGAAATTGATCTGGTGCTTCAGATGTGAGAGTAAAAAAAAGCGGTAAATCGGAGTTTGGGCTACTAAATTAGTCAAAAAAAAGGACTGAAATTACTAAATGAGGATAATTTTGAATAATTCACAATTATATACTTAGAAATTCAATAGTTTTGATTATTTTCGTAGACATCTTCGACCTGTAGTCGAAGAATACCCCTCGACCAACAGCTTTCTTTACAAAATTATCTGAATGATTCAACAACTATTTTACAGAGGAAACTCGTTTGCAGCGAAAACTATTTTAACGTGTCAGCATATAACCTATATAATATTATTAAAAAAAATTTCGTCGGAAATTGTTTAATGTGCCTCGATCGTGTATATTTTAAAATACAATTTATTTCCATATAAATCTTTATTCGATTATCCATTCAGCCTCGCAAATGGAGTTAGAACCTCACAATTTTTTAAATTTTTTAGTAGTTTTACATTTAAAAAATGACCTGTATCTTTGTTGATAAGGATTTTTCGTGATGCCAACTGCCTTTTAGTATATCTATAATAATATATTCATTCAGTACTAACATTTTAACTATAAAAATTTTATAGCTGTGAATGCTGTGAGCTGTGACTCCCAATGACCTACATCAGGAGATTATCGTTATTAAACCAGTCAGCGACCTCCAGGAAGTTAATTGCATTCTGTCTGCACGTTATTCATATCTGATTGTCAGAACAGTCGGCAGCAAGTCTGCAGTTGTGACACAATTCCTACGTCCGATAAAATATATATTTTAGTATTAAACTAAAAGATAACAGAACAGCAAAATTGTAATAAACGGTAGCCTTAAGCTTATCGCATAATCCCATAAATTGATTTAAATTTGAGACGAACAGTATATTGACTGTCCTATCGACCCTGATAAGGTTCAGCAGGATGTCAAACAAAACATCAGGACGTCCCCTGCATGCATTTCAATAACTCTGATCCCCGTTCCTAAAAATATTCAAAGAATGTTAACTTATTAATAAATCGAGTATCTATACCAGGAAAATACAGTACAAATAAATGTTACCCGTGGCAATAAACTTCAAAACCGCAAATAAACTGTGGGCATTAAAACAATAGATACTCCAGAGATTACTACAGGCGAGCTATCTGCTATAGTTTTATATCATTTAACTCCCCTAAAGTGTTCTAGAACTAAATTGAGATCCAGTAGCTAATTTAAGATCTATGACCGAACAACTTACACGTTAATGTGCAATAATATATGTAATATCTTTGCTATACTATGTTTATATTCCCCGGCAAAACGGAACCTTGAGTAAAAGCTTAAAAGTTTCTGCAAAAACAATCAAAAAAAGGTCAAATCTCACTTAATTGAAATAGTAAAATACAGAAGGCTCGTGGTCCACAGGATCCGGAAGGTTATAGTATTATTTTGAAATCAGTTTTTATCGGACACTATAAACACAACTTTATATTCACAGATCCGATCAAACTTTCGCAACAACAATCATTAACGTCGACGTACTTTATTGTCTATTCCAGGTATTGGACAAACTCCGTCCAGAGACCGTTGTACGAGGAATATAGATCGCCGGTATAATAAGTTCCTGTCAACCGGATCAGCCGGGCTGTAATATCCGGAATATGCCAATCCCGGAAGCTGCTCCTTGTAACTAGTTCGAGGGTTCTTTATGTGTCCTCCCAAGTCTTCTATTCTATTGGCTGTGCTTGTCCATAATGACTCCCTCCAATTGGAGTTTTGGGGGTAACCTTCTTCTGAAGGAGAAAAGCAGAAAATAAGGATATTGCAGTACTTTAGATAGTATTTGTTTAAACTTTGGCCACATGCAAATGAAAAACAGAGCTGCCTCAACTTATTTAGTTTACTGCTACAATATCTGAATCCTATGTAAAAGAATTTGTTGATTTCAGCTACTAGCACTGTAGATATATGTTTGAACTCCCTGAGCTCCCGGATCCACGAACACTTGCTCACATTGAAATCCGACGGATAGCAGCACGCGTAGGTTTTGTGGGTAAATTCAAAGCTTATGAAATGGCTGAGCTTGACACCACTGGCGAATCCAATTTGAGGTACCATACCACGATTAACATATTAATTAAGTATTATTTGTTAACTTTGCAACACACACTAACGTCTAATCATGTTCAAAGAACTGCAGTGCGTAACGTGCCTGTTGCGCCCCCCACCTCCTATTGAAAAAGCTCCCCCCCCCTCCCTGTTGGCGGCCCCACACCCTTTGGCTACGATTCCCGCACTATATATTACAACACTATATAATGACAAGCACTTTATAGTGACTTTTCACTAATAGTCCCTTCATATATATATGCGTTTTGCATTACCAGGAATTTCAATAACACAGATCCGAAAACATTGGATGGATCGATTAAACAATGTAATGGTTTAAATGCAATAGGACTTTTGTACGTTTTGTGCAGTAGGAACGTATGTCATAATAAAATAATTAAAAACAATTAAGCTTTAATAAATTTCCTTTCATATTTGGCTCTACGTGAAATTTTAGTCGCTTTAAAATTAGTCCCCGAAAAATTTAGTCTCAAGAAATTTTGGTTTACAACCATTTTTAGTCAAAAGTTTGACTAAATTTATGGTAGACTAAATATTTTGTCGATTCTTAAGGTATATTGACAGTTGTATATGACATTTGAATATTTATTAATTCCCCTCTGATTCCACTTGCATTTCCGGCGATCCTTTTCCTGGAGGGTTGCTAGTATAAAGAGTTATCTTATTGCACTCTGGAAGCATCTAATTTCCTCCTGTTCGTACCTCTGTCCACCGATTCGCTTGGTAAGACTCCAGTTTTTCAATCACAAAGTCGAAGTCATCTTACCCACAATTTTTGGGTTTTTTGTTTGGTGGGTCAGCCTTCATGACCATAACTTTACGCTGAACGTGGTCCAGTTGCCTGAAACAGTTTAATTATTGAGATTGTGAAATGTGAACATCTTAGAAGTGTTATTTTTTGGGACAGGGCTGTACCAATCTGACTCTATCTAGAGTGAGCCCTAATAGACGTGTATCTGCCGAAGAAGGCCATAGGGTCTTATAACATACGTTTCCAAATATTTTTGTCCACAGTTCAGAATATATATAAAATATAAAATATATATACCAAACGTTGACCTCAAGCATTCTTTTTAGGCACCTCATGTCACATAAAATGCTGATAAATGATTTATTTTGATTATGCTTACACATTCTGTCATATACGACTAATATGACTAGGCGCTGGCAATGTGCCCAGTCTTGTAATTTCCTACAAAGAAACTTTATAGACTTAAGCTACAAGTACAGAGCAGCCAAAAAAAGCACCGCTTGAAACATATGACAAAACAAACTATCCCAAAGCAGAGAGCCCCCTGTATTTATAATCATCACCCGCGTAGGTTAAATATTTCCTTATATAACGACTAACGAGCAATTACGCCCCTTTAATAGGACACCGCTGGTCACTTTCCAGGTGGAATTCTAAAAATATACATATGATTATATTTGCAACTCTATAATTGCTGTTTTTAATTAGTTTAGTCTCAGGACTCAGATCATTCTCCGACAGACTGACCCTCATTGGCTAGCTGCAACTGATGTTCAAATATAATTGAGTCCCATGTTGCATGTGCCTTATCTGTGATGGTGTCCCTTATTGGCTCTCTGCCAGGTTGCAGCCCATGTGCGTTTATCTGGCTGGCGTCACACGTGAACTAAGACAGCCCCGTGTTAATTGCCATAGTAACGGTCTCCTACTTAGCTGGTAGCTTTCCTGGTGGCGGACTCTCAGTCAGAACTACATTGTTTTTAAAGGCCTCTTCTTGAAAGACGATTAATACGAATTAATTGATATTAAACGAGGTTAACAGATTAAAATTAGTACAAGTTATATTATATTTATGGCTCACAAATACAATTAACTACATAATATTAAGGTCATAGTCATACACAACGATATCAAGCTGCTAGCTCTGCCCAAGGACAAAAGGGAATCGCAGCACGTGCGGAATTGCGATTTTCCCCATTCTCCGCGACATATCGCGATTTTCACTTTTTCCGCGACAAATCGTGATTTTCTCAGATCCTCTCGACAATTCGCGATTTTTAAAGTTCTTCGCGACAAATCGCGCATTTTAAAAAAAATCTGGTGAACAAATTCGCGTATTTTCCTATAAATCTGCGGGTCAAATATCACGTCCTCTATAAGTATATGGAACCAATCACGTGATCCACATCAGCCTTCCGAATGTAGGTAGTGGTACGGACTTCGAAAATCGAACAAATATTTTCGGCTAATAATGATCAGGGTAGCATGAATCATGAACAAAAGTAGTTGAAATCAAATGAAATAAATTATTTTATCCCGCTTATATCAACAATCAAAATAAAAATAAATATTGCCGATGTCAAAGCGGCTGGCCTTGCGATATAATCCAAAAACTAGATACTCAGTATATGAATATACTAACAGTAACAACAAATTTAAGAACCAAAAGTACTTAGTTTCTAGAAAAACTTTGAAAAAATTTTGACTTATAAAATGTTCGGTTCGAGTCATCCTCGATACATACCTCTGAAGGCAAAGCTCCCGATTTCGATCATCACATGGCATGAAGTGCGTTTAGACACTTGATAATATTTAAGAATGTGCAGTGTGTGATGTGTGAACGGCAATTCAAGAACATGTAACACTATTGTCCCTCGATCCTAGGGCTAGAGTCTCTCCCGATCAGCAACAGTTAACACAGCACTCAGCAGCTCAATTTGCAACAATAAATAAAATAATAAACGCTATAAAGGAACCTGGATGTATTACTATAACATTCTTTTCAGATTCATAGGCAGCGATCATAGCAGTCAGGCCCCACAAGATCAAATTTATACTACTACTAGACAGGATTAACTACCTGAACATAACCAGAAAATCCAAAAAATGTAGGCTCATAATGGCAATGCGATCAGGGTAGCATGAACCGTGGAGAAAATTGGTTTCCAGGAATCCACTTTCAAAAGCATTTCTATTTCTTAACCCACTCCCACTCGCCTGCTGAGTGCTGACGTAACCTTGTTGGCCATAGACTTGACCACTAAACATAAAATTGACCACTAAACTGAAACATTAACTTGACCACTAGACATAAACGGATTAAACGGATTAAACGATTCAAAGGTCAAATTACAATGGTAATGTCTGACCAGATATAAAAAATTAAATTTACCCAAAAGTCATAAAGTATATATATAATTATATACAATGAACCCCGTAAATCTTAAGAGTGAGATTCAAAATACTTAATAATTTAAATGAACTTATCTGAAAGTGTTCCGAGTCATAGATTTAATTTGACATATGAAACTTGACCACTAGAAGTACTCAAGTAGACATTCACATAAATTGATCACTAGACATTAACTTGACCACTAGACATACAATGCAAATGGATTATGAAATCGCGCAGTAGGTGAAATCAGTGTTGTTATAATTGAATATTGATTGTCACTTGTCAGATACTTGTCACAAACGTCGTTGGATCTATAGTTATTGATTTGTGTTTTTTTTCTTGTTATTGAACAATGGACCGCTTGTCGCGGCGCCGCGATATTTGGCCAAAATAATCGCGATTTTCTAGTTTTGTCCTTGGCTCTGCCTTACCTGGGGACCTCAGGCTATCATGTTCATAATATGAACATGATAGCATATTAATCATAAACATGAATCATATTAATCATAAACAATAGAGTAAATTAAGTCATAGAGATTCGGCGGAATGACAGGCTGAGCGCGGCCCAGTAACTGTAAGTGTAAGCTCTGCCGAACGTTTTGAGGCATATATTTGTTTTCATTAGAAGCTGAAGTTTGACATAGGTGCTTAGTCTACGGTATCTGGATTCCCTAAATAAAGTTACTGGCTCTCCGATTAGAATCCAGCTGTTGGTTCTCCAATCACCACTAACTAAAATTAAGATGACCCGGGGCCGGGGTCAGGCCATGATTACGTAATATTATATCATGCTGTCAGGAGATCAGGGGTTGATTAGTATTAAGGGGAGATACACCAAAACCGTTTTTGCTCCGATCAACATCGATTTTATTTTATATTATTTTTAAATAGACAAAAAGAATAAAATTGTACACCTTCAAAAATTTTTAAAAACATTCCCTCATCGAGAAAAAAATATTTTTCTTTTTCGAAAATTTTTAAAATTTGGAGAAGTCTGTCACTGTAATACCGATAGTTCGGCCATTTAAAAAGTTTTTTGGCTGATTTTTTTA
This sequence comes from Bolinopsis microptera, assembly GCF_026151205.1. Lineage (NCBI taxonomy): Eukaryota > Metazoa > Ctenophora > Tentaculata > Lobata > Bolinopsidae > Bolinopsis > Bolinopsis microptera. The sequence goes on along the minus strand of NC_087078.1, from coordinate 3,953,989 downwards.
CTGAACATTACTTACACTCCGTACTAGAAGCCATTGAAAGGATTATATAATTGAAAAATAAATTACCAAGTTACAGACCAAACAAGGTGAAAAAAGAAAAATTGGGATTTTTGCCTACCACCAAAGTTGTACATTTCACCACCCGCCCAGGTCATCAGATATCGCTTCAAAAATTCTTGTGAGTGTAGTTGATGATCATGGCAAGCTTTTTGGAACCAGATTTCTCTCAATTTTGAGTTTTAAGCTATGCAATGTGGCCTCAAACGACTTAGTAAAATTCATCGTAAAAAAGGGCAAAAAAGGCAGATTTAAGGCTTAAAATGCCTATAACTCAAAAAGTATCAGTTTTTTTGAAATAATTTTTACAGGATCGTAATCAGCTTGGTAAGACGAATCTTTTAGTACCAAATAGGTGCTTTTAGAAGACAAATTGTCTTAAATAATTTTCTAGCTCGAACACAAGGGTCCCCCCTTGTATAAATTTTGTACAAATTGTACACATTTTTTTACAAATTTTGTGGCTTTGAATATTATAAATGTCGTACTAAAAGATTCGTCTTACCAAGCTGATTACGATCCTGTAAAAATTATTTCAAAAAAACTGATACTTTTTGAGTTATAGGCATTTTAAGCCTTAAATCTGCCTTTTTTGCCCTTTTTTACGATGAATTTTACTAAGTCGTTTGAGGCCACATTGCATAGCTTAAAACTCAAAATTGAGAGAAATCTGGTTCCAAAAAGCTTGCCATGATCATCAACTACACTCACAAGAATTTTTGAAGCGATATCTGATGACCTGGGCGGGTGGTGAAATGTACAACTTTGGTGGTATGCAAAAATCCCAATTTTTCTTTTTTCACCTTGTTTGGTCTGTAACTTGGTAATTTATTGTTCAATTATATAATCCTTTCAATGGCTTCTAGTACGGAGTGTAAGTAATTTTCAGTAAAAAAAAATCAGCCAAAAAACTTTTTAAATGGCCGAACTATCGGTATTACAGTGACAGACTTCTCCAAATTTTAAAAATTTTCGAAAAAGAAAAATATTTTTTTCTCGATGAGGGAATATTTTTAAAAATTTTTGAAGGTGTACAATCTTATTCTTTTTGTCTATTTAAAAATAATATAAAATAAAATCGATGTTCGGAGCAAAAACGGTTTTGGTGTATCTCCCCTTAAGGAGGGGGGGGGGGGGGGGGTAAAAATTGCTAAAAATAAAATATTGATTACGTAATATGATTATGTGAACGACCCCTAACTTCTTTCAATATAATAGGTGCACGGTCGGTAAAAATAAAATTAAACTGGCTCGGATTTTTAAAAATTTGTGAACCATTGTTTTTTTTGAGAATGTGAGCGCTTTTTCATGATATAATTTTTTGAAATGATCGGTGCACAGTGATGAGTGAGTTTTTGTCGTAGTGTCATATTATATTTGATGATGCGCGGCTTTTAATTGGAGCCAAATATGCAGCTAATTTGAGTTATAACATAATGCTGATGATTGGATATGCTCCAACTTTTTCGGAAAGTTTTTAAAAAGATTTAAGTGTTCAAAGGTTTCCGAAAAATTATGTTAGGATTGGACTGAGGAAAGTTTACCTACTTTGTGATTCTATTCCCTTTTCTGTTTCTAAACGGAGGCGCGCGAAGAGGTTTACAGCGCGAAGAGGTTTACAGCGTGTGTCAACGTTGTATCACGTCGTGACCCCCATTGTCGTTTCACTAATATAAGCATGGCTTTCCCATTTAGCGTTAGCTACAATACAGGAGGAGCCGCGCACTCGTGCGTGGCGGGTCATACAACGTGTGAGTATGCAGACAATATCAACGCCCATTCCTGTTTGACCAAAATTTGAGGAATAATTGGGTAACTTTTATGTTTTAGGTTAATCACGTACATGACAGAACCGAGTATTTCTTATAAAAACAAATACTTAAATATAGGTACCATCTGTTAATGGTTAAATAAGTATAAGCACAAGAACAAAGAAACAATCCACATAACTCATTATATGACTTATTAATGATTATAATGATCACTCATTGCGAAAATTGTGTTAAAATAAAAAAAAACGAAATTATAAACAAAAAGTAAAAAGTATAATTTGCACTTTAAAAACAGTTATGTGTACGCATAGCCATGTGTATACGCGTACTGCGCGACGCGCTTGTTTCACTTGACGGATGTTACTCGTCTAAATTTCTTCGAAGTAGCGCGCGCCGCTTTCTTCTCGAAATGGCAAGTGCTACGAAGTAGCGCGCGCCGGGCCAGACCATTAACAATGGTCAATTGTTTCACAAGTTGAATATATTATATTTTGCCGCAAACGGCGGTCGCGCGCTACTTAACTGCAAGCGAGAGGGCTCTGGTTAGAGCAAGTTCTGTGCACTGCGGGGAGTACTTCACCGATCGGGATTCGGGGGCCTATAATAAAATATCACGCGGGATGTAAGTGCGCGCACAATGTAACCCAGGTCTAATGTCCATGTGTGATAAACTTGCAGCGCGCGGCAACCGCCAACCAGATATTGGGTCATGCTCTTAGCGGCGCTGACGCGACAGAGTCTAGCGAGCATGCCACTGAGTTCAGAGTTGGAGGAGGGAGTTGACTCCTTGTGTTATCCGGAGGTGAGTGTAACCTATTTCCTTGAGGAAGAGCAGCTTCTTGTACTCCGGCATGTCAAATGTCTGGCACACCTGCCAGGCAAACATTCATTTTAAATTACATTTTCAAAAACGAACGCAGTATAATACATAATAGAGTTTTGTTAACAATTTCCAACAGCAGCGAAGATTTATAATTTTAACAGTAGACCTACCTTTCTAACGTTATTAATAATATCTAGATCTTCAGGAGAATAACCCAGCATCCACAAAGAGTGGAGTATCTTATAGGCCTCGTCGATATCTTCCGAAGTGCAGTGTTTGATCATATTTTTTACAAGAAGGGGATGAGGTTCGTCACAAACTTTGAAAACATTTGCACTGTTAACTATCCCGTAACCCTGCAAGTAAGATTCATTACAAAATTATAAATATTCCCACAGCATACACGACGTATGGTGACGTATGCTGGCGTGTGATGACGTCATGATTCAATAATGTGAGCAGTGAGCGACAATACAAGTAACCTGATGTGTGGACTGTAGGTTATTTATGGCCTGTCTCATGTCACCCTGAGCGGTGAAGATTACTGCTTCTAAACCGTCATCTGTCTTAACCACACTCTCAGCTTCACAGATATCCAGCAACCTCCTCAGCACTTGAGCGTCTGTTATTCTCGAGTATCTGAAAAAAGCAATCACTATTATAATTAGGGATAATTATCGATATTTCGGTTTTAAAATAATTCTCATATCATAAAAGCTATGCATTGTAGGTTTAGTAATTTCAGTTATATTCTACTGATAGTAGTAATAGCAATAATAATTAGTAAATCTAATATGTGCACAATCAGTGGTTATGCATTATATTATTATTACCTGAGCATTGTACATCTCGACTGTATGGGTTCTATAATTTTATCAGAACTATTGCACGCCAGCGCAAACCGAGTAGTTTTGGAGTATATTTCCATAGTTCTTCGGAGGGCTTCCTGGGCTGCAGATGTCATGGAATCTGCTTCGTCTAGAATCACTATCTTGTGACGACCTACAGATAACAACAGTTTAGGGGTCGTTCACAATATTACGTAATCAGCTGAGTGGGGAGGGGGGTATCCAAACGATTTCGCTAGTATAATTTTGATACAATAACTATGTATAAAACTGATCGTAACTTTCTTCTGGGCGAACATTTTAATCCGGTTCCTGACCACATCAATCCCTCTCTCATTGGACGCGTTCAGATCCAAAACACCTTCTTTCATTGCCGGCCCTGCAATAACTCTTATAACCAGAGTTGTAGCAAATTTACTTTACATTTTTTTAACAGTTTTAATTTAAAAAAAGGTAAACTATTATTAGTAAAATAACTTACCGAGAAGAGCTCTAGCAGTAGCAAGGCAGAGTATAGTGGTAGTTTTACCAATACTAGGTGAGCCGGCTATAATGATATTTGGAAGGTTACCCTGCTCTGAAAATACTTGTAATCTCTTTATTGTCTCTTCATTTCCCACTTTTTCCGGAAGATATCTGAGAAATCCAAATAACAGTCGGGGTAAAAATTTGTAGAAATAAATTTGTAATAGAAATAAATCTGCATCGTTCACATATTATATGTAATCACATATGATATGTGAACGTATAGTGAGTATAGTGGTAGTTTTACCAATACCAGGTGAGCCAGTTATAATGACTTTTTGAAAAATGTTTCCCCCGCACCCATTCCGTAATCAGTTTTACACTTAATATGTGAACGATCCCTAATCTTCAAATAAAGTTTTAATGCAAACGAGGCTTCAAAATACCATTCAGTAAGGCAAGCACCTAAGTGTGGTGAGTAACTAGTTAAATGGTTTACCGAGGTCTGCGTTTTTCTATCCAGGGAAGTTCATATCTTGATTTGAACTTTAATTAAACTTGTAAGTCTTAGAATCTAAATGAAGTAAACTGTTGATTAATATCGACAATGATCTCATAAGAAAAATACGATTAGCCAAATACCCATAATTGGATATTGTCATAATTTGATTACAACTTCAAGTTCAATAGTGTAGTCCAGCCGGTTTATTATACTATTTCAAATTTGCTTCAAAGTATTATTGAATACTAAAATAATCTAAAAAAAGAAATCAAAAATTATGATTACAATAATATTAATGGTGACGATGTTTTACACCGCAAGAGGAGGAGACACATATTTGATTCAGCAAGACCTCCGAATCAATATGATTTGGCTGTCCACGTTTGATATCTTAGTTAAGTAAAATTACATCTACAATCTAAACTGCGCGAATACCATGTTTTAGAGGCGGAGTCTGGGATTGCTTGCTCTGCAGCCGTTCATGGCGTCTATGATATCATATTAATGAAACCATAGCACCGGTTTTCAGTTTCGCGCAACTTACGGCCATGTATGGGTCGAGTAGATTCTATCACAAACACTTCAGATATAGAGTGGCCTAGCTTTCCTCCATAATCAAGTTCTGTATCAGTGATATAGATCATGTCCCCCGCTGCTCCGTTACAGTTTAGAGAGAATGTCTGGAATTCTACACTGCTGTCGTACTCTGGTTGAAGAAAATAATATTTAGGGCTTAATACTCAAATTGTTTAAATATAAATCTTATGGGTGAAACTTCTGCCTCATCTGTCATCTGTACTCATCTGGTACTGCCATGACTTTGCTAGATTAATATTTGACGCTATAAGTTAATTAACTTACCAGTTATTTCTTTACCGCAATCTGCAACTTTTGTTTCTCCCTTCTCGTCAATGGAATACACCATGACCACTGTGCCAAGTATTCTTTGCTCGCAACAACCTTCCTTTACGTTTGTCAGCTTCACTGTGCCTACCCTGTACTTTTCTAGCAGGAACAGCTTCAAGAAGTTTCCTTCAGCATCATCGTCCTTAACCATATAGTTGGTCATGTAATCTCCGTCATAAGCTTTCTCAGGTTCATAACGTGTAGCTTCATTAGATGAGGCGTCTTTGTACCAGCTTTTTGCTTCAGATCGTTCTATCGACAAATATTCTGAATAATATTAAGATCATTACATCGCGACTAAAAGTAAAATTTACGATTTTATATTTAATTATTTACCGAAAATTTAGAAAGTTTTTTAACACAACTTATCATGAGCTGTTGAAAATAATTTATAAGTCATAAGTATTAGTAAGGTAAATTTGGAATATTGAAATATATTTACACTATGTATAATCATTCCAATATTCCATCACATGGTACAGCACCGATATCATATCTCATGATATCACCTACCTGACCCTAATATCTCGACTTCAGCAATGGTGTGTCCCGCTTCTGCGTCATAATCCAGATCAGTGAGATACAGCATGTCCCCCACTACACCGTCGCAGTTCAGAGAGTAGGTCCGATCCTCTATAGTTTGTGGGTTCCCGGGATTATTCTCTGTAATTTATGTTGTGTTATTAATCATCTACTAAAGATCTTGGTGAGAGTTTCGTTATCAATTATTAAGTAATCAATAGACTAATATTTAAACTTAAGAGACATTTTACAAATAGAACAATGTAAAATTCATCACCAGTTATTTTTCCGCAACTCGACACTTCGGTCTCTACATTTTTAGTAGAGTAGACCCTAACTTCTGTGTTCTTCATCCTTTCGGCAAAAGCTTTATCCTTCCTACTAATCATCTTAACTTCTCCGATGCTATAAGCTCGTGAGAGATATAGCTTCAGAAAGTTCCCAGCCACTGCTTTATCTTGTACACTGTATAGGGTGTTGTAGTTCCCGTCATGTGCGTTTGCAGCAACGTAGTTAACATGGTGGTTAAACGATACTGATCTTTCGATAGTCAACTGCTTCTCTGATGCTGCAAAACAATTGAATAAAGTGATTTTAAGTTAGCAAAATGATATTCCAGCATCAATAAAAAATTACTGATGAGACGAAGAAGTCTAAGAATCTTTAAAAAAAGAATATACAAATTTTGAAAAAGATGAAAAGCAAATAGTTACATCAAATAGTTGAAAATAGCAAGACTTACCCCTTATTAAAGGAATCAAAAATATTGCCACTAAACTGAAAATCTTGTAAACTTCCATGTCACATACAATGCTGATAAATGATTGATTTTGATTATGCTTACACATTCTGTCATATAATAAGACTAATATGACTAGGCGCAGGCAATGTGCCCAGTCTTGTAATTTCCTACAAAGAAACTTAAACTAAACCTACAGAGTAGCAAAAAAGCACCGCTTGAAACAAATGACAAAACAAACTATTCCAAAGCAGAGAGCCCTCTATAAGCATCACCCGCGTAGGTTAATTATTTCCTCTGATCCTATCACGTGACGTTGATTCGTAAATCCTCGGACACGCGATCACATTCGTAACGTGTCGTATGCCGACTAGGATAGTCGGCATACGACTACGTCACCAGAGCTCAAGCTACTTGATCAGGCCTTACATGGAATAGTATAGTGTATCGCGTGTAATTGGATCCAATTATAATAGGAGCTGCGCAATTATTGCAGCATCTTGATCTGGTATCACCTTCTGAAACCTAGCAGGCAGCTGGGCCAGAAATTTTAAGATAGAAGGATTTTTTGTTAATGAATATCGAAGCGAAAATCATGTAACCCTATGTAAATGTTTTCGAGGACGCTGAACACGATAAAACTGGTTTTGATTATCATACTCAAGGGAAAATTTCTTTAAAATGCACTTGGCTGTCATAGATGTTATTATAAGCTAAGGAAAGCGCCCGAGCGGCTTATCGGATGGCACCGGTCTCTCTGCCGAATCTCAGTAATTATAAACAATTATGACTCTAGTTCTCAGCTAATGTCAATGATAGTTCAGAAGACGAAGGAAATTTTTCCAAATATTTGCTTAATATCAACGAATACGGATATATTCAACCAATATCGAAAAGGACTGCCAAGGATTGTATCGGGACTCCTATAAGCAGTATTTCAAGTCTTCATAGCGGTTGATGATATGAATGGCTTTATATAAAGTAAGATACGGTATCTTAGAACTTTAGAAACCATAATAAACCCCAATTGATATAATATATCAATTTTAGATAAACTAGCAGGAACCCGTATAACCCTATAGTCAAGACTCAAGAGACTAAAATAATTATTATCTATTTAATTCGCGTTTTTGACACCACCAATTTTGGGCTCTAAAACTCCTATTCCTTGGCCAATTTTTATTTTTTTATACTAATTTGAAGGCCACCTGAGTGGAAAAATTTGAACATCAGGCGCAGAGAAAATTATCTCCTGCAGAGCACAATTCTACTTCTAGGAGTGAGGTGAGAAACTAAGCGAAATAATTTTCCGAGCCTCGACTTGAAAAATCGTAATCGACAATTTGCTCTTCTTTTTGCCGTAATTATTGTCATTGAAAATCATGTCTTTAGCCACAAAAGTACCATCGCCGAAGCATAGAGTTGGGGATAATTTTCCAAGAAACGTTCATGCAGAAGATAATTGTTCCCAATTTTCGACAAATGGTCACTTGCACTTTTAGATTTTTTGAAAAATAGATTATCATGATCGTAAGTTATATGAAGAAGCCACTACAATGAAAATTACTAAGACATTACTCTACAAGTCCAGCTGTTTGTAGGTGACAAATAGTAACGTTATGCTACAAGCACTCGTACATAACAACGTATTGGTTGATGCGGCTAGTGACCATTATTCAACATTTGCTATAATTACCCAATTTTAAATCAACGATATCTCATTCTACAGTACCATGAGAGCGTTACAAAAATGCTTCCCGGAATCAGCACAATGAAGGGAACAAAATTGAAGATGCTGTTGGAATTTTAATTATTCATCTTCCACCCGTAGTCCCTACACTAACTAGAATGAAGATGACCCGAAAATACCTTAATCGACTATTGTTTAGCAATAATGACCTTAAAACTTTACAGTTCACCTACTTCTCCTGCTAGATTGATTGTTTAAAGTCTTTTAAAATCTGGTTCAGCGATAAAAATCAACGAAACGCGCAAAACATTACAGCATATTGTTTTAAGTGAATGATAGCCTCAGCATAATCAGCATTCCAATAAGAGTAAGAACATAAACTATAACTATCAACATTATATTAATTATAAGTACTGAACGCAATGTACTGCATGTTTAACCCGGCTAGGTTTATAACAGCTATAACTCAGTGAGATTAGGTCTGTTTTAGCTCATATTTTCTCACCAAATAGAGAACAATTGACAATGTGATCTTATTGCTGACAAATTATGAATGTGAATACTTTTATTATTATATTGCACCTAAGAGTTATAGACTGTCAAAGTTTAAAACGCGCATTGGTATAGCAATATATGGAACAGATATTTTACGAGTATCACCCGTTAAATAATATAAAGTCCTATTTATAATTCTAAACATATTCTTGATCCTTACACATCATACTATTGTGTCCAATTAATGGTTAGGTCTCCAAACTCATAGCATAAAACACGTCTTTTTGCCCGTAAGAGCCTCAACTAAATAGTCGTGCGTGGGGGGCTTACTTATGACTTACCTGTAGACTACTATACACTATAATATAATCTATATTATTATTACATATTATATTATTACAAGTTAAGAGTTTGTAGGTTTACAACCTACCAGGACGCGCGCCGAGTTGGACTCGTCGACGGTCCTGGAACAGATATTTTACGAGTATCACCCGTTAAGTTAAGAGTGCGTTTGCGAGTTTGTGTTTAAAACTTCTACATTCTACAGTTTAACAGTAAATCTATGGAGTTGGGAAAACCGTTTAAATTTATCATTAGTTGTTCTATTTCATCTATTCAGTAAATTCAACATCATGATGGCTATTGAGAAACCGGCTTATTATAGAAAGGACCTGAAAAGGTTAGCGTAGGTTCAATTCAGGTATACTTATAGTATACACGAGCGAGGCTACTCGTCTAAATTTTCCTGGTCATTCGGCTGAGTCGTCTAAACAACAGGAAATAAACTAAGTCCTTATTTCACACTTGATACATGTTTCGCGCGCGAAAAGTGGCATGCAACGTATGTCAATTTCACACCAAGTATTGAAAATTTAGGGGCTCAACTCATAAAAAGTGACCGCACTGCAAAAGGAAAAGAGTGGCACCTCGTCTGACAGCTTGAGTTGAGTATCTTGCGTGCTTCACATTCCTCAAATTCGGGAACCGGTCACTGTGGCGGAAGTCACTGCGGCGGTGTACAGTCCGGCGGAGGACGGTTCAGCGGAGGCCGGTGCTTTCCAAAAAGGTTGGACGGAACGGCGGATTGTAGGTTTACAACCTACCAGGACGCGCGCCGAGTTGGACTCGTCGACGGTCCTGTATATGGAACAGATATTTTACGAGTATCACCCGTTAAAACGGCGGATCACATGACACCCATTTTACTTTGGACAGTACGGCGGTACTACTACTACTACTACTAGAAACTGTACCTAAGACAGAACAATTACACATTCAACTTGTTTTTAAGTTTTGTTCTAGCTGCGATAAAGGGGAAGCCGCGCACTCGTGCGTGGCGGGTCATACAACCTATGACAATTTCAACGCCCATGCCTATTTTACCAAAATTTTAGGAATATAAATTGGGTAACTTTTAGAGTTTTAGGTTAATGACGTACAGAACCGAGTATTTCTCATAGAAACAAATACTTAAATATAGGTACCATCTGTTAATGGTTAAATAAGTATAAGCACAAGAACAAAGAAACAATCCACATAATTCATTAAATTTAATGATTAACGATCATTCATGATTCATTGCGAAAATTGTGTTAAAATCGAAAAAAATGAAATTGGAAATTATAAATAAAAAGTAAAAAGTAGAATTTGCACTTTAAAAACAGTTCTGTGCACTGCGGGGAGTACTTCACCGATCGGGGGCCTATAATAAAATATCATGCGGTATGTAAGTGCACGCACAATGTAACCCAGGTGACAGGTCCAATGTCCATGTGTGATAAACTTGCAGCACGCACCTCAACTGCCAACCAGCTATTGGGTCATGCTCTTAGCGGCGCTGACGCGACAGAGTCTAGCGAGCATGCCACTGAGTTGGAGGAGGGAGTTGACTCCTTGTGTTATCCGGAGGTGAGTGTAACCTATTTCCTTGAGGAAGAGCAGCTTCTTGTACTCCGGCATGTCAAATGTCTGGCACACCTGCCAGGCAAACATTCATTTTACATTAAATTTTCAAAAACGAACGCAGTATTATAATACATAATAGAGTTTTGTAAACAATTTCCAACAGCAGCGAAGATTTATAATTTTAACAGTAGACCTACCTTTCTAACGTTATTAATAATATCTTCAGGAGAATAACCCAGCTTCCACAAAGAGTGGAGTATCTTATAGGCCTCGTCTATATCTTCCGACGTGCAGTGTTTGATCATATCTTTTACAAGAAGGGGATGAGGTTCGTCACAAACTTTGAAAACATTTGCACTGTTAACTATCCCGTAACCCTGCAAGTAAGATTCATTACAAGATTATAAGTATTCCCACAGCATACACGACGTATGATGACGTATGATGACGTGTGATGACGTCATGATTCAATAATGTGAGCGACAATACAAGTAACCTGATGTGTGGACTGTAGGTTATTTATGGCCTGTCTCATGTCACCCTGAGCGGTGAAGATGACTGCTTCTAAACCGTCATCTGTCTTAACCACACTCTCAGCTTCACAGATATCCAGCAACCTCCTCAGCACTTGAGCGTCTGTTATTCTCGAGTATCTGAAAAAAGCAATCACTATTATAATTAGGGATAATTATCGATATTTCGGTTTTAAAATAATTCTCATATCATAAAAGCTATGCATTGTAGGTTTAGTAATTTCAGTTATATTCTACTGATAGTAGTAATAGCAATAATAATTAGTAAATCTAATATGTGCACAATCAGTGGTTATGCATTATATTATTATTACCTGAGCATTGTACATCTCGACTGTATGGGTTCTATAATTTTATCAGAACTATTGCACGCCAGCGCAAACCGAGTAGTTTTAGAGTATATTTCCATAGTTCTTCTGAGGGCTTCCTGGGCTGCAGATGTCATGGAATCTGCTTCGTCTAGAATCACTATTTTGTGACGACCTACAGATAAGAACAGTTTAGGGGTCGTTCACAAATCACAATATTACGTAATCAGCCGAGGGGGGAGGGGGTATCTAAACGATTTCATTAGTATAATTTTGATACAATAACTATGTATAAAACTGATTACGGAGAGGGGGGGGGGGGGTAAACATTTTTCAAAAAGTGATCTCTTTTTTATACAACGAAGACGAAGTATGAATTGAAAGAAATGATGCACATTGCAAAGCATTACTACTAAGAAGAGAGAAAGTGACCTGGCGGGAGTGTAACTTTCTTCTGAGCGAACAATTTAATCCGGTTCCTGACCACATCAATCCCTCTCTCATTGGACGCGTTCAGTTCCAAAACACCCTCTTTCATTGCCGGCCCTGCAATAGCTCTTATAACCAGAGTTGTAGCAAATTTACTTTAAATTGCCATTTTTACGGCCCAGTTTTGATTGTAAAAAAAGGTAAACTATTATTAGTAAAATAACTTACCGAGAAGAGCTCTAGCAAGGCAGAGTATAGTGGTAGTTTTACCAATACCAGGTGAGCCGGCTATAATGATATTTGGAAGGTTGCCCTGCTCTGAAAATACTTGTAATCTCTTTATTGTCTCTTCATTTCCCACTTTTTCCGGAAGATATCTGAGAAATCCAAGTAACAGTCGGGGTAAAAATTTGTAGAAATAAATTTGTAATAGAAATAAATCTGCATCGTTCACATATTATATGTAATCACATATAATATGTATAGTGAGTATAGTGGTAGTTTTACCAATACCAGGTGAGCCAGTTATAATGACTTTTTGAAAAATGTTTCCCCCCACCCATTCCGTAATCAGTTTTACACTTAATATGTGAACGATCCCTAATCTTCGAATAAAGTTTTAATGCAAACGAGGCTTCAAAATACCATTCAGTAAGGCGAGCACCTAAGTGTGGTGAGTAACTAGTTAAATGGTTTACCGAGGTCTGCGTTTTCTATCCAGGGAAGTTTATATCTTGATTTGAACTTTAATTAAACTTGTAAGTCTTAGAATCTAAATGAAGTAAACTGTTGATTAATATCGACAATGATCTCATAAGAAAAATACGATTAGACAAATACCCATAATTGGATATTGTCATAATTTGATTACAACTTCAAGTTCAATAGTGTAGTCCAGCCGGTTTATTATACTATTTCAAATTTGCTTCAAAGTATTATTGAATACTAAAATAATCTAAAAAAAGAAATCAAAAATTATGATTACAATAATATTAATGGTGACGATGTTTTACACCGCAAGAGGAGGAGACACATATTTGATTCAGCAAGACCTCCGAATCAACATGATTAGGCTGCCCACGTTTGATATCTTAGTTAAGTAAAATTACATCTAAACTGCGCGAATACCATGTTTTAAAGGCGGAGTCTGGGATTGCTTGCTCTGCAGCCGTTCTATGATATCATATTAAGGGGGGGGGGGGGGGGGGGGGGGGGGGGGGGGGGGGGGGGGGACAATGGATATTTTTTTGTGAAACTTGATTTCGAGATAGCAGTTGACCAACAAACTAGGACCAGTGACCGAACTTTTGAGGGGGTCCCGGACCCCAACCGCCAAACGGTGCCCGCGGGGCAGCCACGCCCATATTTGGTCCAAATTAGGCCCAATTTAGCCAAATACCCTGAACATGCCCAAAACCCAGATTTTAGGTGCTCTACTTGTAGTTAGTGGTCTCTTGAACTCGTATATGAAATTTCATCAAGATTGGACAAAAAATGACTGAGTTATGAGCCAAAAACCATATGCCCATATTTGGGCATATGCACCAAATTTGTTAGATTTCGTCCCATAAATTGGTCAAATATCAATATTTTTGAATGAAACTTACTTTATATGAAAGGTAAGCCTAAACTACATATTCTCTATAAGTTATAGCTTTATATCTGTTTAAATGTGGATACTAAGGCGAAAAAACCACAAAAAATGAACTAAATTGCCTGTATCTTGGTTCGCGATATTCGCGGAATTGATCTCATTAAAATTGTAACAACTCAATCAGTTTTCAAAATTTTTCCACGAAATTTTCGGAATCGACTCGAAATCGCATTTCCACCTTATTTTGAGAACAGATTTTTGATTTAGGCCTCCAAAAAAATTTGGCGGCCAAATTCCAAAATTTTCCCGGAAAAATTCAGAATTCGGCCGCCAAATTTTTTTGGAGGCCTAAATCAAAAATCTGTTCTCAAAATAAGGTGGAAATGCGATTTCGAGTCGATCCCGAAAATTTCATGGAAAAATTTTGAAAACTGATTGAGTTGTTACAATTTTAATGAGATCAATTCCGCGAATATCGCGAACCAAGATACAGGCAATTTAGTTCATTTTTTGTGGTTTTTTCGCCTTAGTATCCACATTTAAACAGATATAAAGCTATAACTTATAGAGAATATGTAGTTTAGGCTTACCTTTCATATAAAGTAAGTTTCATTCAAAAATATTGATATTTGACCAATCTATGGGACGAAATCTACCAAATTTGGTGCGTATGACCAAATATGGGCATATGGTTTTTGGCTCATAACTCAGTCATTTTTTGTCCAATCTTGATGAAATTTAATATACGAGTTCAAGAGACCACTAGCTACAAGAAGAGTACCTAAAATCTGGGTTTTGGGCATGTTCAGGGTATTTGGCTAAATTGGGCCTAATTTGGACCAAATATGGGCGTGGCTGCCCCGCGGGCACCGTTTGGCGGTTGGGGTCCGGGACCCCCTCAAAAGTTCGGTCACTGGCCCTAGTTTGTTGGTCAACTGCTATCTCGAAATCAAGTTTCACAAAAAAATATCCATTGTCCCCCCCCCTTAATGAAACCATAGCACCGGTTTTCAGTTTCGCGCAACTTACGGCCATGTATGGGTTGAGTAGATTCTATCACAAACACTTCAGATATAGAGTGGCCTAGCTTTCCTCCATAATCAAGTTCTGTATCAGTGATGTAGATCATGTCCCCCGCTGCTCCGTTACAGTTTAGAGAGAATGTCTGGAATTCTACACTGCTATCGTACTCTGGTTGAAGAAAATATCATTTAGGACTTAATACTCAAATTGTTTTAAATTTAAATCTTATGAGTGAAACTTCTGTCATCTGTACTGCCACGACTTTGCTAGATTAATATTTGACGCTATAAGTTAATTAACTTACCAGTTATTTCTTTACCGCAATCTGCAACTTTTGTTTCTCCCTTCTCGTCAACAGAATACACCATGACCACTGTGCCACGTATTCGTTGCCCGCAACAACCTTTCTTTACGTTTGTCAGCTTCACTGTGCCTACCCTGTACTTTTCTAGCAGGAACAGCTTCAAGAAGTTTCCTTCAGCATCATCGTCCTTAACCATATAGTTGGTCATGTAATCTCCGTCATAAGCTTTCTCAGTAGCATTACGTGTAGCTTCATTAGATGAGGCGTCTTTGTACCAGCTTTTTGCTTCAGATCGTTCTATCGACAAATATTCTGAATAATATTAAAATCATTTCATCGTGACCAAAATGTACGATTTTATATTTAATTATTTAACGAAAATTTAGAAAGTTTTTAAACACAACTTATCATGAGCTGTTGAAAATATTTTATAAGTCATAAGTATTAGTAAGGTAAATTTGGAATATTGGAATATATTTACACTATGTATAATCATTCCAATATTCCATCACATGGTACAGCACCGATATCATATCTCATAATAGCACTCACCTGACCCTAATATCTCGACTTCAGCTATGTTGTGTCCCACTTCTGCGTCATAATCCAGATCAGTGAGATACAGCATGTCCCCCACTACACCGTCACAGTTCAGAGAGTAGGTCCGATCCTCTATAGTTTGTGGGTTCCCGGGATTCACCTCTGTAATTTGTGTAGAGTCATTAATTAATCATCTACTAAAGATCTTGGCGAGAGATTCGTTATCATTTATTTAGTAATCAATTAACTTATATTTAAACTTCAGGGACATTTTACAAATATAAAAATGTAAAATTCATCACCATTTATTTTTCCGCAACTCGACACTTTGGTCTCTACATTTTTAGTAGAGTAGACCCTAACTTCTGTGTTCTTCATCCTTTCGGCAAAATATGGTTTATCACTCCTACTAATCATCTTAACTTCTCCGATGCTATAAGCTCGTGAGAGATATAACTTCAGAAAGTTCCCAGTCACAGCTCCATCTTTTACGCTGTACCAGGTTTGATAGTCTCTATCATGTGCCTTTTCAGCAATGTAGTTGTTACGGTGGTTGAAAGATACTGATCTTTTGATAGTCAACTGCTTCTCTGATGCTGCAAAACAATTGAATAAATTGATATTAAGTTAGCAAAATGTCATTCCAGCATCAATAAAAAATTACTGATGAGACGAAGAAGTCTAAGGATCTTCTAAAAAGAATATAAAAATTTTGAAAAGATGAAAAGCAAATAGTTACATCAATCAGTTGAAAATAGCAAGACTTACCACTTATTAAAGGAATCAAAAATATTGCCACCATACTGAAAATCTTGTAAACTTCCATGTCACATAAAATGCTGATAAATGATTAATTTTTATTATGCTTACACATTCTGTCATATACGATTCATATGACTAGGCGCTGGAAATGTGCCCAGTCTTGTAATTTCCTACAGAGAAACTTTATAAACAACCTACAAGTACAGAGCAGCCAAAAAAAGCACTGCGTTTTTGACACCACAAATTTTGGGCTCGAAAACTTCTATTCCTTGGCCAATTTTTATTTTTTCATGCTGATTTGGAGGCCACTTGAGTGGAAAATTTGAAGATCAGGCGCAAAGGAAATTATCTCCTGCAGAGCACAATTCTAGGAGCGAGGTGAGAAACTAAGCGAGATAATTTTCCGAGCCTCGACTTGAAAAATCGTAATCGACAATTTGCTCTTCTTTTTGCCGTAATTATTGTCATTGAAAATCATGTCTTTAGCCACAAAAGTACCATTGCCGAAGCATAGACTTAGAGTTGGGGATAATTTTCCAAGAAACGTTCATGCGCAGATGAAAATTGTTCCCAATTTTCGACTAATGATCACTTTTAGATTTTAAAAAAATAGATTATCATGATCGTAAGTTATATGAAGAAGCCACTACTATAAAAATTACTAAGAGTCAAGACATTACTGTACAAGTCCAGCTGTTTGTGCGGGTGACAAATAGTAACGTTACCTGGGGACCTCAGGCTATTTATATGTTCATGAACATAGAATAGAGATTCGGCGGAATGACAGGCTGAGCGCGGCCTAGTAAATAGTAACCTAACGCTACAAGCACTCGTACATAACAACAATAACATCTTGGTTGATGCGGCTAGTGACCATTATTTAACATTTGCTAGATGTACTGACGACTGACCACGTGCCATGCCTTCGTCCCAGAAAATTAATAGAACAATTATTTTAAATGAAAGGTTATTTTTATCTATAAAGCAGACCTATGAATGCAATTGACCACTCAAATCATGAAGTTTTACACTTTAATAGTTTCCACTTTGGTTTTATTCCATTATTATCTTGAAAAATTTGATCGAGGAAATTTAAAAAATCAGTTATGTTTTAGGTTTTAATTTCTCTTCATCATCTAGCTGAGTAGCTCTGTACTGTAGTATGGCTTTTACTTGGCAACGACGAAAACATAGATTTTCGCTTCGATATTCATTAACACAAAATCCTTCTATCTTCAAATTACTACTACTAGGTTTCAGAAGGTGATACCAGATCAAGATGCTGCAATAATTGCGCAGCTCCTATTATAATTGGATCCAATTACACGCGATACACTATACTATTCCATGTAAGGCCTGATCAAGTAGCTTGAGTTCTGGTGACGAATGTGATCAGGTGTCCGAGGATTTACGAATCAAGGTCACGTGATAGGATCAGCGGTCACGTGATAGGACGGCTACCGGACAACTGAACCCAATTTGGACGTTTCCTAGATAGGGTAGCTTGGGAAAATAATTTAAAACCCAATCAGTCTACCTAATTAACTTTGAAACGACAACTGAACCCAATCGTCACTAGAACTAACTGACAGATATTGATAAACAAGTTTCCAAAAATTTGGCAGCCAAATTCCAAATTTTGCAATGCGAAATTCAGAATTTGGCCGCCAAATTTTTTTAAAGGCCTAACTCAAAATTCCAATACAAAACTTAAGGTCGAAATGCGATTCTACGTTGATTCTGAAAATTTCTTGTAAAAATATTGAAACCCTATTGAGTTCTATTGTTTTGAGCGAAATCAGTTTTGCAATTATCGCGAACTGAGATATATGCGATTTTGTTAATTTTTTGCGATTATTTGAACACAGAATCCACAGTTAGGTAGATATTGAGCTGATACTCATAGAGAATGTGTAGTATAGGCTTACCTTCCATATAAAGTTGGTTTCATTCAAAAATATTGATATTTGACCAATTTATGGGCCAAAATCGATCAAATTTGGTGCGTATGCCCAAATATGGTCATATGGTTTTTGGCTCATAACTCAGTCATTTTTTGTCCAATCTTGATGAAAATTCATATACGAGTTCAAGGGACTACTAGCTACAAGTAAAGCACCTAAAATCTGGATTTTGGGCATGTTGAGGGTATTTGGCTAAATTGGGCCTAATTTGGACCAAATATGGGCGTGGCTGCCCCGCGGGCACCGTTTGGCGGTTGGGGTCCGGGACCCCCTCAAAAGTTCGGTCACTGGTCCTAGTTTGTTGGTCAGCTGCTATCTCGAAAACAAGTTTCACAAAAAAATCAGGGTGAACCCCCCCCCCCCCCCCCCCCCCCCCCCAGCAACATCGTGTCCAAAACACTTAGCAATGGCAAAAAGATAATCCAAAACTTAATTTTCGCGAAAGACTCTAGTTTTGGTAGTTCCCCGTTGATTTCAGGTGGGCATGTAGATAGGGCTACGGTGAGGAGGTTTTGGGTTGCTGAGAGGTGAACCTATGATTCTCATGACTGCTTTAGTCAAGATGACCTAAAAGAGGCTGTTAAATTTATTATTTATAACACTTATGTTGTCTTCGGTGGGATTGTATTCATACAAACCAAGGGTATTCCTATGGGTGGAAATTCAAGTTCCCCTATAGCTGATCTCACTGTTGGCAAAAAGGAATTTAATTATATGAAACGTTTACTTCAGGAAAAGAAAATGGGATTAGCAAAGATATTATCCAATAATAAACGATATGTTGACGATTTATCTATTATTAACTACCTTTACTTTCATAAATTGATTAAAGATATTTATCCTAATTCATTGGAGATGGAGCGAGCTGGTTCCAATAATAAAATCATTAACTACCTTGATTTAAATATTAATATTTCCACAGAAGGACTAGAAATATCAGTGTATAACAAAACTGATGATTTTAATTTTCATGTTGTATCCCTTACATTTCCCCACAGTAACATCCCAACCGAGGTTGGCTACAACGTTTTTTCAAGTCAAGTTCTTAGATATGGTAATGTTTGCACTAGATTGGATATCTTTACCTCCCATCTTCACAAGATATTCAAAATTCTAATTGATAGAGGATATAGCCGTGATAGACTGATTAAAGGTATTAAACGTTGTCTGAGGAAATATAATAACGTTTTCAGGAAGTTCGGTATTCTAGATGACCATAAAATTATTAAACAACTCCCCTGATATCTTTTGATTTTATTGAAACACGGGTACTAACTCTGCTAAACTGAAAAAATTCTGAAACTTAGGTGAATAAGTGTACAACGTGCTAAACCGAAGTTCAGACTGACCAGTGAAAATGGGCGAGCGTACCAAGTGTCATTTTAATTAGATGTTTTAGTCAGTGATTTATTATTAGAGCTTGTAATTACAAATACAATAACTAATGCTCCTGTAAATACTTTAATTAATTATTTGCTCCGTTATTCTTTTTCCTTCCTCTTTTCCTTGTCATCCCCTTTAGTTTTAAGATTCTTGCTATAAATGGCTACAGCTTACACTATTAATGCTAAGTACCAAACAACAAGTGGGAGGTGGATCGTTGGTATACCGTTAAATCGATTTAACACCGCAATTCCAGTCGCAAGCCTGGGACCACTACTAGCAATAGCATTGTCACAACATCTACAAAGCTGCCATATAGCCTGACTGACAATTTTCTCGACTGACTGACAATGTTTCTTCTTTTCCCCACTTAGAATACAAAGATTAGTACATTTTAGCTTATGATTAATATTATATTTTTACCTTTAATTTACCTAGATTGGTCGGCAGCTTTCCGCTTGAATTCTGCTCTGAACTCTGCTTTCTCAGTTAACGGGTGATACTCTTAAAATATCTGTTCCATATATTGGGACCGTCGACGAGTCCAACTCGGCGCGCGTCCTGGTAGGTTGTAAACTTACAACTTTCTCAGCTACTAAGTTGGGCTCTTATTAATTCGCTCGCCCAAAAATTTCACGTGACTTTGGTTTTTATGGTTTTGCAGCCGTACAAAACAGTTTTACATAAACCCTAATCCCAACCCTAACCCTAACCATAACCCCAAAGCTATCCATAACCCTTACCACAACCGTAACCCTAACCCGAGCCCTAAGGCTAAACAATCGAATTCATCTTTTACTAGCCTGTCACGTGACCAAAACGGTTTTTTGCCCATAACTCTCCAGTGAAGCATTTTTACCCTACGTTGTACGTCATGGGGGGTGATTCGGAATCAGCGTCCAAAAATACACCGATGCAGATCAATTTCATACCCAAAGGGCCTTTTCACAAGAATTTTCTTAAAATTTGGGCGAGCGATTTAGTAGGAGCGACTAAGTTGTCAGGCCGGTCGTGGGAATGAGGTTTGGCATCGTCATGGCCAAGGACTGATCTCCATGGTCAAGGATTACATGAGCAGGACATTTCTTGATTCTGTACTTCTGTCATCTCCAGGTAGAGTTGCCAGAAGTAGTTGAGCTCCTCTTTGTCCGCTGATGTACTAGTTCATGTCATACGTTGTATGACCCGCCTGTATCGTAGAAACTCTACTACTATAGTGAAGCGACAGTGGGGGTCACCACGTGATACAATGTACTTGCTGAAGACAATCATGATTAGGTATGGCAGCCTACGAATAAAGGTCACGTGATAGGACCGACTGTCACGTGATCTCAGTTATCCCTTATATAGCACAAGTAGCTGCAATTGATCAGCTCTTAATTGGGCTACAATCCTTGACAAGCCTATAATTTAAATTACCCAATTTTAAATGAACGATATCTCATTCTACAATACCATGAGAGCGTTACAAAATGCTTCCCGGAATCAGCACAATGAAGGGAATAGAACAAGATGCTGTTGGAATATTAATTATTCATATCTTCCACCCGTACTCGTAGTCCCTATTTCAAAGGTTTCCGAAAAAATTATGTTAGGTTTGGACTGAGGAAGTTTACATACTTTGTGATTTTATTCCCTTTTCTGTTTCTAAACCATAAACGGAGGCGCGCGCGAAGAGGTACCCAGCAAACCTTACCTGGGGACCTCAGGCTATCACATATCATGTTCATATTAAACATAGAGATTAGGCCGAATGACAGGCTGAGCGCGGCCCAGTAAAGCAAACCCTACCGGCTGGGGTCTTTCTCCAAAAGTAAAATAAATAGAACCTTCCGGTTTTTAACAAGATTTCCGTCTCGTAAATTTAAAGTTAGCTCCCCAGGAGCAAAATTTGGGACATGACTTAGATTCTGAATTAAACCGAAAAGTTTGATTTTGGGCTAAACAAAAGATCGCAGCTTTTTAACTTTGCAAAGCGATGTGGTTGTCATGACTACAGTAGGCTAAATGCAGCGTGCGGAAGGTGAACTTGATGTGACGCGCGATCGAGGACAACCGTGCTGTTGAAAATCGACCACCTCTAGCGAGCCCGGCAGGTGGTAAGGTTTTTTGGGTATACAGTTGGGTATACAGTTGTAATACGTTGTATCAGTATCACCAGCCGCACGAGTGCGCGGCTCCCCCTGTATCGTAAAAACTTAGTGAAACGACAATTATGGGTGTCACGACGTGATACAAGTATACATCGTGTGCCCATGCCTATTTGACCAAAATTTGAGGAATAATTGGGCAACTTTTAGGTTATTTACGTACAGAACCGAGTATTTCTCATAGAAACAAATACTTAAATATATGTACCATCTATTTATGGTTAAGTTAGTATAAGCACAAGAACAAAGAAACAGTCCACAATTCATTAATGATTAATGATCATTTATTGCGAAAATTGTGTTAAAATCAAAAGAAATGAAATTGGAAATTATAAATAAAAAGTAAAAAGTAGAATTTGCACTTTAAAAACAGTTCTGTGCACTGCCGGGAGTACTTCACCGATCGGGGGCCTATAATTAAATATCATACAGGATGTTAGTGCGCACACAATGTAACCCAGGTCCAATTTCCATGTGTGATAAACTTGCAGCGCGCGTCGCAACTGCCAACCAGTTATTGGGTCATGCTCTTAGCGGCGCTTACGCGACAGAGTCTAGCGAGCATGCCACTGAGTTGGAGGAGGGAGTTGACTCCTTGTGTGATCCGGAGGTGAGTGTAACCTATTTCCTTGAGGAAGAGCAGCTTCTTGTACTCCGGCATGTCAAATGTCTGGCACACCTGCCAGGCAAACATTCATTTTAAATTACATTTTCAAAAACGAACGCAGTATAATACATAATAGAGTTTTGTAAACAATTTCCAACGGCAGCGAAGATTTATAATTTTAACAGTAGAACTACCTTTCTAACGTTATTAATAATATCTTCAGGAGAATAACCCAGCTTCCACAAAGAGTGGAGTATCTTATAGGCCTCGTCTATATCTTCCGACGTGCAGTGTTTGATCATATCTTTTACAAGAAGGGGATGAGGTTCGTCACAAACTTTGAAAACATTTGCACTGTTAACTATCCCGTAACCCTGCAAGTAAGATTCATTAAAAAATTATAAATATTCCCACAGCATACACGAGGTATGATGACGTATGCTGGAGTGTGATGACGTCATGATTCAATAATGTGAGCGACAATACAAGTAACCTGATGTGTGGACTGTAGGTTATTTATAGCCTGTCGCATGTCACCCTGAGCGGTGAAGATGACTGCTTCTAAACCGTCATCTGTCTTAACCACACTCTCAGCTTCACAGATATCCAGCAACCTCCTCAGCACTTGAGCGTCTGTTATTCTCGAGTATCTGAAAAAAGCAATCACTATTATAATTAGCGATAATTATCGATATTTCGGTTTAAAAAAATTCTCATCTCACAAAAGCTATGCATTGTAGGTTTAGCAATTTCAGTTATATTCTACTAGTAATAGCAATAATTAGTAAATCTAATATGTGCACAATCAGTGGTTATGCATTATATTATTATTACCTGAGCATTGTACATCTCGACTGTATGGGTTCTATAATTTTATCAGAACTATTGCACGCCAGCGCAAACCGAGTAGTTTTGGAGTATATTTCCATAGTTCTTCGGAGGGCTTCCTGGGCTGCAGATGTCATGGAATCTGCTTCGTCTAGAATCACTATCTTGTGACGACCTGCAGATAAGAACAGTTTAGGGGTCCTTCACAATATTACGTAATTTTATACAACGAAGACGAAGAATGAATCGAGGGGAATGATGCACATTGCAAAGCATTACTACTAACTTACTAAGAAGAGAGAAACTGACCTGGTGGGAGTGTAACTTTCTTCTGAGCGAACATTTTAATCCGGTTCCTGACCACATCAATCCCTCTCTCATTCGACGCGTTCAGTTCCAAAACACCTTCTTTCATTGCCGGCCCTGCAATAGTTCTTATAACCAGAGTTGTGGCAAATTTACTTTAAATTTCCGTTTTTACGGCCCAGTTTTAATTGTCTCGAAAAAAAAACAATTAAAAATATTATAAGGGAAAAATTAACAAAAGAGGCGCCAGTACCAAGAGATAAACCCTTTCCGCAATCCAGGTCCTTGTATAAGAAGGTAAAGTATTATTAGTAAAATAACCTACCGAGAAGAGCTCTAGCAAGGCAGAGTATAGTGGTAGTTTTACCAATACCAGGTGAGCCGGCTATAATGATATTTGGAAGGTTACCCTGCTCTGAAAATACTTGTAATCTCTTTATTGTCTCTTCATTTCCCACTATTTCCGGAAGGTATCTGAGAGATCCAAGTAACAGTCGGGGTAAACAATTTGAAATAGAAATAAATCTGCATCGTTCACATATATATATGTAATAACTTTTTGAAAAATGTTTACCCCTCCCCCCTTCCGTAATCAGTTTTACACATAGCTATTGTGCCAAAATTACACGTAATCATTTGAAAACCCCCCTCCCCTGATTCCGTAATATGTGAACGACCCCTAATATTCGAATAAAGTTTGAATGCAAACGAGGCTTCAAAATACCATTCAGTAAGGCGAGCACCTAAGTGTGGTGAGTAACTAGTTAAATAAGTTTACCGAGGTCTGTGTTTTTCTATCCAGGGAAGTTCGTATCTGGGTTTACTTTTCTTGTGAGGAGGAAATGTGTCTGTCTTCATCTCCACATCAGTAACCATCATGCTATGTTATCTAGAGGGGACTTAGTGAGGGGAATAGTTAACTTGATATGTATATGTATTGTGCGATAACATTCAGTTTACTACTCATTTTGCTGAATTAGTTGCCTTTTAAATAAAAACGCTGGATTTAAACAAAATAAATTAAATGCATATACCAAACTGAAAAATACATACAAAACCAATATAACGTTATTGTAAAGTGTAAATTAAACCAATTTTGAAGGCAGAGTTATTGGATAGAACACATAATTTAAATGAAGCTACAAGATCGTAACTGATGTCTACTTCAGATTTAAATCAGCGGTGGCATTGTATTTGAAGACTGTGGCAGAATATAGGCTGGTGAGATAACGATGATTTTTAAATCTCATAACTGTCGGGTACTGAGATAAGATAATCTGCTTGGCTTCCTTTCTGCGGTTCAGCTGAATTAAACTGAGCGCTGCGTACAACCTGAGGGGGGTTACTGATTGAGAGAAAAACTTTTTCCCTGGTCTGAAACATTATATAACTGCGATTATAACCAATAGGTTTTAAACAAAGAACGTTCCATCCGATTTTACCAAGGCCATTTTTATCCGACTTTTACAAGTTCGTGTGCACTATACATTGAAGGGTGGGGATGTTTTATATTTCCAGATATTTTAAAACATTTTGATGTTTAACATACATTGTTAAAAGCATTTGCATACTCACTACTAAGGTGGCTCAACAACTAAATAAATGATTTGCGCGCGAAGAATCAAATTTGCGCGAAGAGTTCTATAAAATATTAGCCGCGTCCCACAAATTCTGATTCAGAAGACCTTTTTCCCGTGTTGTTGAGAAAACATCGCCTCCGTGTTGTAGTAATAATAAATCCCAGACTACTTATTAACAGAGCAAACCAGCAAGTAGACATGAGCTCAGGAACTGAAGTTTATGACGAGACTGAGTTTGCTGAACCTGAAACAGTGAAGCACTGCTCTGCTGCGAACTGGGACGAGTCACCCTAGCGCACTCCAACCGCCTGCAATGAGAAAACAAATAATCAACTAATAATCTGAATTTAGTAGGTTTTAAATTATTTAGGTAGCATCACTGTGTCGAGTAAGCCGTTACATAGCATAATGAAGATTTCACCACAATAATCTAAATCTAATCCAACATCTAGTATCTTACCCCCAAGTGTAGATAACCAGTTTAGCAGCTCGGAAGTAGCGAGATGAATGTTCTGGAGGTGCGATATCTTAGACATCCAGTTATAATCCCCCTCCCTCAAATGAGAACACTTCGTTTTAATCTTCCAGTTTGAGAACACTTCATCTCCAGAGGAATGTTCCTTGTTGAGTCGGGTCTGCACCAAGTTATTGATAAAGTGAGTGTTGTTGGTAGATTCCAGAAGTGAGGCTAGTTTGTTGATGTACTTCTGGCAAGTGTAAAGGGTGGTGTATGTTCTGGTGTGTTTATCGCAAGATCCGGTCAGTTGGAGAGAGGATAACTTTATACTACATTCCATCCAATACTAGAGAAAGAAATGTTGTGTAAGGGGCCATCTACTTAGGACGTCCAGGGGGTTGTTTTGGAATTTCGGAAAAATCCAGACAGGGGGAGGGGGTGGTT
The DNA here is from genome assembly GCF_026151205.1 of Bolinopsis microptera. Taxonomy (NCBI): domain Eukaryota; kingdom Metazoa; phylum Ctenophora; class Tentaculata; order Lobata; family Bolinopsidae; genus Bolinopsis; species Bolinopsis microptera. Next base: position 3,928,053 of record NC_087078.1, on the reverse strand, counting down.
TCTGAAAATCCGGACGTCCGGAAATTTTTGCAGAATTAACGAAAAAGTCCCATTTATTTCAAATCTTTGACACTAATTACTCTGTAAGTTTAGATCCCTGTATTTTGAACGAGTACTTAAATGTCCTTAAATGTAACTGTGCTAAACTTTTCGACACTAAAGTATTATCGACACATTTTATTAACAATGAACTTGAGTTTGTTTTATTTGTACTCTTAAAAGAAGCTGGAAATCCGGACGTCCGAGTGGTTTTGAAAATTCGGACACACCCGGACAGGGGGAGGGGGTGGTCTGAAAATCTGCGATTTTGGCGGACGTTCTAAGTAGATGGCCCCTAAATAGATTAAACAGGTGCAAGATGAATAACGCAATGAAACAAACCATCGTTATTAGGTGATAAAAAATTGCAGAAAAACAAATAAAAGGAAAATAAAATTTTTATATATTTTTTAAAATGTATAAAAGAGACAGACCCAAACACGCCCAAAAGTAGAATTAATAAATAAGTACATTGTATTACAGCTAATAAAAATTTAAACAACAAGACAGAAACTACAAATAAAAAAGACAGAAACTACTAATAAAAATAAAAATTTAATATAGTGTAAAAGATAACGTCTCGGTTGATTTTGTATAGACCGCTACTGGACAATAGTTTCAAGTAAGTCCTTTCATTTCTCAGTTTCACGGCTTCTTTAAATAAAAGGAAGGTCAACCTCTCTTTTTTCCGCTCCCAGCACTTTCTTATATTTCAGTTGATGTGGTAGATGATGTTATAGAGCAGATAAATTCCTGGAGAGATTTCTGACTGTAGATGTAACTTAGAGACAAAGTAAGAAATACATTTGTACATATTGTATAGTGTATAGTGTATACTTCGTATTCTTTATTAACCCAAGAGCACATATGAATATCTATCATGCAGAAGATTGTTCATTTGTTTCAGTTGAGTGTAGTTCTTTCTCGGAGACGCCTTCTTTGTATCATTCCAAGAATAGTTTTTTCGGAGTACAAAGGAGTTGGTAACTTACCAGTGGCTAACTCACCACCTGACTTGTTACCAGTTACTAACTCACCCTCTGGCACATCATAGTAAACTACAAGTGCTATATAGCCCAGTGTAGCAATAGAAGCCCCACCCCAATGCACATGGTTACTATGGTACACTGGTTTACCTGCCCATGAAACATAAACCACTCCGCTCCTCTTCCCGGAAGACTTTCTGTTGTAATCTCTTCTGAGGACAAAGTGCATCTTTTGGGCAGTCATAATTTCCGGGTGGAAATGAATGTCTTCGGGGTAATCAGCAGTTTGTGTGCAGAGGCCAATATCAAAACTATCCAACTCGCCTATTGGAGTAACATTGATAATAAACCCACATTGACTTGGATTAGGACACGTGGTTACACTAGGATGTTTCCAGTAGAATTTGTAGATTCGTTTACACGAAGTCTGCACCTCGGATGCTAGGAATTCTCCCATGCGAATAGTATCAGGGATTACAGAATATTTCCTGCTAGCACGTTCTTGAATCTGTCCTCTGTTACATACTAATATGACGGAATCCTTCTCCGACACTAAGTCATCACATTGTTTAATTAAAGCTAATAATGAAATATCAGGATAATTTTTAACAAATTTATCACTAGTACGACTTTGTATTTCAGCATTCAAGTTTGCACGAACCGTGTGATAGTCAAATAAATTCGGATTAACACGCTTCCATCCCCGATTACGTTTTAATTCAACAAGTTTGGCAATAATACACTCTAAATCAGATCTCCCAATTTCAGCATCTGATATTTTGACACTTCCATACAGTGCAATTAATTCTATCACCATGTACAGATTCTTGAAGACGCGTGATGTAGAAGCAGCTGTAAGAATATCTTCAATGTAGAAAAATGGACCATGGCCATACCTACGGAGATCAACATGAACACCATGTCTATTTAGGGCAGTGAAATTCATAGAGTCAAGAGATGAAAACAGATTTGGAATGCTAGCTGGATCATGGAGGTCATCAACAATGTTACCATCGCAAATCAAGTTTCTTTGAGGAGATGGATCTACAGAAACTGTAATTGCATAAGATTTATCAGGAATTTGTGTAGCTGGTAATTTGACACTTGTATTACATTTCATGGACACAAACTTTGATGTCAGATTCGGCTTATGTGCAAGCAATCTTTTCTTAGCATTGGCCCCCAAATCAAGGACTTTTGCAAGATTTTCAAATTCTTGCTGAGTTTTGACAATAAAGTTATTACCGAACAGTTGGTTCACAGTATCGCTATCAGATTCCATACAATTATCCAGATTTATAGCTTTGAGAATGTGAGCTGAGTTTTCATCGAGGTGGTAACGTTGTTTGATAAGATTTTCCTGAACAATCTTTAACAAAATTCCATCGTACCCTTTAGCAATCTCAAGCAAAGCATTCAATTGATCAACTGATAGATACAGGTATGTGGCAGAATACTTCTGAATGAAATTTCGTTTCTCATATGCTCTCATTACCGACATCTTCTCTTGTACCTTTAACTTGTACTTTTGTCTGTATCGCTTCGGGGCACACAATGCTTCATCAAAAGAGAACTTCAAAATCTTGAATTTTTCATCAAGGTTCTTGTTGCTGACTGAAATGGAATCTATTTCTTGCATGTAGAATCTGTCACATTGTTGAATGACCCAGTCAACTAAAAACTTGTCAGCTAGTTCACATAGTTCTCTAAAGAGTCATGGTTGATATAAACCTTCCCAGAGTACAGGCACTTGACAAAGATATCAACACTGCTCTTGGTAAAGCTGGTTACATCAACTGAATTTAGCAATTGTTTGAAAAATATATCGTAAAACACAGCACCGTTGTAAGATAGGATGAGAGAGTTTGCTCTCACAACTTCTTGTCAGCCACCAGTAGTTCTATGTTATTGTGAACAGGACATTGCAAATTTTCAACTCCAAAATCCATTGGAACCTTCACTTTGTTCATGATCACAAGGGATTGTAGTTTGTGTAATAGGCTGTACTAGTCTTCTCAACTCACAATAAAGCCATTTTCTAGTCAGCTTGCCATAATCTTGCCTGAATAGATTTTGTAGTTATTTGAAGTCCTGTAAATGATCATAATCTAGAAGGGTCATCACATATAGCTTTCAATTAGGGTAATTTCTGATCATTATAGCTGTATAATTTGGCAACTTGGAAGGTCATCTAGAATCAATCAACTTTGTGGATCAAGGAGTTAATTACTGTTGAACCATATCCATTATATTTTAAAAAGCAGTGTTATAATAGAATACGCAATATTATTACTGGCACACTGCTTAGAAGCTAGAATCGATCAATTTCCAATTAACTAAACAAAAGATAATGAAAATATATCATTTCAGAGGCACTTAGACAAATTTCATCACAATTTGTAATAATAATGTTTTTTTCATATTTCAAGAAAATATTATAAGATTATTTTAAAGGTTACATAAAAATGTGACACTCAATAGAAATATGATAAAATTAAATAACAAAGAATTGATATTATAGAGTGAGGAAAGTCAAACAAAAAACTAAATTTTGGCTGTAAATGTGTGCAATCGTAAAATTTTAACAATAAAATTTACCACATCAACGAATTACTTGTATTAACAAAACAATACTGCTAGATAGTTCAAGGGGGCTATATTTATGAGTCGCATTTGAACTTGATTTCTCTTGGAGAATTTCTCTTTAGACTCTTAACTTGCAAACAAATTGAAGCAGCAAACTTTAGGCTAGAAACTTTACTGCTAGAGTTATCTTCTGAACATCATGGTAATTCAATAAAGTCACAATTTATTTTCATCCTTAGCTTCATCAGTTTCATTCTCCATGAACCAACTGAAAATATAATCCATAGCATAATGTGATGTCCAGGGGTGTTTTGTAGAGCCTGCTGATCTCATCTCACAACCAAACCCGTCTCCCAAATGTTTATCAACAGGTTTTGAGGATGATACCCAATTAATGCATGGGATAGAATCACACGGTATCTTTCCCATGTGTACACTATCAGTGAATGCGATCTTTGAAACGATATCTTTAAAATTGGAATTATTCTTTATTAGCTTCTGCACAACAACCCCACCAAAACTGTGTGTCACAATAAAGACACTCTTTTCTAGAACTCCACTTATCATGTCATCCCAAACAGTTTGAGCATGTTCGAATGGTGTACGAGATCCATTCATTTCATAACCACATTCATTGGTATTTAAAGCCAGGACATCAAATTCATTGTCTGCAGCCCACTGAATGTATGGTAGCATTGAACCGGGATAGAGATTATCATTCATAATGATACTTCTTGCCCACTGACCAGCTTTGACAGCTCCACTGCCATTTATAAGGACAAGCTTCTTATTTGCAGAGCTTTGGAACTCATTTGACACAAAGACAAATGATGATGGGTCTGCTTCTTCTATCCCAATTGGAATGTGTATCCGTCGCAGTCCATATTTTTCTTCCATGACTGTGTAGATGTATTCAGTAACAGCATCTCCAATTTGTTCATACCTGGATTGATTATCAGAATGGTCATCTGATACAGCAAACTGAAACTTTGAATCATGCTCATCAAGAAATTCTCCTGACTCTGTGAAGTGAAATCCAGTGTCTCCAACTTTTTCCACTATCACGGAGGTCTCTGCTTCTTTGAGAGACAATTTCTTGTTTTCCTCCTTCACTTCTTCGAGAGACAATTTCTTATTTTCCTCATCCACTTCTTCGAGAGACAATTTCTTATCTTTCTCCTCCACTTCTACAAAAGACATTTTGTTATCTTCCTCCTCCATTTCTACGTAAGACATTTTGTTCTCTTCCTCCTCCACTTCAAGGAGAGACATTTTGTTATCTTCCTCTTTGATGCTGGTTTCTTCTTTATTGTCGTCCATGGTACTGTAGAGTAGGCTACTTAAGTATATTGCACTGAAGATGCTACCGAAAATTGCAAAGACGTATTTCATTGTAGATTACCATTGGGAAACAGATTACTCAGTTTCTAAACAATAAACTGTATATCAAATATTAAGTCAAGGTTTCGATAAAAATTGTTGTAAATTTAATGAATTTTGACTAAATAAACGTCAGCTAAAATCTTGGTTAACATTATATAAACTATCTTCGAGAACTTTCTGCCTAAATCTCAAAAGTATTAAAGCAGACAAATGGACTAGGTGGCCTAGTGGTTAGAGCATCGAATTCCAGTGTCACCTAGTCTAGGGAGTAGCTAAGGATCCATTGGATCTATGCGATGACTCTAATATCCAACAAAGTGTGGTCTTACGTAAAATCGAAGACATCAAGGTAAAGAATTTTTTGAAAACTGGCCACGGGCCTAAATATTACATATCAATCAATTACAATTCATTAACATTACCAATGATAATGATATATTCAAGAAAGTATTCTCTATCCAAAGGGCTCAATATTTAAATCTAAATCTTCAATATTGTCTGGTTTATATCGCAACTTGGGCCCTCTGTCCCCCCTTATCGAAATAACCGTTGTCTTTAATACCTCAAAGCGCAAGCGCTTTCTAAGATATAGGTAAGATCAAGGTAAAGAATACCTAAATTTGTGAGTTTAAATGATGTTGTTAAAAAAAAAGGGGGGACCCCCAACCCATGTAGCTGAGACACCTCACAGCAAGTAGACCAAAGTGGCTCTTGCTTGTGAAAGGTGCGTCAACTACCCGCCGAAGCGGTGGGTTGGGAGTCCCCCCTGGGATCATTTCGTCCGTAAAATTATATACAACATAAATGATGTTGTTTGCTTGTATGTTTATAATCTACCAAGATGCGTGCGGAGTTGGGCTCAAATTGTTGGAACAAATATTTTACGAGTATCACCGGTTATTTGTCTGCAAGAGCATAGTATAGCCCCGAAGACAAGGCAGATCTGTTAAAATGTTTGCAAACACAAATCCCAACACAACTTATTTATTTATTGTATATTTTGTTTATAAACAAAATGGTGTACACAGAAAAATGTATATATAAAATATATAGACTTGGGTCGCTTACCCATTGTAACTGTTATTTCACACTTACTACGAAAAGTTGTATTATACACCAGGTTTAAAAATTTTATGCCTGAAAGATTAAAAACAAATAATTGTTTGCTATTATATTTTTGATATAATAGCAAACAAAAACTTAAAACTTCGGGTTACTAAACTTGTTGTGAACAATAGTAACAGCTTAAAAGAGGCCGATATCAAAAATAGTTAATATTTATTTGGCTTACGTAAACTATTGTTTGTACTGTATATTTTGTTGTTTTATTGTTATTGTATCAACTTTGGCCAATTTTGACTGTAGCTACACAACAATCAACAATCTGCAATCAGCAATTGCACAGTGGTTACAGTAAACGTGGGAAAATAAATTAATTGACTGACGATGACAGTTTGTTTCTGCTCGTAGTTGCGCTATGATCTCGTCGCATCACGTAGAGTACCAAGCATGCGCGGCGCGTCTAAGTCCTATACTAAAAATATGGATATTAGTTGGAGGACTTCGCCGCTTCGACGCGCCGCGCAAACTAGCATTCTTGCTTCGCATCGAAGCAAGATCGTCGACGATCGTTGCTCTGCTTCGCAGAGCAACGATCTCGACGGATTGACATCGTCAATCAAGGATATTAGAAAACCAAGCGGATTTTAACTGATAAAATTGATTCAATTTTTAAATTGCGTGGAGTGGTTGACGAATGTTTCACCTTACCATGTGCTTTCGCGCCTCCGCTGCCGCGTTACTGTCCTGTGTACTGCAAGCGTTCACATAGCCATGTGTATACGCGTACTGCGTGACGCGCTTGTTTCACAAGTTGAATATATACTTTGCCGCCTACGGCGGTCGCGCGCTACTGCAAGCGAAAGGTTACCTGAGGACCCCAGGCTATTATGTTCATTAATAAAGATTTGGCGGAATGACAGGCTGAGCGCGGCCCAGTAAGCGAGAGGGCTCTGGTTAGAGCACCTGCAAGCGCAAAGTAGGGCAAAAGGTTACTGGGCCGCGCTCAGCCTGTCATTCCGCCTAATCTCTATTCGGTTTACAACATTAAAGCCTGGGGTCCTCAGGTAAGGCAGAAGGGCTCTGGATAGAGCAAAACGGATGTTACTAGTCTAAATATCTTCGAAGTAGAGCCTTTTTGCCCGCGAAGCAAGTGATACGAAGTAGCGTGCGCAAGCCGACTAGACCATTATTAATAATCGACAGGCCGTGTACAATAAAAACTACGAATCACAAATCCTGTCATGTCATTGGTTATATGTGATATGGCAAACATTACATTATCAAAAAACTCGAACGCTGCACGTCTGTGACGATTTTTTCCGTTCACCCTTTTCTAAAAAGGCAATAGTGAAAAGTTACGAATGGACGTTTTTGCAGAAAAACGTGGATTTTGGAGATAGCGGTAGGCGGGTCTGAATATGTCGTCAGTCCTTCCGTTAGTTACCATGACAACCAGCGCGCAGTGAAGCGCGCGAGTATTGCTTGCGCTGTGGAGATGTGATGTATATAGCTAGCATGTCAATGAATGCGCGGCGCGAGAGAATTTTAATGTATATTATGTAATGTATAGCATGAGGTATTAAGCCCAATTTGTACGTGGTATGCGTGTATACTGTATAGTGTACTGATATGTATCAATATTATTATTATGAAGTGAGCTGATTGGAGCCTATATTTATAGTTATAGTGAACGGAAATCTAGCGTCCGCCAAAACGAAATAACGGGCGCAATTCTTGTTTGGTTACCTGACCAGGCCAGGGGACTAATTTGTCTTACAACAACATAATAACAACATACATATAAATAGCTGTTTAATTTTATGTTGGGCGCGCGCTTCAATCATCATATTAAGTACGTGTATATAATCGCGCCGGAACCAGATTAAATTGAGCTTCGCGCCCTACATATCAGACATCACATGGTTTCTTATGTGGTACCACTTTTCGGGTTCAATGAGACAGGACCATGTTACGTGTACGGTGTATAACAGAGAACATGCAGACAGTGCAGTGTAGAGGACGGAGCTGACTATTTCTGGTGTAGAAACACGCAAATAAGTCGGTCCCTACCATATTAAATAGTGATATCCATAAATCCATTCGTCAGGTACTTGTCAATATGATCGAGATCCATATTATAAATAAAACAATTGAAATTTTTCATTGAGATTGTAAAATGTACAAATTGTATCTAACAAGCAATTAAATTCTGACGCAAAGAACTATTAAACCAGAAAAATGTTTTATTAATCCAGAAAAGTGTATTAATTTTACTTCTTTATCAATTTCGATGTCATTATTTCAATTCGTTTCAAAATTCATAATTATTTTTAGCTTTAAATAGTCTTTTAAACCCACAAAATAACAAAGCAGGATAAGTGATCAAAGTAAGTGGTGCAAAATCCAGACGAATATAAAAAATGACCAGAACCACTTAAAACGCTCTTAAATATTACACTACAGAAAAATCTTGAAATCATATCTTTGACATTCGAAAAGTATCAGAATAAAGCTAAGATTGAATTACGAAGGATAAACCAGAAAGCGCCTCAGACCCCAGTGCTTAGTGAGAAGAAGTAGACATATAGCAGGAATGTAGGGTACATTAGTAAAATCTTCTTCTGCCCCAGCTCCTGATCAACTAGTAGTGATCCAGCACTGTAGGATGCCCACACTACTCCTATTATCTGTAATATATTACATTTTATTATCGGGCTGGAGAGGTGATAGATGTCATTCATCCGAAATTTTAAATTGTGTATCATGGGGTATCATGTTTCTTGATGAATAAAATGTGGTAAAATTTCTTGAAATATGGCCGTTAAACGGTTTTTGGCTTGACGCAGTTCATAATTTCCGTGATTTTCGGCATTTCTGCCTAGGAAGGTCGTAGAAACTATTTGGATACACAAAATTGTACCTAATGGTCACATTTATATAAAACTAATGAAGCAATATATACCTTTAAATGTTCATTTGATAGTGTGTAATATATAGTGCGCCACTGTTATTTGTTTTGAAACTTCCCGCCAGCCAGTCTGAGGTGACTCGCAGTTTGTGTTGATAATAGCTTCGCTCTCTTGCGGGAAATATCTGCTAATTATCAGCTCTCAGTGTTGACGAGTTGTAGTGCATATAATTCCCGGAAAATATTATAACAAATAGTTCGAGGAAGCGATCGCGATGTAACTGAGTCGATATATTTTAATATTACCGTGGGGTGGCCATTGTCACCATTCATTACAGCCCAGGAGTTTTACTGCCTCTCATTATGGCAAACAATTGATACTCCATACGTTTTTTGAATGAAATATAATAAACAGACAGTCGATGCCTTTTACTTGCCTCACAGAGGTTCAGTCGGTAACTGCAATTACATTTACGAAAGCTGACAACTGACGTAATTAATTTTCCTCCTCCAGGACCGAAGTTTATATCATTTGTCTTAGAATTGTTTTTTCGGTTTCGAGTAGAAACATCTTGCCGCAAATTCAATGCCGAAATTCGGAATTCGCGGAGCCTGTGAGCGAAATTAAATGGTTTTTATCTAAACAGCTGACTTTTAAAAAATTTCGATTGTAGACTTTCAGAATAATCAAGGTTAACGAATAACTGCTGATTAATTAACTCTTGATATTTGGTTAATTATCGTGCTGGAATGCTTCCAATGCAATACATAGTCTAGCGAGCCGGATTTTTAAAATGCACAGTCTTAATCGGTCTTTGCAATATGTACTCAGTTCTTGTTCGACAATTTTTTTCCTGATCCACGACTCTTCTGCCGTAGGAACAAAAGCGTCAAGGACTAGGCTAGGGTTGGCGAAAGAGATGTTTCTTGCAATTCATTCAATTTCATACTGGATAAAACCATTATACCATGAATACCGGACCTAAAATAATTTGACATTGGGTCCGGGCCAAATTTTTGCCCGCAGCCCGACCACTGACCAGTACCCCACTTCATGATTATAATTGATTTCGCTGGATATTGGTATGTAATCCCTGGATTGAGATATGTATTATGTTGGCCGCAGCTTAATTTAGCTCATTTCTTATAATACGCAGTGGTTTGGTTCCCACTTCAGGATGACCCCACATTATTTTTGCAGTCACTTAGCAGATTTTCCCATTATACAATAATGCAAGTCATTGCCTCGTTGTTTTTATAATCAAGTGGTTACTGGCTAGATCTTTTGTTATTACAGCTGCCTCGAGATCTTATCTGGGGCACTAATACTAGAACATTATAACTGTAATCCTAGAACCTCACATTAAGATTACTTTGCCGAATAGCAGACGTTTTCGCTTGATATTGGACCTATAAGTCGAATTATATTATATTCGAAACAGCACGAGATGTAACCACGATTACTTTAAATAAGATTTGCCAGCTATTGTATATATTGGATATTCATAGATATCTCTGGCAACCTCTTTCGGAATTGGCTGACCGCAGAGGCAAGCAGAGCATCCTCAATCCTCACGTATCCTCTCGTACACCCATAAGTAAGAATCCGTTCACGTTAGCCAGATATATTGGTTATTTAGATCCCCACAGAGACTTGCCCTCAACCGGTTATCTGAACCTATTATGTTACCTGAGTGCCCTCAGTCGAATTTCGAACCCTGCTATTCGACCAAGTAAGCATAATGTGAAGTTCTAGGATTACAATGCTCTAGTATTAGTGCCCCAGATAAGATCTCGAGGCAGCTGTAATAAGAAAAAGGATAGCCTGTAACGACTTAATTATAAAAAACAACGACAATTTGACCCAGAACCAGTGCTGAATTATTTTAGGTCCGGTATTCTTGGTATCATCACATTTTGGCTTACTTTGATCGAGCATGATCCTTGCCAAACAATTTGGTTCGTTTTTATCATGCAGTGGTTATCTTCTAATCACTCCGTCTTCGAGTATTTTTTTCAATTTAAAATTTGAAAAAAAAAAAGAGAGGTTGGGCCAAGATAGCCTACGAGAGGATAGCATTGAGATGCTCTGCCTACCTCTGGGGTGTGGCAACCCTGGGGAAGGTTGCCAGTGAAATCAGGGTGAATGGTTGAGGATGGTGTAAAAAGTGACATGACTCAAGAATCTTGAGTCAAGATGTTACGCTAAGTGCCAGCTGGGTTTGGAAAAGCTGAATGAGACGAGACAGGTTATGAGTTAATACTTTAATACTCCAAAGTCACCCCGGTCTGATCCAGCTCTTCCGGCACAATTAGGCGTTTGGTGTGGTTTGCGATCCAACCAATCGTGGTGATGTGTTGGAGTATCTTCGAGTATATAATGTGCATGAGTCGGCAACTGTGAACAATTTGCTGTTAGCAAAAGACCCTTCGACCTTATGAAACCGAAATTTTGAATTAAGTAAGACGAATACATGCTGTGGGCCTGGCCATTACCAGAGATTGAGAGAGATGTCCAATAAATTAGATCATTCTCCAACTTTTTAGGTGTTTCTGGACACAAAGTAAGTCATCTTGCATATTGGAACAAATGCTATCATGTTGCACATGAGTCTTTAGGAACTTTCTAGTTACCAGTCCAACAGCCCATTGCATTTGTGAGTATTTTCATCGTTCGCTCGGCAAAAAATCCGTTTTTCAGCCATATTTCCGAAAATTAACATTTAAAGGTATATTGCTGCATTAGTTGTATATAAATATGACCATTAGGTCCAATTTGGTGTATCCAAATAGTTTCTACGACCTTCCTTGGCCGAAATACAAAAATCCGAGTGACCGCAAAACCCTAGAAAAGGGTGTGGCCGAAAACGCCCTCATTGCATTTAGTACAAAAATGCAATGAAGGCCAAATGTTTTAAGCATCATTTAGAGAGGTGATAACCGTCGAGAAATCGCTTTTAACACGAAAAGCTAACACTTAAAAAATATTAGTATTATTTATATTATAATATATTAAATACATACTCTTATCATACACGTTGTGAGACATGAAACTATTCGTCTGATATTTCACAGCGTTAATTAATCTTATATAGATGTAAAGATACTAATCATACGTTTACTCGTTTAGATAGGTTTTGCTGCCATCCCAACAAATAAGCTTCAAAATTAGGAACTTTTGGATTTAAGAAATTTGAGATACCGCGTGGTATGCAGTGTCACTTATTGCTTGCTCCTTCATAAAGATGAAACTGTCAGATACAACTGATCTATTAATAACTACTCGTAAAACGTCAGCCAACATGTACTAAAGTCTAAATATTCAGTTCAGAGATGTCACGTGTTTTAGCCATGTCACGTGTTTTAGCCATGTCACGTGTTTTAGAACTGTCACGTGTTTTAGAACTGTAGTTCAAAAAATATCGAATATAATGATCGACTCGCTGAATAGTCACTAAATGTGAGACACATAACGCACCCATATAGTGTTACATAAAGCTAAGGTCCGCGACAATGTTTGAGTAGCATGTATCACGTGATGTCTTGGTGCCCGGTGCATCCATTCTATATGTACTGTGAGTAGGAATGCAGCTTTACTCGTGATTTAAACGGAACTTACACTGAAGCCACGTAATATACATTATACAGTAAACCTTTTTATTAGGTAGTGCTAAGTACCAACCATTTTTACGTGCGGTTGTGAGTTTTGCAACTATTGTTACTAAATGTTCCTTACTGTTTTATTTGTGCTGCTTTGTTCAAGTAAGTTATCTTATTCTTAGCAATTTCATTTTCAATTTCATTGATCAAAATCTAACCCGCTTTTACACGAAAAGGAAGATACGGCCGTCCAAGCTGTGGGGCCCCCATATATTCAAGGTGGGCGTAAAGAATTGGTTTACCTTATCGGACCTTATTTGGACGGAAATTACATGAACGGACATAATTGTGAACGGACATTAATATGAACGCTCGAAGGCATTCAAAACCATCAAAAATCTGAATTTTTTTCAATTTTTTGACGTTTTTTTAATTTCAGCAAAATTATGATTTTTTAATCCATTTTTATACAGTAAGTAAGAAAAGCAGTCATTAAGCAGTAAAAATGTTAAAATATGTGTACATGATCAGTGTCTAATATCACATATCATATTCATTAAATGGGTTTTCGTGCATGAAATAGTCCATGCTTAAACAAGCATCAGTGATTTCTAGCTTTGTGGAAATCTTTTTTTATCAAACTACCCCGGTCCTGCATTTCAGTGTTAACTTTTACAAGCCATTCGGCGTGAAGTGGTTTTATCTTAGACAACTTTAGGTTAACCTTAACATCACGTGGAGCTTTCTTAGCACTGTTTCATTACCTCCCCTCAGTAATATGAACTATAACAACGTCGGACAATGTCCTTGGCAACACGATTTACCGTAATATCTAGAGGCTGGAACAAGTTTGTCATGTTGGCGGGGACTAGCTCATGAACTATGTTGTTGAGTGCCATGATTTCGTTGACTTTTTCCGCCAAGTGACCCTTGAAAACATCATATACTAGTAAAGTTTTCTGTGCCTCCGGCAGACCAAGGAGAACCTTTCCGTCGTTAACTTACGGCACAATAAAGTTCTCATAGTGGTCATATTCTGGGTAACAAGTTCGAAATGGAAAAATTTTTGAAAAAATTTCAACGGACTTTAACTTGGACGGACATTAATTGAACGGACTTTATTTGAACGGACATTAAGATGAACGCTAGGGCCTTCAGCGTTCAAGTAATGTCCGTCCAAATAAGGTCCGATAAGGTAAAAGCTGGTCCCTCTGTTACCAATCGTGAATATTGGAGTCCAAATCTAGCCATTATTTTAATTGTGGCCCACTGCGCTCTGTATAACCCACATCAGTACCAGTAATATAGTCAGGATATAAGGTATTATTATACTATTTCACTATCATTTCAGGTAAAGTATTAGGAGAAGAAGAAGAAGACAAGAGACCACTGCTCGCCTGCAGCGATAACAGTGACATTACAATCGGGTTAAAACAAGGCACCACGAAATGGACCAACGATGGGCCATTATATTATACTTCACTAGCGATAGATAACCTGCAGAACGGCGCTACGGTAAGTGATTCAGTAAAACCGTGCCTTTTTATACCGTGCCTCTTTATACCGTGCCTTTTTATACTGTGCCTCACTATACCGTGCCTTTTTATACTGTGCCTCTTTATACCGTGCCTCTTTATACCGTGCCTCTTTATACCGTGCCTCTTTATACCGTGCCTCTTTATACAGTGCCTTTTTATACTGTGCCTCTTTATACCGTGCCTATCTATACCGTGCCTCTCTATACTGTGCCTCTTTATACCGTGCCTCTCTATACCGTGCCTTTTTATACTGTGCCTCTTTATACCGTGCCTTTTTATACTGTGCCTCTCTATACCGTGCCTATCTATACCGTGCCTCTCTATACCGTGCCTCTTTATACCATGCTTCTCTATACCGTGCCTCTCTATACTGTGCCTCTCTATACCGTGCCTCTTTATACCGTGAAAAATAAGTAAATTTTTTTAAATTAAAAAAGGAAACGCCTCTATAAACGCAGCCGAGAACCACAAAGAGGTATGTAGTGGAATGAAACTAAATATAATGTCAGGTATGTTTTAATCTGAAGACACCGCAAGGAAAAACAGAGAGGTACGCAGTAAAGTTAGAGGAAGTGTCAGGAGCCGCCAGATTTGAGGACCAGTATGATTTTGGTGTTCCCAATGTCACGGTAAGACATAAAACCCACTAATTGACACTAAAAACCCACAATTTATCACACAAGTTACAATGTATTCTTGTGTAAATTTGTATTGATCCCGGGATCAATGATCCCGTTTGATGCGACAAGGAAAAATGCTCTTATAAGGAAAGGAATTACTCAACGTTTCAATCTTACAACATCGTATTCATGATCTAAAAATATTTCTATCAAAAATTCAAAACGTAAAAAAACATAGATCTGAGGCAAAGGTAGTGTACGATTATTTACTTTTAATTGAGTAATACCTTACCAATAATTGAGTAATTCCTTTCCTGATAAGAGCATTTTTCCTTGTCGCATCAAACGGGATCAATACAAATTTACACAAGAATACATTGCAACCATGCTACTCATAAACAATATTCCAATCCGGATTTTACACAAGTTACAAAATTGGATATTATTCTGCCTCACATGTATTGTTATTGTGAGTACCACACATTTAATACTCTCAATAACCCACACCTGTTTGTTTCAGGCTAAATGCACGTGCAGTTGTTCAGATAACTCTAATATCTTGAAGGAGTGCAACGCAGAAGAATTAGGGTAGGCTGAAAATAATAACCTGATCTCAAGTAGAAGTAGACATTTTCTATTAAACACTTAATAAAATAAGATATAATTTTAAATTGTAGTTTATTTAAATTCTCACGAGTTATATCTGAATGAAATATAAAATAACCAGGTTTTGTGACGGATATGGATCAGATGCAAGGTGTGTTACTAAAAATGAAGAGACTGAAGTCAACAAAGGTAAGGATTTATTTTACTTGGTTTCATAATTAGTATGTTCCAGTTAATAGAGGTAGTAAAGTCAACAGAAATGTTTGGCACATAAAATAATACATCCCCCCTCCCCGGCCCCCCCTTACTGATCCCCTGCTACAGGTTGTACGGGTCTGCAGAAGGATTCTGATTTGTGTTGTGCAATACAGATGAAGAACTCTGATATAACAGAACGGTTCAAGGCCTTTAAAATCAGAGATCAGCAGCAGAGCTTTGTAAAACTGCAGCTGTATCCAAGTTACAGTGACCTTGCTATGAGCCCTCATGTCATTGGTAAGTTACAGCATGAGCAGTTTTTTAATCTTTAAATAATTAAAGTATAGTATTATAAATATTATTATGTATTATAAGTCTCAGAAAATGATGGTGTAATTATATGAGATTCCAAGTGACCGAATTACCAAAATAACATTAATAAATACTTGGCTTTATAGTTAGTTAACTACAAGGCATGTGAGGTTTGGTGTAATTTCAGATGATTTGGAAGAGACACGGCAAGTACAAGCTGATAACATCCAGTTTAAAGAAGTATCAGTGACCAGGGAGGGCAGCAGTGATAACCAGTTCTTAAACCCTACCAGCTGGTACATAGGTGAGTGGTACATAAAAGAGAACAACTTTAGTTCCTTGTTTAACTAGGGAGGGGCTATGTTTGGGATTCCCAACCACCCGGCCCCCACTCCCCAGCCCCTCCCTTCCCCTTTGAAGCTATGTTTGGTGTTGCCCCACTCCCCCTCTGCACTGAAGCTATGTTTGGGGTACCCCTCCCTCCCCCTCTGAAGCTATGTTTGGGGTACCCCTCCCTCCCCCTCTGAAGCTATGTTTGGGGTACCCCTCCCTCCCCTTCTGAAGCTATGTTTGGGGTACCACTCCCTCCCCCTCTGAAGCTATGTTTGTGGTACCCCTCCCTCCCCCTCTGAAGCTATGTTTGGGGTACCCCTCCCTCCCCTCTGAAGCTATGTTTGGGGTACCCCTCCCTCCCCCTCTGAAGCTATGTTTGTGGTACCCCTCCCTCCCCCTCTGAAGCTATGTTTGGGGTACCCCTCCCTCCCCCTCTGAAGCTATGTTTGGGGTACCCCTCCCTCCCCCTCTGAAGCTATGTTTGGGGTACCCCTCCCTCCCCCTCTGAAGCTATGTTTGGGGTACCCCTCCCTCCCCTCTGAAGCTATGTTTGTGGTACCCCTCCCTCCCCCTCTGAAGCTATGTTTGGGGTACCCCTCCCTCCCCCTCTGAAGCTATGTTTGGGGTACCCCTCCCTCCCCCTCTGAAGCTATGTTTGGGGTACCCCTCCCTCCCCCTCTGAAGCTATGTTTGGGGTACCCCTCCCTCCCCCTCTGAAGCTATGTTTGGGGTACCCCTCCCTCCCCTCTGAAGCTTTGTTTGGAATACCCAACACCCAGCCCAGGCTCTAATTTTCTCAATTAACCCAGGTACTAGCTTCCCCTACTCTCCTACTGTTTACGAGACATCAAAAGAAGTGAATGGGAAGAGCGATTATGATATTTCTAAAGTGGGGTGGGCTAAATTTGAGGATGGGTATGTTCGGATATCATGTGACCTATTGCACGTGACTGCTCACATGCACATTGCACGTGACTATTCACATTGCACGTGACTAATCACATTGCACGTGACTAATCACATTGCACGTGAATGCTCACATTGCACGTGCCTATTCACATTGCACGTGACTGCTCACATTGCACGTGACCATTTCCATAACTATGTCAGAAATACTTGAAATACTTGAAATACATCTAATATTCTTAGTTACTTCTAGTTGATACGGATACCTGTTCAGGGCGTATCAAGTAGGGCAGGACAGGATACCAGACAGTAAGATAATAGACGCTTTCACAGCGACAGTGTCAGACTGTGGCAACAGTGATATTACCTCTGCATTCGACTCGATACATTTGGTAGATTTAAAAAATACTTTGAAGGAGTTGAAGTCCAAACATAGTACTTATGTTGAAAAGGTGAGTTGTAGTTTAACAAATCAAAATCTAGAAAGTGAACAATTATTTCAGATCTTGTTATAATGACATCTATATAAATCAGTTTTTGTAAAACTTCTGCACATTTATAAATATATTGTGTATCTATATTTCCTGTTATTCTGGATGATCCTCTGCTAAAGTTTCTATGATTCAGATTTCATGGGAAAATTCCGGACATCTAAACCACGGTAAACTCGACTGGACCTACAAAAATTCGGCATACAAAATTGATCTGAAATTTAAGCTCGAAGGTAAATTTGTATATTTTATTGTTTGATTCCAATTCGTAGTTTTCACTTTGTAGTATAGCTTTGTGGTGATCTTAAAATTATTTTAAGTACACTAAACATCCTTTCTTCAGGAAAAAACGACGATTTCGAAGTTGAAAGGGTATGCAAATAGACAATGTCACCTCATAAAAGTATAAATAGTGTGTTTTACTAAATCAGAATAATTATTTTAAAATATATGACCATTATCTACAGGTAAAGTGTATTACAATAACTAACAGCTTATCCCTTCAGATATCAGTTGGGGCGGAGATTACTGATTTCACAGCGCAAGTAGTGGTTACAGAACACGGAGAAGCTTACATACAGTATAACTTGACTGAGAGCTGGGGTGTCGTGTTCGGGACATACACGGTAAGTTAACTCACTTGATACACGGTAAGTTAACTGACTTGATACACGGTAAGTTAACTCACTTGATACACGGTAAGTTAACTGACTTGATACACGGTAAGTTAACTCACTTGATACACGGTAAATTAACTCACTTGATACACGGTAAGTTAACTCACTTGATACACGGTAAGTTAACTCACTTGATACACGGTAAGTTAACTCACTTGATACACGGTAAGTTAACTCACTTGATACACGGTAAATTAACTCACTTGATACACGGTAAGTTAACTCACTTGATACACGGTAAGTTAACTCACTTGATACACGGTAAGTTAACTCATTTGATACACGGTAAGTTAACTCACTTGATACACGGCAAGTTAACTGACTTGATACACGGCAAGTTAACTGACTTGATACACGGTAAGTTAACTGACTTGATACACGGTAAGTTAACTCATTTGATACACGGCAAGTTAACTGACTTGATACACGGTAAGTTAACTGACTTGATACACGGTAAGTTAACTCATTTAATACACGGTAAGTTAACACACTTGATACACGGTAAGTTAACTGACTTGATACACGGTAAGTTAAGGGGGCCGGGGGGGTCTTCATCAAAATTCTCTCGAAATTGATTTTATAGTTGTTTCTGATAGAGGGGAGTGATATCTATCAGCTGCTTTTGGTCCCATGGAAAAATATTGTTCCTAGCCAAAATTATCGCCAGTCAAATGTCAGCGCTCATGTGTAATTGTATTGCGCGAGCGATTTTCAATCGCGCGCCCTGAAAATCGAGTCTAAAAATCTATCTTCTCCTACATTTTTTGAGCAATCACCCTGAAACTTTCAGGATATGTTCTAGGGATCATTTAGAAGATATCTGTCGAGCCGAATTTTGAGATAGGCCTTAGAAGATTTTTTATTCAATTTTGAAAATCTTGGACCTGGAAAAATCGTAAAAAAATGAGGTCCAAGATTTTCAAAATTGAATAAAAAATCTTCTAAGGCCTATCTCAAAATTCGGCTCGACAGATATCGTCTAAATATGATCCATAGAACATATCCTGAAAGTTTCAGGGTGATTGCTCAAAAAATGTAGGAGAAGATAGATTTTTAGACTCGATTTTCAGGGCGCGCGATTGAAAATCGCTCGCGCAATACAATTACACATAAGCGCTGACCTTTGACTGGCGATAATTTTGGCTAGGAACAATATTTTTCCATGGGACCAAAAGCAGCTGATAGATATCACTCCCCTCTATCAGAAACAACTATAAAATCAATTTCGAGAGAATTTTGATGAAGACCCCCCCGGCCCCCTTAACTCACTCGATACACGGTAAGTTAACTCACTTGATACACGGTAAGTTAACTCACTTGATACACGATAAGTTAACTCACTTGATACACGGTAAGTTAACTCACTTGATACACGGTAAGTTAACTCACTTGATACACGGTAAGTTAACTCACTAACTATTCACTAACTATTGACTAACTTAAGAGTTAAGATGTCTTACTAATGGCCACCAGCTCTGTTTACATGTTTACATGCATATTATCAGAGAATAAATTTAGCAGTTTTAAAACTCCACCTTAATTCCACAGTTAGGAGGAGATTCTCTAGAATTTACATTTGAAGTAACAGATAACACGTCTTATAGTGGACATTACACACACACAGATCTAGAATGCAATAAAAACGCTAACGGTTAGTTTTATTCTTTATTTATTATTAAAAACTTCTTTCACTTTCACTTTTACTGCCAATGATTCATCAGATCTAAATATTGTGTCCTTTCAAATGTACAATATATTATTTATTCTACTCTTAGTTTTAATTCTCGGATAGTTTTAAATTCTCCACTACACAGTTTGAAAGGGATTCAAAAACTTATTACAGTCAATTCACTCAGTACTGTAATTATAGGTAGTAGTAGTGAAAAGATCTTATTATAGGTTCTGATAATATTAACTACAGAATACCCCCCTGGCCCCTTGCCCCCCGGCCCCCCTCCCCAATATACTAAAATCCCTTTTGTTTCAGGTAAGCTGTGTCTTAACGTGATAGACGGGCCTCCAATGTGTAAAACAATCCTTTGCAATGAGAAGAAGATAAAAGGTTAGAAGTTCAGGACAAGTTTAATTTGCATTTAAATCATACGACGAACAATCAACAATGTCATGTAGGATGTCATACACATGTTTTAGATTAAATGTTGGCCCGAAGAACATTTACAGTATGTTAGGAATAATTAATCGGTAGAAGTGGTAAAGTTTGAGTAATATTTTACTGAAGAAGTAGTAGCTTAGTAGTAGTAGTTTACTGAAGAAGTAGTAGCTTAGTAGTAGTAGTTTACTGAAGAAGTAGTAGCTTAGTAGTAGTAGTTTACTGAAGAAGTAGTAGCTTAGTAGTAGTAGTTTACTGAAGTAGTAGTAGCTTAGTAGTAGTAGTTTACTGAAGAAGTAGTAGCTTAGTAGTAGTAGTTTACTGAAGAAGTAGTAGCTTAGTAGTAGTAGTTTACTGAAGTAGTAGTAGCTTAGTAGTAGTAGTTTACTGAAGTAGTAGTAGTAGTTTACTGAAGAAGTAGTAGCTTAGTAGTAGTAGTTTACTGAAGTAGTAGTAGCTTAGTAGTAGTAGTTTACTGAAGAAGTAGTAGCTTAGTAGTAGTAGTTTACTGAAGAAGTAGTAGCTTAGTAGTAGTAGTTTACTGAAGGATTTGTCCTTGTCTGGACACTCAATACCATTTACTTGTTCTTTAAACTTTTTACCCCTTACTCAGAGTCAGATATAATCGACAACGAGATAATATCAGAGAACGTAATATCTGAAGATCCCATGAACTGGAGAACCTGGGCCAAGTTTGCTAATCCTCTGGAATGGTTTAATGGCATCTCTAACTATCAGGTTATTATTTATTAACTATTATGGTATTTTGAATCGAATTTTTAGTCAAATTCTTGATAATCAATAATTTTTCTGGTGGAATTTTTAGAGTGATTTTTACCTGCCCTCGCAGGATTAAAGGGAAAATTTATTGAAATTCTAAATTTGACGAATGATGATCACACTAAGACCCCACGTCACACGTGACACTAATACCCCACGTGATACTAAGACCCCACGTGACACTGTCTAGAAAAAGTCCAAATTGGGTTCAGTTGTCCGGTAGCCGAAAGGAAAGCCCACGTGACACTGAAAGCCCACTTGACACGTGACTGATATACAATTGCAGGAAGCTATAATGTTAGTGGTAGAAGTGGTGGGCATGTTCGGTACAGTATTCCTCGTTATCAAGATACTAAAGATGTTGAACCTCCTGGGGAAATGTTGCCGCTGTATGTTCTGCTGCTTCCTGTGTCCCAAGGTTAGTGTTAAAGGGACAAGTGAACATATTGACGCTAACAGCGAGATTCGTATCTGAGCTTTGAGAAACCCCTGCTTCTGTAACAGATTGATCGTGTCAACTCAACACTTTCCTCCTCAGGCAGAAGATAAGATAAGGAAGCGTGCAACCACAGTCAGTTCTAACTCGCGACGCCGCTTTACGGAAACAAAACGCCGCATGACCGCACGAAGTAGGAAGTTTACCTCCTCGTTTAAGAGAAACCACAGAGTCACTTCTGATGGCTCTAAAGAGGGCAGGAACAGGAGCTTTAAGGAAACTGTCAGGTTTAGTTTTCTTCTAAATTATCAAATCTATTAAATCCAACAAGGGCTGCATTTAATTCATGATCTATTATTAAATTGGAATATTCCTATTAAATCTAGTAAATTCAAAGCCAAAAACTTAACTCAAACGTTGCCGTATACACTTGCAGGTATATAAACATAGTATGATTTCAGAGTTCGTCTGACAACTGCAGCTGCAGTGGAGTACTTGAGAAGGAAGGTACGAGGAGAGCCAACACCTCCGGTTACTAACGAATACGAACTGGAAGAAGGCTCAAAGAAAATACCCACTAAAGTACAAGAAAACGATATGACGTGCGAATCAGAGGAAACTACGGAGGAAAAAGGACATGTAAATGTGATGTTTGAAGAGGAGGGAAGATCTGGGGAAGAGGCGGGAAGATATGGGGAAGAGGCGGATAAGACGGGACATGTGAATGAGATGTTTGAAGAAGAGGAGGTGAGAAGAAACAAGCCAGTTACAAAAACTGTCAGCTTTAAATAGAACACGTAGGAAGGTTCTTACTGAAATACTTCAGCTCCAAATATGAGTATTTTGTTGGAACACTGAGTAAAGTCAGGTGATTTCTTAATGAAATTAGGTTTTCTGTGATTAATATTATGTTCCATTAACAATCAGAACTTCATTTTTATTATACAATCAAATCCCCATATTTAGCTATTTTTACCGTTACATTTCTATATTTTCCAGCGTTTTATTACTTGGCAGCTGATGTTTTTGTGATTTTCAGTTATATTATTATTGAGATGTAAAGCATGTTTTCTTTACATAGTGCTATTATTTTCTTTACATAGTGCTATTATATGTATTTGATATGCCTAATGAATGATACATATAATTTTTACTATAATATTAATTAATTACGAAGGTGTCGATTTATTAATTTACAAATTGCAGCATTATGTAAATAAAGAATATTCACTAACTTTGACAGCTAAGTTGAGAAGTGGAATAAAGCTAATAAGAGGAAGCAAGGTAACAGCGAATATAAGGGGAATAACTGAGTATCCAATAACACCGAGTGTCTGTCCGTATGATACCTGCGGGGAGATGTTAGTTAATGTACTTAATTAGTTAATACTCAGTAAGTACTATAAGTTATTAAATAGCTGATCACAAATAATCTGAGTACTATGACGGAGAATAAAGTAAATAAACGGTATATAAAGTAGTCTAATCCCCCGCCCCCCCCCCGGCCCCCACTCGTCTAACCTCTGCTCCGAGTACACGAGTTAGTACGAAGATAAGGAACGATCCTCCAAGCCAGATAGTCAATATCCACGAGATTACCTGCATAGCAGTTAATAATCTGTCTAATATTTATTAATAATTATTCAAATATGTTTACACAAAATCCCTCCGGAGGTGTTAAATTTGGTAAGATGTTTAAACAACATGCATCATGAGAATATGTTACAACACAGGGTACAAAAATGAATTTAAAAATGTAGAAGTGAAACTAAATCCAAGGTGAAAGTGAAAGGTAATCCAAAGTGAAACTAACATGTAGCTGTCCGTAAAGAGAGACGAGTGAGAAGAGGAGAATGATGAAGAGAGGGCCCCAGAAGTCAGGGCTATCTTTGAGGACCTCTCTTTTGAAGCCTAGCGAGGGAAGTGGGAACATTACACATCTCACTTTGTAGTAGATATCTGTCAGGTCTATATCTAGTTCCTCTCTGGGGGTTTAGCCTTGTTAATCATCAAACACGCAATTAATTGTTTCTTATAATTCTCGTTCAATTGATTACTACTAGCTCTCTATTTTTTAATGCTCTCAAAAACTAGATCGTGATAAGTCATGATGTAGTCGGCATTTACTTAAATCTTTATTATATAGAAAGAGTACTTGGTGATCACATAACACTAAAACACTAATAAGTCCCCTCCCTCTTAAACACTAACAGTAGAGGTTTCTGCTCCTCATCGTCCTCCTCCACTTCCAGCAACCATCCGTAACCTCTGTTATCTAGAGCTGACGAGAACGCTCCTTTTCTCTGTTTTATACCTTCCCCCGATATCGTACCTACGCAATATAATATGGTTACATTACATCTAGTAGTACAGTAGTATCCTTGTGATTCTTTTTTATTGCAGATTTCATTAGTCCAATACATAGGTCCTCGAAATTTAAATAAGTAACTGTTAGTACAAATAGTAAATGGATTAAGTTAAAAACCTTATCAAATATTAATTGTCTGAGAGCGGGGTAATACCTGGAATATGGGTTTAATTACTCACCTGACACATCAATAGTGGGGACACTAGCAACAAACTCCATTTGTGTAGGAGAAGTAGCCTGTACATTAGCAGTGTGGTGTTCTTGTGATTCTAGCTCCATATCTACTATCTCGTAACTACTTCTACTACCTGTATAGTACATATTAGAATAGCACGCTAATCAATTAGTATCAACAGTAATTATAATAGATAATTAGTATCAACAGTAATTATAATAGATAATTAGTATCAACAGTAATTATAATAGATAATTAGTATCAACAGTAATTATAATAGATAATTAGTATCAACAGTAATTATAATAGATAATTAGTATCAACATTAATTATAATAGATAATTAGTATCAACAGTAATTATAATAGATAATTAGTATCAACAGTAATTATAACAGATAATTAGTATCAACATTAATTATAATAGATAATTAGTATCAACAGTAATTATAATAGATAATTAGTATCAACATTAATTATAATAGATAATTAGTATCAACAGTAATTATAATAGATAATTAGTATCAACAGTAATTATAATAGATAATTAGTATCAACAGTCATCACAAGGACGTTTATTAAAGAGGGTTTCACTGAATCAACGAACGAACTGAAAGGCAAACGAACTACAAGTTAACGTTGTTGATATATCTCGGTTATTCTGCGTGATATTAACAGTACAATGTACAGGTATATAGCTAATAGTACTCTACCTGTTGTTCTATGCGGTGTAGGAGTAAAGTTACTTTACTAGATATTATACAGTATTATAATTGTACTGTAGTTGTATTATTGTGTGGCACATATTACCACCATTTAGTATAATCCATGTTAATTTTATTTGGTCGCCTAAATAACTATAAGCATAATCACATAAATGCACATTGCACATGAAATATGATCTTACCGTTTGAACTGTACAATTCATCCTCCGGATAGTTAGACATGAACTTTATTACTTTCTGCTAGATGGAAAGTTGTTTAAATTCAGTTCAATAATACAGTTAATTCTGTGCTGAAATTGGTTTTGTCACAATGATTTTCTGGATGGAATGTACGTGACGTATAATACGTCATTCTCATTTTTACCGGTAGATATGACTATTTTCAAGATATAAATTATTAGTCATATTAATAGAGTGGAACTACTGTCCATAATATAATAAGCGGTACAGCACATGATTTAAAATGATTAATAATGATAAAAACAAGTTGCATTAACAAATATAACAATAACGATGATTAAAATACAAATAAATGTAAAACATATGAAACATATCATCGTTTTCTGGGCCAACATGATTTTATAATAATAAGGAATAGACCAAAAGTAAACGACTTCTTCGCAATATTAGATTGTTAGTTAAGTAAGCAAGAAAATCATCCAAATCAGCATTATTCACACAAGATCAAATTTAATAAAAACTCCTCCACTATCTGATGATAATACCCAAATACTACCCTATTCTCAAGTTCCCCAAATACCACGCCTCACATCGCCCAATTTACAGATCGTCATTTGAAATGAACTTATTCCCCTCACTATTCTTCCCCTTGTACTTGTAACTACGTTTCCCGAACCCAGCACGCTGTACCATGTCCTGGCTCCTGTCTAGGGGGGTTGTCTCTGCTGTCCTCAGATCTAGTGATCTAGTCAGATCTAGAGAGTCATCAGGACACAGGTCCTCTTGCAGAGCCTTTACAACTTGTACTATCTTAACTCTGTTCTGTGCGTCATAGCGCTCTGCTGCTACTACAGGTCTGGAATCTAGAAACCTGGGATAGGAATGGTTTAATATAAATGGAACACAAAATCATATAGTTTATATTAGCAAAGAAATGGAACTAGTTGTCTCTGTGATGAAGTGTCTCACTTGAGGTGTTTGAGGCGGTTAATGACAGAGTAGCGGTAGTTCTGATAATCCTCCTCGTCACCGTGCATTAGCTCATTGGGACAAGCCGGGTTACCTGACAGGTTCAATAAAATACTCAGCATTATCAGTTGAAAATATTATACAAGGACATATATTATTATTGTTCATTCATGTACAAGTTGAACTTTAAAAGAAGTTAAAACAAAAATAAATTAAATATAATTGAGAAAGTAAGTAACTACAAAGTACAAACCCAACAAGCTGAGGAATTCTAATAGAGGGGTGTGTTTACTGAGTGTATCCAGTAAGTTATCCAGATCGTAAACCCTGTTCTTGTTAAGTGAGAGCGTGTGTAGAAAGGGTAGCAGTGGGATCTGTATGTTAGACAACATGTTGTTGTCCAGGATAAGTTCGCGTAGTCCCACAAACCTTTGTAGCCCTTCTACCTGTTTTGATAGAGTATGAATTTGTTGAGAAGTAAACAGCAGTGTTAATCTTGTGATAATACAAGTAATACAACACCACGCTATGATGTAGATAATTTGTTGCGTACTAGACAGTCACTTTTAACAAGATAAGATACATGTAACAAGATGTGGTATAATGACACTGTCTGCAACTAAAAACTGAGAAATTTTGTAGGAGAAATAAACTGCAAAAATTAAAATTAAAATTTCATAATGCGGAGCTGCATTCCAGGGTTTTAAAATGCATAGATTAAACTATGGGTATCTATGTAAAAAATCAATAGTAAAGATGTCAATGGATCATAAAATATGTGATGGTATGACAAAAGGAACCTTCTCCAACAGATTGTAACTAAGGTCGAGATGTTTTATGTATTGAGCATTGTTTGGAGCTATGTTAAACTCAGTGATATCCTGGCCCACTAGAAACAGACTGTCTGTTTCCTTATTGCTTGAATACTCATTATCGTTATCTGAAACAATCAGGATTGAGTTTAGTAAGGAGATGGATCACTCAAATCATTTGTTCTCATGAGCATCATTCTTCAATCATTGGAGCTATAAATGAATATATCTACCTACTGATTACAATAAGATAGTTACCTGTAGTGGTAAGCATCTCGCTCAGCTTTGTTCAGTAAATACAGGCAAATGTCGGTACTCTTTTAACAAAACTTTCTGTTGATGGTTAGCACTTTTGTAAGCTGCTAGTTTTTCCTTGAGCTGTTCAGTTGTTTCAGAGGATAGTTGAGATACAACTTCACGTGCTTCTTTAAACTGATTTTCTATGTTATCCACCTGTCAAATAAATCATAGAATGGGATAGTGCAAAATGGAATATGCAGAAATTTGGTATTACAATGTTTAAACAAAACAGATTGGTATGCTGGAGCAAGAAAATAATGATGCATTATAATACTCTAGGTTAAATAATAAGTATTTACATACCAATGTAACTTGTTGCATTATGTGTGTTAGAAATATGATCCATTAAAGGGACGAGGTATGTTAAAAAACTTACAGTTTTATTAACGGTTCCAATATCACTTGTTGTGTTTAGAAGCTCAAGCAGTTTGTAGATCTCAGGCAGAAACTGTGTCACTTGTCCTAATTTTTTGCTCTCTGTCACGTTTCTAGGGTCCATAATTGAAACCCATAAATCTAAAGATTATATTAAGTTAGACAAGTGCCAGACTAGGAACAATCCACTCTCAGTTACAAATGGGCCCCCTCTGATTAAAACATTATCAAACAACATTGGGGAATATCTAATTTTCATATAATCTTTTAGTAAGAAAAAGTAGTTTAACATAAAGCAGATTGTTTCCAATGAAGTTTTAGTAAGAATTGAGGGAGCCAGTTATGTCAGTAATAAAGAAAAAAAAAAAAAAAAGGGAGCAACTCACGGTATCACTCTCATAAGAGACATGTTTCATCATTTACCGGAGTTGCAACCAAATATACACAATAAGGTTTGGTACTTTATCTGTACCTCCCCTTTCATAGAAATAATAGCAAAAATATACACCTATCTTTAAGAAATCAACATCTGATATAAAACATTCGATCAACCAAAATTAAGACAATTTTCCTGTTAATAATTTAACGGCACTCATAAGAGGTCATACTAGGTATAAGTCCAAATGCTGTGTCAGCAACCGTTTTTGTTACTTTCTTTTCTTCTTGACTCCTCACACCATGAACTGATACCACTAAGCTTTTAAGCATAGCAAAGCATATCTTGGTCCTGATGTAGTTGATAACATCTGTGTAGCTCTCCTTTCTCTTCTTTGATATCAATCTAGCAAGACGTTTGTGAAATCTGTCACATTCTGGTGCTGTAGTCCCTGCTGTCAGTAATAAAGAGAAACATAACGATTATCTTTGGTTTCGTACTTATGTGGCAAAGAAGCATTTTATAAATCTTTATTCCACTGGAAAGTTTTTAAAATAGGATAATGTTTTTGATAAATTTTTTGAAAATATTGTATTTGATAAATAATTTATTATATATTTTTTCACACAGTTCGATGATATTTTGTAGACATGTGTGATGATGTGATGTCATAAATTTTACTTTACTTTACTTTACTTTAGATTTGAAGTGAAACCAAAAGGGCTGCATCAAAAACCAGCTGGTGATTTCCGAATTTATAGACAACATATCTCCAGATTATGCATTTCTGGAGCATGCTCCAGAATTTAAATAGTGCATTTCTGGTAGTTGGTCCTAGCCTTGCATCTGAAAAATATTCCAGCCACGGTACGGATTTGTTAAAGGTCAAAATCTGCTTTTCCCATAACAATGTTCTTGGTGGAACTTCCAGTGAGCTGCTGTGAGCAACTACAATAATGAGGATAAAAACTACTTGGAGCAGAAAATTGTTTTCAATTACTAGACCAGGAATCTACTCATTCCCCTCTGTCTTTACAATGGTACAAGCCATAATATTTCCATTGACTTAGTGCCTCAAGAGTAGGAAACTATGACTATGTCGATTATTTTGTTAAGTTGCCTTTACAGTTTATGACTAACAATTTTATTCCCTTGATGGGTTATAAACCCACAAGTCTTGCGAGTAGCTAAGGATCCATTGGATTTATACAAATTACACATCTGGGTAATGTATCCCCGATCAAGAATCTTCTTAGGATACCCCTTCAATTATAATAATAATAATAATAATTCTATACAGTTACATAATTAAAACAATTAAGGCCTCTTATTGTGGGCAAAGTATGTGTCTTTGTTGAAGTGTCCTGGGATAAAACTTATCTGAGTGACTGCATTAATTAAATAATTTAAGGTGAGTTCTTTTAACACTTTAAGGCAATAGTAATAAATACTAGGACCTACTAAAATCAAAACAAAATGCAGCCACCTAATTTGATGTTAAGCTATCCCCCTGCTCCTCTCAAGGAAAGAGCACCGCGGCGCGCATAGAGACAAGTTAACGTCTGGTAATCGGCGTGCGCGCGCTACTGCAAAGCTTTGGTTAATTCTGTTATGTTAACGGGTCTTGTAGGTTTACTGCAACCTACCAGGACGCGCGCCGAGTTGGACTCGTCGACGTGCGACGGTCCTATTCAAAACAAATATTTAATTGTATCACGTCGTGACCCCCAATGTCGTGTCACTATAGTGTAGTAGAATTTTAACGATACAGGGGGACCCGCGCACTCGTACGCGGCGGGTCATACAACGTATGACAAATATTTAACGAGTATCACCCGTTATTAACGGGTGATACTCTTTTTCAAATAATAGACCGTCGACGATCTCCAACTCGGTGGGCGCATTTTAGTAGCGTAGGTTATAAGCCTACAAGACTTAATTGGTTAAACTTAAAATATCAATGATCAACATTTGATTGACTATTATGTCAACCCTTTGAGATCGTTGCTTAGCGAAGCCCGTTAAATACAAAAATGATAATCACATTTATTGAATTTACGATCGTGGCAATCCTGAAATAAAAAACAAATCATATTGAGCAAATTTTGGCCGTAAAAATGTATTATATGGTCGGTGGTCCCTTCAAAATAAAAATCAACAATAATGTTTATTGTTTAAATTGAGATAAGTAGGAATACCAATTTTAGCCAGTCTCGCCTTTACTCTACAAAGCTGTTGTCATACGCTGTATGACCCGCCGCGCACGAGTGCGCGGCTCCCCCTGTATCGTAGAAACTATACAGGGGTTTAGTGAAACGACCGTGGGGGTCACGACGTGATACAACAAAGCTGACTATATAATAATTCTTCCTGGTATTATGAAACTTGTCAGGCTCTGT
Source organism: Bolinopsis microptera (assembly GCF_026151205.1). NCBI lineage: Eukaryota > Metazoa > Ctenophora > Tentaculata > Lobata > Bolinopsidae > Bolinopsis > Bolinopsis microptera. The sequence goes on along the minus strand of NC_087078.1, from coordinate 3,897,805 downwards.
TATGTAGTCTGTTTCAGTCTCAGTTCTTCTACAAGCTTTTCGTAAGCTCGTCTCGCGACAGTTCTATCAGGGCTGATGTAAACCGCTCTATACCCCTCTATAGTGTGTAGTTTACTGGCGTTTCTGATCACTTGTGTCAGAGTTGCTCGATATGAACTTGACTGGTCCTATATTTAGGACACATTTTCTTTCAGAGCTCCAAATCGACAGCAGTCTTTGTGTAAAGGCTTCTCACCGATTTCACTCAGAACCTCCTCAAGGTTACTCTGGAGTTGCTCATTCTCTGATTATGATAGTAAACCATAAATGACAACGTTCTTGTTTCTCTCAATCTGGTTTTCTACTTTCTTAACTGCAGCGTGTATCTACTTCGGGGCGCAAGCAGCATTGTATTGATACTTTTGCTAACGACTGAAGAGTAGCTTTTCATCTCCGTTTGCACGACTATTCTGCACTGATTTTAGCAGTTCGTCGCTTTTCTCTATTACGTTCTATTACTTTCTATTATTTCTATTACTTTCTATTACTTCCTATTACTTTCTATTCAGTTAAACAAAAATTTCAGTTAAACAAAAATTTCATTTTTATGCCACTTATTTCAGAATAAACAAGTTTACAATTAATCAATTTGATATTTAAAGGAATCCTAATTCAATGTGTAGTATGGTTACTTTCTATTAATTTTTTCTACTACTTTACTGTGAAGATAGATGATAGTGCTCTGATCTGAAATCTTCTCACTTTTCAGCTTGTCAATTTCTTCTGCAAGAGGTGTCGCCATCCTTAGCCAGGGGATACTGACCTGGTCCAATATACAACAGACAGTTTCCAACCATTTGCATAGTTTCTCTTTCATTAATCATTACTCTCTTGTTCATGATCTCTTGTTCATCAAATTGCAAGATTGAATCTCCTCGTAACTTATCTTGTTAATTTCACTTTTAATCTTGGATAAAAAACTGTCCCTTGGTCAAAATACAACTTATGAAAGATCTGATCTCTAACCGCATGCAAATTCTTTAGATGTTTGTTATACAAGGGTTTTGCATTGTATATTTCTGTCCACAAGATGTGTAGCAAGCACACAAAGGCACAGGCTAGTAATTCTTATCACAAGTTACCAAAAGATAAGAGAGTTTGATAATTGCAATGTAAGCTCCACTGACACACGTATATTTTTTAGTCATGTCTTTGATACAATTCAGAGGTAATACACATAACATGTTATTACCGTTACATCATGTGTGTTTACGAACTGTTACCCCTCTTGTGATTCTGTTATATATAAGTAGTACAGTCAAATACGTCTTTTTGTCAGACAAAATTCGCAACTAAGCGATTTTAAAGGGAAATGGTCCCAGGAATCATTCCAGAGAATTCCCAAACCACATTTTTTTACCACCTTTTTACCATTTTGGTTTTCCGCAAATAAGTCAAGTTCTGAATATCCTAGAAGATTCTAGTTTAAAGCAGTGTGTTTAGAAAACAAAGAAGAACAACTTTTTCATTAACAACTTTTTCCAAAATAAATTATTCAATTAATTAAATATAATGAACTAATTTTCATAAAACTTTTGAAAATTTCACTTGCAATATTTTGGACTTTTCGAAATTTGTAAAGAGTAACCACTATTTACCACTTTTTGCCACATTGAATCTCCGCTAATAAAACGACTTCTGAATGTCGTAGAAAGTTCTAGATTAAACTAATCGTGCAGAAAGCCCAATTACAGTATCCTAGCAGTTTTAATACTTTCAACACTACTATATAACAAATAATTTGAGTTCAGGGATGGCAAGTAACAATGTACCCGAGAGGGTGTCGATACGAAAAAAACGTGGAGTCAAGACGAGTCCCCCTAAGGATTCATCTTCTGATAATGTCCCAGTGCCAGAGGAAAAATACTGCCAATGTGATGTTTACATGTCAGAAGAACTATCAGTTGAATGTGAAGCTTGCCAATTATTTTGGCACCTGAGTTGTGTTGGTTTATCTGGCCTTAAAAACGAGATGTTACTGAATCTAACAAATTGGAAGTGCCCATACTGTTTTGTGGCACCTCATACCTCAGCTGACACTAAGGAAAACGGGGCTGTCAGGGCTATTATTAAAGAGGAACTCCAACATTTGACCCCAGCCCTGACTAACTCGATTAAGGAAGCTATTAAAGGAAGCGCAGATAAAACTGTCAACAAAGCTGTGCAACTTTACTCAGAAATTACAGCAAAATCTCAGAGGACAGTAATAGAAGATCTGAGCAACTCCCAGTCATCAGAAAATGTTATTGCTAAAGTGCAGTCCAAGATGCACACTGATGCATTTGAAAGGAACAGAAGGAAACATAACTTATGTGTTCTGAAGGTTCCTGAGAGTAAGGAGAAGAACCCTAAGCAGCGTCAGAAGGATGATGTCTCTTTCTGCGTAGAAACACTCAAGATGAAGAAAGACGACATTGTTAGCTGCCATCGTGCTGGAAAAGTTGATCCAAACAACCATGACTACTGTCGACCTCTCATCATACAGACAGTCGACGAAGAGTCAGTAAATTTTTACTCTGACTTTGGTAAAGGCTGGAAGGAATCGTCCTACTGGATCAATCAAGACCAGTGTAGATCAGACCGCGAGATCCATTTTTTAGCCAGAAAGGAGAGGAAGAAGAGACAGTTGGAAGCAGAGAAGAACAGGTTGGAAAAGACGAAAGGAGAATCAGTAAAGGCTTAAATATATTTTACACCAATGCTAATGGACTTTTTAATAAAATTGATGAACTTAAATGTATTTTACCAGTATATAAATCTATTGATGTGATTTGCATAACAGAAACTCATTTTAGTAGTGACATATTAGATGCTGAAATTTTTATTGAAGGTTTTACTATGTTTAGAAAGGATAGAGATTTTAAGATTGACAATTCTACCAATATTATAAGTGGGGGTGGTGGTTCTATCATTTATATCAAGAACAGCTGTAATGCTTCTTTAGTAAGCTCTTTTTTAAGTGCACCAGACTCTTTAGCTGTTAGTATTAACACATCTGGTGGATTGATTACTATTTGTTGTATTTATAGATCAACTTCTTTAAATTTAAAACAGAACAATACATTACTATCTTGTATCAAGGGTATATGTAGTGAAAAGAACAATTCTGAAGCAATCCTTATAGGAGATTTTAATTTACCTACTGTATCATGGGTAAATGGAAGTGTAAATAATAATATCTTTAGTAGAAATCAATTTTTAACTATTCAACAGAAGTATATGGATATTTTTAATGACAGTGGTTTAACATGGTACTTTACCAACGAAACAACCAGAAGACGGCTTGTGAAAGATACTCTCCAGGAGAGCCTCCTTGATCAGGTCTTGTATACAAATGATGCTCTTGTCAACGGTTGTAAGATTGTTTCACCGCTTGGTAAGAGTGATCACGTTGGGATACTTGTCGAACTGGTTGTTTCGTCAAATACTGATAAGAGTCCTAAAGAGAAAACTGTAAAACCTATCTGGGGTAAGATTTCGTCTGATGAATTATTGAAGTTTAGTATGGATAACATTGACTGGGATTATAGTTCTACAAATTATAATGTTCAAGAAATGTGGACTGAACTACATGGTAAACTGGAGGCTGTTGCCGCTGCTGTCCCAGCTGCTTCTGTTTATCTCGACAACAGGCCTGTCAAGTTGCCATGGAGTACAACTTCACTTAAGAGAATGAGGAAGAATAAGGACAAAGCATGGGCTGAGTTTGATAGAAATCCATCTGTAATCAATTTTAGTTATGCTAATAGCAAGCAACATATTTTTGAAGTGGCTGAAGTTAAAGCTAAAGTTAACTATGAAAAGAAGATTACATCTAATTTAAAGCAGAATAGTAAGTCTTTTTACTCATATTTACGTAACAAAAGGCAAGTAAAATCAAGTGTGGTTTCTTTGGATAGAGGAGATGGTACACGCACAGATAGTTCTGCTGAGTCTGCTGAAGTACTTGCAAGTGCCTTCAGCTCAGTGTTTGTGTGTGAGCCACCTGGCCCTCTTCCTAAAAATGACACTTTGGATTATGATAAAGATGTTATTAGTGATTTGCAAGTTAGCAGTGCTGATATTAAGAAGCAACTTTTAAAGCTTAATATTTTTAAGAGTTCAGGTCCGGATGGTGTTCATCCAAAGTTATTAAAATCGTTAGCTTATGATGACAACTTTGTAGAAGCAGTCACTAAATTATTTAAAATGTGTTCAGAAACGGGATCTCTTCCTGAGGTGTGGAAGTCAGCATCCGTTGTAGCATTGTTTAAAAAGGGTGTTAAATCAGATCCCTTAAACTATAGACCAGTTTCCTTAACTTGTATTTTGTGCAAAGTGTACGAAAAGTTGGTGAGGGCACATTTATTGGATTTTTTAGAAGAACGAATATCAAAGCATCAGCATGGATTTGTTAAGGGCAAATCTTGCTTATCTAATCTTTTAGAGACATTTGATAATATTCTTGATATTTTAGATGAAGGTGATCCTGTTGATCTACTGTATTTTGATTTTAGTAAGGCCTTTGACACTGTCCCCCACTTTAGACTTTTATCTAAATTGGAGGGGTTTGGGGTCAAAGGAAAAGTTTTAGATGTTATTAAAGATTTTCTTACAGACAGAACCATGAGGGTTTGTGTAGAAGGACAATGGTCTGAGGTGAAACACGTGTTATCTGGTGTTCCCCAGGGGTCAGTATTGGGTCCTTTGCTATTTATTCTTTATATTAATGATTTACCTGATATAGTCAAGAATAAGATTAAATTATTTGCAGATGACCTCAAGTTGATTGGTAATGCAGCTAACCACAGCAGTGTTGCTGAAGATATTGTAGAACTGGAAGTCTGGGAGAGTATTTGGCTTTTGAAGTTTAATCCTGCTAAATGTAAAGTTGTTCATATTAATCTTAATAGCAACCCTAACTTAAATTATTTAGTAAATGGTGTAGAACTTGAAGTATCTGATCAGGAAAAAGATTTGGGGGTTATTACCCATAGTTCCCTGCTTTGGAATGAACAGATAAAAGCATGTATTTCCAAGGCAAATCGAATGATTTGCTGGATTGTAAGGAATTTGATAATTAGAGAAAAATGTGTAATGATAGCCATCTATAAAGCTTTGATAAGACCTCATCTAGAGTATTGTGTCCAATTGTGGAATCCAGTTGCGGCTCATGGAAGTTGGGGGACTGTTTTGGAGCTGGAGACCGTCCAGAGGCGGTTTACCCGTCTGATTGATGAGGTGGGTACTCTTCCTTACAGCCGTAGACTGGAAATCCTTAATTTGACAACGCTGGCAGAGCGGCGAATACGTGGGGACCTTATTGAAGCTTTTAAGGTTATTAATGGCTTGACTGATTATGGTTCAGACTTGTTCAGACCAAGCAGATCAGGTCTTAATCTGGTTTCATCCAATAGATGTAGTAAGAGTGTGACAAAGGTCAAGAATCTTCAGTTTTCTTTTCTTCCAGAGCGGGTTGTTCCTTATTGGAACAAACTCCCTTCGGAGGTGAAGAACTGCTTGACAGTTTTGAGTTTTAAAATTGGATTGGAAAGTTTTAAAAAGAATATGATTTCTAAATGTATTGTAAATGACTTTCATTTTTGGAATGTTTCGAAAGAAGTTTTAACAAGAATTGAAGGTACCAGTTATATCAGTAATAAGGAAAAACACAATGATTATCTGTGGTTCCATCCTTATGTAGCAAAGAAACGTTTTATAAATCTTTACTCCACTGGGAAGTATGAATAAATTAAATTTTGTAATGTTGTTTTTATTCATGATTAATATTTGATAAATTATTACCTTTAAATTTGATGGAGAAATAGTTATTTTTCCATGTAGTGTGATGATACTTTGTAGACATTAGTGATGATGTTATGTCATAATTTTTACTTTACTTTACTTTACTTTACTTTACTTTAGCACCCTGTCACGTGATTAGCGATTAGGTAATCATTGATAACCCAATCAATTTCGCTAACGAGATAAACAAATTGTTTGATAACTTCATCATTTTCAATCCGTTTCGCGCCATCATATTGCAATATGTTATAATGCAGTTTACAGCAGTTCGCAAACACGAGTACATGTCGATTATAAGACTCAACGTATGCGTATGTGTATTGACTCATGGCACCCACACTCCCCCTAAACTTGGAGGCACGTAAACACGATACTGCTGTGCCACGCTTTCACTGGATCAGACACCACCAGTCGGATCCACGGAATTGGTAAGGATCGGCTATTTAGAACGATCGCATCTATCGATGAAAGTGTAATAGATGCTTTTTATTCGGCAAATTCTACACCAGCAACCATAAAGCATGTCGGAGAACTTTTGATGCTGCAGTTGATTTCATCAAAATCGAGATGACTAGATGAAGCTAGACTTTCAGTTCTTGAACAGAAGTCGCAATCTTCAACAGCAGACATCAAGTGGGAACAGCTCCCGCCAACATCTGGGACAGCTGAACAACATTCTAATCTTGTTTACCATCAGCTGCAGGCGTAAGATGATTTGATTTGAAACTTTTACACAATAGCAAATATACAAATGTACAGCAAATCGAACAAACATATAAAATGGGCCGAAATGTATAAATGCTATAAAGCGTGGGTCAGTGAAACAAGTACAGAGGACAACTTTCAAAACAGGAGTTTTATGGCCGCCCAAAGTCTCAATAACATCACCTCCACCTAGTAATAAAATTATGAAATATGAAAAGTGTGAAACAATCAAATAATAAAATATTCAATATATATAGTTGTCTTTTAAATACAGATAACGTCTGAAAATTCTTAAAATAATCATCACTCCTTCATATACTGATCAGTGTCCAAGAGACATGAATAACTCATGATGACTTCTTATCACGGCTACATACCTTCCCGTACCGGATGTAGTGGTCGAGATGAGTCTGTTCAGCCCTCTTTTTCTTCAGGTCAGTGACCAGATGCTTCCTTGTTGCTCGTTCTTCGCTGGATCTGTCTGGACATATCCATACATCTTTGTGCGTCTCCCTCAGTCTCCCTGTTTTCATCAGAATCTGATGAACCGCTGTTGAGCTTGGGACGGTGATCTTGACTGGTCGGATAGCCGTACTACCTGGCCTCTTCCAACCGACTCTAGTCGCTTCGAAGTGAGGTTTCTCCCCGATCTCCTCCAAAACTGCGGTAACTAGCGCTGGAAGCTGTTCTTCCTCCTCTTCTTTCAGCCCAAACACGATCAGGTTCTTGCTCCTGTCCTCCTCTGCAGCCACACTCTTCATCACCTTCTTCAGGATTTTACTGTTACAGACCGTACCACTTGCACTGTTCTGTTGAACAGCTGCACTATAGTTCTGAATCCCAGACTCCACCGTTGTTTGTACTGTCTCCTCAACAGACGTCTTAAGCAACTGTAGTTGTTCGTCCTTCTGCATCAGCAGCTGGCCCTGCAGTCTGATCACCTTTTCTTTGTCTGCTAGTGCTTCCGTCTTGAAGCACTCGATGATCTCCTTCAAGAGATACATCTGACTACTCTGCCGACGAACAAGGTCCACTGCATCCACAATCCAGCCAGACAGAGTCAGTTTATCCTTAGTCTTGATCTTTTCACGACTTTCGTAGTCAATTTCACGGTAGTCAATATGCAGGTCTTTTTCTAACTGAATGGACCAGCGTGCAACACAGCCTTCCACATCTTCCTGTTGATCATAGTTGAACTCCTTAATCAACTCCTGGGATCGGGTCAAAGTTGGGTCATCCGCCATAGTGTACTTGTATAGTAATGTACAAGTACACACGCAAAGGTAAACTACGCGGTAGCAGCAAACTGAACTTATTGCAAATTTACAAAAGATAAGAGAGCTCGATATTTGCAACACAAGCTACACTGATTACAATAATAACCTAGATCCGATAAGCTGAGGATGAAAGAAGAATAATGGGGCACATGTACCAGTGACCACTCTTATGAATACAGCTCCGAAAAAGCTCATTTAAAACATCAGTTGCAACTGTTTAAAGTCAGGTTGTGGCAATGCTTGTTCATGCAGAAAAGCAGGAATACATTGTGGATCAACCTGCCTTAAATGTCAGGACAATTGCACCAATGTGCCAGCTGAGGACTTCATAAGTAAGACTCTTATCTAGTATATAATATGGTCATATATAAAGTACTGCTTCGATTTCCCGATTAATTTAGTGAAAAGTTGTTTATTATTCATGTTACGTAATTTTAAAATATTTTGATCGAAAATAATTTCATAATTTTTGAATATTTGTTTAATAATTGATTAACTAATTAATTAATTATCTAATCAAATGGTTGTCAGATAAAAAGTTGTTCTCTTTCCTGTTTTGAACACATCAGTTTAATCTAGAACTTTCTAAGACATCAGAAGTCGTTTTTATTGGCACTATCCGTCGCGGAGTAGAGTCCGCGGCGGAGCCGCCGGACTCCGAGCGGACTCCGGCGGAGCCGCCGGACTCCGAGCGGACTCCGGCGAAGCCGCCGGACTCCGAGCGGACTCCGAGCGGACTCCGGCGGAGCCGCCGGACTCCGAGCGGACTCCGGCGGTGCTCCTCCAAAATGTATTTACACTGGACTCGAGTACATTTTGGCGGACTCCGAGCGGAGCCGAGCGGACTCCGAGCGGACTTTAAAGTCCGCCGCGGACTCCGAGCGGCTCCGCGGCGGCTCGGCACAGTGTCCGCCGCAGAGTAAGCCACTAGGCGGACTCCGGTCCGCTGCGGACTCCGGCGGAGTGCTTGGCGGACTCCGCCGGACCTCTCCGCCAGACTTGAATCCGGCGGAGTCCGGCGGAGCTTGGCGGAGCTTGGCGGAGCTTGGCGGAGCTTGGCGGAGCTTGGCGGAGCTTGGCGGAGCTTGGCGGAGCTTGGCGGAGCTTGGCGGAGTCCGCCAGCTCGGCGGACTCCGCTCGGAGTCCGCCGGACTCCAACAGAGTCCACTGACTTCCGACCTCTGACTTCCGACCCTCGGCTAAATTTGTCACGTGACATACAACATAGCATTTTGCAATATTGTGGTCAGATGAAAAGGTCGCTAGTGATAAACCTTAACCATTACCCTCACAATGTCAATAGTGTACAATTCTAGTCCTAACTTTGACCCTATAATGTCTCATATAGGGAAGCGTTTTTAGTTTTACCCTACATGTTGCATGTGGCGTCATTCGGCCGGATCCCAGCAAGCAAAAATACGTCGACCATCACAGGACGACGCCAGCCAGCACTCTCTACGCTCTTCGAGCTCCGATCGTCCTGTGACGAAGTAAGGACGAAGCCTGAGGTCCTCAGGTAACATCGACCACCGATTGAAAATTCAAAGATTTTTTGACATAAAGGTCAAATGTAAAACTAAAATCTTGATGTTGATTAATTGACGACGTCAATTTTTGAGCACAGCGCGAGCGCATGCGGAAAACGACCGCGTAGCTAGTCAAGATGTTGATAAATATATGGCTTGTGGCGCGATGTGTTGCTCTAAGTATAGCCCTATCGCTTGCAGTAGCGTGAGACCGCCGGAAATGACTTGTGGAACAAGCGCGCCTGCAGCGGCGCGAAAGCACCTGGTTAGCTAGATGAACGCGATGTGCCTTGCATTGTAGGATGAAATCCTACTAGCTGACGCCACTCGCAGCTGTGATGTTCGCTGTACGTCAGCGATCGAAATTTATACGCGTATCACCCGTTAAGATGTGCCACCCGACGCACCACGCAATTTTTCTCGTTGCTCGTCGCACGTCAACGAACAACGAAGCTCGTTGCGACGCGCAATGAGCTGCCAGGCAGCGAAATATAAATTCCGCTCGGAGTCCGCTCGGCTCGCTCGGCTCGCTCGGCTCCGCTCGGAGTCCGCCAAAATGTACTCGAGTCCAGTGTAAATACATTTTGGCGGAGCACCGCTGGAGTCCGCTCGGAGTCCGGCGGCTCCGCCGGAGTCCGCTCGGAGTCCGCTCGGAGTCCGGCGGCTCCGCCGCGGACTCTACTCCGCGACGGATAGTGCCTTTTTATTAGTGCAAATTTTCAAAAGTTTTATAAAAATTTGTTCATTATACGTGTAATGTGTGTGTACGTGTAATGTAATTATGTTAACGTGTAATGTAATTGTGAACATTTTTATCAAAATATATTTTTGAAATATTTGAAAAAATTTATTAATTATTTAATTAATTGAATAATTTATTTTAGAAAAAGTTGTTTAAGAACAGTGTGTTCTAAACACACTGCTTTAAACTAGAATCGTCTAGGATATTCAGAACGTGACTTATTTGTGTAACAGAGAAATAATTTCGAGGCTTGTTGATGCTGAAAAGTAAATGTAAACTGCTTGGCTAGTAATCCAAGCTATTTATCCGAAACATTGAAATTTGGGTCATGGAAATCTGAAATCTGAAAATGTTCTACTGGTAGGAAATTAAAAATTTTGTCCTTCCATCAAAGTTTTCTCCAGATATACAGCTTCGAGTACCTTGATGTCAACTTGTGTCACTCTCACCGACCTCACTGATCGGTCACTGGTCAAAAATTCAGTCATAACTGCGAAATATTGGTCAAGGAGACAGCAGAGGAGCTTCTCTTCAAAAATCATCCAAAGTCTCTTTTTCTATTCTGATGATTTTCCGTTTATCAAAGCTTTCTTTGGAAATCCAACTTTCAGTACCTCAATCGTGTCTTGTGCCATCCTCAATGGCCTTTTTAGATGGTCAGTCAATAAAAATTCAGTCAAAACAGTGAAATTTAGATCATGGAAAGTTTTCTCCGGGTATACAGTTTCCAGTACCTTGATGTCAAATTGTGTCACTCTCACCGACCTGACTGATCGGTCACTGGTCAAAAATACAGTAAAAACTGCGAAATATTGGTCAAGGAGACAGCAGAAAAGCTCCTCTTCAAAAATCTTCCAAAATCTTTTTTTCTAATCTGATGATTTTCTGCCATCCACAGTGTTACTCCCAGGTCAAGATTCATGCGAGATTGCGAGCCAGACTCATCGCACAAAATTTGTAAATAAATGAAAAAACAGAAAAAGTTGAGGGACACAATAATTAGGAACTTAACGTGTATTTTATACACCTAACGTGTATTTCATCACTTGTTTATAGCGTGAAAACTTCGACGTAACGTGCGCAAGATTTTTGCAAGTTTCGTTTAAATCTCATAGCTAGGCTCACGATATCGTGAGATTTTCCGCGAGATTTCGGCATCCTTTTTCAGCATTATAGGTGGCCTAGTGGTTAGAGGACCCACCCTCTGCGCAGAAGGTTCAGGGTTCGATTCACAGTGTCACCTAGTTTATGGAGTAGCTAAGGATCCATCGAATCTGTGCGATCTCCCCGGTTGACTCAGCCGAATGATAGGAAACTTAATTTACGGTTAAATGAGAAGGGGTACCAGTTAAAAATTCAAGAAACTTCCTAGGATACCCCGTCAGTGCATACTGTAAACAATAAACATAGAACTATTGGCTATTAACCATTATTAACTATTAACTTGGTCATTGGCCTTTTGCAGAAGGTAACTTTTCAATGAAAAATGTTCCTGGAAATTCTCGAAAATCTAGTAGTATTTTTTCGAGTCAAGCTGTTAACCTTGTGTTTGGTACCAGTAACTACACCGTTGTTATATGAAAGGTAGTAATGAATCGTATCAAGTCATACAGTATCAAGTCATACGCTTATATACAGCAAAGCCCTGGGAAATACATAGTTAATGATATAAAGGGGGGGGGGGGTGTCACGTCCGTCTATGTCCGCTTGTCTCATAGAATCCAAAAAGGACAGGACATAGGCGGACATAGGCGGACATAGACGGACATAGGCGGACATAGACGGACATAGGCGGACATAGGCGGACATTAATGGACACCTAAATTGCTAAATAAAATGTTCAATTTTTGCTGTTATAGGGGGGATCATGTTTTTTGTCCGTTCGGTACCCTATATTTTCAAAACGGACAAAAAATAGAACGGACAAAAACGGACAAAAATGGACAAAAACGGACAAAAATGGAAATAACATTTAGATGCTTCCTCCTCCTACTCTTCCTCCTCCTCCCCCTGGGTCTTCCTGATCTTCCTCAGTCCTCTTCCTCCTCTCCTCCTCAAATCCTCAGTCCTCCTCCTACTCCTCCTCCTCGTCCTCAGTCCTCCTCATCAGTCCTCAACAGTCCTCCTCCTCCCCAGTCCTCCTCCTCCTCCTGAGTCCTCCTCCTGGGTCCTCCTCCTGGGTTCTTCTCCTCCTCTTCATCCTCCTCCTCTTCCTCCTCAGTCCTCAGTCCTCCTCAGTCCTCCTCCTCATCCTTCTCCTCAGTCCTCCATCCTCCTCCTCAGTCCTCCCCCAGGGTGGGCGACAATTGACCCCCCGACAATTGACCTCCCGACAATTGACCCCCCGACAATATGATTTAATACAATTAACCCTGACCCTGACCTTGACCCTAACCCTAACCCTGACCCAGGACCCTAACCCTAACCCTAACCCTGACCCAGGACCCTAACCCTAATCCTAACCCTAACCATGACCCTGACCCTGACCCAGGACCCTAACCCTAACCCTAACCCTAACCCTAACCCTAACCCTAACCCTAACCCTAACGCTAACCCTAACCCTAACCCTAACCCTAACCCTGACCCAGGACCCTGAACCAGGATCCTGACCCAGGACCCTGACCCTAACCCGATCAATTGACCCCAGTGTAATTACATGGGGGGTCAATTGTCGGGGGGTCAATTGTCGTACTGAGCCCTAGATTTCGCGACAATTGACCCCAGTGTATTTACATAGGGGGTCAATTGTCGGGGGGTCAATTGTCGGGGGGTTAATTGTCGGGGGGTCAATTGTCGTACTCAAGCCTAGATTTCGCGACAATTGACCCCAGTGTAATTACATAGGGGTCAATTGTCGGGGGGTCAATTGTCGGGGGGTCAATTGTCGGGGGGTCAGTTGTCGCGGTACCCTCCCCCAGTCCCCCTCCTCCTCCTATTCAGTCCTCCTCCTCCTCCTTCTCAGTCCTCCTCAGTCCTCCTCCTCCTTCTCAGTCATCCTCAGTCCTCCTCAGTCCTCCTCCTCAGTCCTCCTCCTCCTGGGTCCTCCTCCTCTTCATCCTCCTCCTCTTCCTCCTCGGTCCTCAGTCCTCCTCCTCCTGGGTCCTCCTCCTCATCCTTCTCATCAGTCCTCCTCCTCCCCAGTCCTCTCCCAGTCCCCCTCCTTCTCCTCCTCCTATTCAGTCCTCCTCCTCCTCCTCCTCCTCAGTTCTCCTCAGTCCTCCTTCTCATTTCTCCTAAGTCCTCCTCCTGAGTCCTCCTCCTCTTCCTTCTGAGTCCTCCTCCTGAGTCCTCCTCCTCCTCCCTCTCAGTCATCCTCCTCAGTCATCCTCCTCAGCCATCCTCCCCAGCCATCCTCCTCAGCCATCCTCCGCAGTACTCCTCAGTCCTCCTCCTTCTCAGTCATCGTCAGTCCTCCTCCTCAGTCCTCCTCAGTCCTCCTCCTCCTCCTGGGTCCTCCTCCTCCTCCTCCTCCTGGGTCCTCCTGGGTCTTCCTGATCCTCCCCAGTCCTCTTCCTCCTCCCCTCCTCAGTCCTCCTCCTACTCCTCCTCCTCGTCCTCAGTCCTCCTCATCAGTCCTCAACAGTTCTCCTCCTCCCCAGTCCTCCTCCTCCTCCTGGGGCCTTTTCCTGGGTCCTCCTCCTCCTGGGTCCTCCTCCTCCTGGGTCCTCCTTCTCCTCCTCAGTCCTTCTCCTCCTCCTCCTCAGTCCTCTTCCTCCTCTTCCTCCTCCTCCTCCCTCTCAGTCATCCTCCTCTGTCCTCCTCCTTCTCAGTCCTCCTTAGTCCTCCTCCTGAGTCCTCCTCCTCCTCAGTCATCCTCCTCAGTCATCCTCCTCAGCCATCCTCCTCAGCCATCCTTCTCAGCCATCCTCCTCAGTACTCTTCAGTACTCTTCAGTACTCTTCAGTACTCTTCAGTCCTCAAAATGTTTGTCCGCTAATGTCCACCAATGTCCGCTAATGTCCACCAATGTCCATCCAAGTCCGCCAATGTCCGTCCGGGTCCGCCAATGTCCGTCCGAGTCCGCCAATGTCCGTCCGAGTCCGCCAATGTCCGTCCGAGTCCGCCAATGTCCGTCCGTGTCCGCCAATGTCCGTCCGTGTCCGCCAATGTCCCAAAAAACACGTCCGTTGTCTCATAGAATCCAAAAAGGACAGGACATAGGCGGACATAGACGGACATGACACCCCCCCCCCCCCCCCCCCCCCCCACTAAAAAATGGTTAATTAACTATTTTACTAATTATTTCATTTACCTTTTGAGCCGAGAAAGCGAAGGAACCAGTAGAGTTATTGGCCATGATAATCACCAGACATTAGGATAAAATGTGAGATGGAGAATTTTTTGAAGATGCAACAATTCGTTAAGTAGTCTTCAGCTGTGATCACCATTAGAAAAGAATGTAGAACTACATATACATTAACCTGGTTATATTACCTGCCGTGATTAATACAGACCTGTGTTTAGTCACGTGACCCGTTTTATGAAGTTAGTTTCAGGAGGGTGGTACACTTGATAATACGACATCTAAAATATTGACAGTTTTCTCGAGTGAGAACTGTCATCATGAACCGTCACAAACTTGTCATTTCAGCACGATACTACATTTTTGTTGTGATCCCCGAGGAATTGTAAGATACGCCTACTAATTGTAAGATACGCCTACTAATTGTAAGATACGCCTACTAATTGTAAGATACGCCTACTAATTGTAAGATACGCCTACTTAAGAGTTTAAGCGTTTATGCCCCTACACCAAATCTGTCCAGCCCAAATGACTTCACAGGAACGCCAGTGACCATCTCATGCAAGATTTTCACACCAACAATTTCTTTACTGTGTACTAGAATCCTTGTTGGACGAACAGATCATAAAGATTTTGATAGTGCTGACTGCATTTAACGGCTGCAGCAGTTCTTACTACCAATACTAACCTAAAACGTAAAATGTTAATTGTGAAGACTGACTGATCATATGTTATCACTTGATCGTATCAGATTGTTCACATGATCCAAAGTTTACTGAAAATGCAAGATAAATAACATAGCGTTAATTTGTGTGAAAATCATATCCCTACAATATGATTTTCAAACAAAGTTCACGTTTTCTTTCTCTTAAATTGTAAAATATAGCCATGGTTATACAAAAATGATAATGTTGTATCGACATTCGACAGTTACCACTCGTAAGAATGTGAGAACTAAAATCTTTAATTTTCTAACTTGTTTTTCTACAGTTTGGTTCAGGTTGTAGGGATCCGTCACTGCATGTTGCAGTTTTATCCCCCATGTTGACATATTTCTGATCACATTTGAACTCCACTGATTGGCCGTGTTCTATCGGCAGTGAGAAATCTTTTACGACGTTATCCCAAGCTGAACCCAGGTTGGAACACGGGACTGGAATTTGGGGTTTTCGTCAGAATATAACAAATAAGTTTGGTTGAATAACGGTACTTATAAGCTAGTTCAAAATAATTAAAACGCTACAAACGTTTATCTGTTACCGGACTTTATTTGAACGGACATGTATTGGACGCTGGGGGTTCTAGCGTGCATTTTAATGTCCGTTCATAATTATTTTCTTACTAATAATGTCCGATAAGGTAATTTCTGATTACAAGTACAAGAGAAGAACTGAACTTACAAGCACAATCACTTTCTTTTTTCCCTTCTCCAGCTGCAACACCTTTTCCTTCTGGACAGTCTGTACAAGATGGACTTGTATTTCCAGCAACACTCCACGTATCTTCCGGACATTCCACACAGCCGATACTCTGTTGAAGGAATTGTCCAGCATCACACGGCTCTGAAAAGAAGGATGGTAACCATTGTTCATTATCTTGAAAATCTTAATTTACAACTTCTAGCGTTTGCACTTCACAACTAAAAGTCCAAAGAGAAGAACTGAACTTACCCCAAGCACAATTACTTTCCTTTCTCCCTTCTCCAGCTGCCACCCCTTTCCCTGAAGGACATATCTGGCAAGTAGCCGCGTTATTTCCATCAGAGCTCCACTGATTATCCGGGCAGTTTACACAACCCTCAACCTGGTCAAGACGTTGTCCTGCAGCACATGATTCTGAAAATAGAAGATATTAACCTTCTTTACTAATGTAACAAATAACAATTTCGATCTACAAAGTTGACAGTTGATTGTTGATGAACTGTTTTGTTATAACAGAGTCTAACTCACTCCATGTGCAGTCATTTAAATGTTTTCCCTGCCCAGCTGCAACACCTTTTCCTTCTGGACAGTCTGTACAAGATGGACTTGTATTTCCAGCAACACTCCACGTATCTTCTGGACATTCCACACAGCCGTTACTCTGATCAAAACGTTGTCCTGCAGCACATGATTCTGAAAATAGCAGATATTAACCTTCTTTACTAATGTAACAAATAACAATTTCGATCTACAAAGTTGACAGTTGATTGTTGATGAACTGTTTTGTTATAACAGAGTCTAACTCACTCCATGTGCAGTCATTTAAATGTTTTCCCTGCCCAGCTGCAACACCTTTTCCTTCTGGACAGGCTGTACAAGATGGACTTGTATTTCCAGCAACACTCCACGTATCTTCTGGACATTCCACACAGCCGTTACTCTGATCAAAACGTTGTCCTACATCACATGATTCTGAAAATAGCAGATATTAACTTTCTTTACTAATGTAACAAATAACAATTTCGATCTACAAAGTTGACAGTTGATTGTTGATGAACTGTTTTGTTATAACAGAGTCTAACTCACTCCATGTGCAGTCATTTAAATGTTTTCCCTGCCCAGCTGCAACACCTTTTCCTTCTGGACAGTCTGTACAAGATGGACTTGTATTTCCAGCAACACTCCACGTATCTTCCGGACATTCCACACAGCCGTTACTCTGATGAAGGAATTGTCCAGCATCACACGGCTCTGAAAGGAAGGAAGGTAACCATTGTTCATTATCTTGAAAATCGTAATAAACAACTTCTAGCGTTTGCACTTCACAACTAAAAGTCCAAAGAGAAGAACTGAACTTACCCCAAGCACAATCACTTTCCTTTCTCCCTTCTCCAGCTGCCACCCCTTTCCCTGAAGGACATATCTGGCAAGTAGCTGCGTTATTTCCATCAGAGCTCCACTGATTATCCGGGCAGTTTACACAACCGTCAACCTGGTCAAGACGTTGTCCTGCAGCACATGATTCTGAAAATAGCAGATATTAACCTTCTTTACTAATGTAACAAATAACAATTTCGATCTACAAAGTTGACAGTTGATTGTTGATGAACTGTTTTGTTATAACAGAGTCTAACTCACTCCATGTGCAGTCATTTAAATGTTCTCCCTGCCCAGCTGCAACACCTTTTCCTTCTGGACAGTCTGTACAAGATGGACTTGTATTTCCAGCAACACTCCACGTATCTTCTGGACATTCCACACAGCCGTTACTCTGATCAAAACGTTGTCCTGCATCACATGATTCTGAAAATAGCAGATATTAACCTTCTTTACTAATGTAACAAATAACAATTTCGATCTACAAAGTTGACAGTTGATTGTTGATGAACTGTTTTGTTATAACAGAGTCTAACTCACTCCATGTGCAGTCATTTAAATGTTTTCCCTGCCCAGCTGCAACACCTTTTCCTTCTGGACAGTCTGTACAAGATGGACTTGTATTTCCAGCAACACTCCACGTATCTTCTGGACATTCCACACAGCCGATACTCTGTTGAAGGAATTGTCCAGCATCACACGGCTCTGAAAAGAAGGATGGTAACCATTGTTCATTATCTTGAAAATCTTAATTTACAACTTCTAGCGTTTGCACTTCACAACTAAAAGTCCAAAGAGAAGAACTGAACTTACCCCAAGCACAATTACTTTCCTTTCTCCCTTCTCCAGCTGCCACCCCTTTCCCTGAAGGACATATCTGGCAAGTAGCCGCGTTATTTCCATCAGAGCTCCACTGATTATCCGGGCAGTTTACACAACCGTCAACCTGGTCAAGACGTTGTCCTGCAGCACATGATTCTGAAAATAGAAGATATTAACTTTCTTTACTAATGTAACAAATAACAATTTCGATCTACAAAGTTGACAGTTGATTGTTGATGAACTGTTTTGTTATAACAGAGTCTAACTCACTCCATGTGCAGTCATTTAAATGTTTTCCCTGCCCAGCTGCAACACCTTTTCCTTCTGGACAGTCTGTACAAGATGGACTTGTATTTCCAGCAACACTCCACGTATCTTCCGGACATTCCACACAGCCGTTACTCTGATCAAAACGTTGTCCTGCAGCACATGATTCTGAAAATAGCAGATATTAGTTACCTTCTTTACTAAGTTTTCTAAATTAATAATAAGGTGTGTTTGAGGTATTAACTGCTCAATGCTATAATATGTAAAACCATTATAACATTTACCTTTACAACTGAGGGTGTAATAGATTCTACTAGCCACAGGTTTATCCCCCTCCAGAATAAAAGAGATTGAATCAATGCTGGCCAGAAACGTATCTTTATCGCCCGTTAATTCAGTATACGGGATCTCAGCTAAAATCTTTAGAGTCTGAAATTAATAGCATTTAAGCACTTTCTTCAATTAAATTAGCTAATATGCATTAGGAAGATCCAATAGGTATGAAATATATCAAACAAATTTTAGTCCTTGGTAATTATCTAATATCTTTCAACCAGTTGAAATGTTAAACTGCTAGAAGCGTTTCTCACTGAAGAAATTAATACAATTATGAACTTTGAAATAAAGCATCCTAACGACCTAACCTCCCCTTCACACGTTACCACTAGCTCGTCATCATTGAAGCTAACGGTAGTCTCCCATTGAGCATTAACATCACGGTTTGGATAAAACACTTGTTCCACCCACTGGAAATCCCACTGTTCCCTATCTCCTAGAAACACATCATTCTTGATAGCCAAGCTGGCACTTTCCGGATGCAGTCCAATCGTGAGGACTTCTTCAGTGGCCGCTAAAAATATGATATCCCCCTCCCAGCCTTGCGTAAAGACTAAGTTCTTTGTTGAGAGTATGATCAGGTCACATGATGTGTTGAATGTGGTTGGGGTGTTGTGTTCTGCTAACTTGTATTCTAGTGATCCTGCAGAAGGATGGTTATTTTAGTATACACACATGGTATTTAACAAATTAACATTGTATCGGATTGGTTCGACGTTTTAATTCAAATTGGGCAATACAAGTCAACATGATATTTATAGATGTTTACCTTCTGTGTACAACGCCAACAACACCAATTGAACAATTACTCGTATCATGCCGTCTTATTGTCGTTGAAATGTAGTTTTGCTTGTTGCTATTTACTGGTTATTATTCAAGATCAAAATAATGAAAGATGGCTATGAAATCGAAGAATATTCTCTGATTTACGAATAACGTGATGCTGTCTTAATACGGAGAGCAAATTACAACAAATGCGGCCGAATAGTTAAGAAAGTGTGAAATCTGCCGCTCACCGCTGACAAACGGTACATAAAAACTATGTACTCTATACTTCACCCTGGTAAATAAACAGGAAAGTACTGAGAAACTATTAACTCTTTAACTCCATCCAAAAGCGAAGCTTAACAATTCCTAGCTTTATGAGAACAAAGCTAGGAATAGGAACAAAGACTAACAATAAAACTTGTTCTAATTCTGGAGCTACAATGTTCATACTATAACATATGAACAAAAGAGACCTATTGTATTCTACGTCTCTCTTGTCTGATATTCCAGCTGCTTCAAGTCCCTTGCCAAGACGCCCTCATATGAATTATGTAGCATTCCAACGACGCTCACGTGCCATTTATGTGTCATTTAGTCAGTAAGTCTATTAGACAAGTTGCTCTAAAATATGCCGCACAATATCATTGTTCTATCATTGTTCTATTCTGCTTTCCCTGCCAGAAGTGATGGTAACTTAGTCAAATATATACCACCGCTCCAGACCCACTCTCCAGGGAATGCTACATAATTCATACGAGAGCGTCCCGGGGCAAGAGGATCAACAAACAAGTTATTCAGGTTACAATGGTACCTTTGGTCTAACTTCAATAACCTATAAATAGTAAGTAGTGAATTGAGAATGAGGTCAAACACCAACCACCACCGCTTCATAGCAAGCTTCTGGTCGGCCACTGGTCGGCTAGTCACTAATGGCCACTTACTAGCCACTTACCTGCTACTTACCTGCTACTTAATTACTGCTCACTTGGCCCGTGGGCGGTCTTAAAATAGCATTGAGCAGTTAATAGCTTTAAAAAATGAAGAATGGTTATAAAATAGTTTTCATCTGGCTCAAGAGAGCAGCAGTGGTGGGTGTTTGACCCATGAGTTAATCTAACTGAAGGCAGAGTAAGGATGACAAAATTACAAAATGATATGCTTTACAGCTCCTAATGCCTCACGTGTGAGTTTTAGTACCAGGTGAGTTTTGAGGCAACCTCTTTAGTGCTATATATATAAAAATAGAAGATATAATACATCTTTTCTTTAAAAGTGTACTGAAGTATGACCATTTCAGATTTTTTTGATACTTTTTCTTTGCCGAAAGTATTTATGGGTAGTTCAAAGACAGCTCCAATCTCAAACAGATGGTACAAAGCGATTATCTGGTCGTAATGTCGTCTTGTGGTACTTTAATTGTTTCTTGTCAGTCAGATGTACACACAATTTCACTTTCTGATGGCAGTGATACTTTGACTGGCTAGTTGTTCAATATGATTTGCCATAAAAATGTAACTAATTGAGCGTTGCTCACGGATATTTTCTAACTCTGAAATGTTTATATGTACAGCAGTGCCGCTTGAGTTTTTCCACGATGATCATATTGGGAAGGTTTTATCGAGAACTAGAAGCTGGACAAGTTTGAGACAGCTCATATTTAAAGAAAGAAAAAATGTTTGGGACAATCAAAGCCGTCGCAGCCATAAATAAATAATCCATGTTGGATCTCGACATAGCAGCTCGAGTAGAGAGAGACCTATCAAAACCACGATGCTGGAACTTTACCGTAACAACTCCTTTTATAATATATAATTATATATAATATAATATCACCTATCTCTAATTCATCCAGTCTGATAGTTGTTTGGAACTTAAATTATCACCTCTCGAATCTCGATACATATTCTTATATAAAAATGTAATTATACGATAAGTCTACTGTAAAGAAAAAGTTTATCTACTAAATACAAGTAAGTTTCCGACTATCCCGCTCTCAAAACATGTTATAGATAATTGTCAGCACCACCACAAAGACAAACTGGTGACGATATCCGGAGTTGAGCCTGTATCCATTTTCAGAGGGTGTGCACGATGCACCCTTCTGATTTGCAGACCCGGCTAATTCACAACCCATTAGCTGGGACATCCTCTCTGCTGTGATGTGTCTCTTCTCCACCAAACACATGGCTAGTTTCATCACAGGGTTAGGGACGGGGGTGATGGTTATTGTGGTCGGGTAGGCGTATTTCTGTCCTAGAATGGGGTAATCATCTGTCAGATGCACGTCATCTTCAGGTCGATTGCGGGTTGGTATGGGCTTGTAGGACAGCAGAGAGGAAGCACAGCTGCTGAACTGTTGGATTGTGCTTTCTTGTGGGATACAGTCTACAACTGCTTTCGTTTCCTTATCATTAAGATCAGCTCTTATCAGCTCGTCCAAAGGGGCTAGGATTTGTTTCATTTCTGAAACTGTGGGTCTGATTGTGTCCAGTGTTGTCCCACGATAAGGAAATTGCCAGGCACCATAACTGTGCTCCTTTTCATACCACCCCCCGTTAAAGTAAGCATGCTCTCCGATGAAAAAGCTAGTGGAAACTGTGTTTTTCTGCCAGTACGGCTTTGCTTGCAGCGAAAGGATAGACTTCCATAGATCAGAGCATGTTCTTGAAGTATCCACTGAATTTTCACAGAATTTGGTAAATTCATCTTCTGTTATTTCAAGATCCTTGTCTTTGTCAGCTGCTAGAATCGTAGTATCTGATGATGAAATACTATCCTCATAGTCCTTTCTCAGCTCAGTGCACTGGGCCATCTTCTGTGTCTGCTCTGGGCTCAGCACCGCAAACAAGTCAATCTTCTTTGTTCCAACTTCCATTTCGTTTGGAAATTCCTTTTGGCTTAGAACCACAGTCAAAGGCTCGTTCAGATCGTAAGTTTTGTCTGTTGGCTTCGACCAAGCACAGTCACCTTCGTCAAATGAGTGTCCGAAAGCATTTTCCATTGTACCTCCATGGCTATAAGTAAACCTTACCCCTCCTTCAGTCTGCTTGTCCCAATCCTCTTGTAGCCAATTCCTCATACGAACTCGCATGATTTTCTTGATATCTGAACCCCGATCAGAATCAGTCTTTGGTTCATATCCAGCCTTCCTCTCGTAATCCTGGGCGCCGTGTACACCGTTGTCCAAAGGAAGAGGCTCCTCTTTAACCTCAGTGATCCCAAACCAGTATCCTACTTGTTTAGCAGAATTCTTAGAACGCTCGTAAGAGGAGGATACCAGGCTGTCTATTTGTACTCCAGCTTTTAGAAGAGATTGTCCTTGTACACTTGATCGGCGTAGACCTGGTGGAGGTTTATTAAAGATAGTCAACTTTGACGGAATAATTGGAATAGGGTTAACAAAAATTGATTGTATGCCGTCTAAAAATTTCAAAACGTAATCCTAAAACGGGCTGAAACGGGTGAACAATGTTGCGATACGATTTAATGTGACAATGTTAGACAATTACAACAAACATGTCGTCCGGAAATTAAAAACGTGTAAACCAACCTGCTGGAGAAAGTCTCCTCTGAAGAAAGATGCTGTAATTAGGATCAGTACATACTCCATCAGCACCACATCCTTTCTTTTCTGGAGGGCTAACATTCCAGTTGGTTTGATCATGCCGGCATGTGGCCGTGTATCCACCGCTGGTTATCTCGTCTCTGATCCTCAGCAGTTCGGTGCAGGTTGCTGCTTGAAGACTGCTCCCAGTTTTAGAGAGCTTACATTGGCTCGGAAAGGCGCAATGTTTTCCTGCTGCTTTGGTTAGGTCACTAGAGAGGACAGCTCCAGAGGAGTAGGACCGGTAAACTCTCTCGGTGGGTGTGCAAGAAGTGCTCTTTTGTTCAAACACCTTGTCACGTCCGTCTATGTCCGCTTGTCTCATAGAATCCAAAAAGGACAGGACATAGGCGGATATAGGCGGACATAGGCAGACATAGACGGACATAGGCGGACATAGACGGACATAGGCGGACATAGGCGGACATTAATGGACACCTAAATTGCTAAATAAAATGTTCAATTTTTGCTGTTATAGGGGGATCATGTTTTTTGTCCGTTCGGTACCCTATATTTTCAAAACGGACAAAAAATAGAGCGGACAAAAACGGACAAAAATGGACAAAAACGGACAAAAATGGAAATAACATTTAGATGCTTCCTCCTCCTACTCTTCCTCCTCCTCCCCCTGGGTCTTCCTGATCTTCCTCAGTCCTCTTCCTCCTCTCCTCCTCAAATCCTCAGTCCTCCTCCTACTCCTCCTCCTCGTCCTCAGTCCTCCTCATCAGTCCTCAACAGTCCTCCTCCTCCCCAGTCCTCCTCCTCCTCCTGAGTCCTCCTCCTGGGTCCTCCTCCTGGGTCCTTCTCCTCTTCATCCTCCTCCTCTTCCTCCTCAGTCCTCAGTCCTCCTCAGTCCTCCTCCTCATCCTTCTCCTCAGTCCTCCATCCTCCTCCTCAGTCCTCCCCCAGGGTGGGCGACAATTGACCCCCCGACAATTGACCTCCCGACAATTGACCCCCCGACAATATGATTTAATACAATTAACCCTGACCCTGACCTTGACCCTAACCCTAACCCTAACCCTAACCCAGGACCCTAACCCTAACCCTAACCCTGACCCAGGACCCTAACCCTAATCCTAACCCTAACCATGACCCTGACCCTGACCCAGGACCCTAACCCTAACCCTAACCCTAACCCTAACCCTAACCCTAACCCTAACGCTAACCCTAACCCTAACCCTAACCCTAACCCTGACCCAGGACCCTGAACCAGGATCCTGACCCAGGACCCTGACCCTAACCCGATCAATTGACCCCAGTGTAAATACATGGGGGGTCAATTGTCGGGGGGTCAATTGTCGTACTGAGCCCTAGATTTCGCGACAATTGACCCCAGTGTATTTACATAGGGGGTCAATTGTCGGGGGGTCAATTGTCGGGGGGTTACTTGTCGGGGGGTCAATTGTCGTACTCAAGCCTAGATTTCGCGACAATTGACCCCAGTGTAATTACATAGGGGTCAATTGTCGGGGGGTCAATTGTCGGGGGGTCAATTGTCGGGGGGTCAATTGTCGCGGTACCCTCCCCCAGTCCCCCTCCTCCTTCTATTCAGTCCTCCTCCTCCTCCTTCTCAGTCCTCCTCAGTCCTCCTCCTCCTTCTCAGTCCTCCTCAGTCCTCCTCAGTCCTCCTCCTCAGTCCTCCTCCTCCTGGGTCCTCCTCCTCTTCATCCTCCTCCTCTTCCTCCTGGGTCCTCAGTCCTCCTCCTCCTGGGTCCTCCTCCTCATCCTTCTCATCAGTCCTCCTCCTCCCCAGTCATCTCCCAGTCCCCCTCCTTCTCCTCCTCCTATTCAGTCCTCCTCCTCCTCCTCCTCAGTTCTCCTCAGTCCTCCTTCTCATTTCTCCTAAGTCCTCCTCCTGAGTCCTCCTCCTCTTCCTTCTGAGTCCTCCTCCTGAGTCCTCCTCCTCCTCCCTCTCAGTCATCCTCCTCAGTCATCCTCCTCAGCCATCCTCCCCAGCCATCCTCCTCAGCCATCCTCCGCAGTACTCCTCAGTCCTCCTCCTTCTCAGTCATCGTCAGTCCTCCTCCTCAGTCCTCCTCAGTCCTCCTCCTCCTCCTGGGTCCTCCTCCTCCTCCTCCTCCTCCTGGGTCCTCCTGGGTCTTCCTGATCCTCCCCAGTCCTCTTCCTCCTCCCCTCCTCAGTCATCCTCCTACTCCTCCTCCTCGTCCTCAGTCCTCCTCATCAGTCCTCAACAGTTCTCCTCCTCCCCAGTCCTCCTCCTCCTCCTGGGGCCTTTTCCTGGGTCCTCCTCCTCCTGGGTCCTCCTCCTCCTGGGTCCTCCTTCTCCTCCTCAGTCCTTCTCCTCCTCCTCCTCAGTCCTCTTCCTCCTCTTCCTCCTCCTCCTCCCTCTCAGTCATCCTCCTCAGTCCTCCTCCTTCTCAGTCCTCCTTAGTCCTCCTCCTGAGTCCTCCTCCTCCTGAGTCATCCTCCTCAGTTCTCCTCCTCCTCCTCCTAGGTCCTCCTTCTGGGTCCTCCTCCTCCTCCTCCTGGGTCTTCCTGATCCTTCTCCTCCCTCTCAGTCATCCTCCTCAGTCATCCTCCTCAGTCATCCTCCTCAGCCATCCTCCTCAGCCATCCTTCTCAGCCATCCTCCTCAGTACTCTTCAGTACTCTTCAGTACTCTTCAGTACTCTGTACATTAGTACATTGTCCGCTAATGTCCACCAATGTCCGCTAATGTCCACCAATGTCCATCCAAGTCCGCCAATGTCCGTCCGGGTCCGCCAATGTCCGTCCGAGTCCGCCAATGTCCGTCCGAGTCCGCCAATGTCCGTCCGAGTCCGCCAATGTCCGTCCGTGTCCGCCAATGTCCGTCCGTGTCCGCCAATGTCCCAAAAAACACGTCCGTTGTCTCATAGAATCCAAAAAGGACAGGACATAGGCGGACATAGACGGACATGACACCCCCCCCCCCTATAAAGCAACTTAACAATCTTACCCCTTTCAAACAATGAACAAAAGCTTAGGATAAAAATCGAGGTGATAGTAATAATTTAAATAGTCAATATAAAACTTCATTTATAAAGTAAAGATGAGATGAAACTCTGGGGGTTCATATAAAACAACGAATGAGATCTAACAATAGACCCATAAAAAACACCGGGGGTAAAATCTATCAAATACACGATAAATTAATTATCGAAATCTTAAAACTCCAGTATCCAAAACTTCAAGTATTAAATTTGTCGGTGCCCCAGCTTTGGTGAATACGTTTGCAACTTGCAGTTTATTAGATATCCAATGAACTTCAATATTATCTAATTTAACAGTTTCTTTTAAACATTCTATTTCATGCCTAAGTCTCTTATCCTCATTCAGTTTATTACTAACAATGGAATCACACAAAGTTTGACTATCAACATAACATTCAATTTTAATATCCTCAATGTTGAGTAGCTGTGATGTCATTCTGCGAAGGAAGATGCAGGAGTCAATTGCTTCAAGGAGTGCATAGGTTTCTGCAAACAAGGTGCTTCTTACAATTCGCTTTAACTTCTTTGAGCACCATATCAAAGGAGTGGCAAACTGGCTATCATCCGACTTAATGAACACTACATATATCCACCCTGTGAAGCTCCATTGTAGAGGTTTTTGTGTGAGGCATCACTAAAGAGGATAAACTTCAGATTTTTCAGATTCCCAAGTGAGTGATGCTTGATACAGACATGCTTTCTCTTTAGCCTTTCTATGACCTGATTACAGTCATGAAAGTCCTTCACAGTGGCATCTTTGATACCTGTGCTGGTAACACAAACCTGAAATGACACATCAGGCCTAGAGTGGTTGGATACCCAAAGGATCTGGCCCAGCTTAGACTTAAGAGTATTCTTCTCATCACTGGAGAGGTCCCTGGTTTTAAGGGCGCCACCTGGTATATCAATGGGACAAAGCTTTTCAATATACTTCTTCTGATCCATCTCAATATAGTCAGCCTTTTGACGAATTTCTAGCCCAAGGTAAGTGAAAGCAGATTTTTCTTCAGTCTTTATGAGGAATTCAGATTTTACTTTTGTCATTACTTCTTCAAGAAACTTCGCTGATCCAGCAAACATGAAATCGTCGACATGCAAGGCAAGAACCCCTTCAAGGTCTCCATCCTTTCTCCAGTAAAACACAGCAGGGTCTTTCGATTTCACACCATCAAGATCAATTAAACAATCAGCAACTCGCTGATACCACTTAAGACTGGCGTCCACTAGCCCATAGACACACTTTTTTAACTTCCATATTACCTCTGAGGCAACTTTTGCTTCTTTAGGAGGTTTCATGTACACAGGTCTCATCATGTCGTTCCCTTGCAAGAAAGCAGACTTAATGTCTAATGCTTGTACAATCCAATTCTTTCCGGCAATGATGGCAAGAAGCAAACGAAGACTCTCTTTGCAACAAGTAGGGGAATCACTTAGGATGGACGATGTATCCTCAAGAAATCCCCGAGCAACTAGTCTAGCCTTTTTGGTATCGCCATTCTGTTTACATACCCAAGTACTTGTGATAATTTTTCTAGCATCTAGCTCTTCTATCTGAACTTCTTCATACACCTTGTTAGTTACCCACGAACTCAGTTCTAACTGCTTTTCAGTTGCATAGTCATCCAATTGAACAGCATAGACATCTTCAATTGGGTCGAAATCAAACTCATCACCTTCATCTTTGTTCAGTACAGTGAAGTCATCAATGGTAGATACATCTATAGATATGACTTCATCTGTCTCTTTAACATGAACATTGTACCAGTTCTTATGTTTACCATTAGCCCTTCCTCCTCTTGACAATACAACAGCCTCATACTGTGTCCCATCATCAACAAAGATTATTGTTGAGCCTCTCTTAATGGCAGTTGGCTTGTCAATTCTTTGATCCTGCTTAGTACTGACTGTGTTGTTATCTAACTCAGCAATTTCAGGCAAACTTGTAGGTGACTCAGCTTCGATTTCAGCTGGATAATTAACTTCAGCTACAGGGTTTGTAGAAGGCTCTACTTCAACTTCTTGGACTGGAACATCATCACTAGAACAGTCAAGACCTGGTATTCTAAGTACACTTGCTTGATAGACTCAACATCCTGAATTGGACCATTTGTACTATCAGATTTAGATTCATAGGGAACCTGGTCCTTCACAAGAGAGATCCTGCTCTGATGTACTCTTGTTACAAAGCTTCCTTGACGAAGAAATACCACTGTACTATCTTGTCCTATTACCGTTGCAGGGCCCTTCCACTTGTCTGATCCCACAGCTTTGTAGTAAACTTTACTTCCAAAGGTTATGGGTGTTGTGTAAGTTCTCAGTGGCTTCTTCAAAGCCTTCATTATCCTATTGGAGCTTTCACAGCTTAGAAACATCCTTCTAGAAGCGTTCATTGCATTAATATGACTAGCGACTACTTTACTTGATGTTTCATTCTCAAGAGCAGGTGGACTTGAGTTGAGGACATTGGGCAGGTATGTTTGTGTCCCAAACATGAGCTGATTGGGTGAGAAACCCGCAACAGTACTGAGTGAGTTCTTTGCACTACACGCCCAGCTGAGTATGGTATCAACATTAGTATTTGGAAATTCTTCAGCCAGTTTCAGCATCATCAAGGAAATTACAGCATTATGCCGCTCAACTATTCCATTTGAGAAAGGACTATAGGCAGCAGAAGTCTTATGCTCAATGTTGAAATTCTGTGTCCAATCTTCAAACTCTTTGGAACAAAACTCTCCGCCATTATCAGAGAATATCAATGAAGGGCACCCAAAGACGGATATCCATTTCTGACTGAGAACATCAATAATCTCACTAGTCTTCTTGGACCTGACAATCCCAGCCTGACTAAACCGAGAGAATTCATCAATGATGTGCAGGTAGTACAAATTATTATCCAGCTTGTGCAGATCAATGGCAACTGATTCATTTATTCCTCGAGCTCTTGGAAATGATGTGCATGGTTTAGCAGGAGCCTTCTTGTAAACTTGACAGATCTCACAAGTTTCAATGACCTCTTGTAGAACTCTAAACAAATCTACATCTCCCAAACCAGCATCACTAAGTAGTCGCCTGAGCTTGTCATATGAACCATGTCCCAGCTGACAATGAAGCTTTTTCACCGAAGCTTTGTCCAATTTCTTTTCGACAAACTGACAGACATTAACGGTAGCTGCTTCTTCTAAGTGGTCTTCAAATGTATCATCAATCTCAATGTGAGGCAACATATCAATCATTATTAGCCCAGTGGAGGTGAAAGAAGTAGGAATGTCCTTCCCAAACATACTAACACGGTTGTTGACCATATCAATGACAGTCTCAGTATTCTGCATAGTCTCTTGACTAATTAAAAGAGGTATATCATCATTTACCACATCACATTTTAGATCAAACAACTCACCATCAAGATTCATTGGCAGAAGAACCTGTTTTGTTGCTCTGATAGGGTCACCATCACCAAACCTATACACAGCCGAAGAAGGAGAGGTTTCGAGAACAACTTTGGACTTTTTCACAAAATCCTTCAACCATAATTCACCACACACTGTTTTGGTACAACCAGTATCCAAAATAGCATTACCAAATGATTCAGCAAGGTAAATAGCTTGGGGTGAGGAATACTCTTTGGTGAAATATTGAAGTTTCACCTTCTCTGTAACGTTCTCCAGATTAGGTTCACTTTCCAGCTCTCCTTGGACTGAGCGTGTAAAGAAGGATGGTGTACTTTTGCGTGGGCATTCTCGCACCAAATGATACTTTGAATCACATATCAAACACAACATTATGTTCCCATACTTGTCCTTTCGATTTATGTACTTGTTCTTGCCCTGATGTTGCTGCTGATTACCGTTCGGGTAATACTGTTGATTATTATTTGAGCTGAATTTGTTCCCTGATCTATAGTTTTGGTAGTTCTTTTGTCCTTGTCTGGCATAGAACGACTCTTGTGTCTCCTGCTTAATTTTGATATCATTTGATCCACATGTGCTGGTTTTTCCACCCAAGATACGTTTGATGACAGACTGCATTGAGTCATATTTAATATCAGTGCAAGCAGTCATGATCATTTTCTGTTCATCAGCACTCAGATCCATGGACCTCATCAATTTGAAAGCAAGCACATTATCAGGATAAGTAATGTCAATAGCTTTAGCTTGTTTCATAGCACGGTCAAAACGAATCATGAAGTCTGCGACTTCTTCATCTTGATTTCTTCTTATATCTTCAAAAATAACATACCTTTCATAGGCCATATCATTTTTGTCTTTCTCAAACACCTTGTCTAGATGTGTGATTAAAAGTTCCAAACCATTTTCTTTGACCATATCTTCTAGAGACATTTCAATTGCAACAGTTTTGTAGTCTCCACCCAAGACCCCAATAACCGTAGGAGCTTGTTTCTTCACCGCGACATCAGTCCCTAACTCCCAGATTTTTATCTCCTTTTTCCATGCTCCATAATCCTCACCAATCCTAGGAGGGCTTTGCTTTGACATTTTCACACTTCCTGCAACCACTGTTAACCTTGTGTTTGGTACCAGTAACTACACCGTTGTTATATGAAAGGTAGTAATGAATCGTATCAAGTCATACAGTATCAAGTCATACGCTTATATACAGCAAAGCCCTGGGAAATACATAGTTAATGATATAAAGCAACTTAACAAAGCAATTAGCATGAACGCGCGTATATATATACACAAATATTATTATATATGTATACTCAGTGGCGCGATTGGTTAGCCACTTTTCTATGATGCCATATGTAGGCGGTCCGAAGCCCGTTGAAGATCATTTTACTGGTACTTATTTTTGCAATGAAAAATTTGGCGATAGAGATAATTTTCAAACACAGTTTCAATAACAAATATCAAATAATACGATTTTGAATGCATATTAGGGCGTGCAAGCAGTTCTAGCAAAATAAGTTTAGTTCAAGCATATCGTATTCTCTCAAAATAGTTTCAGGAGATTCAGTGAAATGGTAATTCTAGCAAGATTTTCTTGCGCTAATTTAAGGGTCATATCAAAGGATTAATTCCTGTAAATTTTGAAAAATATGGTTACAGTAGGTTTCACTCTCAGAAAGGGCGCAAGGAGGAAGGATCTGGAACAATTTTTGAAACACTTGTTTTGAGGAATGAATTCTAGTAATAAGAAATGTAAATTTGGACTACAAGGGGCGAATTTCGTGCAGTTATACTGCAATTTGACAGGATATGCTGAATTAGGCCAAAAATCCCCCCCCCCCCCCCCCCCCGTGACACGTGACAATCGCACTTTCAAATGCCCATAATCCAGGCTCATCGCACTTTCTCAGCAATCTTGATAGGGGGTGTTACTTGTGTCATTACACTAACTTCATTGAGACTGATCGATAGTTTCCAGCTATATTTGAGGCACACTCTCTCTCTCTCTATTAAACAGCTTTATTCTCTGCTTATTAATTGATGTTAATATTGTTTGGTTCACACTTTGCGAAGATAGATTAATATTCTCCACAATGAAGTTATTCAGTAGTATACTAAAATTCCCATGATGACGATATATTAACAGTAAGTAAACTTGAAGACTTTTCTTTAAGAATAAATGCTAAATGTGGCATTTCCTTGTAATCAGTGCATCAATTGACAACTAGTATTTGCTGGTAAATTATCTTGTTCTGTAAACCATGAACAGCCACATTGTCTTGGTTCTGTTTGTATTGTTCGCGGTATCAGCTAAACCAGTTGAATTTGAGGTCGAAGAAGACATTAGTGATATTGAAGTTCCTGAGGCAGAGTTGGATGAGGCGGAGTTGGTGGATATGGTGGAGATAATTCATGATATGGATAGTGAGGGTAATATTTTAAAACACGGACTGAAGAGTGGTTTCAGAAAAGGATAATGGGATATATATTTATTCTTTACAACAAAGGACTGAAGAGCAATATGTTTATTTGTATGGAGAATTGCATGATGCATCCTATTTCAGACAATATTCCGGTTACTTGAACATTTCTTCTAAAGTAATTTCCTAATAAGGCATGCAACATATTTTAGAAACAGCCCTGAGAACACCGAATTATTTTCACCTTTTACAAAGGCATGTTAATTATCATTATAACAAGTATTTCAAAAAATAATATTAAGTAAAAAGGTGCACTGACTGAATGAAACCCTCATCAAAAGAGACTTGTGTGCGCAGTACTGGGCATATTCACAGACTCTTGTAGGCGAATCTTCGTCTTAATGTACAAATTTATCAGTTTAATTAGAATTCTCAATTTGGTGATGTCATTATTATTTATTACAGTCATTATGTTGGACAATATCCACACGTGTTTGTTTTGTTCATTGTTAAAATTCAAATACAAAAGTCTTGAGCTATGATTGGCTAATTATTTGTTACATATTATTTGATTTACAAAAGTCACTAAAGTGGTTAACAGTTTGTTTATGTTGGCACAGCTCAACAATTCAATAACATGTGAAAGCAAACAAAAGTTATAATCTTGGCAAAGAATCACTTTAATCAAACTATTAAATCTTGCCCAGAGATCATGCGCCTCGGGGACAAAGAAATATAAAATAACTTAATCTTCATATTTTGTTAAAACCAAACTGTACTGTCAGAACTAAAAATGGTTTTGCAAAATTATTACTGATTTATAAAAGAGTAGAGTACTATAAAGCTATAAACATGAACTAGCGGATGTGAATAACGCGTGATAAAGTAGATGGGTTGGATGACAGAGGAAGATGGAAGATTTAGGAAGATTGTTAGTTTCCCCACTGTCCCTCTCTCCCTCTCTTCCTACTGATGGTTATGTGGCTCAACTTAGACGGAACTGTTGCTACATCGTCAGTGCTGTTATTCTCAAAGATAACAAGGTATTGTTCATAGTGCTAAACTGTAAACCACGGTACTTAGTTATTCGTATAATTTTGTAACTACTACTAACCACAATACTTAGTTCCATATTTTAGTCGTCTACTTTTAAACCACACTTCTACTGAAATCTTAGTGTGTTATGATAAACAAGTGCTTGTTACTCGCATGTTACTATACTGCACTGCACGTGTCCCAACTTGGCTGGAGTCCAATAATCACCACTGACCAGGTGCTGATGATCCAGGAAGCTAAGCTGGGGTGTAGAGGTAAATGGTACCTGCCTGCAGGGAGAGTAGATCCTGGAGAAACACTGACACTGGCTGTACAGAGGGAGGTGCAGGAGGAGGCGGGGTTTCTCTTTAATCCGACACGTGTTGTGGGAATTGAGGGGAGCTCTCCTGGGTACGGTCAAGTTAGCTCAATAATATGGTTAACAGATCAAATAACCGTAATTTATTAAATTTGAGTATACCCTTGTATCGAGCAGAATTGTCGACCAGAAGTTTCCCTTAATTAAAATTGCTCTCGCCCAATTCAGGTGGATGAGATTTAACTTTTACGGAGAGATATCTGGAGGAGAACTGAAGACTCACGAAGACAAGGAAAGCATTCAAGCCAAGTGGTTTGATTTGACGGAAGTACTCGACCGCAGAATCGATTTAAGGTTTGCCATTATGTAGTCACGTTTCGAACATACTGTTTTAGTAACGCGCGGTGTTTCTGCAAGGGTACTTATTTTCCATAGCACGTGTTTTCTAACGCGCGCGCAGTGTCTATCGCCGGGATCGTTCATTAAACGCTGAATATCTTGAACATTTTCAATATTGTTTTATAACAATAACTATAATTATAAGTAGGGTTAGATGACCCGATTCTGGTTCAATAAATTGTATAATTTCAGGGCCGCCGATATTATCCCAGTGATACGGAATGCTGTGGTACAACAGGAGAAACTGTTTGTTGGTACTCTCCCTTCTGCGATAGAGAGAGCTAATTACACTGTATCCCTTGCTATCGTGTTTAATGATAATAGTGGGAGGTTTATCTTCGTTTATTTACAAATCTTTAAACTTATGATTCAATTTATAGTCACTCGATGATTAACACCCTTTCAAAGAACACTCCCTGTGACGGGCTGTGACTACGAGCATCCTAATTGCTAATTAACATTTAATATGGAATTAGATCTATTTTGATCGAAAATAGGAAAATAATATTTGCCGCCGTAGAGTCCTGTTTTTTCACACCCCCAGGCCCTAGAGTCCCGGTTTGCACGGCGCCGCCGTAAAGTCTTACGCCCTAGAGTCCCGGTCCCCCACCCCCTGATTCATGAGTTTAACATAGCTTACTTACAGTCCGATATCAGTTGTGACTGATAGAAGTGGAGGTCTCCCGACCATGTCTATTGAAAAAAGGGACCCCAAAAGCCATGCCAAACATATTTTCGACATATTTGGGATAGCTGACAAGATATGCAAGGTATGTGAGATCCATTGATTAAGGGACATTGGTCGTCACTCTTCTTTACTCAGAAACTTTATAGTTCAAACTCATTACATTTGAAAGTTTGCATAGGCTTGCAATCTTTTGATATGAAATCTGATATTTTCATATGTACGCACAGAAGTTCAACGTGTATTCGAGA
Organism: Bolinopsis microptera; assembly: GCF_026151205.1. Lineage (NCBI taxonomy): Eukaryota > Metazoa > Ctenophora > Tentaculata > Lobata > Bolinopsidae > Bolinopsis > Bolinopsis microptera. The sequence goes on along the minus strand of NC_087078.1, from coordinate 3,863,403 downwards.
ATCACAGCTGATACAATAGCTGCGTTTAAAGTAGCAGTCCAGTTCTAAAACTCAACTTACTTGAGATCTACAAACAGTTCTAATTCAGGAGATTGTAGGAGTTGGCTCCACCTCTGACTTGTTATTTCGCGGTATTCTAACTTTAGCCTACGATGGTCGACAGGTACGTGTTGTTATGTGTTACAAGTGTTGTTATGTTTCACACGTGTTGTTATGAAAAATCTAACCAACAATCTTGAATTTTGACGAAGTGATAATTGTAAGGACATCTCGCTGAAGTAATAACAGCAACTAACTACTACGAATCTCGCTCATTCTTATCTAATTCTAAACTGAGATCACTTTCGTGAGAGTGGTTTTATTCTAATCACAGCTTGTCCTTTCCTTGATCCAATGAACTTCCCTATTAAATTGATTATCCTTGTCATGATTTTCTCGGCTGTCGATTTAAAAATAATAATGAGTGTGATCAAGAATGAATACTATTAAGCTTTAAAAGTCGTGGCTAAAATAATGACTGCCAGTCTCTTAGCATTTCTTATAAGCCTTATTTTTGTATTGTATTGAAGCGAATCATTGCAGATTTCACCTATCTACCTTTACCCTCTTGTTATCCATACTGCTGTATTCTATTTCTTGTAATCTATAGAATACCTCGCCCCCCCCCCCCCCACTAAAACTGATCCCAGGGAAAGGATGGTATTCACTTTACCTTGCTCTACGCCTCTTCCACACAACGTGAAATCAGTTCAGACTGCTCTTGGCAGAGTTCCAACAGTTCAGATATCAGGACACTACTTTCCTCTGACAGGATTATCCCTGTTAAATAGAAACATTGCGGGAGTGTACCAGTTACACTGGGTTAACTGAGTTGTGTGATAAGGTTATTTTAATACTTTCAACACTACTACATATAATATAACAAATAATTTGAGGCTCTAATGATGTAGTTTTACGAAGATTTCAAGCCTTATGTTGTGTGTTTCCCATCGTGTCCAAAAGCATTATAAGGTTATTAAGTTACACTTGTTAAACTTACTTCAATTGCTTTCATCTATCTGTTTTAGGAAAATTGAGAAGGAAATGAGGTACCCCTCTTCTGTTACATTATTTTTATGCAAATGAAAAGTAAGTCATCGTTGGTTACTGTTAGAGGTGACGCATTTATTTCCTGATATAGAATTATGTTTTGTAACTACAGCTTTTTATCCGTTTGATTACACTTTTGATATTTCATTTTGAGGTACATTTGTTTTGCAATATATTTTGATATCTTATGCTCCATATATCATCACTATAATTTTACGTTTTTTAGCAATGACGTTTTCCTTCTCTCTACAAATAGAATCGGTCTCAAGATTTCAATATAAATATCATAGAAAATACGAAATTGCTTTACATTTTTAACACGTTATTGAACATGAAATTAATAAGCATATCGTCAGAGAAAATGGATGCAATTAATCAATACACTACTCTCCCGCACGGCTAAAACGTGGCATTTTACATCGGTCACTATAATTCTTCTAGTGAGAGCATTCTAATTGGTATCTTATCTTTCAAATATTCATCTTTCAAATATTCATCTTTCAACTTAGCGCAGTGTTGTGCGCGTGTGTGAGCGTGTGTGTGGGCGTGTGCGTGTGTGTGTGTGAGCGTGTGTGTGGGCGTGTGTGTGAGCGTGTGTGTGAGCGTGTGTGTGAGCGTGTGTGTGGGCGTGTGTGTGGGCGTGTGTGTGGGCGTGTGCGTGTTTTATCATATTCAGTAATAGCATAACTCGTGAACTACCAAACATATCAGTAGCTCTAAACCCAAAACAGATTTGTCCTTCTTTTGAGATCACTTGTTAACAGTCTCACACTTCTGCCCGGTCTTGTTGTTCTTTTCAAGCTCTTATAAGATCATTGTCCTAGGACGGTTACTAAACTCTGATTAAAATCCTCTAGGCTCATTATGCAAATCTACTCTATGTATCGTGAGTATTAATGTGGCTTTCTGGTGAGGTTGTTTTGTAGTCTCTGTTCTTTCTCTGTCAGCTCTCAGTTGGTCCCCGCCCAATTGTTGCTAATCGACCTGAGCTGGGAGTATGAAATAGTTACCATGGAGACCTATACTAGGAGTACCATGTCTTTACACTATAATATACTATCCTCGTTTATGCGAAGCATCACCATTAATTTCGTAGCTTATCTCGAAATCGAAAGCCGATAACAATACTCGAATAAATAAAGATCTTAATTCGGAATTCTGAGTTTTACATTTTTCGCTGATCCTGACTAAATTATCTACTTTGCTGCGGTCAAATCTCCAGTCTCACACCCAGTGTCAGACTGGGGTCTCACAGTCACTACAGCTACTACGCACCTGTATTTTAAGATCATGATTCATCGTCACTACTGCTGCTACTACTACTGTCCGACTTGGAGTTAGGATAGACTTTAGTGAGCTGTTTCTGCAGTGTTAACACGCTCTTATTCGTCGTCTTTATCTCTGGGTAATTAGCATAATCATATAATTGGTAACTAATTAATTTGGTTAAAATCTAATTTAAAGATCTTTATCAAGTATATAGCCTATCAAGTATATAGCCTAGCCTAGATTTATATTTATCTGATATACTTAGATCTAGTGAATTAACATTACACCGTCAACCATGTACTCTATCACGTGTTTAGTGTACTGTTTCACAGGAGACCCTACTAGTGGACCCCTGTACTCGAGTGGACGCCTGTTGGCCCCCTAAAAGTGGACCCCTAACCTTTAGCTAGAGTGAGAACTAGTTTCTCCAGATCTTCCAATCTCTTTCCGAGAGTGTCTGCCAGTTCCACACTGTTTGTAAAACTAATTCTCCTCTCAGTCTCTGTGGTGTCCTCGTCTTGTTGGGGCTTAGCATCACGAGCTAGCTTCTGCCGTGCAGCCTGAGGAGAAGGGAGGTGGAATTGTGTACAATATCTCTGATGAGAATGAGTGATTTTAATATGAAATATTGATAACGATAGTTCGACATCTCTTCTGAATTGACTGTGTATAATATGTCATATATTGAGTGTGTTGTTGTGGGTGTGCTTGTGGGTGTGCTTGTGAGTGTGCTTGTGGGTGTGCTTGTGAGTTTGCTAGAAAACATCCTGGCTCCGGTAAGAAGGTAGATGGATGCTCAACTAAAATACCAAGTCACTTCATCTCGTCTTTTTAATCCGTCCTTCATATGCTTGACTGCGAAATTGCCTGTCCATTAATAGAAATGCTGTTTTCTTTTAAAGACTGGTTGCTTTGTTTTTATATTGCTGTTACGTTTACCGTGACTACATTCTTGTAGCTGTCAAGCCCCATATTGAATCTGCCCTGATCCTGTGGTTTCAGAACATCTATCAGATCAATATCATGCTCGGTAAGGTGGTCTATTAGTGATTCTCTGGAGTCTATAGAGGAGACTGAACCAGGGACTGACCCGTTAGTTTCCATACGTAGTGCCGCCACCTGGTGAGTCTTGTGTAACTATGGTAACTATCTTGTGTAATGAGATGTGGTACATACTCAGTGGTGATTGTATAATATGTAGCTATAGCGACACGCTAGGTAAGTGGTATTTCCAACTTACCCAGTTTAACTTATTAAAGTCCTAGTTAATAATATTATACTATTATAATATATCTACAGCACAACTTAGCACTCCGGAAGAAGGCGCGACAGTCCCGAATTAAGCTGGTTTGAATCAAATTTAATGCAGCAAGGCATAAGTTGGTCCGGAGTTTTGGTTTAAGTCATCTTGTTACCATATTATTATAATAGTTACCATAGGTACCATGTAACAGTTACCACGTTACCATTTAATGGTACTCACCATTTCAGCAACAGTTTTTAGAAAATACCTCTACATAAGGTTTATAAAATGTTACAGCCAGCGATATGAACTGCACATAATAGTAAAGACATTAAGACACAGTACACTTTAAGTTAATTACAGTTAATCGAGTAGTTAATTAATTAGTTGATTAGTTGATCACATGATTATTGGAACATTAAAACAGCTTATTAGAAAACAAAGCACAAAGACGGTTACCTAATCCCAACCCCCTCCAGTTACTGTTTATGTTTATTGTCAGGATATATAAACAGGTCGTCAATAGAACTCCGATCCCCTCAAATAGACCAAACGAAATATTGTCAGTCAAAGTTCACGTCAGTTCTTGTCTGGTTAACTGTCCTAAAATAGTATTTTTTCTTTAGTCCCAGTTAGTGATAGTGTCCGTCCGCCCGTCTGTCTGTCTGTACCCTGATTACATCCCCTCCCCATCGTACTCACCTCGGGAGTCTCTGGTCGTGGTGATTGGTTATTGAGGTTGAGTTTTTTCCTGGCTGCCTGTAAAGTTGTAGGAAATATTGTTGGGGGCGAAGATAAGGAGCTTCCTCGGAGGGACTCCACACAGTGATAAGGGTGCTTCAAGCAGCGGTAAAGAGAGGTGTAGATAACAAATGTAACACGTGGTGCCACGTGGTGTAGATAACAAATGCACACGTGGCACGTGGTGTAGATAACAAATGTACACGTGCCACATGGTGTAGATAACAAATGTACACGTGGTGCCACGTGGAATAACATGTGCAATACGAGTATTATGAAACATCACGTGCAACTAGTGCGTGCAAACAAGAATATACTTGTAGACCTTTATAGATATCCAGCGTGCAAACAAGGATATACTTGTAGACCTTTATCATTATTAAAAATATTCAGCGTGTCGGCCTGCGGTTCAGTCGAGAGCATTTCAATGCATTGTAGAAGCGATTTGTCCTTGAAATCATTGTTAATCACTTAGCGAAATGATTGAAATCTTGTCAGCGGATCTTTTAATCGAAGTAAGCATAGTTTTTGTAGCTGAGTACTTCTTGACATCCACCATCTATTCGAATGAGAATCAAAAAATCACCGGAATCGTTAGTAAAAGCGATGAACTAGTCACGGGAGCACTGAATGGCCGGAGGTGACTGTTTGGGCGATGTTCAAATTGATCGAGATCGTTAACTCCTAGGTGCACGATAGCCACCAAAATACAGAATTTTCAGCAACAAATTGAAAAGCGGTATATTGCGCTTGACATCTGAGTGATTGGTTAAACTCTCCTGAACAATCAGTAGAAATAAGTCCGTTAGAGCATATTAATTCAGCAGCAAGGGTAATCCACAGTATAAGTACCTTAAATCAGCGGCTTTTTAACGAAAAGGTCTTGAGAGCTTTAGCAAAACGAGAGCTTATTGATAATTAATAAACACGCTGAAGGGTAAATGGTTAACACTCAACATTTAGAACATGTTATGGTATTGTTAAGATAGGGATAGATAAACAGCTTAACAAGAAAAGCAGAAAACAATCTAAAACATTTAACATGGACATAAAGCAACGACATGATTTATACACGGTTTTTGACTTTGTTAGATAAGCATTAAAACAAATTAAACATATACATTATACATTGACACTTTGAAAGATACGGCATTCGTGTACGTAAATAAGCGTCAGGGACCAGCAGATAATATTATAATACATAGAGATTGGAACTGTTAGCTGCTAAGCTAGACCTAAGCTAATGCTAAGCTAGACCTAAGCTAAGCTAAGCTAGACATAAGCTAGACCTAAGCTAAGCTAAGCTAAGCTAAGCTAAGCTAGACCTAAGCTAGATTTAAGCCAGAGCTAAGCCAGACTTTAGCTAAATCTAAGCTAGACCTAAGCTAAGTGAAGATAAGCTAGACGAAGAGCTAAGCTAAGTGAATGTGAGCTAGATCTAAGCTAGATCTCAGCTAAGTGAATACTCGCTAACCTCCTTGAGGACCTCCCTCATCTCTGGGTAGTCGTTGAGAGCGTGGAGCAGATCCTCCTTCCTCAAGCAGAACAAGTCCGAGTACCCCACACTCCTCACGTTAGCAGTCCGTCTGTTTCCGTTCTTACCCACGTTCAGCAGACTGATCTCCCCAAAGTAGGACCCGTCTGATAAGGTGGCTAGAGCTCTACCGTCATCTGCTGTTACTTGCAACATGCCTGGAGGAGGAGGAGGGGTTACGTGAGGAATACACTTGAGGAGTGGTCACGTGTTGGGAGACTCATTTTACAGTTTTAGCACTAGGTTATTGTTCTGTCGTCACAAACATTTACATCCCTCGGAACTTTTACAAAACTAGGATCATCAAAAGGCCCTAAACTAAGAAAAGTCTCAGCACCTTGCAAGTTGTATTGTAGTTACCTTGCTTTACTATGAACATTTCTCTGCCAATATCCCCCTTTCTACAAACGTAGTCGCCAGGAGAGTACACCTGAGTAAGGAGTAGTGAGTAAGGAGTGAGTATAGTGATCTTAGTTTTTATTAAAATAGGTCCTTCTCTGCAACATTGACACCGGAACTGAGATCTAGACTCACAGGTTATCAAGATGGCGTTTTATAAAAAATGAAAAACACAACCAGATACGTAAGCTTATTAAAAAACACAAGGTATGCACTGTACTGTGCCCTGATATGTCACCATTCCCATGATTACAATACAGATAAATTATCAGAAGAGGGCGTGATTTTCATACTATCAGGGACCAATTTAATTTGACAACGCTAGAAATGTTTTAAAAGGGAGCCTTTTGTACAAATGTGATCGTGCATTAACAGACTTACCTGATGTTTAAGTTTAAGCACAAGTGCTATTAGAAAGCCGGACTCGCAGTTTTGGAATAGTTCCACCTGCTTTAAAGTTGCTAAATGTACGTGTATAGCCATTTCGGCTTGAAGTTTATCTGGTAAATACCTGTGGAAATATTTATTTTTATTATTTTTATACAATCTAATTAAAAAAGATCCCGGATTCATAATATTATAATTAAATATCTCCTTTAATGATAACGAACTAAAAATAGCTGGAAAGCACATGAATAAGTAGCTATAAACGCCCACGAACAAGTAATAGCGTCAATCACAACAGCTTCTGTACCCCATAAAGCAGAAATGGTTGAATGTACTGTTTAATGATTCAATGCCATGATACTAATATGCTTTATATAAATTATACGGATATAATCAAGACGGGTTATAGCTCTATGAAATCTGTTTTAAAAGTCTCCCCATGCGTGTTAGATAGGGAAGATGTCTGTAAATCAAATCACTACAGATACGGTGCTGTCTGGTGAGTGTGTGGAATGTGGTGGAAATGTTAGGTTTATCTTTAGTATTGCTTGGTATAGTTTTTGGAACTTTACCTTCGATTTCTAAATTCTCAATTAAAGGGAGGGGTGACCTCGCTCACATTATTAATATTATTAAGAATTACACTTACTTAATATAATTAATACAATGAAGAATTATACTTACTTTAACACATCTTCCTCCTCAAAAGTATGGTTTTGAGCCCACAAATAGTCGAACCACCGAATGATTCTATTTTGAAGGTCCTTGCCCACATTTCTGTAGCCCATATACTCCTTAAGATGATCAAGTCTATCTTGAAACACGCTCCTGTTTGCTCTTAAGTTTGTGATGATATTACCGATACTACCCACAACTGAAGCGAATATCATGACCCCAATAAGGAATATAATAGTCAGGTAAACATACTCCCATAGCTCTTCAGGCTGCTCCATCTCACCTATCGTGGTCATAGTCTGAGTGGACCAATAGAGCGACACGGCGTACTTCATAGCTGTACTAGCGTACTTGTTCTTAGTACCGTTCTTCTCCGTATCATACGGGTAAATGAACTTGCTGCGGTTAGGGTGAGTGTTTGGGTTTTGTCTGATAACAGTGGTAGACACGAAGAAGTAGAGGCACGCGTTCCAGTGCATGACCATGAGCATGATGGTGAAGAGAGTGACTATCCTCCACAGAGTGGGCACACTCGTCCTGCACTCTGTTCTGTCGTTCCACGCCACTAAACGGTGGAATTTGAAGAATTTGCTGAGACGGATAAGAGGGGCGATGTATATTGAGGCGGTGGAGAGGCGAAAGGCGTAGACGATCTGAAGAAAGGGGAAGTGGAACTGTTAGATATAGCAATATAGTAGTACTCAATTATCTTAGTTAGAAATATATTATTTGTTTGTTGACATATCAGTTCGTTGGAGAGTTTTATTGCCTGTAATATATGAAGATTATCGCACAAATTATCTTTTAACCTTTTTATAACTAAATTCCTACAATATCTGCAGAACCTACTGGTGCATATATTGATGTGAGGTGTTTGTTTGGAAATGCAACGATTCAATTAATATGTTAATGAATTCGTTACGTGAACGTTATGAGAGAATGAGGAGTGCTGTTTGAGATGCCGTTATTAACAGCAGTGCATTATTAGCTACACAATCACGTACACTCACATAAACACATGATCTCACAAACACGGAACAGAAAACAGTGTGTAATAATACACACGTACGTTAAAAGAAGCGTAATTTAAATGATGAACCACATTCCTGAATGTTTACCAAGAGCTGTAGTAGCACAATTACTAATTCCTCTTGAAAACACATCAGTGTGATTCATCATCAAAATTTCAAAGAATGCCAATTTTCCACGGTTGCTGCTTGTACTTGTAGAAGAAATGCTACAATGTACAATGTACAATGTATTGTACAAGAAATTTTACAATGTACAATGTACAATGTACAATGTATTGTATAAGAAATGCTACAATCTAACAATGCCTGGCTAGACACGCACGCTATCACACTGTTTTCTCACTTTAACACGTCTTCCTCCTCGAAGGTGTGGTTCTGGGCCCACAAGTAGTCAAACCACCGAATAATCCTGTTAGACAAGTCCTTCCCGACCTTCCTGTACCCCATATACTCCTTGAGATTATCTAGTCTGTCTTGGAATAGGTTCCTGTTGGCCCGCAGGTTAGTGATCACGTTGCCAATACTTCCCACCACTGAGGCGAATATCATGACCCCCACCAGGAACACAAATGTCAGGTAGAAGTACTCCCAGACCTCCGTGGGTTGCTGCACCTCCCCGATAGTGGTCATTGTTTGAGTGCTCCAGTATAGTGAGAAGGCGTACTTCATTGAGGTAGCTGCGTACTTGTTGCTGTGCCCGTCCATGTCTAACGAGGGAGGGTAGATGAAGTTGCTCCTGCTGTCCAGGTCGGTTATGTTAGCGTAGCTCTTCTCTATTATTTCTATTGATAGGAAGTAGTAGAGACAGGCGTTCCAGTGCATAACCATGAGCATCGCCATGCAGAGCACGGACAATCTGCCCAGGATGGGAAAGTTCGACACACACTCACTTCGGTCCACGAATTGCATAATGCGCTTCCCTTTCAACAGCCTTATCATACGCACTGCTGGCCTGGCAAACACGGGACGTGCAAAACCAGGTATGAAGTACACCACCTGGGAAGAGGAGTGTTAATGATTTGTGCTGTGTGCTGCCGGTTCAATAGGCTGCCGGTTCAATAGGCTGCCTGTTTAATAGGCTGCTTGTTCAATAGGCTGCCGGTTCAATAGGCTGCCTGTTCAATAGGCTGCTTGTTCAATAGGCTGCCGGTTCAATAGGCTGCCGGTTCAATAGGCTGCCGGTTCAATAGGCTGCTTGTTCAATAGGCTGCTTGTTCAATAGGCTGCCTGTTCAATAGGCTGCCTGTTCAATAGGCTGCTTGTTCAATAAACTGCCAGTTTAATAGGCTGCTTGTTCAATAGGCTGCCTGTTTAATAGGCTGCTTGTTCAATAGGCTGCCGGTTCAATAGGCTGCCTTTTCAATAGGCTGCTTGTTCAATAGGCTGCCGGTTCAATAGGCTGCCGGTTCAATAGGCTGCCGGTTCAATAGGCTGCTTGTTCAATAGGCTGCTTGTTCAATAGGCTGCCTGTTCAATAGGCTGCCTGTTCAATAGGCTGCTTGTTCAATAAACTGCCAGTTCAATAGGCTGCCGGTTCAATAGGCTGCCTCAATGCTGTTAAATTCGCACTAAACGTATTATTCGAATTAAATTCGCATACGAATTTTTCGCCATGCTGGCCTGGCAAACACGGGACGTGCAAAACCAGGTATGAAGTACACCACCTGGGAAGAGGAGTGTTAATGATTTGTGCTGTGTGCTGCCGGTTCAATAGGCTGCCGGTTCAATAGGCTGCCTGTTCAATAAGCTGCCTGTTTAATAGGCTGCTTGTTCAATAGGCTGCCGGTTCAATAGGCTGCCTGTTCAATAGGCTGCTTGTTCAATAGGCTGCCGGTTCAATAGGCTGCCGGTTCAATAGGCTGCCGGTTCAATAGGCTGCTTGTTCAATAGGCTGCTTGTTCAATAGGCTGCCTGTTCAATAGGCTGCCTGTTCAATAGGCTGCCTGTTCAATAGGCTGCTTGTTCAATAAACTGCCAGTTCAATAGGCTGCCGGTTCAATAGGCTGCCTCAATGCTGTTAAATTCGCACTAAACGTATTATTCGAAATAAATTCGCATACGAATTTTCTCTATAAATTACCGCATTTAAAAAATATACCAAATACGGGAACAGGAAATCACATGCCCGCATCAAAATGTTCACGATAGTTGGCTTTGTGTGGTGGAATATTGCCAAAACATGTGCTTCCCGCAACAGACTAACGTGGGTACTGACCAAGATCGCAAGGGGTTAAATTTAGCTCATACCCGAAGACGTTATGGAGTAAACTAACTTATCTTAATAAACTTGAAATCACTTAATTTCCTCCACAGTCTAGTCTATTTGTCGAGATTTGTAAGTTTGAGATTTGAAGTATAACGTCAAAATTCACACATCCAACTAGATTATAAGATTACTAGTGTAACCCGGCCTTCGGCCGGGATTTCACTGCCGCAGTTAAAAAGGGTAGGAGCATTTACAGACAGACAGACAGAAAACACACATTCTGGGATTATTAGTTAGATAAACTCGAAAATGCTGCGCCTTCCCACAGCCGCATTTTTATCGAATTTTCCGCGCATTTTTTGGCGAATTTAACAGCCCTAAAAATTAAAACTTGAAGTTTTAAATTGGCGAATTATTCGCGTACTTTTTGAGAACTCTAAATACGCCGTACTTTTTGACACAAATTTGGCGAATTTAACAGCCTGGGGCTGCTTTTTCAATAGGCTGCTTGTTCAATAGGCTGCCGGTTCAATAATCTGCCAGTTCTATAGGCTGCCAATTCTATAGGCTTCCAGCTCAATAGGCTGCTTGTTCAATAGTTCAATAAACTGCCAGTTCTACAGGCTGCTTGTTCAATAGGCTGCTTGTTCAATAGGCTGCTTGTTCAATATGCGGTGAGGTGAAGTATAACAGTGCTGGAAAGATGAGGTCACTCTCATTTTTACAAAGAGGCGAGAAGAAATAAAGTTAGGAGATCTATATTGTAAGGAAGAGTAAGTATTTAAAGAACACAACATGGGAGGATGTCTGTACAAGGTCACGTGTAAAGTCACGTGTAAGAGGGTATTAGGATTGTGTTATTAATAAAACTGCTTTGTTAACCTTTATTAATCTACGACAGGAAAAAGTTAGAAGTTTATTTCCTGAATGAAACTTAAAAAGTAGGCGTATGAGCAAATAATGCTGTTTTGATGTAAGATATTATCTGTGTCAACTCCTAACTGGTCCCTACGAGAGTGTAAATAAGATAACGAGAAACTAATGTCCGCCACTAAATAAACATGTCTATCAAAGGGACTGTGTCACTGTGTCACTGTGTCACTGTGTCACTGTGTCACTTTGTCACTGTGTCACTGTGTCACTGTGCCACTGTGCCACTGTGTCACTGTGCCACTGTGTCACTGTGTCACTGTGTCACTGTGTCAATATGTCACTGTGTCACTGTGACACTGTGTCAATATGTCACTGTGTCACTGTGCCACTGTGCCACTGTGTCACTGTGTCACTGTGACACTGTGTCAATATGTCACTGTGTCACTGTGCCACTGTGTCACTGTGTCACTGTGACAGTGCTATAACCTCACCTGAGTAGGAATTATACTGAATATGTCGATGTAGAAAGCCATGCTCTTCACATACTTCTTTGAAAGTTGTGCTGTGTCTGTCACTAACAGACCTCGCTCCAAAAAACCTGTCGTGAGTTTTATATTTACGGGTTTAAGGAGAAAATCTCTGATACTTATAGCTGAATTAATTTTTGTGAATTATCCCTAGCATGAACATTTAGCATATTTTTATAGCGTCGATACAACATAACTAACCATTCATGCTAGTAATTATTGTAGCTATATAGTATTGCATATAATATAGTATTATTTATAGTAAGGTATTACTTGATATGAGGATATCAATCATATCGTATTTGGATCTTGATTTTCATAATGGCGAGACAATCTTTGTGTACAAATATCCAGTGACGGCTTTAGTGAGATGCTACAGGATACTAATTACTAACTAACAACATCTTGCCTACTTACCCAGTCTCTGACTAACCTATTCGAAACGAAGCGAAGAAATCTAGGACGTACAAAACATCAGCTAAGATGTCAATAACCATCCAAGTTGTGAAGAAGTTGCCTTCCTCCAGCTCACTGAAATTATAAAAAAATGTAAATCTAAACTATAAATATCTTTATCTTTAATTATAGATATGTTCAGTAATATTAAGTATCTTGTGTGAGCAGTTTTACTAGATACTGAAAACTAGATATTATACTAGAAAATAAACTGAAGCTCAGTTCTAACCTGAAGGAAATTCTGGCTGGAATTATAATGAAGTTGTAAAGGACTGCCAGCGAAATGATGGATAGCCAATAGTAGTATATATCTGAAATGTTAGCAATTACATGTTAGTCTTTATCTTAATTTTACATAACTTTTTATCTAGATTGATATTTGTCTATAAGAAACGGGATCTTATGATTGGTAACTGTGTTACTGTGATGTTGTTGAAATATAAGTATTTCTTCTAACAGCTTGACTAATATATTAATATAAATCAACACGACGAATCAATTTAAAGGAATTTCCAATTAATTCACCGTGTTAATTTGTCCAACAGTCTAGCTGTTGGAATAAATAATTATAATTCAACATAAAATATGCGGCCAATAAACAATCACCCAATCATTCAATTTGAAGTAGAACAAGTGAGACTCGAAAATACCATATAAAGGATAAGAAATAAATGCAACTTTAAACTAAGTCTAGCCGTGATTAAGATAAAACCGTTCGCAACAAAATTAGGTTGCCGACAAGACAGAAACTAACTTTTACTAAAGTCTGGGAAAACTTTACAAAATACTGGTGACAATATCCAGACACGACTGTTAGGTTAATAGTGGACTACTACTGGTACTACTGAAGACGTTAAGAACGTTACCAGATCAACAATTAGTAATGTTTGCCATTGTGTCTCAGTCATACCAGTAATAGGATAGAATACAAAGAAAGTGAATAAACAACAGAGAACCTTCCATCTGACTCCTGATACCATATTATTATGCTAGTTACTAAAGTAACACTGTAAATCCAGCTTACCAGAAAAAGGGTCGAATACGAAGTGGCAAAAGAAGTTTATCAAACAGTTCCATCCCTTGTCCTTTGTGCTGAGAGGTTTGTTCTCTTTTATGTCTGCCGCAGCTCCAAAGTTGAGCCGCTGTAAAAACTCATCCGGCTCCTGAAATGAAGAATATATATAACACTGAGCTAACCAATGTAGTTAATATTAATATAATAGTATAATAATACAATAATATAATACAAGATAATACTGAACTTATTATAAAATAATATTCACTGAACTAAACAATTGTAAACAATTTCAACTTGATGTGAATTAGTTTGCAATATACATCAAGCCGACAAATATTTGCAAACATTTCGCATTGATGTCTGAAAAAAAAAAGTTTAAATTGAATATTAGTCGTGATCAAGAATAGTGTTTAAATAAATAAATTGATAACTTGTATCACAGTCTCCACTGAGAAATAAACCGTTATAATATAACCCTTACAATTGGACTAGTTAATGACGTTGGTATCAAGGATTGTCTGTGGAGGATCTCACTACACTGTCTACTGAATTTCTGCATATTACTGGCATCAACTCCAAACAAACAAGGGAATAATAAAGAAACTTGCCCAAACACATAAGATATTGGCAACGTTAGTACTTGCTGTACAGCACAGGTTACCGTCTAATCCTAATTAAGTGTTCTGTGTAATTTGCCCATTACTTCCGTCTTAGCGTATTTTTGGATGGTTGTGTCGTCAAATAATAGTTAAGTAGTACGTGATGCCACCACGTAGTCTAAACGTGTTATTACGTCATCATAATTATATTACCCATCATTCTTATTGGCTAGCTGGTCATAAACTGATAAGGATAACAAAATGGAAATTCAGAACAATTGAGCACACCTTCAGATAGAGATTTGAAATGAGGCAGTCACTAAGAACAGGAAAAGCAAAGATCACTGTTTCAGGGTGACGAGGTTTAATATGAATAACATAAGAATAATGTTATAGCCCCTCCAGTCCCCTCCCCCTCCTCCCCCCCCCCCCCCACATAAGAGTAATGTTCTCTGTTTTGTCTCATATTAATATATTGTGGGATAAAGAAACCCCGGCTGGTTAACACTTTTAAACATACATTAGTGTTGTTACAGATTATCGTGGAAGTTGTCTTGAGGTTCATGTTAGCCAAGCTGCCTTCCAGATCAACTGCAGGCACAATACAGGTTCCAGCTGCAGGTACGACGCAATCCCCCATCATAACAGAGATTGCAAAACAACCTAGGCTCTAGATCCAACACAAACAACACGACATGATCGATAATGTCAGTGTCACTAAAAGTATAACATTCTCTCGGAAAGGCTCTGTTATATTAACTAGATAGCGCTGCTGTTGTCAGAACCTTTATAAAAAGGTTGTATAGGTAGTTATAAAGAGAGTAGTAGCACTGACTCTCTCTCTCTCTCTCTCTCTCTCTCTAGTACTAGTTATAGAGAGGTAAAATGTGTCAGACAGTAAAATGGAGGTTGTTATACCTTGTAGGGTTCTAGAGTGCCGTGACCGTTCCTTCTGGTACAACTGTACTGTAAAGTAGGGACGGTAACGGCTGACTGCTCCCGCTCCAGAGTGCGGACTGACTGCTCCCGCTCCAGAGTGCGGACTGACTGCTCCCGCTCCAGAGTGCGGACTGACTGCTCCCGCTCCTGAGTGCGGACTGACTGCTCCCGCTCCTGAGTGCGGACTGACTGCTCCCGCTCCAGAGTGCGGACTGACTGCTCCCGCTCCAGAGTGCGGACTGACTGCTCCCGCTCCAGAGTGCGGACTGACTGCTCCCGCTCCAGAGTGCGGACTGACTGCTCCGGCTCCAGAGCGCGGACTGCAGGACTGGCTCCGTCGGATTGACTGTCCGCACCTCATACGGTGATTGGGGGACACATGGTGCCGTCATAAGTTACATGGTGACAAATGGGGGCCTGAACGCTCTCAATCGCTGTAAGTTCCAAAATGGAAAACAATGTAAAATATTGTTAAATGAAGCAGCAAATATAAAACTATGCGGTATTTATCTCTAAATAAATATAAAACAAAGGTTAAAAGCGAATAAATTTTACACCTAGTCAATTTATGCGTCTAATTATTCGTGACAAAATTGCGAACTGGAAATTTTCATATCAATTTTGTTCCAATTTGGTTTGAAATTCGGGATTTACAAAATTTGTTTGAAATCTAGGACGAACAACTCGCGTTTTTCTGTCGAAAAGGTAGAAGATAGCACATTTATTCGAACAGAGACATAATATTACATAAATGTGGGACTTCTACGATAAAAAGGTTCTTTCATTAACATAATGATATTCTCCGCAAGAAGGCACACCGGGTGATGAGCTCGCTAACTTCAACCGCTGTGCCTTCCTCTTACTTCAACTAACGTAGACGGGAACATAATGCACATGAGCTCTCAGGATGTCTTAACTGTACTAAGTTAATTACAAGTTCCGAGTTTCAGAACAAGAAGTGAACTGTAACGAAATGCACCACACCCACAGAGCAATCTTGCTTAAAATTTAAATACTATTTCATTCGAGATGGATTTAAAATGTCAGCCCATTTATATTCATTTAGCAGGTCATTTAACTGAGGGGGAGATCTCTACAGATGAAGCTCAGTTTGAACTATTTTCTATTTAAGGAGCTGTGAACTTATGTATAAAACTTGCCATTGATGTTATGATATAGTGTTTTAATACTTTTATAAAATAGTGTTCTAATTCAGTAGTACTCATTATAATTGCAATGTCAGGATAAGAAAATAAATTTCGATATCATATATTATTTTAAATAAATATGTTCGTAAAGAAACACTATAACACGAGAAACGCTATAACACGAGAGTTAAAGCAGAAATATTAGGGAGTTTAGTAGAGGGGAGTAGTAGAGATCTAGAACCCGTCTTATGATTAGATAGAGGGAAACAATAAAAAGCAACTTGATAATGTAGTGACTGGGTTAGATTACCATCATCTGTAAAGTAAGGTAACTACGAAGTACGAGCAAGGAGCAAGGTACACACAATGGTTGGAACTGCATACTGCCGTCGTTTTGACAATAGCACACTTTACACTTCAGACTCAAGTCTCGAGTGTGGCACCGACTACCATGTTTATTCCGACTACAGTATATTCCGATGCGAGCTTCAACATGGGATTTGAGCCAAGGAAAAGGGATTTGAGAAATTCCGGGCAGATGTGGAGGAGCCAAGATATGATAGCATGTACCTATTGAAGGTGAAACGAAGACTTATTAAGAACTGTAAAAGTTACTTTATTTAAGTTTAGTGCTTTACCACAGTTATATATAAATAGTAGTGTTCTTAAACTTCAATTTATTATTATATATTAAATATCATAATCTTATTTAAAAACCAGAGAATACTTCCAAAATTCGTTATAACTTATTATTTTGTAACCTTAGGGAAAAGCAAAGAGAGAATAGTAGCCAAAAAATATCTTGTTGTAAGTAGAGTTATGATGTACGCCTCCAATGATCATGTGTGGCCGTGTGTATGAACTATGAGCTAAGATATGATAGCATGTGTGATTGTGCGGTGTACCGTGTTCCAATTATAGTAATTACTAATAATTACTAATTACAGTAATTATATACTACAATAGGAACCTTGTTGGGTGCTAAGCCTCCTCGTGGAGGATGGTAACTAAGAGGATCCTTCTTGGTGTAACCTAGTACTCTACCTAGAGGGGTCACCCTAGTCGTGTTCAGCATCCTCCTCACAATTATACAACAAAGTTACAAACAAACCGTCTTCAGACTTTACCGCTCACTGTATGAAAGTGCAACTAACAACTAACTAACTACTTGAAACGCGTTGTGTGAATTGTAAATATTCGGCTGATTGTCATGTAGTAAGCGCAGATAGAGTACGAATTAAACGGAAATATATTTTAAAGAAGGTGATCGTGCGGTGTCAGTGATCACCGTGCTCGTTTTAGATGTAAAACTCTCTGTGGTAAGGACCACAGCTGCTCTTAGGATTGATTGCTACCTGACTACGCGTTGTTACTATATTGCTATTTCTTATTGTTAACGAACCTTCCTGAATAGTGCGATGGTCGGTGTTTCTTAAGTAATATTATTATTAAGTAATATTATTATATTAAGTAATAAAATACGTTTAAACGTATTTCCTAACGTTTTGAAGCATTTATCTTTTTTAAATTACTTAAACATATTCCTTATTATGAAAATACGCGGGATAATAGTGGAAACAGGAGTTATAAACGCATGCAAATTGTAAAGCTGACGAAGTTTTAAAGGATTGGGCGACATCTGTCCGACAGCGACATCTGTCCGACAGCCGGACAGATCATATCTCAAATTGGAAATGTGTCGTATTGAAATCAGATGATAATTTCGGACAGAGGTCGTTTATTTCTGGTATGTGGTACCCTGAGTCGGACAGATGTCGCTGTCGGACAGGAGTCGTGTTACCGTTTTAAAGACGGAACTTTTTAAGAGTTTCAAAAGGGCACCGTTTATCAAGGCTGGCTGACAATGGTTCAACAATATAACTGTAAGGGAGTATAACGCGGAGAAGCTCTGTGGAGTGTGGGATAGAGAGCTTGTTAACTACATGTTCAATAATTAACCTAATTATACTGCATATAAAACTTTAATACTTTAAGTGGCTATTAAATATATCAAACAGGATAATAATAAACTTACAACTTTACAACTAAAAGTGCTTTTTAAACTGGGCTACCCTCAAGTAAATGTGAAGTATAGTTGGCGTGAGACTTTCACACAGGTACAGAAAGGTGAATAATGGTGGAACGCCGTGATTGTTACGAGACGTGGCTAGGTGTCAAGTGCTGCAATGACAATCAAAACCAAAATACCATAAAGTTAGGTACAATGGGGAGACACGCATCACGTCTCCTAATTGTAATTCTTGTTCACGTTGGTACTATACCATGCTGCTTGAACGACTAGTAGTTAGGGCAAGAGTTGATTTTTCTGTGAACAAATTCGTAACAAAGGTTTGTCTACAGGAATGTGTTGTCCGTAGTCCCAGGAACCACCAAAAAAAACCGTCCAGCTGAAACTTTTGGGCAAAAATTTTTATAGTCATTTTTCCCCAGGAACCCATACGCCCCACCCCTAATATTGGTTATTCGGCTCCCGAAGGTCTTGAGATCTCCATAGGGGGTGCAAAATGACCGCAATGGCCACATTATGGCAGGCGAATGATAGTTTCAGAACGATTGGGGCTTTATTTTTCGAAATAAATGGAATTTTTCGAAATTTTTCGAAATTTTATTGAAATTTCGGAAAAAAATACACCAAATTATTTTTAACGCTTATTTCAAATCTATTTCAAAATTCATCTACAAATAACAAATACAGTTAATCTAAAATGTGTATTCTCAGTAAATACCATGACAATTATTAATACACAGTTAATATTAATCAAAATTCGCTTGTTCTTCAGGTTCATCATGTCTAATGTTTGTGCAGTTCATACCATGGCATCGTCCACAAGCTGGCAAACAATTGAAGCCATATTTCCTACATGAACATCTGAAAGTCAAACAGGCCTGTTCCACATCGACAGAACAGTTACAACATATAAGGTTCAAAATAGGCTCTGGAGCAATTATAGCTTTTGTTGCAACTGGTTCGTAAGTGCCACCAGGAGCCAATTTCCAGCCTTAGTCAAGGGGATTCAGGCTGTCAGCGTTAAGCATGACCCAGTTATGGTACTGTAAGTAAGCTCTAAGGATGTGCTCCGTTGCTGAAGCTATTGTTGGAGGTAGCCTATTCGGATTGAGACTCTTTTTCGCTACCATCCTATTGTATGCTAGGAATCTCAAAGCAGAAGGAGTATTTTTCTTGTCACCATAAATGTACTGCAAGAAACAGAGGCCTGCCTCAATAATCTTTTCTTTTGATTCTCTCACCGAAAGTAATGTTGCCAACTGACCTTGCTCATCAAAGGTGAGAGCTTTCTTTAGCACTTTAACCTTGCTAAAACCAAACAGTCCACTGACGCTATCACAACCTGAAATACTATGAATTAGAAGAAGTATCTCCTTTTCTTTATGATCTAGATGACTTGATATTTCTTTGATTGAATATGTACCCTTCTTCGTTGTTAGATAAATATCATTGTGATGGCCACTGTTGAAATGATGTACTAATAGACAAACTATATCGGTATCCTCTGCCTTCAATTCAACATCGCCAAGGAATGACATTTCCAATGTTTTCTTTGCAATTAAAGTATCAGCATCGCTACAAGCTCTGATCACTTCAATACCATTTACAGTAAAAATGCTTGAGATAAGGTCGATCAGTTCTTTTTTGTTATTGTTGTTGCTCAGAAATGTTGTTTTGGTGACAGTACAAAAGGTGGATTTCTTTACAGCAATATTAGCACAGAACGCTTTTACTCTCCTCTTGTGCTCGTGATCTTTAGTAGAAGGCTCATATCCATCAAAAATCACAGTAACTTCCCGATTTTTAGGGATAAGCTTCAAGTACTCCATTGCTACCTCACCATAATTGTCACACCCTTTAAATGAGCTTAGTTGGTGAATTAGCCAACCTCCATCAATGACTAGTGGGATCGTGAAGCTGCAAGATTTAAGTGTAGATTGGTTTATGTTTTTGAGGTAGCTACCAAGAGCAGCCTTATTAGATTTCCTCATCATCTGATATTGATCAAATAAGCTCATCGGCACCACAGTTAACTCGTATGTTAGGCATTCCTCTATTGAAGTCTCTCTATCAGCAACCAAGACTAGACGGTTAAAACACTTCAACGGATCGAATGCAACGCTTTTATTATTCACTTTAACCTGCTTTCTTAGTTGTGTCAAGTTCTTTGCTTTACCTTTGATACTTATCTTATCGATGAATGTCAACCCATCTAGCTCACGTTGAAGGACAGCCCCAACGGCCAAACATTCCTCGGGATTCACCTCATCGTTCCCAGACTGTGATATAAGACCAGTCGAAAAAGATATTAACTTAGTCTTATCTTCGGATACTGTAAAGTCGACAGTAACTTTAAACCAAGTTAATAATTTTCCAAATACATCACAGTTTTTCTTGATTGATGACTTGGTAAGATCTGAGTGGATGGCAGCTTTAGTTGGTACTACTCGCTTCGATGAATTAGCTAATGAATCTCCAAAAGACTGATTTATTGAAGCCATCTGATTCAGGGTGGCCACCCATAACTTGTGAGCGGACTCACGATTACGCATCCTTCCACTTGTTAATCCACCACTAGATTTAGCTGCCCTCATAAGACTCTGCTCTATGGAGAGGTCAGTCCACACCCCGGCCCACTCGTGGTCGTTGTAACTAACCGTGTGAAGCCCAGTTACTTTAAAGGTCTTTAAAAGCGCCCCATACTTGACTTCAAAAATAGCATCCTGCTCCAAATACAGTCTTAAAGGTTTTGCATACTGTCCCCTCCCAGCTGCTGCGAAGTAGGGCAGCATCAAAGCTACTGCTGATAAATGCATATTGTAGTCGTGCAACCTCTCTGCTCTTATGAAGTCCTTTACTAGTGTTATCATATTGTGGTAAGTAACCCATAGAGCTGCTGTTCTACTGTTGGAGAACAGGTTCTTTTGAAGCAGAGTTATTTTCTCTGATAGATCCTGAATAGATTTAGTCTTAAAGTTAACACCTAGATTTTCGTTCACACATTTGTTGATGTAACCTTCCAAGTCTACTAGTTCATCGTCGTAAACTTCTTCCTCTATAATGAAACAACAAAGAGCGGCGTCGATCAGAAAGTGGGCTCTCAACGCTTTATATTATTATAGTAAGATCCTCCATCCGATATATGCGTGACGTCTCCAGGATACACGAGTTTGATGAGCTCCTCTAAACCCGAGTCTGCCATTATATAGCCTATGCAGTATGCAGCCAAGAAAACTCTTGAGAGTGTGGAAGCCCCTAACCCTGACCACAATAGGCATCCCAGTTTCCAGTACTATTCGGGTGGCCTTAATCCACAATGGCAGATCGAATGTGATTATCATCGGCTGTTGTTTGTTAGTTAACCTTGATATTTGTTAATTGAAGTTATTTCCCGAGTAAGATTTGAAATAAGCGTTAAAAATAATTTGGTGTATTTTTTTTCGAAATTTCAATAAAATTTCGAAAAATTTCGAAAAATTCAATTTATTTCGAAAAATAAAGCCCCAATCGTTCTGAAACTATCATTCGCCTGCCATAATGTGGCCATTGCGGTCATTTTGCACCCCCTATGGAGGTCTCAAGACCTTCGGGAGCCGAATAACCAATATTAGGGGTGGGGCGTATGGGTTCCTGGAGAAAAATGACTATAAAAATTTTTGCCCAAAAGTTTCAGCTGGACGGTTTTTTTTGGTGGTTCCTGGGACTATGGACAACACATTCCTGTAGACAAACCTTTGTTACGAATTTGTTCACAGATTGACCCATAAACAGCAATTCTTGCCCTAACTATAGACTCCACGCAGGGAGTTAGGTAAAATAGCCAACACTATACGCCAAACATGAATGATGGTTACCTCTGCAGTACGTGGGTGTGTAAAATCCGGATTGGAATATTATTTATGGGTCGCATAGTTGAAATGTCTTCTTGGGTAAATTTCTATTGATCCTGTTTGATGCAACAAGGAAAAGGCTCTTATCAGGAAAGGAATTATTCAACGTTTCAATGTGACAACATCGTATTCATGATCTCAAATTATTTGTTATATATAGTAGTACTGAAAGTATTAAAACTGTGGGTGTTTATCATCTGCACATAAATTATACTTGTAATTGTGTAATGTGTATTATAATAGACGTGGATAATTACAGATGATACTTTTGAGTTTTATAATATGTTATACTTGTTATTGTGCAAGAGGACGTGTCTTTTAAACCTTTATTTTCAGGCAGCCGTCAAGACATAAAACTAAATTAGGTTCTAGAGGCAGAAAAGTCATTTTATCCTTTTTAAAAAGAACCTCTTAAATGAGATTTGCTGCCTACCACGGAGACTTCTCCGCACGTCAATGGTATACCTAGTATATCCTGGAGGCCATAGCGTTCATTTTAATGTCCGCTCGAATAAAGTCTGTCCCTTTACCATCCAAGTCAAAGTTCGTTGAATTTTTTTCCCAAAAGTATGAACTACGAACTTATTGTCCAGGAAATACTTTTTAATTTCGTTCAATTTCTATCATCGGACCGAATTATATGAACATTTTTACTGCTTAACGACTCCTTTTCTTGAAAAATGATATGCTAAAATTGGGGAAAAACGTCCAAAAAGATGACAAAATTTCGGATTTTAATGGTTTCGAATCTTATGGTATGACTCTGGAGAAAGTGTAAACGTATTTAATTTACAGGTATGACTACTGGAACACTTCTAAACCTGCATATTATTCAGTTTAAAGAAAACTACAAGATCACCCAATAAAAATGTCCAAGGAGATCAAATAAGACTACCAATCGAGAAGAATTGAGGATGTGGGTTACAACGGCTTATTGATTGACTAATTGAAGGCTAATTGATTGACTGAATTAATCGAAGTTCTGACTAATTTGAGATTAAGACCTATGGTAAAAGACTCCAGAAACGATCCTGCGTGGTATTTAGCCATTAGGCGAAACTAGTAGGAGTTATAGAGGCGGGTAACCGTCAACCGACAAATACCGGTCATTATGTACAGCTGTACCAGGTATAAATAGCAACCACGTGATGCCCTTATATGGTAGTGAAAGTAGTGACCAGGAAGATATTGCATTGTGCTGAGGCAGAGCGCTGTATATAATGACAGGTTCAGGTGTAACCAGCGCCGCTTATAATGGCCAATTTAGAGTTTTTGGTGGAAATCAGCCGTTATGTGGATCCCAGAGAAATGCAAGTCTTCAAATAATATTTACAATGAAAAGAAGAAACAATGAGATTTGTACAAAGTACAAGGGTTGTTGAGAAGTTTACGACGAACGGTTTTTTTAGTTTTGCCTGATTTTTGCGGGGGATATTTTACCATGGTTACTAACAATGTAAGTTATTTGAAAAAGGAAACACATTCTACAGAGGAAACTACTAACATTACTTACCATGAAGGTAACTAATAATATGTATTATTATGATTGGTCCTCCCACCCAGCCGATTCTACAGAACGCTTTGCGGCTTTGTGTCTTGTTCGGAAGTTTGCCGCTGACAGAGCTATGAGCTGTTGATGAAATGAGAAATTGTTTGTTTTAATTACTCGATGAAATTCAATCGCCCTCTCCTCTTCTATATGCCGAGAAGAGACGTTCAACTTCAAAGCTGGCTTTAACATCACAAACACAATGTTCACTGTTAATAACACAATGTACACAATGTACACTGATGATAACACACTGTTGCAATAACACAATGTACATTGTTGCACGATGCCCGGTTTTCAAACGGTTCGCCTTTGCTAATCGGGTGGGGCTGTGCAGTGGTTTGTTACACGTTATATAGGTTCCATATCTCAAGTTAATGTAGCGGTTTGTGATTGTAGAGGGGGAGGGGTGTGCAACATTGTCATGTTAGATATTCTAGCTAACGGAACAAGTTTATTCCCAAGTAACATGACGACTATAAAACCTCGATGGAAAAAATGAAAGAGATTTGTCAGCGAGCAGTGATTCGGAACACTATAAATTCTGTAACTCCTGTAACTCCTGTAACTCCTGTAACTCCTGTAACTCCTGTAACTCCTGTAACTCCTGTAACTCCTGTTAGAATCATGGTAGAGGTTATAGAGAGGCTTGTCACTACTGAGTTTTAACAGCCCCTGTTGTCATGGTGTTTAACACAGCAACCTATAAAGTCTATTGATACACCTCGTGAATAATACGGCATAAACAGAACAAGGTTTCCCCCAGTAGCCTGGTAAGTACTAGCAGTTGCTAGGTAAGTACAGCTAGTACTCAGGTAGCTACTCTGAAGCAACTACAGGTAACTACTACTTAGTACTTGTAAGATTATGTCGGGTTGGAGCTCCCCTCACCAGCTCAGCTGTTTGACAGTGGGAAAAATACCAGTATTCACGTGACGGCTCAGCTAAAACTTAGGCTCTAAGTCACACATTCTCTCAGTTCAAACACAAGGAAATATTTCCTGACACGTGATTAAATGTTAGGAAATTTTCCTGCGATTTAAAACTCACGCGTGTTTTAAAACTGCGGGATGAGAATGTCTGGAGAGGGTTAGTGGGGGACTTTGCTGGTTTCGGAGATTGTGCAGAGGAAGAGGAGGGTGTGCTGGGTCCACTAGTAGAGGAGACAGTCAGCTCCTCCTTCTCCACTGCCATTGTGATTAGCTGGGCAGAGAACGGCAGGGTCAGGGGCCGCTTGTGCCGGATCTGCTTCAGTCTCCGGCTTGAAGCGATGTTTGGTAGTGATATGTTCATTTGTCAGTTTCTGGTAGAGAGTTGGGAATCATGTGTTTTAACTTTTAACTTCAGTTCTATGGCTGATAAAATCAGTAATGGCTGTATTTGATGATTTGCATATTAGTAATTTGATCGATGGCCTGACGGTTGTAATTGCCAAAGAAGTGAGTAAGTGTCAACAAAGTGAACTAAAACAATAGAGCCACAGTAAATGTTATCTTCAAGCTGGCAACTAAGGAATGTTTGATCGCGCACTACGCAACAACTAAATCTGGGCGCCTCGCGGTTTAACTATGTCTGGTTGGCTAGAACATAATTACAAAGCACAACAAAGGGAGGCTCCAGCGGCGCTAGATGTTCGACAAATAACAGCCCGTTCAGGAGCATGCATTATGTAAAACTAAGAGATTCAAATGATCTGATCTTATGTTACAAAGTTAATGGTTAATCTGAACTGCTACTCAGGCATCTCCGGTATCTGCATTAGTTAAGTAAAACAGTCTGACGTACTAAAGCGATCTTCTAAAGCGGTATTCGTAGAAATAAGCTGAGCTTACGTCTTATACGTTATAGTTATGTAATAACTTAATGAGCACTTAATAAAACTTCTAATGTGAGAACCTGATAGGTAGTCGTCATGACAATGCACGCACAAGTGAACAATGCACGCACAAGTGGTTCCTATCTGACAGCCTAGACTCTACCCCTCGCACTGCAAGTACTGCCACCTCTCTCACGGTGTATCGTGACAGCCTGGTCCTGACAATAAAAGAACTTTATTGTGTAATGTCCCCAGCTTGTCAGCTCACAGTGAAACCACTCACGAAATAGTATTTAACAGTTCCAATCTTCGTACATTAGGCTGGCCACAAGATGGATATATCGATCAAGTGATAGGAGAGGAAAAGCTTTTAACCAAAGCTGCATGATATTGTATTTATATAGTTATATTATGCCTTTATGATTGATGGGGCTCTCACAATGGACCACACACAACTGACGAATAGCTCCGGAGGCGGCACTCTTTGGGAAGACGGCACTCTGCAGGGTAGGCGGCACTCTTTGGGAAGACGGCACTCTGCAGGGTAGGCGGCACTCTTTGGGAAGACGGCACTCTGCAGGGTAGGCAGTACTTTCCTGGGGAGGCGGCACTCCTCTCCCGATAACTGACAGTGTATTTGATTGGTTATAACTATAAACTTATTTCGGTTATGAATCACGCTCTAAAACATACTCAGTACTCACTCCGTCACGCCCTCCTCAGCAGCTTGTTTATTTACCCTTTTAGGAACATCAGAGGACGACTTCTTGTTGCTTAGAGGTAGGAGCATTTGCTCGGCCATAACATCCGCACTTTCCGCACCCTCCGCACTATCCGCACTCTCCGCACTACCAAAACGTTATGACAGTGATACTCGCGGAGAGAAATATTATGTCATAAACAAGTAAGTGATGGTATTATCTTATTAATCTGCAATGCATGGTATTGTTCTAGTCTTTATGTGTTAAGTGGTCGCTTTGTCAGAGCTCCTGTATTACTACTATCAATGAGAAGGGCTGCTCAGTTTGCCTCATCCGACCCCGACCAAGGGGTCATTGTTAGAGCCATTTGTCTAATACCCATTATTCATACAACGTTAGAGCCCCTAACTCACACAATGTTATAGCTGCTAGCTCGGATAACATTACCCTGCTAGAGAGGAGCTGTGTACCGAATACTGCTGAGTAGTCTACCTAGCAAGTAGAGCAGGCTGCTAGAGGTCTACCTCAGGGAGTAACCATGGTGACAGGGAGGAGTTAATCACCATAACAAATAGAGTACTAGTAGACTAAGCAGTTAGGTCTGTTCCTTAATTAGCCTCCAGCTAATAGCCCTTATTATCTATTTTAACACTGAACATATCGCCGTGATATGCATATACGGCGGAATATTAAGGGATAAGAACGAAAGTGCCCTTTAATTTCGCAATTACACTTTTCTTCACTCTTTCGTTTTTTATGTACTTTTATATCAAGACACTGAAAAAATCGGAAAACGATACCTATGAAATACTGATAAACTCGAAACTGACAAATCGCATTAACTATGATCGTTTTGCCACCGCTGAAAGGTAAATAATGAACTTGGATGTAATAAAGAAGAAATTGACTGTCAATATATTCATTTGTGAGTTTTAACGGAGACTACATGATAGGCGATACTAAGAATAGACTAATATGTCATGTGATGAAGATTATTAAGAAGTCGAGTCTCTTCCATCTGGTTATTAATGAGTAATGACACGTTAAAGGTATTAATAATCCGACCCTTTTGCACTGCTTAAAGAATATACGTTTTTATTTTATTCCTTAATATAAATATCACCATAAATTTCACGTATTTAATAGATAATTTTTCGTGTTTATAAAATTCGAGCGTAACTTTGAGGGTAAAGACCAAATAATGTCTAACTTTCTGGAAAGAAATGTTAAATAGTGAATCGGTGAAATAGTGAAATAGTGAAACGGTCAGTCAGTTATTTTGAGATTTTAATTGTGATTTAATTGTTGGTATTTGAGTGTTCAGAAGAAAATGTAACCGTGCTTAAATCCATCACAATCCTACCAATTTGTAGAGCCAAGTTGTAAACCTTTAAATCACATATCTTGTGAATTAGTAAGGTAGACAATAAAGTTAAATCTACACATAGTTTGTTTATATGGTCAATATATTGACCTATTAACACACGCACGAAAATAATATGCTAATAATATACAGGGACTAGTGAATGAAGGGGAATACTAACGTTCATTTGAGTTCCAGTGATTCCGAGAATCCAAGCAGCTTTAGCCCACCTGGATGAGGAAGCTGTGCCGGTGGTTACCGTGGTTACGGTGGAGAGTCTCCTGGAGAGCACGTGACTACTGCCAGACAGCACGTGGTTACTCAGAGAGTTCTCGGAGATCCTTCTAGAAGGGGGACCTGATGATTTGTAGAGAGAAGAGTCTGCAGAGCTGGACTTGTTGATAACCACACTGGGCAGCTGTGGGGCGGAGTCATGGTTCATGCATATAGATTGGTGGGGGGACGATACCGTGGAGCTCTTAGGAGAGCTCAAGTGGTTCAGATCTGGAGGGGTCGAGGCGAGGGAGCTAGTTCGAGACTTCAGGTTAACTACCTCAAATTGAGAGGAGCTATTTAGTACTGGCCGAGGAGAGTTTGTTCTGGAGTTGTAAAAAGATGTGTCAGATGAAACTGTAGAACTTTTACGTGAGGTTATATTAATATTAGACGATTGAGGCGGAGTTGAAATCGTTGATGTGTTGACCAAGATGCTGTTCAAATGGTTAGGAGAAGCTGCGCTATTATTAGACAAGCTCTGCATCATGGTGACGTCACAACTAATAGCCAACAAATTTAGACCTGAACTCAAAAAAGCAAAACTCAAAAGTGCACACAAACTTGCACCCTGAAAGAAATGCACGGAACGCTTACACGAGACACTAGTACCGTAAATCGCAGCAATGCACGATAAAAAACAATTACTGTTAGCTGAAGTGCGGAGAGGCCAATAAAAGGCAGACGGTGCGCCACGTGGAACCCATATGGTAGCAACGTGGGCATCACGTGGGTATCTCGTGGCAACGGACCAGCGCACACGTGCAGTGCGATGCACTAATTAATACTCAAGAGTTCATCTTATCCGTCCTGCGGCCTGTCACGCTAAGATTGAAAGATATAGAGGGCTCCTGCAGCACTGATACAAGACATTACTACTTTATCGAGAATACCAACTCCTTGTGGGGCCACCCTTTTCTAATTTTGACCTTCATAAGATGAATGAAAGTTTTTATGCGGACCTAATGAGAAGCACACTTCTCCAATGAGTTAAGATTTCTAATTTGGAATACACTCTAAAGTTTTAGACATAGCATCACTGGCAAGTTTTATCTCTAAGCTGTACACATATTCTTTAATATTTTGTAAACGTATATTTTGAGAGAGAGATTTTTACAGTCTTGAAATAACATGCTTGCGAAAGGACACCTTGTAGCTTAATTGAATAATAAATTATGGCGGTGATGATTCACCGACTAAAATTTGAAGGGGTAGTATTTGTATTCACCAATTTAAGTTAGACACATATATTGATGCGCATAAATATAAAGATATAACTATAGAAGACTTAAGACTATACGCAAAAGAAGGATGCAGTAGGAAAGTAGCGACATAACAGAGACTCACACCAACCCTATACCTAGCCCTAACCCTAACCCTATATATCGCGCCATTATATATACCATCTGAATAAGAAATAACTATTTATACTGTCTCCCTCTCTCCCTTATATACTTGGTATCATCACATGTAAATCTGTCTGTTATGATAATGTTCTCCGGGTAGTATAACTTACATTTAGATCAATTGCGAATGTCCTTAGCATCAGGTCACAGGTGAAATAGCGGCGTCCTTTTAAATGATATTAAACCTATTGTCCACAGAGCTTCTTATTGTTCAATGTTCACAAAGCAAGATCTACAACGAAACTAGGACGAATAGGACATTACCTTAATTTATAAGTATATTAACTCGGCCACATAACTATAATAATATTGTAATATTACGGTTGCTGCATGTTAATGTAATTTCACCACCATGTAGCTCTCTCTCCAGACTTTTGAGAACTGGTGACAATCCCCTCCTCCCCTGTTAGAGACTGCTAGGAACTGGTTATAATCTCCTATAAGTATATTGGAAACTAGCTATATAGTATATAATCTGTTGGAGATGTTGAAATTAAGGAGAACAAGCCCGAACCTTGGGTTAAACCCTCCCAGTAGTAGACGTTAACAAGTTAGCAGTAGTGATCAAGTTAGATTCCTACTTTCCTAGTAGCCATCTTGTTTCGGGCATCAACAGATTCTAGGTGTTTTAGGTTTTAACAAAAGTTATTCAGTACCAGTAACTATTTGTTGTATGTGATGGTACCTGTTTAATCTCTGCTTGTAATTCCTAATGTTAATAACATATCAGATAATAAGAATCGTAATTTTATAAAAAGTGTTTGTTTTACCGAGATTAACCTTATCGGCTAACATGTGGTTGGTAAGAACGTAAACGGCTGTTGTAACTAAACTTTTAGCCACTCACATTTTTACCGATAAGATAAAGAAATTTCTCCGACCTATTTTCACCAACCAAATATTTTCTGTTCTCATCTTTTTTTATTAAATTACTAAAATGCCCGTTGTCTCATGTGGAAAGAGATAATCTCATAAAATGTGCTGGCAGCAAAACAGATAACAAAGACGACCTTATTGTTTGTTTAATTTACGGTCAAAAATAGAACGCATCTTCTATTTGTTTGAAATAAAAGGTCGAATCACAAAAAATTTGCCAAAAATTGTTGAAAAAATCATAGATCTGAGTGGCTTTTTGTGCCCATACTTTTGATTTTCTAGCCACCAAAACCTTAGCTAGTCATCATTTCAGCCAATAAAATTACGACTGATAAGTGATAAGGTACTATTTCATTGAATTTGATCTTTCAGTTACTCACCTTCAAGAAATCCTCCTTTTTGGGCTTGAGAAATAATTTCAACAAGTTAAATTTTCTCCTCAATTTCATCTTTAATGAAGTGTTAACTATTCACAAAATTAGGTAAATTGAACGCGAATTAAACCAATACACAAACAAGAATGCTGGTTATAAGGCCATGTCGGAGATGTTGAAATTTTAATTAGGGGGAACAATCCCGAACAAGCCCGAACAAGCCCGAACGTTATAGGTTAAACCCTCCCAGTAGTAGACGTTAACAAGTTAGCAGTAGTGATCAAGTTAGATTCCTAGTAGCCATCTTGTTTCGGGTATCAACAGATTCTAGGTGTTTTAGGTTTTAACAAAAGTAGTCCAGTACCAGTTACTATTTGTTGTATGCAATGGTAGTGGTACTACCTGTTCCTGTCTAATTCCTGTTTAATTCCTCCTTGTAATTCCCAATGTTAATAACATATCAGATAATACGAATCGTAATTTTTTTATTATCATTACGATCGTTTTTTATAAAACTAAATCTTTACCAACCTTTAAGTTATCCAACTTTTGAGGCTGGAAAAACAATGTTAACTTCTTGAGATCAAGGTTTTTTAACCATGACAACTTTCTCCTCAATTTCATCATTAATGGAGTACTAACTAATCAAAAATAAGGTAAATATAACGCGACCCAAAGCAATACACAAGGATGGACACTAGGCAGCGGGCTGTGAAAGTTACAGAACTCTAAAATTACAACTTTACAAGTACACAAATATCGGAGGGTGAATAATGAATACATGCAGCACTGAGCAGGTGTTCAAACAGGGCAGCTTGTCTAGCTACATTATCAGACCCACACATTATCAGACCCTCACATTACATATTCAACCCCTCGCCTAACCCGATATTTGCATTGTTAATACCCCTGACCGGGCCCCGCCCCACGTGATTGTCACGTAGCTAGAAATCGGAGGGGAATAACAGGTATTATTATAATAGGTTTTTTAGCCGAAAATCGTCTAGGGTAGGTAGCTAAAAGTTCATTTTTTAAACGATTTAGAAGATTCTGAGCAAAAATGTTAAAAGTATAGTATAAAAAAATACTGAAAAAACAACAAAATCTATTAAAACCTATACCTATTTGTGACGTAGCTTACCTTATCCTCCGTATCCAGCACTAGCTCCATCATCCGCTGAATACTGCTCTTTCTCCGCTGCAACGGGGGTTTCTTCGGAGAGAACGTCTTCATTTCAGGCAGCTCCGTCATTTCTTCATCTTGCGGGTCGTCGCTAGGGCAACTGTCCGTGTCGCTAGGGCAACTGTCCGTGTCACTAGGGCAACTGTCCGTGTCACTAGGGCAACTGTCTGTTAAGTTTCTCACTCCCCCATTTTCATCCCTCTCCAAGTCTACAGAGATCTGATCGTCCATAGTCAGCTCACTCTTTTACATGTTGAATATCTTGGCAACAGGTACTAAGTTAAACGTATTATCCTAAGACAAAAAGCAAAACTCCGGCAACAAACACATCGCCTGGTTTATGAGTTAATGAAATATATTAAAGCTTGTCTTTCCCGGTATATTCACGGAGATACACCAAGTTGTGCTATTGTCTCGTTTAGCAGAAGCCCTATAGCCGTACAGCCTGAACAGGTTAGGATAACCTGCATTTTAGCGTCATTACTAATTCAGTTACCTATTATCTCAGCTTAGTTAAACAAATCTGTTGTGCCAAATAAACTATAGTGTTATCGTGAAATAAAATCATAACATCATGTAATCGTAACAATATGTAGAATGTAGATTGTAGGCTACCTACATTGTAAGTCACATGGTAGGTCATGCAAAGTCGCCCTGAACAAGCCTTTACAGACACCTCTGTTTTTCTAATACTTTGTTCAACAGTATTAGTCAACTAGATACACCTGAAGCTTGCTGGATTCTGTTTTATACTGCGACTGTCGTCTCACAATAGTGCTGGTATTGAATTTGAACTTCAGAAGACCGAGCCTTCATAATAGAATCCAATATAAACGATCATATAAATTGATATAAATTGATCAGCTTGAACGGTATTATTTTAAATGAAAGCTGTATTTGCTTTCAAGCACAACGTACCCGGCGCCCTACCGGTAGCGATAGCCGCTCTTACCAATTATTACAAACACTATTAAACTACTATCGACAATGAAATGATTTGATTTACTGGAGCTATTCAATATAATCGGACCATTTAAAGAATTGAATCTTTGCATAAATGCCGTGTTTTTGCAATAACGTAAATTTATTCCACCAATTTAGGGATCAAATTAGTTGAGATGCTGCTTGCGTTGCTCAGTCAACGTAAGCTATTGAGTATTGACTAATAGAAACTATTGAACTGCAAGACAATAAACCCTAACCCTAGAAACAAATAACTAGCTGCACAAAGAAGTGAGCCATTAACATACTGAGATATAAACAACTTAGACTGTCTTACAACGTGTTTAATCGGTTACTAGAACGGAATGACGAGAAAAAATACTTAATATGTCACTATCTTGCTATGTACGAGACGATTTCCGATTGAAATAAATAGCAACGAAATCAAAGAAGTTGGTTCTTATAATAACCACTTACAGTTACAATGAGTCATGTTCTACGAGAATGAATATTGCAATATTACCAGTGTTGGTGTTGCATCCATAAATCATTACGATATTGCTCTCTATGATCGGCCTTAATGGTCATCATATAAAATACCTTGTACAATCTTACAATCTACATGCCAGGGAAACAAAAACAACAGGTCGCAACTACCAACTACCAGTACCAGGGTTACAGGAAAAGTTGATTTACAAGAGTTACTGATCGAGCAATGGCTACACTGTCCAGGAAATAATGATTTAAATCAACGGTATCTATTGTTAGTTATATTAGTTTTCAGAGCAAATTGGCGAGAAGAAGATTGGCAGATATACCTATCCCAGTCATTGGTGGTACATTCCTTACCGACAACAGATCTAACAGAGATTAAACAACTATTTAGAGCTGGTAGTAGAGAGTTAGAGAGCATCACGGCTCCTCTGGATCTGCTCACTAATCTCACATCTCTATTTCGACCCACTCTCCGCCTAGATACTGGATCCGAGATATAATTACCCTCCATTCTAACTTTTAACACTATTACCATTGTTTTTGTAGAAGCAAGTTCGTTAGCGTGGCCTAATTAGTGTCCAACAAGATACGTGCAGTAAACTGACAATGACACAATCTCACAGTTACAAATTAGCTGCTATTTCTGGTGAAGTTGGTAATGCTGCAATACCTGCCAAAACTTTATTTTTAAAAAGAGTGGAGATATTTGTTTTTGAAATCATACTGTATGACACGAGCTGATATCTATCAATAGCCTTATTTAGAATTGATATTATATCACGATTATATCACGGTTGAAAATACAATCTTATTTTGGGTTTTAACAGCTCTTGACCGATCGAACGACATTCTTTTTAATGAACTGATTTATATACTGAACGCAAATCTTAGAAAATTAATGGTTAGAAATTCACAAGACCTATATCCTAAAAAAGAGAATACCAAAGGAAATAGTAAGGAATACTTGCAGTCTCACAATCAACGGAAACTCTAAAGTGTAATAATCCGCTCTAGTATGCTGTCTGAGTGTTAGGTAGTAGGTCCACTGGTCCAGGCTGTATGTTCCTGACTGCGGGGTACCTTTTCCTTGTTGCTAGTTAGCATTAACTATGCTTATAGGCGAACCAATTAGTTCAATTAACTAGGCTTATAGGCGAACCAATTAGTTTAATTAACTATGCTTATAGGCGAAGAGGCAACATAGGTTTGTTCAAGAGGAAGTAAACTAATCTTAGGTTTTTTTGGAATTTGGCTGCAGACTTAACCATCGTCTCAGCGAATTATAAGTATACTCTGCTCGGGGCTTTATTTTGCTATATAACTATAAGGTAGCTATATTAGAATATTCCGCAGACTAGATACGGCCTACCCCATACCTTTTTATGGTGGCTATATATCGACCACTTCGTACGCTCACGTTTTACTAACAATCCTGAAGATTGAAGAAGTAACCTTATTGTATCGAGCAGCTCACTTAGTACTAACAGAGCACACAACACACAGCACACAGCACACAGCACACAGCGCAGGGCAGGGGAGGGGCAAAAAACGGTAGGGGTCCTGCAAAAAAGGCCTGGCTTTTTTTTTCCTTTATAACAATGTTTTTCGGACATTTATTAGGATAATTATTCTAAGTGGGGCGGCAAAACATTTGGCGGGAGGGGGGTACGTTTTGCCACTACAGATACGAAACGTAGTGCTTTTAAGTATTACCCCATCTCTGTATAATTGTAATAATTCAAGCGAAATAACTTTCAATTTTATCAGAGCTAATCAATCTAGAGCTGGTCGAACAAAACGTTACAAGAATAAGTTGCCGTAGGTTTAGTAGGTCTAGTAAGTAGTAGGCCTATTGAATTTAATGAGCTCCTCTCCTAGGAAGAAACCTTTCAAACTTAGATTAGATTATTTCACTCGATGAATAACTATTAGTATGTCCCGTTGGCAGATAGATAGTTGTTGTGTTGAAAAGCTTTGCGTTTTGACACACTTAAAAGCTTATGCTCGTGGTAGACGGGTGCCGCGCACAAGGTGTCACGAGGTGGCAGTGAACAAAGAGTAATCCTCAGTTACACCGTTTTATCGTACAAATTGAAATATCATTTTCTGGCAAGGTTTAGCATGAGTTTTGAGTTTATCGGTTCGCTTTATTGTTCACTGTGGGTTAAGATCTCCGATATTATCGACACAAAACCTGACAAAAGCCGTATCCAGACTTTATCTGGCAGCTAAACTAATCTGAACATAACACTTGACGACAAGAACACATTTTTACAAAATATAATTTCTGCGGAATATAATTTTCTGCGGAATAAGATTGTGTCCACTAGTAGTTTCAAATCTGAGGTCACTGAGCATCTATGGAAATGTTTATTGGATAGTGAAAGAACAGTCTAGCCTAATCTCTTTGCTCCCCATATATTCATATTTTTTTTCTCTAACTTCCTTTGTATACTTCCAACATCATATCACACTTCCCCCACACACCATTTAACTGCATTCCCATTAAAAACCATTTATAATGTATCTGAAATTTGACGTATTGAAATACCAATTTTAGCACTATATCCACAGTTATTCACCATGGATTTGTTTGTTATTAAATATTTTTTCGTAAATTTTTGGATTTAGATTAATTCGATGTATTGGGTCCAAGTAATTGCGGATATAGTTCACTATGTGTTTACCGTGTTTACCGTGTTTTGGTGCCCATCTTATTTTTTATGGGGTCGATATTTTGAACGATTCTATTTTATATTCATTTATTGCTGTACTCTGTAAAATTTGAAAATTATTTAATAAATGTAGCAAATAATGATATTGGAGTTCCATGGAGTTCCGAGGAATTTATATTTTAGCAGCATTTTATTATACCAAATTGGGGTCAAAGAGTGGTGTAACCTCGGAAACATTAGAAATAATATATTAATGGGATTTAATTTAAATTGAGAAATATAAAATGCAGCATTATTTGGTTCGTAATGGGGTGATTGGGCAGGAATATTTGGAAATACAATCCTAAGAAAAGTAAGTAGATCAATCTTAAATATTATTGGTTGCATGTCATGGATTGGATAACTTACAATTTTTGTTTCTCTTTTTCTCCATGGAATCTTCAAGGTTTTTACCGCATAATTTTGGAATATACACGAATACCACTACTCAATCTTACCCGATCTCAACATCTCAGAGTTTTATTAATTACTTATAATTACACAGTGATTACATATGTTCACGTGCTTCGGAACACTTTTTACGAATCTGAGAGTTTTACATGTCATGCATGAAAATAATATTATATTAATTAGGTGGAGTAAAATGTATAATATATAACCAAAAAATAATAATCAGTATCAATATTGTACGGTGGTAACAAATAATGTGATGTATATTGTATTTGTGATGAAAAGTAAAAGTATATTTACATAATACCTCTTTTTATAGATCAACTAACTAAAATCAGCCGACTAAAACAGGCACCAGCCTTTACAGCATGTTAAAATATTAACGGGTGATACTCGTAAAATATTTGTCGACTCGTAAAATATTTGTCGACGAGTCCAACTCGGCGCGCGTCTTGGTAGGTTACAAACCTACAAGTTAAAATAAAGAAAAGTGATACTATTCCTTTTGTTGACAAAGTCCTTCATTCGAACCTTGTTTATATCAGGGTAAAAAAATCGATGCGAATTGCGAAATCATAATTGGATAATTGATCAATTTTGAGTTTCCCTATAATTTATATCAAGATATAACGAACCGTTGAACAGTAGTTTTTGAATAAGAAAGATCACAATATGATCTACTTCTTTCTCACCTGTTGAATTTTACGGAGCGGAATAAGGGTTTTCTTGTAGGGCACGAAGAAAGGACCGTTAGATCCTATCTCCTTATCTTTAATCACGTTCGTCCAGCGTATTTTACCGTTCATTAAGGATTTATCAGGAGCAGAGCAAAGTAGAACTGGATGATGGACAAAATGTACGACAATCAACTTTGTTACTTTGATGAGAAGATAGATAAGAGACTACACCAAAAAACGACCGAAGAACCTGATAAAAAAAGACGAGAAGACTAAAAACGACAGTATATCAGCAGAATCCTGTCAAATGAAAGGAGGAGTTGTTCACACTCCTGTCAAAAGGCCTGCGTTTTCAGAGCTGAGCTGATTGGGCAGGTGTCTAACTGAGCTGCGATTAGTTGAATATGTGATGTATATGTTGTTATAATATCATTACCTGACGCTCACTGGCCTGAGTGTTCAGCTCCCAGAAGTGTCCAACCATGTTCTCGTCTCCTGGTCACGTGTTGGTCACGTGTCAGATCCGTTGGTCATGTGACCTCCCTACTCAGTACATCACAAGCTGCACAAATGAAGTACGCAATTCAGCTTCATCTTTATCAAGTTTTATCGCACATCTCATATACTTGCATATTTGAAACGGTCGAAATATATTTTGAAAATACGATTGAGTAATGAGTATTATATTATCCAACTATGATGTGCTTTCTATTGAGAATGTCACGGTCCACAGTGTAGGTCTGATTATTCAAGTGGCAACTGTCAGATTAGTGGTAACATTAGGCAGGTAGGCAGGCCTCACAACTCATGTGATATTACCCTGAACAAGCATTACCAGTTACCCAGGTTTGAGACAGGGCTGGTAACTAGTCAGGTTAAGGGACAGAATTAACTAGTAAGTAACGATGTGACTACGATTAACCAATCAGTGGGCAGCAGTGGTCAAACAAATAAACGTCACCTCGTCTCCATTAGTCTAGTATTTAATATCATTATATTCGTGCAACTGCTTTTATATCACTAAATTTTCAGCGGCCCTAATCATGAGTAATAAAAGGTAAATCTCCCAGATAAGGATCGCTATATAATTGCAAAGGTCCATAAGGTGGAAGACGTTAAGAAAATACTAAAATTCAACAGAAACGAGCTCCAAAACACAATAAGACTTCAACTCAATACGAAGTACAGAAGGTGCCTAATAAAGATTTTTGCTTGACTGAAAAACATCAAACGAACGTTCTGTAAAACAAAAATATTGTGACAATGTGACAATGTGACCTAGTTGTGACCTGTTACTGAATACAGAGAATCTGTTACTGAGGCTCAATATCCTCGAATTGTTCCAGTATAAGACCAGAAGTTCCAGTGATTGAGTCATACGCCCAGCTAATACAATCACCAGTACAGGCACTACAGACACGAGTACAGACACTCCTAATGAATTTTAAGTAAAAAGGAAGATTATCACTTAATACCAACATTTCTATATTTAAATTGCCTACTTATATCATTAATTAAAAAACCATTCCTCACTTCTCAGCAATTATCACGTGGTCAAAACTCAAAACTAAAAACTGGAATTTTATAATAGTATAATTGTATAATTGTATACTTCTTTACAAAGAAGGATGATTTGTAAACGAAGATTTGTTTTATAGCCTAATTAATTCATTAATTGTCTTAGGGCATATGGCTGCTATATTTCTAGTAGAAGGTTAAAGAGATACTCAACACAGGAGATACACAATGTTTTATATAAATTGGTTTTTTATCATTGCATTACAAATTTGAGTTATCGCCTTTAAAAATGGCATTCGATAATTAAGTTACCGCATTCTTTTGGCTTATGATACGCCCAATACAAAATTAAGATTGATGAGTCTTTGCCAACAAATTTAACAGCTATTGTGCAACCTGCGAAATGCAAGCCTCGTCCGCGGTAATAACCGTAAAAAGGGTGTATAATTTGGGTTTAAGTTGGAATAGTGAATAGAAGAGATAATGTGCAAGTATCAAATAGAGTCCGGACTCCGGACCCCTCAAATAACTGATCTCACTGATGTATGTGCAGCTAAGATTGGCAGCAATCAGATTCTCTTCAAATATCAAACCTATCCTAATCCAAGGTTAATGACTATATTGGTTGCTGATTTATTCCTTTAAAATTGTAGATTAGAAATAAGTTTAACCCATTAGGGACGACGAGTTTTAAAGTTTGCCGATTTTGATGCCGTTTTGATGCCGTTTAACACACTATACTAGGTCACTTTACAGCAAAAATTAGATATCCAAAAAAGCTAATCTGTATCTCGTTTACTAAAAAAGATACATGAGCGATGGACATCGCAAACGACCCATCACGGTTTTTCGGCTATTACTTCTGAAACAAAGACGCTAGGATAAAATAAAAACTGTAGCATAAGTTAAAAGCATATGGCCAATACTGTGTGACTCTAACTTTTTTAAATAAAGAATTTGGGTCATTAACGACCTGCACTCGGCTCACTCAGCAAGTGATTATCATCATTAACTGCGAAAAATCGGTTAAATGGGTCATTATCGACCCACTAGGACCACAAAGTCTGACCTTAGAAGAGGACTAAAGATCCGTCTATTTGTTGCTACTGCTGTAGTCAATACTTCTATATGGTTCTGAAACGTTGACGTTGACAGAGCAATTGAAGAAAAGCATTGATGGATGCTACACTAGAATGCTAAGGATGGCACTAAATGTGGACTAGAAGCAGCGCAAAACCAACAAAGAAGTCTATGGCAACCTACCGAGAGCAACCATGAAGATCAAAGAGCGCAGGATGCGACTAGCAGGCCATATCCACCGGCACCCAGAACAAGTCGCAAACCGCTTGCTACTTTGGGAACCAACTCATGGGATGCGGAGTAGGGGAAGACCAGCCATGACTTATGTTGATTGATTTTAAAAGTTAAATCAACGTACAGGAGCAATGACCAAGATATAGCATGTTTTTATAATAATATTTGTAAAAGTTTGACAACAACGTATTTTATTAATAAATTTTGTGGTCGCTAATGACCCATTTAACAGATTTTTCGCAGTTTATGATGATAATCACTTGCTGAGAGGCGATTTTGCACATATGATGTCATGTTGTAGGCTGAATTCAAGAAGTTACATGGACATAATATGTAGTAATAAGCAAGTGAGCCGAGTGGGTCGTTATAATGAACCAAATTCTTTACTTAAAAAAGTTAGAGTCACAGAGTATTGACCATATGTTTTTAACTTATGCTACAGTTTTTATTTTATCCTAACGTCTTTGTTTCAGAAGTAATAGCCGAAAAACCGTGATGGGTCGTTTACTACCCTGACGAGTGGGTCGTTTGCGACCGCAGTAATTAGTAAACAGCGTCTAGCTCTGTTTGTGAAGATCTGATTATCACGGGCTTTTCACTACTCTCTAGGAAATCGTTGCCCACAACTATTTTGTTCTCAAACAAATAAGCCCACATAACGTTTTGATGTCCCAATCAAGGCAAGAAGTTAAGTGAAATAAGTAAAATATTTTCCAATTATGACGACTAATTAGCCTAATTATTTAATTGTTAGTGATTAATTGGGTCTCGAATGGAAAGTCAATAATGTAGCCCAATAAATTTTGAGCATATGTGCTAAAGATTCGTAGCGTTTAGTATTTTTGTTTGTCCTCTATAGCCTCTAGAAAAGGTGGGTCGTAAAAGACCCTATCGTCCCTAATGGGTTCAGTGAATTGTATGGAACCTTGATGGAATTATTGCTCACCGTGAAGACTGAAGCCTCCGATATATTTAGTTTAACACCTATACAGTATACATAACTTGTGATTAGTGCGAGGCAATAATAAAAATAGAATATTGAATATGACAAATCAGATTATTTCTATTAATTCTTTACTAGAATTCCGATCATCTTCGTGACATGTTTGATTTATCATTCTCTCCTCTTGAGAGATGGGGGGGGGAGAGAATGTGTCACTCTCCACAGTCCACATCCAGCGTACAACTGATAAACCGAGCAAACCGTGTCGAGTACGAGTTAGAAAAGAGAAGCGAATTAAAATGTCCACAACTCTGACAGTAACCGGTGAAGCAGCACAGAGGTAGTTTCGTTCCGCGACATTGTAATGACATGCAATTACTGAATAAAGCTGCAAGTTCGAAGAGTAATTATTTAAACATTAACTAAATTCCTCGTTATGCAATATGAACGTACAGATGATGGCCACTGTTGGCGAAGTGTTAACTTAGGCTTTGTAATTAATAGCGTAATTAAAGAACTCGACAATACAGGATTCATTAGTTGTGATCAGACGACTAAGCTGGTAAAATTCAGGTAATTCATCTCATTTAATTGAAACTTGTTTACTTTGTTAAGTATGGACGGACACTCTATAAATGTTCCCAAAGTGCACGCTCTAATGATTTTTATCTGATTTTGTTCCAAAAGGTGAAAAGGTATTTATGCTTTTCTAGAAACATTAGAGGATAGTGCTTGGAGGCGGATTATTTAAAACATATAAGTGATACGAAAAGTTTGTTTAGCAGGAGCTTTAAAAATACATGTGTAAATCGTCTTCAGCTAGAGGGTAGTGGTTTCTCATACAGAAACAATCTTTTCGATGTATAGTAGCTGTTCAAACATGTCCTCCTCTGCCCCAGAATCCAGATTGGCATACATTTTTGTTGTAATGTTTGCGAATTCCATATTTTGTTACTGATATTACTATTTCCAAACAACTCTGTTAAAGTTGTCTTTAAATTCACCATGTTTACCCTCATTATCTGCCACGAAACATCGTTCTACAAATTTCTACCCTGGGAGAAAATCTTTACCAGCTCCAGAATGTTGATAGGTGAAAATTCTGTTTTTCCTCCACTAGCGAGCTCAACAAATGAAACAAGCAGCTCCAGAATCATAATTCCAAAATTTCACCTTTATAAAGTTGGTAAAGAATAACAATAGTGTTAGGAATACCGGAGCCATAATTGGAATTTAGATAATTATACCATTCCTGATCAGAAAATTCTCTGCCTGGAGGAAGCCAACTAGGTGAATCTTAATTATGTAAAGCGAAAAATTAATTTTCCCTTGACTTGCTTTATTTGCTTACTGAACTATGTTCCAATTCGTGCAATATGCTGACAATGACTATTACGTCTGAAGCAGAATAAAATACTAATACAAATCATTGTTCAATTGTTATCCACTTTAAAAAAGGGATAAGAATTTGCAGCCTTGATTATTTTTAGCATTCTTTATTACAGGAAGCGATCGGAATTGAGCATTAATATAAAAACATATTAGTCTATCAACCTTAGGTATTAGTTATTAAAAAACTAAGTTACAAAATACTTACGGTAATCATGCGAAGATTAGAACCGCAACCTAGAACTGCATGCAGCAGGAGAAAACAATTAAAACTGGTATTTTGGTATGCCGAGCGAGTGTTTCAGCCACTCTCAGCCAGAGTGAATTTGTGTGATTTATAAAGGCCAGCTTATATGAAACATCTCACAAACTAAGTCAGAACGATACAAACATACTCAGTTACTATCATTGTACTAATTAGAATTACATTACTGACAGTGCCTAACTAGTAGTAATACTATAGTAACTACTAGTAGTACATCTTGTGGGAATGCGGTCCCACCTATATTCTATAAGTACATAACGCAAATTATCTCTATTAAGTTATAATCTTAAACTAAACCTATTAGTATGTGGGTATTTCAAACTATTAAATAACTTAGTGGTTTTTCAGCATGATACAATAGGAAAAGAAGCTCTATGACGACCACTTTTTCGTAAAATGATACAGACTAGACGTGAGACTCTACGATTTGCGGGCAAAAAAGTAAGGTTATGGTTCGGATTTTCGACCTAAACCTAACCCAAATCTCCCACCCGACACTAACCTATCATCAAAAGTAGATTTAAAGATTCCAAAACGCTGGCTAAACCCAACTGTAAAACATAAAGTAAGGCTGACAATGCAATTAGCAATATGAAATGAAATGAGATATTTCTGTCCCGCTCATACGATTAACCATCCGACAAAAAGAAGGCAGGTTATTACCATGTCAGAGCGGCTGACTGTGAGTGATAGAAGCAAATTATAAGAAATGTGAACATAAGTGTAACTCAAAAAGGCAAAGACAAAATTATTATAAAACACTTAATAACTTAATCTTCTCAAAATAACACTAGATACCGTACATTTTAATGTAGGAAAAATTAAATGTCGTGCAGTGTCATCTTGATCAAATCAATAAAGTTCCTAGTAACAAAAACCAGCGACACCAAGTTGAAATGCTGTGCAGAATAAAACTAAAAGCCACGCTGCCCCACTGAAATGGCAACTGATCATATTTATATAAATATTTATAAATAATTATTCAAAATACTCTTAAAACATAATAGTAACGTGTAATAACTGACCTTTTTGCCGGTGCGTTTGCTGATACGTCTGATGAATGTGATGGTCTGTGCAACACTGGCCATGCTCTGTACGTTATTCTTACCCTGCCCCGGTGAGGGAGAGTTAAACAATTTCATTACACCTAACACAAACATAGTGAACCAACTGTTAAATAGTGAACACAATAGTGAACCAACTGTTAAGGTGTTAAATAATTATGATACCACAAATTTGTCCGCAGATTCATATTATCAATTAACAAAAGAAGATTATTAGAAAAAGAAGAGCTAAAATTTAAATGGCAGTAATGAGACCAATTAGGAGAATGAAGTCATTAAATACAGATTCCAGGCGTTTTAGTGTAACTTAATTGTAATTTTGTATCTTTAGTGATACAAATGATCAGCTTTATTGATAGTTAACTGATTGGGAACCAGGTTTGTTTACTAGTTAATGTTAATGTAACGTAACTGATAACACAACATACTCACATCTGGACCGAGATGGTTCCCATTGCTCCCTTCCTCTGAGGTTGGGTGCACTTTTAACTTCTGATCTAGCGCTGTTTTGTTCGCCCTGAAAACATAACGCATTAGTTATTTGCTTTTATAAAGTTTTCAGAATAACAGCTGAATTGTATTGTGATGTTGATTAGTATGTTATTCATTTAAACTATTTGTTAAGATATTGCATAGTTTAAATGAATATGTTGTAAATACGCGGCAGTAAATCCAAGATTTTATCTCTTTTCGTCTGCTGGGAGCATTAGTATTTGGTTAAATGTTGCTTTTTTTCAATTTCGAATAATTACGGACGATTAGCACTCTAACTTTTAACTCAATTATTTTGAAGAAGTTGTCTTAAAGTCGATTTAAATTGAAATCAAGACTGAAGTGACGGTAAATTTGTTGCCAACATCAAATCATAAACGGTAAAAATTATTAATCGAAAGAAATATATATTTATCTTCATTTGTTTGATAGACAAGGCTCGACCATAAGTGTAAACTGAGTTTACAGTGTAAACTCACATTCTGTCTAGCAACACTTTCGTTACTGCAAATTTAAATTTCTTTCCTTGCTCGCTTGATCTTCGGAGGAAACTCCTGGGTACCTTCAATTCCTGACCTTCCCCATCTTCACCGCCAGCTGTGCCCCCAACCACTGCATCATCCAGTTCGTCACTGTCATAAACAGAGTCTGTCCACACCTGGTCTCCTGGCCGAAGATTAGCTTCCTCAGAATTAGCTTCCTCAGTGTCAGCCTTAGCTTCTTCATCTTTAGCTTCCTCAGTATTTGATATATTTTTTTCTTTGTATTCATCTGGTAAATATATTTCTGGCGCGGAGAGCGGTCGAGTAGAGGGTGGACGGTCTTGTATACTTTTATGGTCAGCAAGCTCGTTTTTAATAACCGTAGCTTGTTGTTTTGGTTTATCTCCGACTTCTCCATCTTCAGGAACATTCGTCCCTGCCGCAGATGTTGGCCGAACATTCACTACTTTATGGTTGGTGCCCTCATTAGAGACTAGATCGTGTTTC
This sequence comes from Bolinopsis microptera, assembly GCF_026151205.1. Taxonomy (NCBI): domain Eukaryota; kingdom Metazoa; phylum Ctenophora; class Tentaculata; order Lobata; family Bolinopsidae; genus Bolinopsis; species Bolinopsis microptera. Next base: position 3,818,596 of record NC_087078.1, on the reverse strand, counting down.
TCCCCGGCCTCTAAATCAATATTGTTCCTCAGCATTTCCTCCTCCTTTTCTCTTTCAATCTCACTCTCAGGGTTGACGACATTGTTTAGAATTACAGTTGAACTGTCTTCAAACTGACTGGGTACATCTATTGGGGTTTCCTCCTGCTTACTGCCAACAAAAGCAATGTAATCTGAATCAGTCGGAGTTAACTCGTACTCCGTTTCATGTGGAACAACGCTACTTTTAGGCTGCTTTGACCTCCTCTTCTTCTTAGTTGCAAGTGGAGGAAGTTTAACTCCACCCGCCCTCACACTCATAAAAGAAGAACTAAGAGACCGAACATTCAAAACGAAAAGCAATTATAGCTATCTAGGAGTTGGTACAGTTGCAATTGTGAGGGAAAAAGGAGAGAAAACGATTAACGAGATGGTTGCCATGGTTAGAGCTGATAAATTCGATAAGGAGCGCAATGAAACTAGGGGTAATGACAAGCCCTGAGTCCACATATAATATATGAGAGCATAGGTACATATGGGTCAGAGAGTCAGAGCCACCCACCACCCCCACTCGGCTACCTCACTATGTACCGGTCCACGGGTGGCGTAGGATTACAATGGTTAATATTACAGAATACGGCACAGTTTCTAGATTGGCGGAATATGTGGAATATTCGCATATTTAAAATGAGCAAAGTAGGTCTATAATGTCATTTCGGTAGTGGTTCATCTGAGCTTGTGACGTGTGCAGCTGTTAACTTGTTAAGTATGTTTGTTTTTAGTTTAGAGTGATGGATATTAGATTTAGTCTGTGTTTGTAACTTCTCTATAAGAGATCCTTTACTTTAGGATAAATATTTGGGATCAAATTTCAATGCCTCATGATATTTGATCTGTAATATTCATTTAGGGCCTGATGAACGTTTTTATTATTATTTATAACATAAAATGATGATTTAACATTTAACAGGAATTTTTCACGCTAAACAAAAATTAAGGGTCTATAAATGGGTGTTATAATGAGATTTGGCCGGGTCCCTCCTGTTAACCACATTTAAAACCTTGCTGCTAGGTAACCTTTCTATAAATATCTCCGGGATTTCGACGCGGGATCATATTATCACTCAGCCCGGCCCGCTGTTAGATAAACATCTCAAGGTGATATCATCCCGCCCCGGAAATTTGTATAAACCCGGCCCGCTTTTTACTTTTAGTCGTAACTGATGTTTATCATTCAATTCTCCGACTTACAATAATCGATGATACTGCTGATTAGAACTCGATAATAGTAGAACAGTTAGACGCGCGATCACGTGGGCGCGTCACGTGCGTACCACGTGCCACCAATAGCATACGCCGAGTCTATACCACGTGACACGAAAGCGCACCACGTGATACTGATATGAAACATCGTAACCGTCCACTTCTTTTACACGCAAATTCCTGGGAACGTTGCCAAAGCAGCTAATTCTTGGAATTTCTCCAACGCGTGGCGTGAGAAGTTGGCGACTAGCCAGCTACCCTTGTCCGTGCCCTAAAAATAGTATTGTTTTGCTTGCTCTCCTTCCAGCTCTTGTTCCTGCTAACGTTCAAGCTATTGCTCCACTATGACAGATCGGTTTGACATTCAGATTGATGAACTGCTTTCCAATCTCTTCTAAAGTATAAATCCTTTGTCGAAATCGCCGGAGATAATTATAATCCATAAACACTTCACGCTCAGGGCTAAATAAATGTAATCCCTCAGCTGGCGCTTCGGGATTACATATTAACACAAAACTCGTGCGCTGCGCGCACTCGTATGTGTTTATCAGATCATCCCGCGCTAGCGGGATGATCTGTTATATAAACCCTTTGCGTGGCGGGTTTATGTTATTGTAACCTTTCTGTAACCTACCTCCGAGGTACTGTACTTTCACTAGAAACGTACAAGTCGAGCATTCTCATAAAACCACGAACGAACACTTCCCTGAAGTTGCCTTCAAATGAAGTGGCTGACACACTGTAGCCATCATGTGAGACACATCTTCTAAAGATGTAACGGTCGGGGATCATTAATTGTACTGTAGAAATGATCTGGAAAGAAGGGCTTGGCTGCGTGATAACCAGCAGCTGTGTGATGATTACTAGCTGTGTGATTACCAGCAGCTGTGTGATTATCAGTCTGCCCAATGAGTTCACCTCAACACGGCACTCTGTGAGGTGCATTATAGAATATAGACCGCGAACAAGCTGAAGAGACTGTTAAATTACAGACCTTACTTTGTGAGGACCTCAGGAGTAGGTGTTTCAGGAAACCTTATAATTTAAACCTGAGATCATTTGATCACAAGTGTGAATTGGTCACAACACATAATGTGGCCTTTGATGTTCTTGAGCAGTTTAACATAAGATTCAGCATGAAAATTAAATTTCACGCATCGCTAATCGACATCATTCATCCTCATTTGACCTATCAATCATTTATTCGACAGATTTTGATTACAGATAACAACAACAAAATCACATAGAAAGATACCAACCTTAAAAAGCAGATATGAAATCGAATGAAACGATTCTGTCTTAAAAGTTTAAATTGACACAAAGTAAACTGTGCAGGCAACCCTGTAATATCCTACATTATATTAGATAAACGAAGCTATCTATAAGATAAGCTGATACAAGATAAGCAGATATAAGATAAGATAATAAAAGCAAGTATGGTAGTAACTGTTAGTGTTTGTACCTTTTGAGCGTCATCTCGTTAGGTCCAGAGTCCCGGATATAGCCCACATAATCATCCCTCAGTATCTCTGGAACAGCACTAGTCTGCTTTATCAGAGGAATGTTACAAGAACTAGACCTCCTCAGAGGGGCCTGGTGGAGCCCCAATCTGCCCGGGTACAGGAAGATCTTGTCTAGATCCCAAGGCTCAGGAGGGGCTACACCCGAAGAGCGGGGACTAGCCACGGTGGAGGCGGGACAGGAGGGGGTGGTGAACTGGCTGGAGGCGGGACAGGAGGTGGTGGTGAACTGGCTGGAAGCGGGACAGGAGGGGGTGGTGAACTGGCTGGAGGCGGAGCAGGAGGGGGTGGTGAACTGCTGAGCTGCTGCATCGTTAACGAACATGACGGAGGGCTCGGTGGTGATATCTGGGGCTGGTTCCTGTATCCCTGACATCAGCTACACTCTTATAGAACTCTTAGCTAATAGTTCGCTGACAAAAGGAAAAGCTCAGTACGTTTAGTAGCAATAAAGCGCTCAGAGCAGTACTACTACTGCTCACTTAGGGTTATTTACAGAAAGTACGTGAGATTAATAGTACACGTGTACCATCAGGGTCACCACTTGGCCCTTTTAAACAACAGAATGACACTACCACAAATATTATAAAACATTGACTGCCGGCACTGCGTAGCTGATACCCATTTGATTTTGATAAGATACGCGAATCACTACCTATGCTTTAGATATGAAGAACTGAAGAAAAAAATCACCAATCTTCGGACATGACCGGCACTTAAACATTACGCGATAGTTTTTTACCTGGCCAATCCAATTTTTGTATCAATCATGATATTAAAAGTGAGTTTATCAATAGCAATATTGCCGATCTTCATATCATTTCAGTCACAGTTCAGAAAAACACGTCACCGAAACACAAAAATTAAAACCTAGAATACCCAATATAATGGATCAAACTCTATTAATCTAGAGACTTAGACTTAGAGACTGAGACGGACACAAAACCTTAACCTCTGCTCTTATCTCAGAGTAGTACGTAAATTAACAGGCAGGAGTGATAAAAGGGACATGCAGTGTCATGATATAGAGATTAGACGTACTGTGAGAGTGTGAACTCCTTTTGTCGACAGATTAGGATTTGTATGATACGAGGAGAGGCTTTAATTGGTATTTAACATATGGCACCCCACTGTACGGCATCCCACTCACCACTGTACGGTACCCCACTGTACGGCACCCCACTCACCACTGTACGGTACCCCACTGTACTGTACCCTACTGTACGGCACCCCACTGTACGGTACCCTACTGTACGGCACCCCACTGTACGGTACCCTACTGTACGGCACCCCACTGTATGCAGTGTACGGCACATCTGTCACTCCGGATATTGAATAAAAGCCGAATGTAAATTTGTATAAACATTAAACAAAGTGACCAGAAAATAGCTTGATATATTCAGGGCACTGGTTAACTGCCGTTCTAGATGTTCACGTTGAATAATTAATACCATTAGTAGTATATTACTATATAGTAGTAGTAGTGATAATTAATACCATCTGAGGAATAAACCACCTTTGAAGTTACCCTATCTGGCCACTGATCATTGATCGGGGGATCTTATAATACAAAGTAATAAATATACATACGGATTACAAAATAATGGATTATTCGACATAAAAAGACCGATCTACTTCTAGTAAAATGCAAAAGCCAAACAATTGTGCCTTCTAAAATTCATTCTTCTTCGTCGGAATAACACAAACTAAAGCAGGGGTGTGGGTCACGGGGTGACTATTGTGCAGATAGAATATGCAGACAGTCTGTAGATGGCCTAACTGCACTGTAGATAACGTAACTGCAGATGGTACTGGGTACTGAGTGTGTGCTAGTTGGGAGGAGGGGCCGTGTTATGTAGGGTTCTACTTATCTGGATACAAAACTGCTAACCGTAGTGTTTAGACATACACTTATCACTCTTATCACTGTATATTGTAATCCTCTTTAATGACATAATGACAGTTTATGCAGTAGATATTTCTCCTCTACTACAACTAGGAACAACAGCTGATGCTATGTATAAACAGGTGCCTCTGGTTAAACACAGAATTCTTCTTTTGTCATCGAATCAAACCTCTACGTCTAAAAGATACATGGTTGATGAGGACTTAATGCTGGTAGTACAGAGGTAATGAACGCGCATTGAAAAAAGTTTGTGCAGATAGGGTTCATAGCAGCTTGTTCACAAAAAATGTTGTTGTGCAGTTAGAATTGCGCAGGCACCAAGGTTACCAGGTTAAGTTTTTTTCTACTTATGGAAATAAGTAGTACTGGACACTGGTGTCGGTACGTGATGCTATTTTAGAGAAACCTCACACTTCATGAAGCTCATTGAACAGGTTCCACAGTAGTACTGGCGATGGTACTGGTGCAGCTTCCACTGGCGACTCTCTTCAGTCTAGGGCGAGGGATAATATCTGGTACTTAGGAAACTGTTCAAACTAAAGGACTTATATTATCGTCTGAACTAGTAATAGGAACTAGTAACTACTACTACTACTATGTCGGTACATCCCACAAGATTTGAAGATTGGTTTAGATAGTAGATACATCATTATTTAGCAATGTTAACTAGCCAAGCTAAGAAGATGTTCTGACTTCTGCAGTGTTTTGTAACTAAATTCTTTACATAAGGATTCAGGAGAAGCCAGTTGACTGCCAACAGTGTTGATTAGTTAATGAGTTAATATGTCACACTGTCCTAACTGTCAAGATTCACTGGATTCACTGGAATAATGAGGTAATTAATTAGTTAACGAACAAGAGAGGAAACAAAACAGGGAGTTTGTGTTGGGGTTTTTGATCCATTAATATAGACAAATACAGAAAAGGGCTAGATCATACACTTGTGACTTAATTCATATGATTAGAAGAATTCTAACCATATTTGGTGATGAAAATAATCAGGTTTCACAGGGGCATCGCACATTATTACGAAGGCTTCAAAAATGATACACCTGAACTGTTTTTATGAACAACGCTGCAGCAACTTGCGATTCCAAAGGTTGACTTAAAGTTTTAAAATATCCCTAAACTAACAAGGCATAAGCTGATAGTAATGATAAACGCTAGAATTTGTAGTACTGTAGCACGTGCAGCAAGAGTTCATTTATATGCAGATAATTAGGAACCTCATATCTACAAGTATACTATTAATTGTTATATATTACTATCTACTCCTCAGTCATTTAAAATAAATCTAGAACGAATGTGTAACGTGTATCATATGTAATAAACTGTATAGTGTATATTGTAGAGTGTAGATACCGGACTGTTTCTCTGTTTAGTATAATTACTACAAGCAAAATGAAACATGTTCTGATAGTTCGTACGTGGTCAGGTAATTATAGAGTAGCCGGTTGACGGTTACTGGTTTGTTTTAATCATGTGCATAATGAGACTGGAATTCAACTGAACAGCTTTTTAATTAAACATAACTTCATGACAAAAGTTAAATTCCTTTTCCCTGACTTGATAAATTGGTAACAATGATAGACGCCGTTTTTGGGGAAACTTACAACTATCAATGGCAGCGGTTTTTTTTAAATATTTTAAAATAAAAGTGCAGAACTATATTTAAAAGGAGACGGAGCGAGAAATGCAATCTCTAACATTCTAACTTGTAGTATTCGTTTATCTTCCATTAAATTCAACCGTTAAATCATAGTTGAATAATGTAAAAATTTAAACATCTATTCATCCAAGAGATTTGAATAACGTTATTGTAATATTTCAAATGTCCATCTAATTATGATAATTATCAGCTAGTTTTATTCCTGTCCTCACATTCCCCAGCATGTGAATAATCAATGAAGTAGTTTATCTGCGCAATTGAGTATCTCGGTAACATATTGTAAGTAACCTGTTTAGTGTTTTAACCGTTATTTAACCGTCTTAGAAATACTGATAATAAATATCGGTTTGTGGTACTGACATGTATCCTAGAGTGTTGTTCGTACATAATGAGGGCGAACAGCATGTTAGCTATTTATTGAATTTTTTCACAAAATATAATAATGATTTGTATTTTATTGTATCATTTTACTTTTTAAACTGAATTTTTGTAAATTTAAGAGCAGAAATTAAAAATAGTCGACAATTTGCTGGTACGATCGGATGCAAAAGAATTTTTAACGCAACTCAGTCGAATATGTCACACGCTCTTACTATGCCCAAAGAAATGAAGGAAGATTCGAAAATATACCATGAACAAATATCTAAAGTTAAACAAAAAGTATTCTTTCAGAATGACTGTAATCACTCTTTAAGATGAAAGACCGACTGAGCACATCGGAAAGTTTAATTTCACTTTAAAAAACCATTAACAATAAAGATAACAGTAACTTTGCCCCCGGATTCACCAGGTCACAGTAAAGACTAAGGACAGCGGTCAATATGAGGCTCTGCTATTAGGGTTGCTGAACAGCGGCCCTAAATCCAATTTGAGATTGTAACGGGGGATAGCAGAGAGAGAGAGAGAGAGAGAGAGAGAGAGAGAGAGAGATAGAGAGAGAGAGAGAGAGAGAGAGAGAGAGAGAAAGTAAAGTTACAGTCCCTGGTTTATAACGGGGGGAGGTCCTGTGTTTACACGGTGGGTACTCATTACAGTCCCTTGTTATTGGGTTATCTGCTTTAAACGGGTTGAAGTTCAACGGAAGGGTTGATGAACTACATGGTTCATTATTTCGTGAGGACTGGGAATATATAATACCATGTCTGTGTTATATCTACTGATTAATCTGCAGATAATAAGCAGATAATTATCTGTTAATTACATTACTTACAAACTCCTCCATTCCTTGTAGAGGTCCTCAGACCTTTGTCCCTCCTCCTCCTCCTCCTCCTCCTCCTCCTCCTCCTCCTCCTCCTCCTCCTCCTCCTCCTCCTCTTCCACCGTCTGAGCATGTTTGTTCTCATAACACAGTTGCCTCCTCTCTACATTTCTTCTCTCCAAATCCCCCTCAAAAGCTACACAAATATCCTCAACTGTGACGAGGCTCTGTTGCTGGAAGTCCTGTCTTGTAATCACCAGCTCTGATAAGGACCCGTGAGGAGGTAACTCCATCAACGCCACTTCAGGTAGTATAGTGTACTTCTACTCAGTGACAATAGGACTTCTTAAAAAGTAGACACTAGACAGGAACTTGTTTATTTGCTTCTGCAACGTTGATACGGATCAACTACAAGTGACAGAAAATAGCTAGCTCACAAAATAATCTGCAAACTTACAAATTACAAACTCCCTCAAAAAACAACTATTTGAATTATTTTAAGCGATGCGGTAAATGCTCTCACCAGCTGTCAGGAAACCATGAGACAACCCGGGTTACCATGACAACGTTACTATTTGACGTGAGACTAGCCACAAAGTTATGTCTCCTTGTCCTAGACATACCGTGTAAAAGTGTCCATATTTCAATGAGGCAATTGGTGAGATGTTCCACTGTTTTGTGTGTTTATAAATTAATAGCAAATTTATTTTCGCCAATTTTTCACATAAGCTAGCGGAAAGTTTGCCAATTTATATTGGTTTACTACATACTATTATCCCAAAATTTCACGTATGTCTTACTTTTAGGCATTGTGACAGGGCTAAATTGCAGATTTCCACCTGATCAAATCACACAACTCGTAAAAACAAGTGACTTGTATAGTCTCTGTGTGGGTGAGACGCAGGGCTAATAACATCAACTTGATCCCATGATGATTATAAAACCTCTTAAGTTTTCCTTGACTAAGTTAATTTAGGGTGGCGCTTCATTACCGATTTCACAGCCACTACAACTCCTCCATAATTACTAGCTACTGAAGAAGTAGTTAGTAGTACTACTGCTACTCAGTGGGAATTGGAAAAACTTTGGCGAGATTTAGAGAATTATGGTAATTACAATTATTTATTAATAACAAGTAGATGATATAACCTAGTTAACTGAGTATGTATAGAGTCAATTATGTAAATCTACGATTGTTTACTTACAGCGCTAGTTTAATCCACCTCTTCTTTGCAGCTGACATTTTGGGGGAATGTGGTTCAAATTTCACCGCCGGCACTTTTATCTGATCCATCGCTCCTTCAGATGGGTCAAAAATAGTATCAGTGCCATTTTCTGTTTCCTCAATCTGACTCGAAGGCGCGAATCTAATTTCATGAATAGACTTTCTTGAGGACAGCTTCCTCTTTTTCTTTCTCGTACAAACTGGGCTGGTTTCTGCGGTAAACTGCACTTTCTTCCTGATGATAGACTCAGTGGAGCCCAGGTACTCCTGATCTGGTATCTCTATCTCCTCTAAAGGGTGATTGAGGGGCAGGATGAGGTCTGATAACCGGACTGCAGTTACATCGGACACTCTGTAGCTACGAACCAGGGGAGCTGTCTCACTGAGGTGAGTATCTGACCCTGAGCTGATGCTGTTCTGTTTTATCACCGACCCTCGCTTCATTGTTCCGGTCTTGGTGGAGCGGTTTTAGTGATTCTTGTTAAGTGATTACAAAACATTATAGCAGATAGACTGACCAAACACCAAGAAACACCAAAAAAGAAATATGAAGTCGTAAGAACTAAACTAAAGTCTAACAGATATATTTTTGATCTGAAATATATCTAATACATGAGTAACTCGAACCATGAAATCACGTTAAAGATATGAACCTAAAATGTAACCATAGCAACTCAATGTCAAATATCAGAAAAAAGTAAACACCGCCACCACGCACGCGGCCTTTATACAACCACCTTGATAAAACCACATCGGTAACCTAGTCCTGATGTTTAGTGCCTTCAGAGTAAAAAGAAAAGCATACAAAATAAATAAATACAAGTGCGACTGACACAGTGTGACACTAGACTGGTAATAAGCAAACAGTAGGACTCCAGACTCGCCAGGTCGGACCTTTAATCATATAACTACCACTACAGTAGTACTACTAGTCACTACTAGTGCTATCAACTACACATGTGTACGCTGTAAGAGATGCATCACAGTGATATGATATCGAAAGTCGGTGTAATAACTACATCTTTGATCTTTATAGAGGGAAGATCTCAAGGTCGTAATTCTGTGCATTGCTTGTCCCTTTCTACTATGAACCCTAATGTAATGAACCAATTAAATTTAATTTTTACCGGGGTAAGCACAGGGCTCCAAAGCTCTATCTTACAGTGGTCACGATCTTTCCATTAGTGATAATGACCACCGCCCCCTACGAAGAAGAAGAAGAAGAATGTAATGAACAACTGAAAGCGAGTTACAAATGCCCAAAAGAAAAGTCTGTTTTACAAGTGCCCGTTTCAAACCTTGACCAACCTGGTACCTCTATGACGTGGCCCGCTTTATTATGCTCATTTCAATAAATACATGAAACTGTCAATTCCTCTAAATGTTATTAGGAGACCTTATTATTTCTATTTGTTAAAGAGAAATTATACAGCACTTACTTACAGGGTAAGCAGACAGTTAAACTTACTAGAAGTGCTGAAAAGGACGAAACGCGGGGCCAAAGACCTGGTTATCACAAAAAACAAGCCTTAATTAGAAGTTAATTCCTAATTTGGACACCCATCAAACCACCACTTAATTACCATACACTGCTACCCACTACTACTACACTGCTGTTGTTGTTTTGCAATTCAAGGACATTTGTGTGATTCTCTTCCTGTGTTCCACTAAGTAATGAAACTTTGTTAGGTGAAACTTTGAGAGGACAGACTCAAAGACATGTCCGTAATCATATCAAGCCATTTGTTAAGGATCCTCCACATAATATTACCTAAGCCAGCCTAGGAGAGTAGGAGGGAGGGTGCTACGAAAAGGAGGGAAAGGCTTAGTGTAAGAACCCAGCTCCAGGCGGTATAAAGTCGCTGGGTACATGCGGAGGTAAGTTGGCTAAAATAAAAGAAAATAAAAGGTCTGTTACAAGTTAAAGCTAATATGTTTCACAAACATCTATATAGTATCTATATATTGTACTTATATATTTGCATAATTTGTAAATTGATAGAGAATAGGGTTATTAAACACGTAGGATACCTTTTGCTTTGATCATTCCTAATTTATCATTTGGGAATGATGGCAATTATTTTAGATTTCATGAAAAAATGTTACCAAACGGAATTTCGATATCAATTATCAATATTCCAAATTCTTTCAAGAAAATTTCAAAATGTTGATTAATTAGAGGTCGGCTGGAACCATGGATAATTATAAACTCTTGACAGCGGTCGGTTAAATAGATGTATAGTTGCTCAATCTGGTCGGGTTTTAGCTCTGTACAAAATAAAATCAAAATGGCAGCTTATTCGGAGGATAATAAACCGATAACTGGCCGTCTGAAACATTAACAAATCTGCACTGCTGAAAGTTAGGAACTGTATCTCATTACAAGGCATCTTATTGTCGCACTTTAACCTAAGAGCCCTACAATGTTAATTAATAAACTTCCCCTAACTTGTCTGCTACCGGCTCGTCGAACTCACATTTTTTACTGCATTTTTAAATATATATCTTGGGCATGAGACCAGATTATGTAACGATGTTACACCTGTGTGTGTTCAAACCGCAACAGATGGGAGAAAAAGAAAACTAAATTCAATTGAATCTTTATTGATCGTTATTCTCCTTGCATCGTAGAATTCTAGAAAAGATCTGCCCTGTGAAACAAACTCTGTGTTTTACAGCTCTGCTGTATTCTGACAAATGTGCTTAAAGACAATCTTTTAAATTGGAAAAATGTGACTAAGTGTTTGAAGACATCGAAGTTTGAATTTGTAAGAAAACTTTTGAGAAAACGGCAGAGTTGAACACACACACACACAGATCAAAGATATTGAACCACAAACTGGATTAGTGGCAAGCCATCAAGAACTACTGACAATACCCTCTAACGATCAGTTTATTTACTGAATAACTTTGTTACACCCTAAAATTCATGCCTCAAAAGCTGATACCTGCGGTTTGAGCAATGCTGTGGTCGCTAGTCATGAGCTTTACATACGTACAATATGAGAATATACAGGATGTTGCTGGTGCCTTTCTATAACAATGAAGACTGAATAATATTAATTCAATACCTAGACCGAGATATGATTAATGAGATAGATAATGTTAACCTTTTACCTTGACGAGACCGGCTATATTTGCTGTATGTATTAATCATAATTAATTATTATGATAAAGCTTCTGAGTTTAAGCTTTAAGAACTTGGGAAAGCGTCTGAGTTGAAATCTAAGTCATGGTTGATGGAAAATTCAAGAATGAAAGAAAAAAGGGCACCCCGATTATATAGCTATATCAACTATCAAGACAGACACTCAAGACAGCTAACAAGGTGATCCCGCTATATCAAGACAAATAGCTAGAAAATTGGCAAACCATGGTAATTTTAACAGCGGAAAGATACAGTAGATACATAATTAAAACATATGCAGTACGCCTGTATGGGTAATTTTACTCCATCAGATACGAGAATGTCGCTACAAATTAGATAAATACTACAATCAGAACTCGTAAACTCCTCTTCAGCACAGTTAATGTTCGGAAGGGAAAGTTATTATGTGTGGTGCTACGGTAATTAGAGGTAAGGCCGCTTTCCGTAGGTACCACAACTCTGACAGTCTCATTCAAAGTATGATATTAACACTTAACAGGTGATTATGTTTCTATTAATTAGAGGTAACCTGGTTTTATTCAGGCACCTTTCTTTGTCGTTGCAGTTAGTGAGTTACATGATGATTGATATGTAATACCAGATTTACAATTGTTTTGGAAAATTATGCTTTTAAATATTCAGATCGGTTTGAAGTATATAAATTTCCCTTACCTTGAACACAAAATACTTAGTTTATCAAAAATTGCGACTTAATTAAGGTATACGGTGAATCCTTTAAAATTATGATTCAGTGATTATTACCTGGGGACCCCAGGCTATTATGTTCACAAACAATAGAGATTCGGCGGAATGACAGGCTGAGCGCCGCCCAGTAACTAAAATTATTTCTCTTATCTGCTTGCTTTATTTCTGTACGATTTAACTTTTATTTTATTTATTTAACTTTTTATTTGAACAAGTTCGAATTTTTAAATTGTACTAAATTAGCTTTATTTTTTAGATCATGGGGAAAACGTTTATTGATATCATTAAAAAAATTTAGAATTTAAATAATGGATAAAATTCGATCAAGTAAAATTTACTAAAAATTTGCAAAATTTCGGACTCTTGGTAACTGAACCAAATTTTTAGTAACCAAATCTATTCTTGCCCCCACGTTGACTGTGACTGCCTCGTTGAGGCGCCTGCCTCGCACAAGTGTGGGCACACGTGCAACCCACGAAGTGACGTCAGGCAAACTTACTATTATCCAAATTTCAGAGACTTCAAAGTATTGAATGTTTTATTACCCCGCTGTCTGCGCTGGAATTGTTAATGCAAATTGGGAATATTTTTGGCATGTGAGAAATATTCCAGACAATCTGAACTACTCACTACTCACTACTAACTGACATGTAGAAGTGTCTGGCATAAAGGCCTCACCTTAGCTTTCATGTTTAGCTTATGCTAATTGTTTTCGCTTCAGTGTTGATACAAACATGGATCAAATAGATACTTAGAAAGTTAAAAAGAGAGACCGGCGATTCGTCACACATTTTAAATATCTTGTTTATTTCTTCCTCGACAGTATAGTTAGACAGAACAAGGCAGACATATAATTGGTAGTTTTAAAGATAATAGAAACGGTTCGCACTTTTAACATCTGATACTATAGTACTAGGATACTGTGGAAGTAGGGAATCTTTTCTAGTCTAGTAGAGCCGGTTTAGTAAGCCTATAAATCTTTGAAGTCGCATTCTAACTAATGGTTACTATGGTTACATCACCATGGTTACATCACTATTTAACAGTTAGACGAGACCATGTAAACAATAACAACTCAAATAGCAGACATTTGGTGCATCATATCTAAAAACAGTAACAAAGCTCAGAGCATTAAATGAGCCAGAACATTAGCTCCCACCTTTGTTAATGTGTGTGTGTGTGTGTTTGACTGTGAACTATTCTGTGGGGTTAACATCACATATCCTAACCATGTACAACTCACAGACCACTATTACCTCTCACATAAGCAACTGTTAACTATACCACCTGCTCTTAACAACCTGGTAAATCATCCAGGAACTTAGTGAGCTCTTACTTGAGGCACCAGACTGTGTCTCTGTTACTTGAGGCACCAGACTGCGTCTCAGTTACTTGAGGCACCAGACTGTGTCTCTGTTACTTGAGGCACCGGACTGTGTCTCTGTTACTTGAGGCACCGGACTGTGTCTCTGTTACTTGAGGCACCAGACTGTGTCTCTGTTACTTGAGGCACCAGACTGTGTCTCTGTTACTTGAGGCACCGGACTGTGTCTCTGTTACTTGAGGCACCGGACTGTGTCTCTGTTACTTGAGGCACCGGACTGTGTCTCTGTTACTTGAGGCACCAGACTGTGTCTCTGTTACTTGAGGCACCAGACTGTGTCTCTGTTACTTGAGGCACCGGACTGTGTCTCTGTTACTTGAGGCACCGGACTGTGTCTCTGTTACTTGAGGCACCAGACTGTGTCTCTGTTACTTGAGGCACCGGACTGTGTCTCTGTTACTTGAGGCACCGGACTGTGTCTCTGTTACTTGAGGCACCAGACTGTGTCTCTGTTACTTGAGGCACCGGACTGTGTCTCTGTTACTTGAGGCACCGGACTGTGTCTCTGTTACTTGAGGCACCGGACTGTGTCTCTGTTACTTGAGGCACCGGACTGTGTCTCTGTTACTTGAGGCACCAGACTGTGTCTCTGTTACTTGAGGCACCAGACTGTGTCTATGTTATTTGAGGCACCGGACTGTGTCTCTGTTACTTGAGGCACCGGACTGTGTCTCTGTTACTTGAGGCACCGGACTGTGTCTCTGTTACTTGAGGCACCGAACTGTGTCTCTGTTACTTGAGGCACCAGACTATGTCTCTGTTACTTGAGGCACCGGACTGTGTCTCTGTTACTTGAGGCACCAGGCTGTGTCTCTGTTACTTGAGGCACCAGACTGTGTCTCTGTTACTTGAGGCACCGGACTGTGTCTCTGTTACTTGAGGCACCAGACTATGTCTCTGTTACTTGAGGCACCGGACTGTGTCTCTGTTACTTGAGGCACCAGGCTGTGTCTCTGTTACTTGAGGCACCAGACTGTGTCTCTGTTACTTGAGGCACCAAACTGCGTCTCTGTTACTTGAGGCACCGGACTGTGTCTCTGTTACTTGAGGCACCAGACTGTGTCTCTGTTACTTGAGGCACCGGACTGTGTCTCTCTTACTTGAGGCACCGGACTGCGTCTCTGTTACTTGAGTCACCAGACTGTGTCTATGTTACTTGAGGCACCGGACTGTGTCTCTGTTACTTGAGGCACCGGACTGTGTTTCTGTTACTTGAGGCACCGGACTATGTCTCTGTTACTTGAGTCACCAGACTGTGTTTCTGTTACTTGAGGCACCAGACTGTGTCTCTGTTACTTGAGGCACCGGACTGTGTTTCTGTTACTTGAGGCACCGGACTATGTCTCTGTTACTTGAGGCACCGGACTGTGTCTCTGTTACTTGAGGCACCGAACTGTGTCTATGTTACTTGAGGCACCAGACTATGTCTCTGTTACTTGAGGCACCGGACTGTGTCTCTGTTACTTGAGGCACCAGACTGTGTCTCTGTTACTTGAGGCACCAGACTGTGTCTCTGTTACTTGAGGCACCGAACTGTGTCTATGTTACTTGAGGCACCGGACTGTGTCTCTGTTACTTGAGGCACCGGACTGTGTCTCTGTTACTTGAGGCACCAGACTGTGTCTCTGTTACTTGAGGCACCAGACTGTGTCTCTGTTACTTGAGGCACCAGACTGTGTCTCTGTTACTTGAGGCACCAGGCTGTGTCTCTGTTACTTGAGGCACCGGACTGTGTCTCTGTTATTTGAGGCACCAGACTGTGTCTCTGTTACTTGAGGCACCAGACTGCGTCTCTGTTACTTGAGGCACCAGACTGTGTCTATGTTACTTGAGGCACCGGACTGCGTCTCTGTTACTTGAGGCACCGGACTGTGTTTCTGTTACTTGAGGCACCGGACTGTGTTTCTGTTACTTGAGGCACCGGACTGTGTCTCTGTTACTTGAGGCACCGGACTGTGTCTCTGTTACTTGAGGCACCGGACTGTGTCTCTGTTACTTGAGGCACCGGACTGTGTCTCTGTTATTTGAGGCACCAGACTGTGTCTCTGTTACTTGAGGCACCAGACTGTGTCTCTGTTACTTGAGGCACCGAACTGTGTCTCTGTTACTTGAGGCACCGGACTGTGTCTCTGTTACTTGAGGCACCAGACTGCGTCTCTGTTACTTGAGGCACCAGACTGTGTCTCTGTTACTTGAGGCACCAGACTGCGTCTCTGTTACTTGAGGCACCAGACTGTGTCTCTGTTACTTGAGGCACCGGACTGTGTCTCTGTTACTTGAGGCACCGGACTGTGTCTCTGTTACTTGAGGCACCGGACTGTGTCTCTGTTATTTGAGGCACCAGACTGTGTCTCTGTTATTTGAGGCACCAGACTGTGTCTCTGTTACTTGAGGCACCGAACTGTGTCTCTGTTACTTGAGGCACCGGACTGTGTCTCAGTTACTTGAGGCACCGGACTGTGTCTCTGTTACTTGAGGCACCGGACTGTGTCTCTGTTATTTGAGGCACCAGACTGTGTCTCTGTTATTTGAGGCACCAGACTGTGTCTCTGTTACTTGAGGCACCAGACTGTGTCTCTGTTACTTGAGGGACCAGACTGTGTCTCTGTTACTTGAGGCACCAAACTGTGTCTCTGTTACTTGAGGCACCGGACTGTGTCTCTGTTACTTGAGGCACCGGACTGTGTCTCTGTTACTTGAGGCACCAGACTGTGTCTCTGTTACTTGAGGCACCAGACTGTGTCTCTGTTACTTGAGGCACCAGACTGTGTCTCTGTTACTTGAGGCACCGGACTGTGTCTCTGTTACTTGAGGCACCAGACTGTGTCTCTGTTACTTGAGGCACCAGACTGTGTCTCTGTTACTTGAGGCACCAGACTGTGTCTCTGTTACTTGAGGGACCGGACTGTGTCTCTGTTACTTGAGGCACCAGACTGTGTCTCTGTTACTTGAGGGACCAGACTGTGTCTCTGTTACTTGAGGCACCAGACTGTGTCTCTGTTACTTGAGGCACCAAACTGTGTCTCTTGGATATGGCTGTTAATAATGCCCGGTACAGTGTACCGAGATTGGTTTGAGATTAGGAGCTGAACAGTGAAACACACAACATAATACTACAACACTACAATACTACAATACTACAATACGAGAGTAATCTTTTTCCTGACTGAAACTTACAAGAAATTTACTTTTTAAAATGTAGCTTAATTTTTAATGAAATTATCCGAGTTCTGATTATCTTAACAAAATGCAAATAAATGCTAACCGTCGGAGTATCTAAAAAATCTGTTTAATGGCTTCCTACAGTTTACTACTTTACTACATCTTTACAACTCTTTTATTTACGGTCCTGTCATTTTCCCATTAAAATTGGAGACATATAAATTGCAAGCTCTTTATCGGGCGCATCAAAACAAGCAGGTCCTTGCTCCGTGGACTAAAGGAGAACAAACTCGCAGGCGTTACAAATTTATTGATATATTCACGCTCTGCAACAAAGTTCAATCTGAAAGGCCTTAAAATATTTTAAATGTCCTAAAGGTCTTTAATTCTTTTCGTTAGAGAGAACAAATTGGTTGAAACATTCTGATACAGTAACGAAAAGTGAATTCTTCTTCGATAAATAGCATTCAAGATATTATAAATGAAAATAGCCACTAATGGGTTTTAGAAAGTCCATTACTCTGTATTTTGATGTCACCAGAATGGCTTAATATATAACTTAAATAAGGGCTCCACCGAGTTGAAGGCAACAAAAAGTAACGCAGTGTAACGATGTACTTGAACAAGGGCCAGGGAGAGTTGTAGATTTGTAGTAGTAGCAGTTGTGACATGGTGTGTGTCTCACGTCTCACACTTGAGAGCACAATACTCAACACCTAACTCTTTGAATTTATGGATAAGTCACTAATGCTTGAAGAGTAAAATTTTGAAGAGTAAAATTTTGCCATTGAACAAGTTGCGTCTCTAAGTGGGAACCTAGACTTTGGTGTTGATTGTGAGATTGAACCATTCTTCCGAAGATAAACAAAACGCGAATGAGGTTATCATTTTCTGCGCTATCTTGCAACTCGGGTGGCACCAGTCGACAATCGGTAATCCCTAGTCGGCGACACAATAAAAGCCTTGTAAATTGTGCTTCTTCATACCGCGAAACTCTTTATACCGTGACCATTCCGGCATTATTACTCACTATTACGAAACAGCCCCAGACCCCCCCCCTCCAGACCCCCACGTGATTCTACCCATACATATACACAGGTAGTATCAGTTAGCGTGAGCCCGACCCGATACATATAGTGATACACCTGCAAGAGGAATAAATTTTATAAAAAAACAAAACGGGTAAATGTGTCCCCTTTCTTTGCAGACCTGACAAACAATCGCAATTAATCAAAGCCACAATTGAATATTGATTAAAGTGAAGTAGGTACCTGATATATATTGATTAAAAAGTCGTACCTGATGCACTCTGAGATAGCTCTGCATGTTTTCTGGATAGGACCATTAGGTTCCACGCAATTACCCAGGGCGTCCTGTCCAGCTGCTGCTATCTCTGATATAATACTGAAGGTAAACTTTGTGTTATCCGAGTCCACCACCTCGAACGTTTCACTCTTCTGTCTGGAGAGCTGCTCCTCCACCACTGGACTCAGACCGGTTATAGTGCTGTTTAGAGCTGGGCTGTTGCTGGTAGCACTGATCCTCCGTAAGACAAGACTAGCAGGTGTTGGGCTCCTGGTGACACAAGCTGAGGATACCAGGGGGTTACCAGGGTTACCAGAGTTACCAGGGTTACCAGGGTTACCAGGATTACCAGGGTTACAGTCAAGTGGGTCTGTTGTTCTGAATGGGGTCCTGAGACCAGCTTGAGGGTCGGGTGTTTTTATAGTGGGGAGGTAATGTGGCTCTGGAGACCGCTGTGGACAGAGGGGGTGTAGTCTGTCTGTTGTCATCATCTCTCTCTCTCACTTCCTGTTAAAGGGTGAACTTCTCAAAGGAGACAATTTAAATTATTTCGTGTAGAACAAGGTAGCTGTTTAATTAACGAATTAAGTGGCAAACAACAAGGCACCATTAGCAACTGGCAAGTGATAATATCCAGCAGCTAACCACTACTCCACTATAACAGGTGTTAATATCCTGGCCACGCTCCGGCTATATAATTAATCAGATATTTAGTTGGGTCAAAACTCTGAAGCTTAAAAGCAACCTGAACGTTCAAATTTTCCCTTGATGTCGTAAAAGTCTTTATAGTTCAAAATTTTTGAAACAAATTGTTTTTGTAAGAGATATATTATACTGACGACGAAATAAGAGTCTCCACTCACTTCAAAACAAAATATCATGTATCATCGACCATTCGGCTAACATGCCTTTATCATAGACGAAACGTCCAGATTACTCTTTACATAGTTGCAACAAGCAGTTGTTAAAATATATCTATTAAAATAAAATATAACTAGCAATAACGTGAAAAACCTACAAAAGGTTCAAAAGAAATATAGCCTATGAACACTACAAATCAGTGAGGGACGGCCACAAATGAACAGCCGTCAGAAAACATTACCTAGATAAGAGGAAATTTCAGACATTCCACGCCCTTACAACTTACATTGTACAACCTTTTCAGTACATTGCACGCAAAAGATGTCTCACGTCGGGAGATCATTGATCTCCGAGATCAAGCTTGTTGTTAAATCAGCCCTTTTATTGAAACATCTCTTCCTGGCTGTTCCACAGCGTGAGACACAGACTATGTGGATCGACAGTTGTGCCTGTGGCAGTCAGTACTTATCAATCACGAAATTCCGGAAATTATTAATTTACACACAGTCATCCGAGTTTATAAGTGTGGGAGATTGGATAAAATACACTTAAAATATAAATTAATGTAAGGAACTTTTATTTATGTAGCCGATCTAGTTATTAGTTTATACTTAGTTACTAGTTACGTTTATACTTATTTACGTTGTAGATTTTATAAACCTACTTATTAGCCTTACTTTTGTTTATTTTATAATTTGTAGTTGTTATTTCATATATGATATAATTGCTAGTTATACTTCAATTATATAGAATTTTGTATAATTTGAAGATATTTCACATAATTATTGCTTGTAATTTTTTCGATTGTATTGATTTTTGTTAAATATGTCTATGGCAAAGGTATGTAGCCGAAACGTCGACAATACATATTGATGTATTTTGTTTTACAGTGAGTGGGGACTCTCATTTCCTCCCCAGTAATCTATCATGATCGACCCACTCAAGAGAGCGAAACACGAAACAAATTGTAAGAAAAGAAAAGCGATGAACCAACCAAGTTGTGACAAGTAAAAAGCCTAAACAGCAAAGTGATTATCTTTTTCATTATCACGACTAATTTTAAGGAATTTGCTTGCGGCTACTGGGAATTAAACAATTATTTTCTACCAATCTAAGCTTTCTTGTGGTTGCAAGCAATTCATAGAATACAGACATTAGAACAAAGAAGCACAGGGGTATTTATTCTCTGTATTTGTTCTGTTGTATCTTCTGTATCGATTAGGCATTTTTCAGATGAACTAGACGTGTAAATTGTTGGAACAAAAAATACTGGACGTTTGGAAGCTGAATAATAGCTGAAATCTAACTTGGTCTAAACACATATTTTCGCAGTGAAAACCAAGATACAACTAAAACTATAGACGCATCGCATTGTTTGTATTAAAGTATTAACGGCTCTGTTGCCTCTGGAGGTTGGCTAGCCCTCCAGCATTGCTTCAACTGTGCTTTTGCTGTGGTAATTAATATAAAATGTTGTCTGCAGCTGATTTTATTTTTGCTTTACTGTTCACTGTTGCTTAAAAGTAGTGTAAACAACTGGTAAAGATTTGAATGCAAGAAAACGATTGAAGAACAAAGTTTGTTCACAGTACTTTGAACACAAATAATTTGATTTCGTATGACGCGGGGCTCCAACTGCAGAGTGGCCGTCCAACAGTGACCACCGCAAAACAGTGACCACCGCAAAATAGTGACCACCGGCCAATATCTGATGATATTCGGCCACGCGTTGACGCGAGCATAAGATTAATAAGTTAATAACATGTACAACTTAGTGAAGTGATCCTTACTTACCAAACATTGTTTATAGCAGCTAGTGTCTAGACCTATCTAATATCTACCAGATCCCCCTATAGAATAGCTCCCCAGCCCCACCCTAATGGGCCCGCACACTTATCTTACTGCTCCCTGAGCACAGACCGAGCACTCAGCCTCGAGACTAGAACCTGACAAGAAGCTGACTACTGATTAAAAACAGATAAAGAAAGCTAATTAATATCTCCGTGTGGGTATGAGTATTCACAACGCTCCAGGTTTCTGATTTACTACTGTTGAAGTGAACCAGGTTCCTAAAGCTCACTGTTACAGCTGAACAACATGCAGGTAGTGTTACTCAGCTGCATACTGTAGTGCTGCCTGGAATTAGACAAATTGCCAACCATTCTCCGACAGGATTCCGGAATGAAGGATATCAATCCTTAATCGGTGCTGGATGGATGAAGACACCTGGGTACCACGTATTCAGGTTTGTTATGTAGACGAACTTTTTACCATAGGATTGTCGTTAAATAGATCACTATACCTGAAGTCATATAGTATCCTCACTACCACCCTTCTCCACTGTTTGTGACAATTGTGAGGGGACACCAAATTTTTTATTTAATAACATGATTTTACCAAAATTTTAATAAGTAGCTAGATATCGGTAAATGTTAGGTAACTATAAAAATGCTGCGATGGCATAATAAGGTGATAATTACTCACTGCTCAGCTACGATTGTTTTTAAAACCATCCTCTTGAAATCTTTCTTTGCTTTTGTCTCCTCTTCTGGCTCCGACTCCGGTTCCTTGCCCATACTGCTCTGCTCCTGTATCTGACTAACAGGGGAGTCTAGTAAAGCTACATGCTGCTCCTTGTACTTGTTCTTAGTTTTCTGTTGTTGCTTACTGTCTTCTCCTTTTCTCTTCTTCTTCTCCTTACTGTGCCCGTTTATAGGAGAGGTTTCCCTTCGTATCTCTACTGTACTGAGAGTGGACACGGTTGGAAAGTGGACACACAAAATCAGATGTGACAGACGCAAATGATTAATTTGTGAAAAGGTTAAATCAAAAGCAGTTCAGAACTTCACTAACTCAGTAACTAGTGCACTAAACTAAGTGTATCTGTCAGGTGTCTCTTTTGGATAAAATGTGCTCATATATTAGCATTATTCTATAATCAAATTATCACTATGGGTAGGATTAACATAGTTTTAATACCATCTTCCGCCCTACTTTAACAAGATTTAGAGTTAGACCATATTTAATTAAAATATCATTAGTTAATAATTACTATGAGCTGTGTACGTGGTCAGGTCCGAGGGTGACTCGAACCGTGGCGGACATTGGTTCTTAGTTTCTTCAAACTGTGGTTAAACTGTATGGACAATGGACATGCTGTGCCAAACTAGATTGCAAAACGAGCAAATAATAATAATGATAAACTTTTCCTACAGTGACATTAAGTGACATTAAGTGACATTAAGGAAGCCTTATAAAATACTGAGTCCCACTTGTTAAACCAACACTAAACACGACGCCATTATAGTAGTAGTCATTACTTACATTATTAGTAACTAATCTAGTTGACTTACTCTGACATAGGGACTGAGTTTTTCATGAAGTTCTCGTACTCGTTGTACATGAGGTTCTTCCTGGTGCCGGCTCCGTCAGCTAACACTGGCAACAGACTACCTCGGGGTGGAGGGAACATGTCTCTACTAGTGGTGTCTCTAGTAGTGTCTCTACTAGTAGTGTCTCTACTAGTAGTGTCTCTACTAGTAGTGTCTCTGCTAGAACTAGTAGTAATACTGTTGATGTAGTTGTTTGTTATCTGATCTCCCGAGTAGTAGACAGTTCCAAAGTCGGGTGGTATGAGGAGAGATGTTGAGTTAGCTGAACCAGGACCCTGGTCTAAAATCACATCTTCATCTACTAGAGGTAATGTTAGACGTTGCTTTAACCGCGACATTATACAAAACAACAAGCAAACCTCCGCAAGCAAACAACAGATCTCACGCTTTCACACTTCCACGGTGGACCTAATTAGCTTTATCAAACTAATTTGTGAAAGCTAAATTGCATTTGAAATGAGGTAAAAATAAGAGGAGAATGTTCAAAGAAATGATTCCGCTTTTAATCTTGATTCATGATATTGTACTAATTTCAAAAGTGATCAATATTAACAAGTTGAAATTTATGGATATATATCAGATGATGCTTTATATACTGTTATACATAGACCGATACCAGATATGCACTGCGACCAGATGTGAAGTGCGTGATGTAATGCTCTGCCAATTAACAGCGTTAAGTGCACTGGAAACTGTTTACACTTCTGCGCAGTTTCCAGAATTACTTTTGGGCGGATAAATAAATAGAATAAACTTTTGATGAGGAATGCATTTATATACAGAAAAATAAAATCTGTACATACTGGCCACTGGGCAATCTACCAGGGTTTTAAGATAAAACCTCTGATTTGCTCATCTATTTCAAAGGGCTAAAGTTGGCAAAACCTTTTCCGGGCAACAAATATTCAGAATTTTCCCTGTATGATCCTTTCTGAATACTTAAAATAGTTGTTGGGAAGCGGAGTTATGGCTCAGTGATTGTGGCGACCAGAAGTGACGAATATATACATATATCTCCACAAATACTGTATTAATTCTGTAATCCAATTAACATATTTTGAAGGATAAATAAGCTGCTAATAACCACTTTCCTTGGTTTCAAAGACGGGAATAAAGTTTATTTAAGGATTTAAATACACTGTGTCCACTTTACCACTCAGTTATAATTTATACGCTCATATGATGAATATTTGAGCGCATGATAGGATACTCGACAATATCACGACATGTATAGAGATCGATTTAGTGAAGAAAGATAGCTAAAGCTATAGCCGTATAATATAGGGATATTAATTTACACAGAGTACACCGTCGAAAAGAATAGAGGAACGAGCAATCCTGATTATGTGAAAAACTTTACCGGCAAGTTAAAACGGTGTTTAATTTGACTGCATACCAGAGAACTTGCTCGAAAAGGTGAAACTGGTCAATAAAAAGGTCCCTGACACTAAGTCACAAGAAAATTGTGCTGTCACTGAGTCGATTGTGTCGACTTATGTCTTGGAGAATTTATATTTGAGAAGTGTGGACAAGTATTCGACCTAAGACTAAGGCCAAGTATTTATTATCTAAGTATGCACCAATAAGAGGGTCTAAAGAACTAGAGAATACGGAAATTGCTGGAGGGTGTTAGGAGAATAGCTTCACAACTCATTACGAAAGATTACTATTATTGTTATGAAAAGGTTATAGCATTCTATCCATCAATTAAATCATGTTGAATGTTGATTCTGATTCTGCAGAAAGCGTTAACTTTAACTGCATTTATTCGACTTCCAATTTCGATATACTCCATATTATTCCATACCCAATTTTTCCTTAACTTCTTATTAATTGATAGCAGTATCGGTATATACTATAAATCATTTATATGATGTATTAGTGATAAATTTAGAAATGGATGAGGTGAGTTTCCTCATTGGAAAACCCATCAAAAATCTCGGAAAGAATGGACAATTCTTTTAGCGCTATAATCTGAATCATGCTTGAAGTTTAAAAACTGTGCGTCAAAAAACGTTAGCGTCAAGTTATGAATTAAGGGAAATTTTAGTTTAACAACTTTAAAGATAAATAACACGATTGCGGGGAAACCGTATAACTGCTTAAGAATGATACAGTCGAGTAAAAAACAACTTCTTACCTAATTACCTTGCGTTACAGTCGCAGTGACAAGTCAAAGGAAGGCTACTTAGCGTGAAACTGTAACTAGGAACTCTAAGACTTCGATACTTTCATGAAATTACCCATGTAAATTGTAAACTTAGTTCACTTTACTTAGGCTGTCCAACAGCCGGCCATTCAGTAACACTAACTATTCCACCGGTCAATTCAGCGAGGTTACCGGAGATGAAAATCAAAGAGAGAGCGATAGTTTAGGACATAATTCACATAACCAAACTTCCTTTAACAGTTCGATAGAAAAGTGGGCAGGTTAGCACAAATGAAATTGTCTGATCGAAGCTTGTAATCACTTATTGAGCGCTTTTAGAGCGCTCTTTAGAAGAAAAAAAAACTCCGCTTAAAATTGCTCCTGGATCGATTATAAGCGGTTCGAAAATAATCGCTTATAAACATTTATAATCGCTTTTTTATACGGGAAAGCGATCATATTTTTTGAAAGCGCCTAAGAAGCGTTTAGAAGTGTATCACAATCGTGTTCAGCGAAAAGTGAAGCTACTGATTAAACCCCTCGCATTGCCAGTGTATCGGAGATTGGACAGGTTATGAAATCTAAAAGTAACCGATTCGCTGTGTTTTTAACTCTCAGTCCATTTTAAGTGAACGATGGGTATTTTACAGATCGACAGATCATATGAGTCTTCATCCTATCGTATCTAACAGATCATGAGTCTTCATCCTATCGTATCTAACAGATCATGAGTCTTCATCCTATCGCACCTAACAGATCATGAGTCTTCATCCTATCGTATCTAACAGATCATGAGTGTTCATCCTATCGTACCTAACAGATCATGAGTCTTCATCCTATCGTATCTAACAGATCATGAGTCTTCATCCTATCGCACCTAACAGATCATGAGTCTTCATCCTATCGTATCTAACAGATCGTGAGTCTTCATCCTATCGTATCTAACAGATCGTGAGTCTTCATCCTATCGTATCTAACAGATCATGAGTCTTCATCCTATCGCACCTAACAGATCATGAGTCTTCATCCTATCCTATCTAACAGATCATGAGTCTTCATCCTATCGCACCTAACAGATCATGAGTCTTCATCCTATCGTACTTAACAGATCATGAGTCTTCATCCTATCGTATCTAACAGATCATGAGTCTTCATCCTATCGCACCTAACAGATCATGAGTCTTCATCCTATCGCACCTAACAGATCATGAGTCTTCATCCTATCGTATCTAACAGATCATGAGTCTTCATCCTATCGTATCTAACAGATCATGAGTCTTCATCCTATCGTACCTAACAGATCACGAGTCTTTATCCTATCGTACCTAACAGATCATGAGGCTTTATCCTATCGTATGACGTATCTAACAGATCATGAGTCTTCAGTGACTATTCACCCTATCGTACTTTTTATCCACTTCAATAGCTCATTATTGGATGATAATGAGAACGCAAATTTTACTGAACCAGTAGGGCAGTAGCGTATCTCCCAAAGTGGGTATTAGGATGTAGGTCTCTGGATATAGTGGAACACACAGTACTGCAGATGTAATGCACAAGGCAATGTTAACTCTAGATGCAAACTGCAAGGCACAAGGTAATGTTAACTCTAGAGGCAGGGCACAAGGTAATGTTAATCTCAAACCTCACATTCTTGGGAAAGCTAACTGAAGAGTAGTACTAAAAACTTAAAAAGACTTAATTAAGTCGGAATAGAAAACATCTTAGTACATAGACACTTCACAGCTACAGTGGTGATTCTTTTAAACCTGAGTGTTGCCTCATATAAGATACTTTGGACAATAATTTATTACTCTGCAAGAAATAGGAATCAGAGGAACTGCTTTATACTGGCTCACCAGCCTTAGCTAACCAACTGAGAAATTGCTTCTTGAGAATAAAGAATTAGATGTCTCGATACTCTCTGCAGCTAAATGATTCTGAAACTCAACTTATAGTCTTTGGACCTAGCTCAATGAGATAAAACTTCATGGGGTTGAAATTGACTCTAATACGTAGGTAATATTAGTGCCTACTCTTAAGAACCTTAGGGTTGTTATGGTCAATCAGCTGGTATTCGATAAAGAGATAGTAAGTCTCAAAAATAGATGTTTCCACACTTTCCCATTTACGCAATATAAGAAAATCCGATTCCTAGTGAGTCCCAAACAGATGAAGGTCGCCCTTAACAGTTTAGTTGTGGCATATCTAGATTACTGTAAAGGCTTATACCTTAAGAACGACAAATTTAGTCTACCATAAATTTAGTCAAACTTTTGACTAAAATTGTTGTAAACCAAATTTCATGAGACTAAATTTTTCGGCGACTAATTTTAAAGGAGACCAAAATTTCAGTAGAGCATATATGACATGAATATTATTGAGCTTACATTGTTTATAATTAATATAATGACATCACCGTTCCTACTGCTGAACTACTTTATTGGGAGGAATCACCGTTGTGAAACTACGAATGACAAAACTGTACCAAATTCCTATTGCATTTAAAGGGTTAGAGCTCCTCTTGGACATTACATTTTTAATCGATCCATCCCAACATGTTCTGTTGAAACGTCTGAAGGATCATATCGACATAAACTACGTCGTACCAACAGAAATGGTAAAGTCGAAAAAGAGTGAAAAAGAAACCGAACAGCATACTGAAGAACTTAGTGATACTTAGAGTCACAGACTCTGGATCGATTAATGCTTTGCAGCTTAATCTGTAATGCTCAGAAGGGTGCTCATTGCTGAATTGATAGATAGCATTTTATTTTACAACTTATTTGTTTTATTTCTTTATTGCAACAAATCATTTAATCAACATGCCTAACGTTAAACTATAAAGTATGACTTTATATGCGAAATCGGAAAAAAAACAGCTAAAGGTAGTTATACTTTGGAATTGGCGAGAAGCTTCTGCATCAGCTAAAGTTACTACAAAGTACTGCTGGGAAATATAAACACGACCATCTTGAGGATGACCTGACCAATATTCACTGGTTGGATATAACTATATAAAGAAAAGGATTGCATTCAAAATCTTATTATTATCTCACAAGTCCTTGCTAACTTCGATTGATTATTATCATTAACTCTAGATGTAAGGTACACCGTACAAGCTACTTTTAACTCTAGATGCAAGGCATAAGCTACTGTTAACTGTAGACACAAGGTACTGTAAAATTGTTTTCTTAAAAGTTTCTTGACAATTGTTAAGAAACTCTGCACTTGTGAGAGCCTCATGTTGGAGAGAGGGTAAACCGATTACTTACGTACACTTACGTATACTTACGTATAAGAGTATACTTACGTATAAGAGTATACTTACGTATACTTACGTATACTCTTATAGCTGAGTTGGACGCCTTTGACTGTTAGCTAATTGCCGAACTGTGCGTCGGTGCGTAAATAATGACTTTGTTCCATAAAGCACACCCTTTTAGCTATTTTTATTCAAATTTCACTCAACAGTGAATTAAGTTATGGCATACGTAGTACGTATTGGTAAGAAGTGGTCATAAAAAATACGACATAAGAAGACAATCTGAATCACGGAACTAACGAAAGATTTCAACGTTAAATCTAATGAAAGGCAGAACAAGACCTTTAAACCCCCTACTATTAATAGTATTGACCAAATTTTAGAAATAGAACCCTATAAAAATAGATAAGAAAGCTGGAAAACAGCAGCTTAGACGGAGCGAATATGAAGTCATATCACCGTGTATAAAGAAGATCACTTGAGAAAGCATATCAATGCCTTAGGACTTAGGTGCGCAATTCACAATTATTTTGTATCTTGTAAATTTGATGTTAAAATTGTATGATCTAGTATCTCATAACATAAGAGAGCTCAACAAATTAAATATTTTGCATCACGGAAATAGTTAAACCCGATCAAATCCTCTAATTCTTTTTTTAAACGTCATAACTAAACATTTGGATAGTTACATCGTATCATGGCTCATAAAAATCATGAATCATAACTACATTACTTGTTCCGTTTATAAGTACATAAGTTAAAGTAATGGCTTGCAGGAAACTAACTCAACTGCAGCCGTTTCAAATTAACAAGATCTTTGAAAGTAGCATTCCAGAGATGTGGTGGAGGGAATGCAGTGTGGTTTTAAGAGTCTATCTGACTCCACAGGATTTGCGCTGTGAGTGGCTCTGTAGTATATATTCAGTAACTAGTGGCCACTGTCCATGAAGAATAAAGAGTATCAATATGTGCCAGCCGTGCCTATAGTTGGATTAGATCAAAATAGCTCAAATGTGCGGATGATGATCATCACCAGTTAATTCGGAAAAGCAAATTGTGGAACCTTGATTTCCAAAACCTGCTCTAAATAATCCATTTACACTGTACAGCTCAATTATAATGAAGATCTTATCAACATACGTAAAAAAGAAAGCTTCTAACAGCCCCTTTTAGCATTGATTCTAATAGTAAACTCGTGCCTCTACTCGTACAGCCACTGTGAGGTCCTCTATTAGAGGATATAGACAAATAGAAGGGCTCGCTTTGCTCGGAAACATCAAGATTATATCGTTAAAATGAGCTGCTCAAAGCTAATGATGGTGATGTCATAATACTAAACCTTGTAAACCTTGTAATACTCCGACCCGGCCCTATAATAACAGCCCTCTTAGTTGCCACAAGACAATCACTGTTACATTCGTTAAACAAAAGAGCAAGTAAAGTACAGGTACGAAACAAGATTCAGTATCTTAGTATATCAGCATTCTCTTTTTTACTGGCCAATAAAAATTATGTTTTTAAATAGATCCATCACTTCAGTGATGTGTAATCATTTGAATACTCATTATTTGAATACTCATTCAGATTGTTCTGCTTATTTTCCAGCGGCCACTTGTCGTGTACAAGCACATGTCACTTATTGTCGTGATAAAATAACTTTAATAAGACTATTCTTGAATAAGAAGATTCGATTATCACTCATTTTGTGAGTGTCAAATTGTGATCTAATTTTTTCAAATTGTAACTTTTTGAGTTTTTAACGAAATTAAATTAAAGAACCGCCAGTTATGCACAAAATAATGGTAGGTTATGGGAGTGTTAAAACAAGATGCTACCAGAGACGAAAGTATGGACAGCACTTTGCACATATTCTCCAGTTAATGAACGATAAGTGACGATGAAATATGAGGAAACTGTTGCTTTAAGGCTGGGCACCGCCAGTCTTGAAGACCACCTCTTGTCTTGAAGGACTGAGATACCGCGTATCTGTGTGATAAACCACAGCTACCTGCTACAGTGTTAGACAGTGGGTGTGTGGTAAGGTGATGAGTGGGAACTTATCATGGGACCTGCTGCCTGGTGGGTGGTAACCTGGTAACCTCCTGGTAAACTGGGAACCTGCTCATTCCTTTACAATAATTATGCAATCGTTATAACATAATCGTAAACTTTCTATTGTGGGCGTGACAGGAAGCGATGATAGCACCCGCTCATTCGTAATCATTTGTTATATTTTTGGTTTTCTTATAAGAAATCACAAAGCATCAAATACAAGAAAATTAGTCCGTCCAGCTCGATCGACGATCACTGCATTTTTTCCGAGCAACATTTGATGGGTTATTCATCGTAAACTGATACAACACAATAATCAAAATGAGAAGATGAATGATAAGCCTAACATTCATCATAATTCTACAGTGATTGTGTTCATTTTAGAAGACACCACGTACATACATGCCCACGTTCCCACTGCCCAGTGCCCACGTGCCATATCCAATAATCACAGGTGTGTTAAATTGGGCATTCCCGGGATTCCATCGGTAAAATAATTATAAAGAAAGATCTTTATGCAAATTTATCGTCTATTGGCATCTTACGATTGTCTAAATGCTTTGACACATCATATACAATCGCAGTCACAGTATTGTGATGTTCATTGTTCACGTATAAAAACAAGACCGATCTATTTTGCATGGCATAGTTAAGATGCATTTATTTACGAACCCTTACCAGAACGAGTACGTAGCTATGAGTTTATAACTATACAGTAAATATTCTAAATAAGGTTCTAAATAAAGTTCTAAATAAAGTATACTATACTATACCTTGGTAGGAGGAGAGACACATTAAGTTTAGAATCACGTCTCTCACAACCCTTGTTTATAAAGTAATTTAATATATTAACAATTCCAACTTCCCCATCATCCCATAGAACGGAGTCTGGGGGGGGGGGGGGAGTTTCCATGGGTACCATTGTATGCGATTGGCACGGGAGGTTACAATAATTCAGCTGTCGCGTTCTTAATTCTTTAATTATAGCTAACTATTAGAATGTAAAGTTAGGAAAATCAGATTCACCTACGCGACAATACACAATCAAATATTTTCTCCATTTTTGGATTTGGGGAAATGAAAACAATGTATCAAATGAAGCTCGCGTCTTTGTTGGTTTTCATACTGCGCAAGTGAAGTATTCAATTAATAAATTAATAGTTGTAACTTTATACAGTAGTTCAATATGAAGTTTTATTTAAGACTTGAGGGTTTTCAGTGTTTTTTTTTTTATCTAGACACTTATTTTACTTCGGTGTATTCCAACAGCCACAATGTTACACAAGTGCAACCAGCCAATTATAGGAAGCCGAAGGATCTTTTTTGGCCAGTGACGGTTAAGGTAGTGTGTACCATACTTTCTTCGTCCGAGACTTTGCTGCAATGTGCAGCTCCTCATTTAACCCTCACACCCGATTTCTCGAGTATTCGGCTGAGTAGACCGGGGGGCTGCATAGACCACTCATGATCCTTAGCTGAACGTCGACGACGCTCACCCCACGACCAGGCAGTCAGTGGGTTTCGAACTCGCAACCTAACGATTGTAAGACAGGCGTTCTAACCAACTGCGCTACCTGGCCGTATGTTGGATCAAAGAAAATTGTTTACCGTATAAACCAGTTAACGTCTTCATCATACATCATTAGCTCTAAACAACGACTACAACTCACAAGTTACTAAATTAATAAACAGCACCGACTGGAACTCAAAGATTGGGATTGATCTTGGTAGCTCTCAG
Organism: Bolinopsis microptera; assembly: GCF_026151205.1. Classification (NCBI taxonomy): domain Eukaryota; kingdom Metazoa; phylum Ctenophora; class Tentaculata; order Lobata; family Bolinopsidae; genus Bolinopsis; species Bolinopsis microptera. The sequence continues at coordinate 3,786,676 of NC_087078.1, read as the reverse complement.
CGATTGCCGCTGTAAAATACTAATAACGCTGAAACAAGCAAGCTTTGTGATGTTATGCTTGTAAAACATCTCCCGGATAAAACACAGCTGTTGGTATTTCCCAGATCAGAGATGTGAAGTCTCATGTACAAACTTAAAGGTTGGTACTTTGTGAAAACAGTTGTGGGAAGAGTACACTTAACACTTAACTCATTATGTACACTCGCAGGTTGAGTGCTTGTAGTGCACCGTCATGTACTCAACCAACGCGGGATATATATCTAGTATTTTAGCAGCATTCAAATCAGTAAGTAAAATAAATGGTAGCTATTCACTGTCAGCATTCTCAGCTAACGAACACAAGCTTTACCTAACGAGATCCCATCTGCTTTCGGACAGCGGCAATCCGTGTAGACTCTCACTGCAACACAGAGCATAGGGTTAGAAAATGGTTAGCAGACAGTCGGGGAATGTTTACCTGTGTAATCCTGTGTAATCCTGTGTAATCCTGGTATGGGGAATAGTTTATCCAGGATTACACAGAATTACCCAGGATCACCCAGGATCACCTAGGATCACCCGGGATTACCCAGGATCTAGAAGAGATAATAGTTTACCTAATACTACATGTGCTCGGCTCATACAGGCTCATCCTCCCTCATTGGACACTGCTATTGATATCTTTACAAAACAAGCAGAACTACAAGCAGCAGTAACAGGGGTTGTCAGGGTAACAACACCGGAGATAATTGTACAAATATCAGTTGAGAAGCAAAGGGTACATGGACCCATCACCCCTCAAGCAATCACGATTCGGGGGGGACCTGTCAAATTATCAGTCTCTCTTATTAGAAGGTGTAACAAGTGTACCTGATCTATCTTATTACTGGTCGTATCACTCAGTATATAGTCACTGATAGAGTGTCTTAGTGTAGGTGCGGGTCATTTCCACCACACCACGGCTCTTATTTACAACTTCAGGCCGATTTCCATTCGGAAATTATTCAAGTCTACTGATATCACCACGAATTGAAACAATCCCCGAGAAAGATAAAAACAGATAAAACACTAACTGACACTGGATGACAGGCAGGTCCATTTTCAGGTGTTTGATCTCCCCCTCCAACAAACTCTCCTCCTCCTTCTCCTCCTCCTCCCAGTTCTCCACTTCTTCCCAGGTTAGATCACGTGGCAGTTCAAGCGACAGATCACGTGTTAGATCACGTGTTAGGTCACGTGTTAGATCGCACACCTCCAGATCGTTAGACTTGAAGTCGAGCCAAGTGCTCTCTGAATCCTGCTCTAGGAGAGAGGGATCATACCAGGCTCCCTCGTTCTCCTCGTTATGAATTGTCACGTATATGTGCTGACGAGAAGGAGTCTCCCATCTCTTCTCCCCGGTGTCTGTATTGTCTTTATCGTCCAGCACCTCTGAGGACGTCTTCTTCTTCAGCTCTACTTCCCATGTTTCTTTGTGTTCAGTCTGGATGTCTGGGACGACCACTTGACTCTCTTCTCCTAGAGCTGTCATCTTCATTTTACTGTCTGCTTAGTTCAGTAGTTACTTAGTTCACACCTACTGTCCGCTCAGCAGCTAACCAGCTGTCTTCTTTCACGTACCCTGTCCGATCATGGGTACTACCAGCTACCGGAAATACAAAAGGTTATTTAATCAGGTTATCTAAAGGTTATCTTATCTGAAATCAAGGCAAACTTTAAACAAACTGATTCGAACAAAACTCGGAGTATCTTGTCTGGACTCTTAATTGGAGTCTTAATATGAGATTTTGAGGAGCAGTTATATATATATCGACCTAAACAGTATTCATATACTGATTGACAAACTCCAGCACTATGGAATCCGTGGGCAAGCTATGTAATGGTTTAAATCCTACCTAATGCACACGATGTTATACACAAATTCAACCAATTCTCCAACGAGTTTGTACGTTGGGTTGACTGTAATGGACTTGCACTTAATCTAAAAAAAGACCTGCTATATGCTTTTCGGTGTTAGAAATACTGATAATACTCCAAATATTCGTATTGCAGACTCCCAATTAGAAAGTAAAAGGGAAGCACGGTTTCTAGGCGTTATAATGGATGATACATTAACATGGTCTAAGCATATCGCAGCTGTTAGATCAAAAATGATGCGGTATGTAGGAATTATGTATAAAATAAAACGTCGCCTATCGATACAAATAAGGCTAAAGATATATCAAAGTTTTGTTCAATCGCATTTAAACTTCTGTTCAATTGTAAGGGGGTTTGCAGCAACTGCAAATCACATTGAATCACTCTTCTCACGACAAAAACAGGGTATCAGGGCAGTACTGCCAGGTTACATTAATTATTTTTACAAAAAAGGTCGACTGTCAGAGCACACAAAACAATTTTTCGATGACAATGGTATATATACTCAATTATTTTGTTTTAATCAATAAACCATTCTTTTCATTTTCTTTTTTTTAATTTATCAATCGCGTGCAAATTTCGGTTTAAGATTTGATCTATTTATGATATACATTTGTAATTATGTAATAAAGATATCATTTTCGTAAACATTGACTGGCTAATAAACCAGTCCCCAAATAAACATACACCGTGCAGGAGGAACTTGAAAAGAGAATACCGTGCAGGGGGAACTTGAAAAAAGACCGCTAAAATATTGTTGTTTATCGGACTACCGAGCTCTAATGAAATATAAGCACAGCTAAAATGCAAATGTCAATCAATTATCAAAGTATGATAATCGGCGATATAAACTAACACTATCCAAACAAGAGCCAAACAACCGCATTATATACACAGTTGCAATGAACTAGAACAGTTCAAACGAGAGCCAAATAACCACACTATACATTACGTTATATGAATGAACAAGTTAATTCAGCCCTGAATGTGAACAGCTCACAATGTGAACCTCACAAAGGCTCAATGTCTCATATTTATTCAGGTGGCTGTATCCTACTGTGCACATTCCGTCTATTAAATAACCATAACAGGTACTGTATGAGGTGTCACTAGGTCCTGTAAAGCAGAGAACAAGCTCATAATACAACAAGCTTGTTGAAACCACGTACTACTGAGTAATTTCCGACAAGGTGTAAAAAACTTTACTACTCATGACCCCCGCTAGAAGGGAGGGTTGAGGGAGGACTCTCCAACAACCCCCCACAATACATATAACGGCTATTACCTGCTCCATTGTGTTCAGGTTGTGTGGGGTGGTGTGTATGATATTGTGTGGGACTTACAGGGATTCCTGCTAGTTATAGTAGTGATTCCTACTATATACCACACCAATACTGACTGCTTCTGGAGCAGGTTATTTAGGTGGTGATTTAATGAATCGTTGTTTACTGTTTAGGGGTTGTATTGTTGGGTACAGACGATTGAACTTCAACTATGATCGTCATCATTGTCTTGTTTGAGACCAGCTAATACTAGAGTACGGTAAATTACGTTCGGTAATTATGTTTGCTTGTTCAATTCATTTTGTAACAAGTCTCAAGCAGGCTAGGGGGTTATATACAGCTTACTATCACTCATTACTACAGTTCTAATCAAGCTCATTCCGCGCATTGTTGCTGAATCTCGCTACTGAAATTAAGTTGAAACCCACTTGTAAGACATATTTATGATAGTGAACACAGTAGCAAGAATAACACCTCCTCCATCAGCTGTCACCATCTCTCTGCTTTTACCACTGATTATAAAAGAAGATACCCTCATTGTCATAACCTCCCGGACCGTCTAAACAGAACAAGTTTTATACAACGATGAAAAACACAACATTTACCACTACAGGGCCTGCATGGGACAAACATTTAATTAGGAGAAGGTATTCTGATAGATGTGACTGATTGACATGTAACTACCAGGACAATATTCGCTCGTATTGAACTACAGAAAACTCTGGTCATCAAATCAAATTTCGAGGAGTGGCAAATAGGACGTATTACTAGGTCCCAACACAGTGACTGTGAGAACACATGTTAGTATAATATACCGCCACATGTTATTATGGTTTGCGGAGTAAATACAGGCTAACATCGCGCCGGTAATATCCGATGAGATAGCCGGTAGTATTGTGATGGAAATTGTGATGGAAATCAGCCACCGCTTCAAGTTAACAAGCATACACCAAACCTGGACCAGGCTCTTCAATAGTACTGAATATCCTGCTATATACTGTGACTTAAGAATACCTTAAGGCCAATAAATTGGGTTCACAATAAATTAGGTTTCCATAATTTTGGTTACCATAATTTTAGTCACAAATTTCGCAAATTTTTAGTCTACAACAATTTTAGTCCCATTTTCCGACTTTTCGAGACCATTTTCCATTCCACTTACCTTAAGAACGACAAATTTAGTCTACCCCGCGCCGTCTGAGCATTACAAATTAAGCTGCAATGCGTTACTCAGGAATTTCAATAACATCAGATCCAGAGTTTGTGACTCTGTATCATTAAGTTCTTCAGTACACTGTTCAGTTTCTTTTTCACCCTTTTTCGAATTTACCATTTTTGTCGGAATGACGTAGTTTATGTCGATATGATCCTTCAGCTGTTTCAACAGAGCATGCATTGGGATGGATCGATTAAAAATGTAATGTCCAAGAGGAGCTCTAACCCTTTAAATGCAATAGGAATTTGGTACGGTTTTGTGCAGTAGGAGCGGTGATGTCATATATTAATTATAAACAATGTTAGCTTAATAATATTCATGTCATATTTGCTCTACTGAAACATTTAGTCTCATGGAATTTGGTTTACAATAATTTTACTTTTAGTCAAAAGTTTGACTAAATTTATGGTAGACTAAATTTGTCGTTCTTAAGGTATGTTACAAAAAGTTTATCCTTTCCTATCAATTAAAATTGAAAACATCGCAATTTTTATTTTACATACAAGACGAGTATATGCACTCACGCGAGGGCAAGAAAACTGGCCGAATACATAGTGGAACATATGAACGGTACATAGTGGAACATATGAACAGGTTTCGAAATTTCGTGAACCGAAGCCGTGAGTAATTTCCTACCTCTGCCGCGATGACGCTAGACCCCCTTGATTTGAATGTAGCCGCGATCCCTCCACAACAGATGAACATAATAAGATGCCTGCGTCATTATTATTTATACTAAATTATTTAGTAATTATACAAAATAATTACTAATCGCGATTATCTTGTATCTAAGTTTGAAGGGGTTGCGATTATTTGCAGACAGACATGTTGCTGTCGGTAGAAAAACAAGAAAACTCTGATAAGCAAGCAAAATTGTCACCCTCAAACCACTATCCAGTTACCATGACTCATTTTTACCATTTGGATCTTACCCAAGAAAAATAGTTAAAATATACGACTCCCCTCCATGAAGACTCCGAATGAAAACAATATGCGTTTTCATACTCAGCATTTCAAATTTCAAAATTAAACAAAGTTCTCGAATAATAAATCTAATAAGAGTGTTGTTCGATCCATGATATGTTGTAGCCCCCTGGGTCTTGTTTAATAATGTTTTGACAAGGAGTTTATTAGAGAATACTAGGTGTAGTGAGTGACTACACGCCACTATTAGTGACAAGTGTCACTACTAGTGACAAGTGTCACCATTATTAGTGTCACCTCTGTAGTGACAAGTGCGACTAAAGTAGGTGATATCATTATTATTAATAAAGTTGACTTCTAGTACTCACTGATCACAGAATTGGCTGCAGGTATAGTCTATCGTCCCATCATCCCAGGTTGTCTCCAAATTAACTCTGTTTTCTTGCTCTATTGTTCTAGTAAACTCCTCCACAGTCCCCATGAACTCCTGCAACCCCCCATCCAGTGGGGAGATCCTCCTGGCCTCCACATCCCTCCCTTTGTAAGATTGTGGAGAGGACTCAAAGTGCACGATTACTGGCAGCATGGTAACTCTGAACGTGGATTCTACTCCACGTGTGGTGACAGATGGCTTGTTTCCCATCCCAAACAAAGCAAACAATCAGAGCAAGGAAAATGAACTTCAGAACTACAAATTAGGTTTCAGCTAACAATCATTCTAACTGGAACTTGATGACACGGATTGTTCAGGATAAATTGCAAGTCTGGTCTTAAAGTCTAGTCTTCTAATTTGGTAACATGTTCCCACTTTGTTCCTTTAATAGAAACTGTGTCTCGGACAGATTTAAGCTATGTTTTACTTCATAACCTTTGTTCATTGTAATTATTGTATAATTTGAAGTTATTATCGTTTCAGGATGAGTTGTCCTCACGTGTAATGGAGGCGACGTAATTTGAATTTAAACATCTTTCTAAATAATTATCGGTAGCGCCGTTTTTTACTATTTAAGCTCCGATTTCTGGACAAATTTCAATAATTTGTGGATAGATCACCTTTTGTGATTACCCTTTCATTTATTGGCATGTTCAAAGATATGCTAATGCACAATGCACAGTGCACATAACACAGCTCTGAATTTAAATCTACCTTTGATGTTAGAAAATGGATCATAAACGTTATTATAATAAAAATTTTACTAGAGGGGAGGAAGAAAATAAGTATTTTTTATAAAAATTCCGTTTTTTCTATAAACACATAAAAAATGAAACTGTTATCTGTACAGAGGAACTTTTATCAGTACAGAGCTAGAGGAACTTATTAAATAGCCTTCTCAGTTCCACATCTGACAGCAGGGAACTCTATATATAAACAGTACCACTGATAAAGGTGCTCTATATAAACAGTACCACTGATAAAGGTGCTCACTTGATAGCTGCTTTGATCCACAGATCCCTCATCTTCTTAGGAGGTGGAGCTTGTGTACCCTGTGAAGTTTCCTCCGTGGGATTGTCTCCTCTCTCAGGTGTGTTGAAAGAAGGAGGCATCTCCTTTTCCTCGTCTATTGTCGCTAAATCAGGCTCCCTGCAAATATGTAGTGTTGACGGAGTGGTTCTATTAAAATAGTGAGCTGAAACTCCTAGTCATTCGCTTCAGCCATGAACACTTTAGGATAATTCACGATATAAAGCTAGAAATTGATTATAACCTAGTATAGGATCTATTAACTAAAGATAAAGTAGTTATAATCTATGATCTGCTAATGCTAAAGAAAGTTGCTTAGATTTGTCACTTACTTGGCATCCTTTCTGCCTAAAGGGGAAATAACAAGGGGGGAGACAAGAATAGTGTTACTTTTCTCTTGCACCATCAGTACAAATCATCCTCCCTTCTCTTTTAGTACCAACATCACTTCCATCTACTTTCTAAGAGGATAGAAATTTAAATCTAACTGTAAAATATTGAAACGAACGAGCCCACTATACTATGGTGTAATTTTAATTGCGACGTTCTTATGTATGCTGTAAGGAATAATATGCAATTCTTGGATGAATCAGATGCATGTCAGTATTCTAGATATTATTCAACTTTATTCTAGATATTATTCAACTTTATTCTAGATATTGTTCAACTTTCAGCACACAGGATTCATCTCCTAACATAGTTAAACGATTTCAATTTATTTTCTTCGGGCTGCATGACATAACTTTTTATCAATATCTATATCGTAAAGGAATTTTCAAAGGACTAGGGTAATATTTACTCATAAAACTTAAATTTCCACTAATGTTTGTAACTCCTGAAGTCCTCAGTTCTGCAAAACAAGAAACAAGCGTTTTACAATACACTGCTACGGTTAGTGAAAAATACGGACAAATATCAAACACTGAAAATAATTCAATAATGATATCTTAAGATAAGGAAAGAAACCCTCCTCCACATCTCACATCTCATTATTATAACCAAACGATACCCACGATAAATTGAGGTATTTAATCCAAACCTTTTCTTAATTGTCATATGGCTCGGAGTCAGAATTATCCACAAATTCCTGCCTTATAGGTTGGCGGCATTTTTGATGCGGATTCTTCTCAGCCACAAAAAGAACAGTTTAACAATGTTGAATGTGGTTATACGCGGTGTGGTGACTTTTCAGCATATAAAATTAAATATGTAAATATGCATCACATAAAAGCTAAGCATAAACAATACGTGTTCAATCATCACAGCATAAATCATACGAATATTGAGAAATGGTCCATCACGACAAGACAAGAGTTCGACTATTTGAACACAATACTTTGGAGATACGTCTACGATAGTTGAAAAGCTTGCATGAACACCAGCAGTGTAACACCCGTAACATCAGCAGTGTGACACCCGTAACACCAGCAGTGTAACACCCGTAACACCAGCAGTGTAACACCCGTAACACCAGCAGTGTGACACTCGTAACACCAGCAGTGTAACACCCGTAACATCAGCAGTGTAACACCCGTAACACCATCAGTGTAACACCCGTAACATAAGCAGTGTAACACCCATAACATCAGCAGTGTAACACCCGTAACATCAGCAGTGTAACACCCGTAACATCAGCAGTGTAACACCCATAACACCAACAGTGTAACGAATGTAACATCAGCAGTGTAACACCCGTAACACCAGCAGTGTAACACCCGTAACATCAGCAGTGTAACACCCGTAACACCAGCAGTGTAACACCCGTAACATGTGCCTTTGTGAGTACCAGTGCATGCTTTCTAAGCTATATCAATTGCTGCACGACGTCACAGAACTGCCCACCAATTACCAGTAGCTGAATAAGCGCACTGACTAGGAGGTGGTGCATGCAAGCTGTGTCTGATGAGTAATATCTTTTAGTGATCAGAGCAGAGAGTACTTGGACAATGTCAAGATATGAGTAAAGTGCTTACTATTGCTTGTGGTAATGTCACAATGTCACAGGGCAATGTCGTGGAATTTCTTATAAAAGTTGCTGATATTGCCTGACTTTTCCGTTATCCGTACAACTCGCAACATGTAGCATCAAGCATGACATAGTAATATTGATTATTGATCAAATCTTTAAACCGCTGCATCACATACGAAAATAACATACGAAAATAGCCGAAGAATGTCAATACAATGAATTATTCAAAATTTGAATAGGTGTTTAAAGGTTGTTATTTTTGAATTGTTAAACATTCAAAAATCAGTTTACAAATGTCAACAAATGTTAAAAAATTATGACAGTAGATTTTAACTCCACTTAAACAGATGATCTCCTTGTCGTTATTACGACAGGTGGCACACTGTTTATCAATCCTTGTTGAGGGTGTTTTCAATGTCTCACAGAAGATTACCGTTCATCTCTACAAAGTAACAAAATACAGTAAAACTTTAATTATATAAATCATATAAATCATATAAATATGATAACTAAGTTTGATTTAATTAAACCAATGGAGAAGGTAAGAATGCCGCTACTAATGCCGCTCTTCAACTATTGTGGGTATATGGTGTATTGAGACCCCCTATAGGTATATGTCTACTGGGAGTTAGAGTCTATAGGGAGTTAGAGTTGAAACTGTGCTGGCTTCCCCAAGTGACTGGTGTGATCCACTGTGTGGGTATGTCTAGTGAATTTGTCTACTGTAAATGTTGGGGAGCCGTGTTGAGGCGACACAGTTTGAAGAAATTGAGCTGATAATAAATAATTTGTTTAAAAGTGACGAAATTTGCTTCACAGTTGAGTGGTAAGGCCATAGGTGGCTTTTTTGGAGAAATATTTACCTTTGTGGCTAGGGTAGTCCCTGAATTTTAAAATGATGTTCCGCAACTCTCTAGGGGTTTCTCCATATTCCAGCTGAGACAAGATGATCAGGGCGCAGTCGGCCCGTCATGAGTCTGGAGCAAAGGGGCAAGGTATCCACCCAAATAACGATCACCCGGACTTTTGAATAAAACCTCTACGAGGGACTGACTGGGAAGTCCGAATTACCTCTGGAGATGATCACTAGGTGGTAAGGCATCACCGGATAGCAATGCTGGCCGCACGCCGAACATTTTGAGCAAAATGATCAAATTGATTGCACTCTGGGACTTCCAAACAAGTTAAATTAATCTCTCTCAAGTTAAATTTCCTTCAGTGATTATTTACAGTGATGGATGAGGATTGAGGCTAGGAAATTTTACTTACAAAAGCAATCAGCTCAAAGTACGTGTGCAACTTTAACAACACAAAGCGACGATAAAAAGATATGAATTGCAACATTGATACTATATTTTTTTATTAACAGTTTTATATTATTATAAACAGGAAACGATGTAACAGAGTCGATATATCTTAATGTTGCCATGCGGTGGCAAGTCCCCATACATCGTGGTCCGATAGTTTCATTGCGTCTTAATATATATCAGACCTAAGTGCGTGAAGTATTCAAAGAATCCAGCAATTGAATCTTTAGCTCTCGTTTATAATCATATAATGCCAGAACAAAGCAGCGTTAATTATGACCTACAATAAAGTATCCCACAAGGACTGACATTACAAGTAATGTTACTACACATTTGTAAGCTGCATGCTGGACGATGAGACGACTCAGACAAGCAATACGACAATACGTTATTACCGTGTTATTACTCTGACATGAATCTGCAATTACAAGTTGCACTTCACGGTCACCTCCACCTACATTCTACAGTCCAGCTATCACCATTACAAGAGTTATGTCATTGTAGCAGAGCATCTATTCTGGAATGATGCGTTTTATCAGGAATAACAAAGGAAAACGAGAAATTATATAACAAAAAAACAGAGAATTTAAGATGCTAGGGAATGTTTATTCGTTTAAAACGACTGAGTTTGCTTGCCCAATTTTGATAATCGACCTGATTCGGAATTCTGATGTGTTCGCAATCTCCGAATAGGAATATTATTGGTGAGTCACATTTACAAAAATGTTCAAAATATCTGATCCCCACGTTGTCAGAGTGGTGTTGAAGCCGTTAGCCGGTTAATAGTTTCTGTGAAAATGCAAACCAGCTAATAGCCCGTTTAAAGCCGGAATTTAGCCAACTTATAAAACAATCCAACCTTCAGACTCGATATTTAGGTCGATTAAAAGAGTCAGCCCGCTACCCTTAGTTAATACGTTCCGTCCAAAATAGGGGTATGGAACATGTAAATAAAATGCATTATGCTGGCCCTGGTTACAATGAAACATAACTCCAGGCTAACTAATACCAAACCAAATTTAAAGTCCCCGAGTCCTGTCAAAAGTTAGATTTGTTGGACTTTGTATCTTTAACTGGAGTCTCACTGTACGGTATTCTTACTGATGTGAACCACCCGACAATAAAGCAGGAATAGACTAATAATAGACCACAAGTTTGACCTGTTGTATGAGGGGCTTTATAACCTGTCAAGGATCTTATTCATTAGTTCACCTTCTCTGTGCTCCAGCTATACCCCTTTATATGATAGATCACCGACCTTGCCAAACTTGCTGAAGTATAGAAAGAGAAACTGAAAGAGAAACTGACGATACAAGACAGGAGAAGAAGCACCTAATAGTGTGTTGGAAAAAGCAGATTTAGTCACACGAGTCTAACAGTGTCTAACAGATTACAGAGTAGACTGTAAAGTAACTTCTAACCAATGATACCATGAGGTCTAGACGGGATCCTTCTTCGCTTATTCATGTAGATTCAGTGAATAATATTTCATTATAAGAACATGTCACAATGCTGCTGACAGTGGAAATCAGACTTATTAATGGGTGTTATAGCTGTGAATTGTATCCATATGTGGTATGAAAGAATGTAGAATAGATACTTAGATACAACTGGCTCCCTCTCCCATACGTCTAATATACTAATATAAACTGTGGTCTCTACCCTAAACACTACCACGAACTTAAAGATATGTGGCACGGACAAATTACAGGAATACTAGAAAGTATTTTCACGTTGTTCCAAATTCTTAAAGACCCAAACTGGAAGCAAAATAAAACCAGGGTGGCCTTTTAGTGGCTCGTTTCCCTACAAATACATAATTGTGAACAGCATTGCAATGGTTTCAAATGTAATTGAGAGCAACAACGTACCAAGAGTTTAAGTATTTACTGAAAATTAAGGATGCTCGAAAGATTCATCTACAAGTCCAGTGGCCGAGTGGCTGACTGCTTCTTCCAACTAAAATTTAAATACAGTTAAGTAGCTCAATTCATCGCCCATATTGTTCATCTAGATGATTAATTATGTACTTCAACATTATTTCACTACAAGTACAACATAGACTAACTTTTGATTTAGAGGATGATACAATACCGTGTCTCCTATGTTACAGTTACAGTAAATTTCACAACATTAAAATGGAAATTTAGATTACTACATCTAACTATAGGAATATGTTTTTCCTCTTAATTGCTTAAATTGCATTATTATTTCTTTACAACCCATATTTGATTATCAGGGTGTTGCTAAAGTGTGTTTATATACAGTAAACACAGTTTAACGTTGAAACAGTATGTCACATATAACAGACTATAACTAAAGATATGGTACTGTTCCTGCAGGGGCTCCGGTAAAACGGAATTAACTAATATGTGGAGTCATTTAGAAAATAATTGGCTGTCCTGATCTGATGAAATGAAATGACTAAATTAGTTAGAATTAGGTGTAAAGTCATGTTCTGATATCTTAATTAGCAATCATAAAACAGCAAACTGGACAAACGTGACCTACTAGTACTACATTAGTGTTTCGTTCTATTAAAAGTCTTGAATACGACTATATTACTGTATTTTACCAAAACCCATAATCATGGGTAGAGTGGACCGCTGCCAGTGTCTCTCTTTCCCAAACAAAAGGAAATGATATTAATTTGATTGACCGTTCTCAAATGCAAAATGATACCGAGAATGAAATCGGTCGCTCGCTTTTCCCATTCATTCACGGCTTACGAATTGTAATAATTTTCGATTGATTACATGTCAATCAGATGCTGTAAAAATCTCTTTGGGTTGCGTTCGGGTCGATACCTAGTATTTCGGGGTAAGGGACAAGGGTGGTAGTTATTACTTATTGAACAAGCTGAAGTTTATTGAATCTTCATTGCCGAGTACAGCTGCCTTGGGGTAGTTCTTCTTAATCTATTAGTATTACAATTGTAAATGAATGGGAAAAGCGAGCGACCGATTTCATTCTCGGTATCATTTTGCATTTGAGAACGGTCAATCAAATTAATATCATTTCCTTTTGTTTGGGAAAGAGAGACACTGGCAGCGGTCCACTCTACCCATGATTATGGGTTTTGGTAAAATATCATCTCTTTTTGATTATAATGTCAGGGTACTTTATAAAGTCGAAACATAAACTGATATATTCATTAATAAGGAGGAAGTTTCAACGATTTCGAAATTTTTCCTTTAAAAAACATTTCCTTGTGTTTAGGGAAGCATATCGGTCGATCACTGACTGAATATGCCACTTAATACTCATTCAAGTTGGCATTAAATTCATATATAATGACATTAAACTGTCGTGGCAAAGCAGAATTTGTTGGAAATCACGAATGAGCAAAATTCTCACCTTTCGCACGTGCAAACTTTGAGCGGACGTTGCGTGCGCATCCAATATTGAATCGCCGTAAATTTTTGCATGTAATTGTATTATATATAGTTTAATAGGCATGCAAAGTTTCAAATTATTTCAAGAAGAACTGTAATCACAACGGCACTCTAAAGTAGACAGAAAATGACGAAAACAGCAATTTTCAGTGATTTTAGCAATTTTCTATCAATTTGGGCGTGTCCCCACGTGTGCAACTTTTCGATTTTCAACTTTAAAACTAGCCTAATGCACAATTTATACCTATAGGAAGCTGAACTGAGCTCCACAACCCAAGGCATGGCCCAACACCAGAGAATACTAAATCGCAAAATTGACGTTTTTATAAAATAATTCTTCAAAAAAGCACAAACTTCAATGACGAATATCTTTATGAAGGAGCAAGCTAGAAAAACTTTCCGGCAGATTTTCAGAATGCTTGAACAATTATCTAAGATGAAAATTTCCTCAGATTTTGAATACAATTACTCCTTAATGGTTTAAAATTAATTTTAAAAGTTATTACTTTGTCAAAAATCAAGTTTTAAAAACGGTTAACTTGATGACGTCATCAAGGGGTGTTTATGACGTCAAATAATTTTTTTATACAATGTAAACTAAAGTGTAAACAATTATTTGCAAGACCTGTGGTCGGAAATGGCTGTATCTTTTATACTTTTAAATCTATGGACACCTAAATACAGGCTACAATTGACTGGCAAAGCGTCTATCCCTGAATATATGTATATGTATATATATGTATGTATGTATGTATCACGACAATCTATCGTAAAACAGGGGTTCTAGAAAACCCATTTCCCGATGCTCCTGAAACCTGAAACTTTTTTTGCAGTCGATTTGGTCAACGTCTAGACGCCCTGAAAAATTTCAGATCTCTAACTCAATTTTAAGATGGTTTTTAAGGCACCTGAATATGGCGATTTTGGGTTTTTTACCGAATTTCGTATAACAGTGCTGGCGAGTATTTTATGCAAATTTCTTAAAAATCTCAACATAACTATTTTTTATTCCTGTCATCTTTGACATCAAATTAGAATGTTTTGAACTAAAAATAAATCTGCTGAACGACTTCCGATGAGTCTTAATGCCTGAAAAACTCCTGCCGGAGGCGGCGGCCTTCGGCCGCCGCCTCCGGCCGGAGTGCACGCTTCGCGTGCACAAAAGAGGCTTGTAACGTGTACCAAAGGGGGTATAATAGTAAAGGGGGTATAATAGTAAAGGGGGTATAATAGTAAATGGGGAACATAGTATACCCACAATAAATGCAACGGTCGTGCTTGCCAGCACTGTGATTAGGTATTTTGATGTTTTGAATCACGTTAGATAAAGTGTACCAATTTAGCAGAGCAAAAATTTGATCAACCAATTAAAATTGCACTTGTATAATGTATTATGTATATCAATCAAATGTATATCAATCAAATATGGGCTCCATAGAACAGCTGGTTTCAACTATACACTGAGCAAGCAAAATATTACCACGGTCCTCAGATTGAGGAGGATTTGACAAATAAAGAGTGGCGTAACATTGCATGTTTGTCAATACTGACTCAGTATTACTGATGTTTCATGCTACCCTCTCACTCTCTCAGATTAGGCTGAATACCAACAAATGTTAGACAGCGTGTTTCTTATTAAGCTTAAGCAATAACGTAAGCAGGATGCATGAGAACTGATAGATACTCTATCAACTGTTATAGCAACAGTTTAAACAATTTAAAGAGTATTGACAAGTTTCATGTGGCAGTACCAGACAAATCTACATGTATCGTAATAGTTAAATCTGTTTAAATCCGGATTGTGTAAGCTGAAAACACATAGAATGTAAACACAATGGAAGATAACTATCGGTTAAATGGTCGGTTTAAGAAAAATAAACATTTTTATGTTTTGCTATATCCGGCTAAATCTGGTCATATCCGAAATTCAAAACTCGAAAAGCAAATGAAGGTACGATAGGCGCGGTGCCACAGATTTATAATAATTTCACTCTTCGCTATATCATCATATAACGATATAGAGCACCCACTTTATTGAACAGCAATATTGAACAACGACAGGTTTGCGGTAAATCGGGGGTTTGTTTGTTTGTTTACATTACAGTTTGTTTGTTTGTTTACATTACAGTTTGTTTGTTTGTTTACATTACAGGGCCCGATGTAATTGCTATTTTAGGGCCCGATGTAATTGCTATGATCAGTTTACTGGTCAACTGGTGTTTCGGTGTCCCTAATTTTGTTTACACTCGGTCACTCGTCATAGTCTATGTAATAAGCGCCATGAGTTGGCACAGAATTTTTTGTCTCTGATTTTGATAAATTTGGTACCAAAAGTTGCCTTTAACTGTGAATAATGAAAATTCACCGTGTAGCACGATAACGTCGAGATGTATGTGGGCCTCCTGTGCATTGCAAAAGTGTACAAAGGACGAAAAATGGTTAATTTATTGCTTAAAATGCCTATAACTCCTAAAATATTGAATATTTTGAAATAAATCTTACAGGATCGTAATAAACTTAATCAGACGCAACTTTTGGTACCAAAATTATAATATTTTAAGCACAAAAGTTTTCGAAAATTTGTTCAAAATTTTACACAAGGTGTTCAGATTAAAAACTTTTGAAAAAAAAAAAATTTAAATCTTAAAGTATTAGTACTAAAAGTTTCGTCTCGATGAGTTGATTACGATACCATAATAACTATGTGATAATAATTGAAAATGTGAAAGTTATAGGCCAAAAACTAAAAATTTGCGCGAAAAAAGCGAGCGCGGCGAACAAGCGCCGTGTAGCATTTTTAGCGAAAATTGCTACACGGTGGATTTATTTTATTCACATTTTTAGACAACTTTTGGTACCAAATTTATCGAAATCGGAGAAAAAAAGTTCTGTGCTCGCGCTTGGCGCTTATTACACTGACTATCAAGGCATGTAATTGTAAGGTTATTCGGCGATATTTTCTTTGAAATAAAATGATGTATTTGTGTAACAATTTGAAAGTTTATTGATAAAAAAAATATGTAAAGCCCTATTTGGGGGAAAGGACTAATATATAACAATGTATAAGGAGATGCCGGGATGGCAGCGGCAGATCGGGGCGCAGTAAGGTCGGGGTTTTACAGTATATACTACTACCGCGGCCATCCCGGCATCTCCTTGTACATTGTTATATATTAGTCCTTTCCCCCAAATAGGGCTTTACATTATCACTGGATGGGTATTAAATACATAATGTAAACAAACAAACCCCCGATTTACCGCAAACCCCGATGTTTCCACTTTCCTTTCCCCCAAACTCGGGGTTTTATTGAAGAGCAATATTGAACAACAACACTACAGCTGCACTCACTGCAGTATATACTACTCTCGAATACTTCCAGTGCTTATAAACCTTGTTTATGATAAGCGTTACAGTCTAGACAATTACGTGGCATGCTGTTGTCAACAATTAACGAGACTATTAATTGTCGGTAAAACCTGTCAATGATAAGATTTCGTTTATGGAATATAACAATACTATGATACCGTTGTTCAAAGTATTATTTTTGTCAGAGCCTATTATCACTGGATGGGTATTAAATATTGCCTCTGTGGGTGTCTGAGTTGTCAGGTCAAGATAAATAGAGACCGCGTTATGGAGGGGTACTCTCTGACTACGGGAAATATGGTTGCTGCGATAGTCGGCAGTTAACCCCAAAAATTTTCATTTGCTAAGATTGCGTATATTCACGCTAGGCATTCTGAAACCTGTTCCCTGATGTTAAATGGCTTGTCATCTAACACAACTATCAGTGGAAATTTCCCAAAATTGAACATTTGCTCCTCCTGACTTATCCTTACTACTACTCATACTATTACTACTACTAGTAGCACTACTTACTTATCCAAACTAAGAAACAGTATACATTAGATTTCATCATATTAGAGCTTTAGAGTAACAGACAACATAAGAACGTAAGACCGCGTCACAAACTGCAGATTTTAAATCGAAAAGTAGCCGATAAGATTAATGTGGACAAATCAACATGATAGCTATCAAAAGAAACGGTTATAACTTTATTACATGTAACTACTACTAACTACTTATACTGCTAGTACTAATAGTAGTATTACTACTACTACTTATACTACTAGTACTAATAGTAGTATTAGTACTATAGTGAGAATACATGGAAATGTAAGCAGGTGAAACTGAAATATGGGTACTGCTCCTTAGTATAGGTGTACCCCCCCCCCCCTTGTGTAACCACCTGTACCTTATCATTTACATTATCATTAGAGGCTAATTTCAATCAGGAGCTACCAATATGGGTATTTACAATAAAGTAATGGTCATATAAAGGTCTCTGTGAGCGACTTAATTTAGCGCGTATATATATATAGTAGTTATACTACTACTAGTATAGTAGTATAGTTTACTGCTCCTAATTTCGATATTCATAGTTAAGAAAGCTAATCTTTCTCTTCCAGTCTTCCCAATAGATAGTAGAACTTTACTCACCATCTCTATAAAAACATAACGATTTGCTAAATCCTGATTACAACACCCCCAGGTCCTCTAGGAGGATTGCTAATGCCTAATACTGTCTCTAGAACCCCAACTAAGAACACAGAGGAGGATTACTGATGCCACAAATGAAGAGAGGAGGATTACTAATGCCACAAATGAAGAGAGGAGGATTGCTAGTGCCACAAATGACCGTTTCCAAAGATAACCACCCTGCTCATTAAGACTACATGTAAGCTGTGTTAACACTAGTTAAGACTAGTATACGCTCATTAGGCTACCAAGCTGTTCCCCTTAGCTTAATTACACAGAGATAGAGGAGAATAGCACATGGAATTATACAGAAAACATAGTGGGTTGTAGAGAGGGCGTGTTTACTGTTTAGTCTATATTGCACAGGTAAACTATTACTAGTAGTAGTTTTATAGGTACTATTCAATAGGATAGTTCCATATTAGTTATAATAATTTTAGTGGAGGTTTACTATATTATATTCTTAAATAGTATAGATTCACTAAGACATGCTGGCGCTGAACTAAAAATGAGCTTTTAAAGTTTTAATGTAAACTGTGGATTCATTACTTTATTATACTGCCTGTGGTTAGCCATAACCGCTTAGTTTGGTTTTATTTTTGGTTGGATCACTGAGAATGAAGAAATGAAAGATGAAAAGTTATTCTAGCAACTTAGCAAATTCAACTGGAACTCTGGATTCAAAAGTTGCTGGAAGTTGTTAAAAATGAGAAATATCATTACCATCGATTAAAACTATCAATCTACAGATCAATATGCCGCAAATCCTGCCTGATATGCTCCAGGTTGCTTTCCCACAGCTTGACATGACTGTCACCTAATGGCTGCAATAGTTCACCCAATAATTAGTTACTACTTCCTGCAAAATCTCCACACTGAGCTATTAGTACTGCATCATCCTCCACACAATATAAACTATAAAGTTATAACTTATAAGAAACGAACATTTGTAGGCTTAGCAGAGGTATAAATCGTTCCGAGGAAATGAAAAGAAATTTCACGCCTTAAATAAAACGAGCTGGGAACTGCATTATTTAATCAACAGATTTTGTTCGATATACTTTTACTTTTCGTCACCATACTTTAAAGCGTCGTGAGGTTTACCGGTACTGCATAACACCGTGCATAACACCACGCAAAACACCTTTGTAACAAAATCTTGGTCCTGTGCATAAGTGCATGTCTATTTTTCTTTTTGTTGCTTTTTAACAAACTGTTTATAATTATTAAATTTCATAATAATAATATAACACGAGGAAGCGAAAAAATTTCAAAATAAGAGGCATTTTGCATCTTTAATTTATTTTTTATTTATGTTTGTACTTTGTACGCCCATAACTTTTATTATGACTAATAGCTCATACTCAAAAGACAGCAAGACGTTACCTTACAATATCGCCTGAAGGATACAATTACAACACTTTTAACATCTCTGTAGTTAACAAATCAACACATTTCCCATCCTAAGTTTTGAAACTGACCGAGACATGTTGATTTGTTGAACTGTAAGAAAATGTAGTTGCATCGAAAACTAAGGAAGCTGCTGACCCTATAAGTATAAGTTTTTTATAGTCATTAGGAAATGGCAAAGTTCGCACGAGATGCACCACGTTTTTCCCAATTAATTAATTTTAGAAGATTGTCACAGGAAGAAATTTTAAGATAGGCATATGATATTTCACAAGTTTATAGTTCAACTAATTGAGTTTCGATTAATAAAATTTTTGAAGCATTTAGTTGAGGACAAATTGAGGCTAACGAGTCATTTTACACTTTGTTTTCTAATGACAGCTTTCAAGCATGCAATAAAAGTTTAAACGTGTTTAATCGATTCATCAGATCGAACTATTTCAGAATCCGGAGCGAAGAGGGAAATTTTTTCGCTTATTGAGGGAAAAATGAGGCTAACAGATCATTTCTAATTTTTGAATTATGTTTGAACAATAACGTTCTTTAAACTATCCTTTGACCTGGTATATATTATATGGATACTTTAGGTCGATGGTAGACTCCACCTACCCTTTCTGTCTTTTTGATGGAGGATAAAATAAAGCTAACTATCAAGGTTTAAGGTTTTTGTTCATTACTTGTTCTACTGCTTCTTCGGACTAGCCCTTCAAATTGTTTGAAAGCCTCAATTCACCATCTCAAAAGATGGTTAGCGTAATGTTCACCTTGAATATTTGAAGCTTAGATATCGATTAAGACATTAAGTATAATCCCAAGGAGTTTCAAGTAACTTGTGAGTTGTGACAGTACAATATCTAGGGACTGAAGATCAACAATATCTGTTAGACGTTAGTCCCAATTTCGCCTCCCGATTCCCGAAGAGAGGGTCAAAACTCGAATTCTTTATTAGCCTTATTTTGGCCTCCTACAAGTAGACTCGGCGATTTCTGAAATTTTGAGCTTGAAGAGGATGAATCAATCTTTATTGTTGACACATTAGATAGTCACAATACTGAACCTACTCGAAAATATACACAAAAGTATACTATTACTTGTTAGCCTCATTTCACCCCCTCAAAAGGTGGTTAGCCTCATTTTCACCACGGATATTTAAAGCTTAGATCTCGATCAAGTATAATCACTATTGATTATACTTGCAACTTGGATATCATGGACGTAACATGAGAAAGTTCTTTTTTGAAAGTGATGAGGCTAATTCGTTAGCCTCAATTGTCGCTCGCAGTTCAATCACTCCTACTGAGTCTAGTGAGTAAGCTAGGAGGTTGCCGAACATATCATTTAAAAGCCGTATCGATTTTCTATACGCATACCAAAAATCAAATGCGTAACTAAAACAGAAATAAAATTAAAGAGGTTTTAAATGTTTTGTCAAAAAACGAACTTTTAACAGTCTAGTCTAGAAGTTCATTCGGTTCCTTCAATGAATTGTGTATTCACTTTCTGTTCCACTTTCCTCACAACTCAGTAACAACTCATCGTTTTAAGTTGACTGATAGATAAAAGTATGGATATCAAAAACAAGAAATACAAAAGTAAACTTCGGTTGTGTTATAAAAGTATATCGGATAAAACAGACTGTTAAAAGTACACTCCACATACAGTTCTTTCTCACGCTACTTTACTGATGTCAAATTAAACTTCACAATCTTTTAAATTTTATCTGTTATTGTATCGCCAGTGTGGTATCAAACTATCTTACAGCACTAAACTCTGTCAACGTAATATACAAAATAGTGAGCCTATGTAACACATGTTCCGCATATTATTGTAACACATGTTCTACGTCAAAGAGGCCCCTCCTATAGATAGGACCGCACCACCTGCTCAAATAGGCCACAATAACAGTTTCAATACTGACAAACAAGGCGCTAATATAAAGTGACGTACTAATAGCTCCTCTGCTATCTCTACCTTTACTATCTCTCTAACTGTCATGGTAACCTCTAATATCTCTAACTGTCGTGGTAACCTCTAATATCTCTAACTGTCGTGGTAACCGGGAAATTGGTAGATCACCGACCGGCTATAAGCCGGCTATAAACCGGCTTATAGCCGGCTACAATTTTTATAGCCGGCTATAAGCCGGCTTATAGCCGGTTAGTAGCCGCTTACATTTGTTGTTGAGCGACGGCTATTAGCCGGTTATAAGCCGGCTATTAGCCGTTTAGGTATCGGCTATAAGAAATTCAGTGAAAACGGCTATTAGCCGGTTATAAGCCGGCTATTAGCCGTTTAGGTATCGAAAGTGGTTATAAGCCGGTTATAAGATATTAACTCAACTTCATCGTACTGAACGATAGTCAGGAGCCGGCTATAAGAAATTCAGCGAAAACGGCTATTAGCCGGTTATAAGCCGGCTATTAGCCGTTTAGGTATCGAAAGTGGTTATAAGCCGGCTATAAGCCGGCTATAAGATATTAACTTAACTTCATCGTACTGAACTGAGTTAATATCTTATAACCGGCTTATAACCACTTTCGATACCTAAACGGCTAATAGCCGGCTTATAACCGGCTAATAGCCGGTCGGTGATCTACCAACTGGCCTGGTAACCTCTAATATCTCTAACTGTCGTGGTAACCTCTAATATCTCTAACTGTCGTGGTAACCTCTAATATCTCTAACTGTCGTGGTAACCTCTAATATCTCTAACTGTCGTGGTAACCTCTAATATCTCTAACTGTCATGGTAACCTCTAATATCTCTAACTGTCGTGGTAACCTCTAATATCTCTAACTGTCGTGGTAACCTCTAATATCTCTAACTGTCGTGGTAACCTCTAATATCTCTAACTGTCGTGGTAACCTCTAATATCTCTCTAACTGTGGTAGTTTACCACACTAAATGCAGAACAAACGGTCCGAAACTGACCTCGGATAAACGTATCTCTGAAACTGAAATGATAAACAAAATCCAAACTACATACAAACTTTAAAAACTGGTTTACTTTGAATAGCCAAAAATCGCGAATGATCGTCTATTTTGCTCTCAAAGAAAATTCCCTTAACAGCTTTAATAGACGGAAAGTGTACTAGTCGTCAGTCTTGTATTCCTCATCAAATCTGGGAATTTCGGTGACTGCTGAACTTGTATTTACGAAGCTATCTGGTAACTCCTGAACTTGTATTCACGAAGCTAGCTGGCTTGAACACTGGTTTTCCGTCTCTCGGCGGTCCTCCGCTTAAACTCCTCCTGAGCAGCCTCTATTTCGCTAGTACTGACAGTGGAGATGGAGCGGAGCCCCCGTCTAGCTCTGGCTACCTGCAGCTTCTGGATAATATCCGGGTCATCTGCCACGTCCTCCGGGGTTTCTCCTGACGGGGGTGAGGGACCTTATAGTTCAGAGTGCTACCAATCAGGTACCGTCCAATTAACTAAATCTTTCATTTGAAATCACAATAGATTTCTGTCTTCTTATTTTTAAAACAAATAAACAGTGAGTGGAGACTCTCATTTTAAAAACAAACCTTCCTTAGACTTCTTCCTCGGATCAGCTCCTCTGTCCAGGAGGTACTGAGTCATCTCTGTAAGATCGAAGGCAGCTGCGTAGTGTAGCGCTGTCCAGCCCTGTAGGTCTCTAGAGTTGATCAGTCCCCCAGCTTCCATGACTATATCACAAGCGTCCTGGTCATCATACACTACACACTCGTGTAGATACCTTCTTCCCTGAACAGGTGTGGGTTAGATAGTGACCAGGGATAGTGACCAGGGCGGCTGGCTTGCTGTAACTGTCGCGTAAGATAGTGACCAGGTATTCTTGAATATATGAGACAAGAGAAACGTCATCTTAGGACGCGAGGAGAGTTAGGACTCCTCGTACTCTATAGGTAATATTTAGCATATTATTTAGGTAATATTTAGCATATTATTGTTCTAATATTGGTCGTATTAATATAAAGTCCCCTATTATACCGTATACCCCCCCCCCCCCCCCCCACGTATACGAACTTCAGAGGTGAACTCGTTCACGATAGCATCGTCCACACTCAGAAAGTCTTCTAATGCTTCGTAGTCCTGCGCTTGGATTGCAGCCTTGATTATTTGCTGAAATGAACGATCAAATAGTGAATCTTATTTTATTTGTGTTGTTGGGCACTACTAGTAAACACATCTCGTGAAAATAAATTTTCAGATAAGCAATAAGCATGATCTCCATTATTTGATCACATGATCGGAAATAGACCTACTTCATCGTCAAAGTCGTCGTCTTCTGAACTTTCACTGAGTGTTTCTTCTGCGTCCTCTGCCTCCTGAAGTATTATAATATCTCTATTAGCGTTTGTTACAGACAACTCGTTTACTGTGGAAATATACACCTATTTTAGAAACATTAACATACTTGTTGATGGCTTATAATCAATAATGGACTTGTTGAATGTTGATACAAAGTATTTATTGTACTTCTGCTCATTGCAAAGGTTTCTTCTATGACAGGCTATAAATGTCCCTTGTCGCTGCTAATAAGTAGTGATGACTTGTGAACAAAATGTACCTTGATTCTCGATAGTCTTCCATATTTAGTCATTTGATCTAAGGGTGCCCGATATAAGCCTTCTGAGACAGACATTTAAATTTAATTATCTGATTCTGACCACTTGTTCAGGTCCTCGCCATAATATCAACAAATAACAGTACTTCGGGTTGTAACGAGTAGACTTGAGAGCGTCAGCAAATTGTAAATTTAACCAAAATTATAAGTATAACGGTCATTATTTATAAACGAAGGCTTGTTGAAAATTTATTGACTGAAAATGTATTTATTCCGGAAAACGTTAGACTGGTATAACTGAAAACAAACAAAGCAAGTTATTTATATTAATGTACAGTTATTGAAGGTTATAACTTATACCAATGAGCTAAGTTCACAACTTAACGGATGGATTGAGCACGGTTATCTCCATTCTCCTGCCAGGCAGAATGTGCAATCCTACTTCTACTCCTACAACACCCCGGGGAGGAGCGGTATCAAGAAAACAACAATTTCAAGAAAACAACAATTTTATTTAGTATCAATTAAAGCAAACAAAAATATATTTTATATATAATTAGCAGAACCTTTATACCAGATATCTTAGGGGACTTGGAGTAGCAAGAGAGTTTCTAAACATTACCAAAACACTACCAAAGAGAAAGCAATATTTTAAAAAGGATTGATATGACGTAAATTCTGCATGGCAGCTGTAAACATTTCTCTTAATCTCTTAATTATCTTTTAATTGTAGCCAATTATGCCCAGCAGCTATTTGGTAACTCTGCCACGTGCATACATTAGGCTTCACACACTGTGGCTGGGTATCCTAATGATAATTAATTATGAAATTATGTATTAATTATTATTTTGTAACAACTGACCTTGCGAGGAACTCTAGGACTGAGTCTGCTTTTGCTGCCTCTTTTCTTCAGTGTGCCATTCTCTGGTGCATCCAGGTTCTTTGCTGTTACTTTTCTCCGTAGCTGTTTCTTTTCTGATATAAGAGTTCGCTTAACTTCAAAATGTTCGAATCAAATTATCACCTCACATTCCAAATAAGCTGCGAATAAAACTACACTTAAAACTAACCAGATATTGAAATATACTCACCAGTAGTGGGCGTCACAGCTGGAACGTTAAAGTCCAGTTCAGATCTAGAAGTTGGAGTTACACTTTCCTCTCCCGACTCGCCCGCTGAGTCTGCACAAGGCACTTGTAGTGTGTCAGGTTTATCTGAACTGATCTCTATTTGTAGGGGATTGCTAGGTAACTGATGCTGGTTGCTAGGTAACTGGTGCTGGTTGCTAGGTAACTGGTGCTGATTGCTAGGTAACTGGTGCTGGTTGCTAGGTGACTGATGCTGCTTGGAGCTCGAGGCTTTCTGATCTAATCCCATAAACGCCCGGAGGCGTCCTGTCATTTTATTCGGCCACTTCCCTTTCTAGATAAACCAAAAGATTGTCAGCTGTGTATATGGACACGTTCATTTGAGTTTGAGGATATTGGTAAACAAAAATGATAGCGTTTTCAACGATAGTGGCTTAATTTTGACATCTATTAACTTAGCACGTTCAGAAGTTCTGAACATTAGCCACGTAACCCATACTCCCATATGCACTGCTCAGAAAGAAAATCTATTGTTGTTAGGCACTATAATGGTTCAAATGTCACATTTTGTGTGACTTAGTTAACTGCAGTTGTCTAATTATAATTACTTGGCCTAAAATATAGTAGATTAGGTCAATCTAACAATTATGATACAACATTGGTTAAAGGGCACGGATCAAACGGTTACAAGGCAATATTTGGGTAACTTTGTCACACTCAGAATACCAAACCTCTATTCTACTGTGAGGTGTCCTCAAAAACCTTTTAACTCATTATTTGATGGTTGATCTACCAATCATAGCCCTAACATATGTTGTTTCGAATAGTTAGCTAATACAGGCACTTGGTTATTGGGAAATGAGGTTAATTCTGTCACAATATATGGAATTTTAAATTTTGGGCGAATTATTTATATCCGATTTTGGTTTGAAAGGCGGGAAAACTTTACATGATGACAATGTAGTTGATGCAAGTTAAGATCAGTTGATGTTTACATTGTCACAAAAAATGATACGAAATCGTAAATAGGTTAAAAACAATGATTATAGAATGAAATAGTCTCTTATAATAACTCTTATAATGACTGATGTGACAAAGTAAACATGTCTTGCCCCTATTTTGAAGATCTATATATTCTATGACTCTATTAGAATTCAACATTCTTTCAGAAAAAAATCGGTAGAATATTGTCCAGAACATCAGAGCTCAAGTTTAACAATTTTAGATTAAATTTGTTAAAGTCACCAAAAATGTGACAAAATTAACTTTTCCTGCCCCAAAAATTTCAAGATAGTGTGTAAAAATTAGCATAGGCTGCCTTATTACCTATATAAATCAATCCAAACTACGAAAAAGATCTGTTAATCTGATGACGATTACCTAACTCTAATAATAACTGATGTGACAAAGTAAACATGTCTTGCCCCAATTTTGAAGATCTATAACTCTATTAGAATTCAGCATTCTTTCAGAAATGATTGGTAGAATATTGTCTAGAACATCAGAGCTCAAGTTTAACAATTTTAGATTAATTTGTCAAAGACGCTGAAAATGTGACAAAATTAACTTTCCCTGCCCCAACAATATCAAGATAGTGTGTTAAAATTGGCATAGGATGCTTTATTGCCTATATTAATCGATCCAAACTACGAAAAAGATCTGTTAATCTGATGACGATTACCTAACTCTTATAATAACTGATGTGACAAAGTAAACATGTCTTGCCTCTATTTTGAAGATCTATAACTCTATAAGAATTCAGCATTCTTTCAGAAACGATTGGTCGAATATTGTCCAGAACATCAGAGCTCAAGTTTAACAATTTTAGATTAATTTGTCAAAAACGCTGAAAATGTGACAAAATTAACTTTCCCTGCCCCAACAATATCAAGATAGTGTGTTAAAATTGGCATATGATGCTTTATTGCCTATATTAATCGATCCAAACTACGAAAAAGATCTGTTAATCTGATGACGATTACCTAACTCGTATAATAACTGATGTGACAAAGTAAACATGTCTTGCCCCTATTTTGAAGAGCTATACCTCTATTAGAATACTATGTAACTTTATCATCAATGAACTAGTTATTTTGCCAGCAAGGAGCTAACAGAGTTATAATAATTTTTTGTGACGAAATTACCCTATTTTTGACCATGTTGCGGTAGTTTAATTGTGACACTATTAACATATTACCACCCGATAATGATTTATGTGACTGGTGCGTGGTACTAGCAGTTTTGTTTGATCCATAGTACGTAATATAAGGGGTTTAAGCTGGTATATCATTATTTGTTCAATTTCACACATGTTCAGATATCATCAAGATTATGTGACAAAGTAAACTTGTTTGTGCCTTCTGTGTTTTAATTCCTTACGACTATATGATATAATAACAATTCCTAGCACTTCCAGGCCATCAAATAAACCTACACTACTCAGCATTGCTTATCAGGGTGCCCTAAACATTCTTCACATGTTTTCTTAAATGTGTGACAGAGTAAACCTGAGTGCACCATCTAACGAAAAAACTCGTCAAATATGTAGGTAATGGTCATATGTACCCATCCAATCAACTGGACACTCAAAAATTTGGTCAAAAACGGCAGTAAGGGGTCCATATTTACTCCGTCACATGTTTATAGTGTGACAATGTAACCATTTCCGTGCCGGCCGTATTTAAGCGATATCTTATCAGCTGATTAAGATATCGTTAAGTGACAAAGTTAGCCTAGAGGATGAGACGATTATCCTAACCATCAAGGGTTTGTGTAATTTCATAGTGTGACAAAGTCAACTACACTGTGCCTTTTAATAGGGTCACTTATATTTACCAATATCCTCAAACTCAAATGAACGTGTCCATATCTAATAGTAATGCACGATAATATTATAGCGGGATTAATAACTTTATAACTTTATAAACGATAACAGTTGTGGAACTGTTGTGGAACACAACAAGAAAATTGAAAATAATCTTGTGCGAGGGTGTCGACCCAGATATCGTTTCTAACCCAAATAAACTTTAATGAGGCTTCTCATCAGTAGCCGCACCTCCTTACTCGGTTTCTGAATAACTTATAACTTTATAAACGATAACACAATTTGTATCGTGTTTATTTCTTCAACATTGCTTTTGTTTAAAAACTAAAGTCCTTCGTATTAATAATTGTTAACGAACAGTCCAGTACAGCCCTGGCTATATTCAAAAACCCCTCATGCAGCCCTGGGGATTGGCAAACAGCCATAAAGTGAAGAGTATCACGACAATAATCAAAACAGAAAACAAATCAGTAAAAATACTGATAGTTGGATAATATCCGGTTGAAAGAGACAAGGACAAATGAAACAGTTTTAATACCTTCAACACTACTATATAACAAATGATTTGAGCCTGAAGATGGCGTTGACGCCGAAAATTTGCCTACATTCCTAACTTCCTGTTTCATTTGTCCTTGTCTCTTTCAACCGGATATTATCCAACCATCAGTATTTCAATCATGAGACTAATAAACAGCGAACTACTCCAACATTGATAAAATCAGTAAAAAGTGCAGTGAAAGTATTTACAATTAAACTGATTATATAATTGTGAGCATGTAAACAACGTGACTGTATTTCAGAAGCATACTCTGAGCGTTGTGAGGGAGGAGTACTGGCCGCTGTACTGGCCGCTGTACTGGCCGCTGTACTGGCCGCTGTACTGGCCGCTGTACTGGCCGCTGTACTGGCCGCTGTACTGGCCGCTGTACTGGCCGCCTTGTACTCGGTCTGCTCAATACAATACTGTAACAGTTCGGAGACGTGTTTTGTATAAAATGTCAGCAGTCTCAGTATAACAAAACTAGTGTTATGTATTGAAACAAGATGTGCATTGAAAACTTTGTCAACTTCAGGTTTGTCATGTCTTCACTGTAATTCTTTAGTTTGACTAATATAGTATGTTAATTAATTAATTAATTAAACTCTAGTATGTTAGTTAGCTTTTTAGAAGCTACCTACCCTCTCTCTACTTGTAAAGCTTTGCCAATGTACTGTAGTGTGTTATGGTATTGTGGTGAATGAAACGAAGCAAGAACACAATAAGATGGACAAATGGAGTATAATATTTGTTGCATGTTAAGAAGCACGAACCAATCGACCTAATATGATCAAACAAATATTTCAATTATGAACGTAAATATGTGATCAAATGACCGCACCAATTACAAGCTTCTATACTATTTGAACACTAAGGTTCAGTTAAAGTTAACACCCTAAATACTAGTATACAAGCTGTTGACACAGCGAGATAGAGGTAAGCTAACACAAACAATACTGAGTACAGCGAAATGAAAGTAACACAAAGAGAAATATTAGCGGGTTGATATAAGATACGGGTTGCCTAGGAACTAGAATACGTGATAATTGCCAGGATACATTACTTCAGTCTGAGTCAGCTTTACAGCTTATTGTTACCACGTATACTCCACCTATACCACTGATACGGACGGTGTGGAGTACAGTGTATCAACCACTTATAAATCACTTATTATAATGATAAGCTCATTTCTTTCTAGCTCCCTGATGACAAAACGTTCAGTAACACTTCATTAAATTTTACTGAAAATATATAAAATAAACAAGAAATGCGGCCGCTTTTTTTGTGCATGGCCGCTCAATTTCCCGATCCGTGATGGCGTATTTTATCATTTTCTATACAACCTGGGGACCCCAGTTTTTACTGTTTATAAGTATGCAGATATGGCGAAGTGACAGGCCGAGCGCCACCAAGTTAATCTAATTCCATATTGAATTTGAAAATCGTGTATATTTTAAAAAACCATATGCTTATTGTTTATGCAACCTGACACCCGACACGGATGTGTGCAAAATAGTATAAGTAACTCAAAATAATAATAGTATGCTATCAATTAGTGCCTAGTGGGATATGTACATGGTGAAATTAACAATGTACTTGGTCAGTTCAGCGCCGCGCGCCAACAATTAGCTAATTCGGATTATTCCGCAAAATAACTTTGCGCAGGTAGTCACGTGGGCGATTACAGTGTGTGCAGGCAGGTACGGTCGCTCGCAGGTACGGTCGCAAAGCTACCATATACAAAAAAAACCTCGTTCGCTAACCCTTGTCCTTGACTCTTTTGTGCCTTCGGCACTTTGAGTCATGGATCGGGAAAAAATATATTTATCATCGACGTTTAACAAAACATATGTTCTTGTGTAGGATTAGAAATTGTACAATTTGCCAGTATGTTCGGTGCTTGCGAGGAGCAGCTACATTACAATCAACAATTAGCCGCTAAACAATGTCAGGCATCTCAAATTGATTTAGTGTACAATGGTCATGCTCTCAAGAATGCGACAGTAAACAAAACGTGTTAAATGACTCAACTCAACAGGTAACTGGTATCATTACAGGTAACAATACAGTAACGCTGTATTCAACATGAACCTAAAGGAAATATAAGCTCAGTCAAAACATTTGACGAGAATAATTCCAATTACGTGAGGTTAACAGCACTAATTAGCTGAACCAAGAGCTACAGCGAAACTATTTTGTGTGAGGCGTGTATGTACTACACACTGTATTGTTGTTGGTATGAAAGAGGGGGTCACTTAGCAAACGCTCCGAGAGGGGGGGGGGGTAACTTAGCAAACGCTCCGAGAGAGAGAGAGGGGGGGGGGGGGGGGCTCAGTGATTATTGGCTAACATCTTCGACGGTTGTGGTACTGCAGCCTCTGCCATTATACCATAATTTTTAAGCTCAATGAAATGTTGAGCATGAGTTCCTCGAAGATTCACTGACCAAGTAATTTTTACCACATAACCCCCCCCCCCCCCCCCCCCCCTCACATAGTTGACTAAATCTTCCGCACGAGATAAGTCGAACGTTATTATCATGACTAAGAAAGTGCTACAAGTACAATAGTGCCATTCCATGCAGCGCTAGAGTCACCAGGTCACCTATCAGCGAGGTCCAAATTTTTCAAATTCGAATGAAAAATCTTTATTATTAAAGGCGTACCTTATCGGACCTTATTTGGACGGACATTACTTGAACGGACATAATTATGAACGGACATTAATATGAACGCTAAAAGGCAATCAAAACCATCAAAAATCCGAATTTTTTCAACTTTTTTTCTGACGTTTTATTAATTTTAGCAAATTATTTTTAAATCCATTTTTCATACACTAAGCAAGAAAAGCAGTCTATAATAAGTAAAAATGTTAAAATATGTGTACATGATCATTATCTAATATCACATATCATCTTCATCAAATGGGTTTTCGTGCAGGGAGATATCCCGGTTTGTCTTCTACTTTATCGAGATGGGTGGTATGGTAGAAGGTATGGTAGCTGACATAAGCCACCGAAGGTCGCCTATACCAAGTGGGGAGCTAGAGATAAAGCTTAAGCTGTACTTTAGGCATTCAAGTATCTCTCTAGTAGAGCAGTTGGGATCGTTTATTGCCCGGTACGACTACGAGTTGGACAGACAACCAGTTGTAAGACAAAATGAGGTAGAAGAAGCCGAAGATCAACTTCAAGATAGTGATCATGCAATAATGTGATATTTACAATTCAGATTGTTAAAATTTTATGATACCTTGTTTTTATTGATTCAACGATATAGTTTAATCTAATGATAGCAATTGAAATTGACTGAAATTAAAAAGTTGTCATATTCTGGACAAAAAGTTCGAAATGGAAAAATTTTTGAAAAAAATTCAACGGACTTTACCTTGGACGGACATTAATTGAACGGACTTTATTTGAACGGACATCAACGCGAACGCTAGGGCCTCCAGCGTTCAAGTAATGTCCGTCCAAATAAGGTCCGATAAGGTATATAATGATATAGAGGGAGATGTATATTATTCCACCACATCCACGTATTCAAAGATACGGTAACAATTAGTTGGAAATCCGAAATTAAACTAACTTTTACTTACATTTTAAACTTTAAATCACAATCAGAAGAAAACTGTTAGTTCATTAAAAATTTGCAAAATCGCTGGTTTATGAGGTTTTAACTTTTATAACATTAAATCAATTAATCAATCAAATCAATCAAATAAATCAATTAATTAAATCAAACAATTAATTGAATGAGTACCTATAGCCGGACATGTGATGAAAGTAAGAGACCAGAACATCTTTAGGGTTTCTGGTTAGGTAGATGTACTTAGTCTTAGTACCGGGTCTCCAGGCTAAGTTATTGTATGTTTCGTGTGTTGTCATAACTCGGGGCGATGTCATAGCGTTAAATTCCTGTTTAAACAAGGGATCAATAGATTTCATCATAAATGACAAAGCAGGTGCATTATATGATAGCGCTTGCATTAAATTTCAAACATTTCAAATATGCGGAAGGAAAAAACCCACGATAAAGTGACTTGTGCTAGTAACTATCACACAAGTTTTTGTGCCTCAATCATATCGAGGTTAAAAACTGTGCCTTCATTATATATGGAGGTTAAGTAACTGTTTACAGTACCTCAATATCTAACAGCTCAATCCAGGGCACTGCCTGGGAAAGGTTGTTTCTGAGTGAAATCCTGCTGTCCTTGTTCACACCGTTCTTCTCGTATAAACATTTCAGTATTTGCTGTACCCATAGAGTCCCTGTTTATAAGTTAATTAATAACTAAGTATTAATTAGTTACAAATTATTAATATTATCTGGTTGATGGTGTTCGACTGGAAATGATTTTTGTGAGGTAATTTAAGGAAGGCCATTGAAAATTTAAATAATAAATAAAAATAACCAAAGGGGCCAACTACTTAGGAGTTAGGACGTCCAGCAAATAGGAAGAGGTCGGTTTTGTAATTTCCGAAAAATCCGGACAGGGAGAGGGTGTGGTTTCTAAAAATCTGGAAGTCCGGAATTTTGGCAGAATTAACAAAAAAGTCCCATTTATTTTAAATTTTTAAATTTTATTTCAACTCTTTGAATTTTATTAACAATGAATAATTGAGTTGGGGGGAGATGGTTTTGAAAATTCGGACACACCCGGACAGGGGGAGGGGGTCCGGGGGTGGTCTGAAAATCTGGGATTTTGGCGGACGTCCTAAGTAGATGGCTCCAAACAGGTTGCTAACCTGACTTAGGATAGGTTACCAAAATAACATCGTCATCTCTCAGCTCGTAGTTTGATGTTCTGTGTATCTCGTTGCCGTCTATCAACTGTTAATATGAAGCGTCATATCACTAGTTTACTAGAGACTTGAAACCTCGACTAAAGTTAACCTTTTCCACTATTTATATTAGAGTAAAGCATATTCAAAGCTCCTAACACAACGACAGACAAGCATTGACTCACAATTATTTGGATTTAGTTTGGATTTATGAGAACCAGCCCAGCACAGATTTAATATTATTACTTTTAGGTATACACTAAATCTAGTGCACGGTTAGTAAGCTGACATTTAACGTACCGGTGGGTATATCTGTCCACACAGAAAGTTGTGTCTGAATGGCAGGTTGAGAGGAGGGAACAACCTTTTTATGGGCATATTCCAATCCATGTCGAGTTAAAATGCAGGTGGTTACTGGAAACAAAGAGAAATAGACAATAAATAAGCTAGTGTTAAAAGTGTAGTGGGCCAAGGTTTTACTTTCAGATTTAACCCACGCATTTTATTGCATATATTGTGTAAACTTTCAGGTACCAATTTGAAATCAGATTTTTGGAAGCTTTACTGTTTACAAGTTTTTCGCACAATTAAGTTTACTACCACGAGTTTCTAAAATTTCGTATGTCAAAATAAATGAACACATATTGCTGAACTTATTATAAATTCACCTATTTAATCCACCACTCCAACAAACGATAACTCAATGCTGAGCTGGAGGAGGAAACACTCGATGCAGTTGTCCTGAGCATGCCCTGCCAAACTCACCAAAACGTACCAAATTCCAAAACGTTCGTACGTACGTACCTAAATACAATAGGAGGGGGGGGGGGTTTTCAAATGATAACGCTAGTGTAATTTTGGCACAATAGCTATGTGTAAAACTGATTACAGAGGGGTCGGGGGGGGGGGGGGTAAAAATTCAAAAAGTGATAACGTAATAATATGTGTACGACCCCTAAACAACGAGCTACTCGCACGTCTTGTAATAAGCTGACCTAGAAGATCAGACCACTGCAGCTAAAACAGTCAGCACTAGGGAGACGAAAGCAGTGGTGAGGGAAGATTCGAGTTGAGTCTACGATATACAGTATCATACAGTAAAGTTTGATATCCTCAGTATCAGATCAAGTGATTCCATACCTCTTCTCCATATTAACTCGTGCAAAAAAAGAGTTATTTTCCATTATACAGTACTGTCTTTTGGTGTGTAGATTCGTGTCGATTATGCGCTCTCTACGGCTGCCTTACTTATGCGGTAGGCAGTATCATGCTTGCAGTATAAGTCATGATGCAGTAAAAAGTCATTTTGTCAAGGCTAAAGACCGCGATCCCCCGGCTTCCGCAAGCTACCTAATGAATAAAGAGATGCCCCAAATTGAAATAGGTAGTTTATCGTCAAACGGTCTTACGGAACTTTACAGTTCTATAAGACTGTCGGACGGCTAACCCAGCGACTAACCTAGTTTCTATTGCATTATTCATCTAATCGACAATAGACCTTACTAAGGATAGCTCAATGCTCAAGACTGTCTTTAAAGAGTTAAATTGGGCTTAACACGTGACCCACGTAACATTGGTTACACTTGGTCACGTGACCCAGGTAGCATAGGTTACAATTGGTCACGTGGTCACTTGGTCACGTGGTCACTTGGTCAGGGAAGAGGGTGCTCTAGTTGTAGGCGGGCATAATACAACCTATCTACGTTTTATTTTGCATGCTTCTGAACATCCTTGATGTTCAATCGAATTATTCGACCTATAATGGGGACAAATCGGAACATCCTCCTTCATCTTCTGATTATCTTGATGGTGGAAAATGATGTTACTATCGCAGGTAAACGTTTGAGAGAACCTTATATTATTTCACTGTTGATACGTTTCACTGAAGGATTCGTTATAGAAGTGGTAATATAATCCTGAATTTAACAACTGCTCCCTAAGATAAAAGTCC
Organism: Bolinopsis microptera; assembly: GCF_026151205.1. NCBI lineage: Eukaryota > Metazoa > Ctenophora > Tentaculata > Lobata > Bolinopsidae > Bolinopsis > Bolinopsis microptera. Next base: position 3,751,540 of record NC_087078.1, on the reverse strand, counting down.
TTTATAGCGCAAGTTAACACTCTAAAATGTTTCAGGGAAAGTTGAACCTGCATCAGTTTCCCAAAGCAGCACTTTCAATGCAAATAAGGCAGAGCATGCTACTGACGGTGATCTGGAAACAAAATCTCACACTCAGTGTGGATGGAACACTGATTTTTGGTTCAAATGAGTTTGATGAAGTCTTCTGCTTCTTTGGAGTGGTGATTATCTAGGGTCATCTCACCTTGAGTGCTAGTGCTACTCGTATGCAAGATACGAAAGTATTTGTAGTCAACACAGATACAGGAATTGAGAATCTCTGCGGAGTTCTCGAAATCAGTTCTGTTTTGACTATAGAGGGCCAAACGTATAGAATTCCTTGTCATCTGAAGTGTGGCAATGAAGTGAAGCTGACGGTGAGACATGACCCTGGCAGCTACGCCGTCAAAGCATGCATTCACATGAAAGAAATAATGACATTTGGTGCAGGTATGTTAACAATTAATATTTTCAGTTAATATTTCATTTTAAGATCATCAATGATTGGATGTGTACAATATTTTCATCCATCAAAAAATTAATTTTTGATGGTGCGCGGATTTTGGAGCAAAAGTAGGTGTAAAAGTTGCGTAATTTGACGAAATTCATTGATTTTTGTCGTATTATCCTGTCATATCTTCGGTTCCTTGAATGAGATCATTCTGAAAATTGATGAAGACCTTCCAATAGCTTAGGGCTTTTACAACTGTCCGAAAAATTTGGTGGATATTGGAGTTCTAGTTAATATAGTGATCAAAATGGGGGAAATGGAAAAAATACGCTGCTTTTAGCTGTAACATAATGTGTAATGGTTGGATATGCTTTAAATTTTTCGGACACTTTCCTTGTAAGTATATTAGTAAGCTTACCAATTTTTGTTAAAATTAGACCAAGGGAAGGTTACTTGCAATACGCATTTGTTTCAAGAATTTTGTGCTGGCCCGCGAAATTAGCGCTAAAAACCATCCTACCAGTCGGCACGCGCGGCTTACTGTCGGCATGATGCGTTACTGTGCCGCGCCGCGCACTCAATTATGCTTCTCGCTAGATCGGCGAGATGCGTTACTCATGCCGCGCCGAGCTGCGATGAATTGACATCGTCAAATAATTATAACTACTACTGTTTTGGTTTCATTTACAGATTATATTTCAGATTTAACACAGATATCTTATAAGAAGTCCATATCTTCTATTATATAATGATCGGTGCATATCGCATCAACCATCAACGGCATCATATTATGTAATGTCTACTATATAAGTATATAGAGGGAGATGTATATTATTCCACCGCATCCACTCATTCAAAGTTACGGTAACAATGCAATTATATAGTTGGAAATCCAAAATTAGTGCCAGTTTGTAGCAGTTAGTGCTAGTTTGTAGCAGTTAGTACCAGTGTACGTTTGTGGCAGTTTCTTTGCACTTTGCTCCTCCAGTGACTAAATTTTACTTACTTTTTAAACTTTAAATCATAATCAGAAGAAAACTGTTAGTTCTAAGTTCATTAATAATTTGCAAAATCGCTAGGGTTTATGAGGTTTTATAACATAAAAATTCCTTAGCCAATATGATAAGAAATATTGAAATGAGCTACGAGACACGAGAGTAATTAATCAATTAAATAATTCAATCAATTAAATCAATTAATCAAATCAATTGATTAAATCAATTAATCAAATCAATTAGGTTTTACTTTCAGATTTAACCCACGCATTATGTTGCTTATATTGTGTAAACTTTCAGGGCCACTTTGAGATCAGACTTTTGGAAGCTTTACTTTTTATAAGTTTTTCGCAAAATTAAGTTTACTACCATGGGTTTCTAAAATTTCGTAAGTCAAAATAAATGAACTCATATTGCTGAACTTATCAAAAATTCACCTATTTAAATACAAAGTAAAATAATAAAAATTCTGAAGTTCCAACAGGTCTAAAACAAGATTACCCAAAAAAAATATAATTATAATACCTATAAAGAATAAAAAATGTAACTAACTAAAAAATCTGTGATTAATCAGTAACTCAGTAATACTAATAGTATAATACTAAAGTCTAATACTAAAGATTTCCATTAACTTACTAACTTAACATTATGATCGATTTAACGGAGAATATCGATACAAATCATTCATAAAGTCATGATGTATTATAATCAAGAGGTCTTAAACAATAACCCTTAAATCAAATGTTAAACACGAAATAAGTAAACACAAAAGGCTGACATTAAATTTAAATCAATAATTATTTACTAATAAAATGATTTAACATGTTCCACTTTTAGTCCACCAATGCTGGATATAACTGAATATGATCATTGTATCCCGTGATCTTTCCGGCACGTGATAACCATCAAACACGTGGCGCGTGATCAAACACGTGGCCACACACATAAAGTGGAACTAAAATCACACATCATCAGATTTAGCAGAGTGTTTCCGTTTCATGTGCTGTGTCATATTGCTCTTCAGTCCAGTCTCCCAGCTGCAGTGTGGACAAGTGAAGGGCTTGTAGCCGGTGTGCTGGGTCCGGTGTGCTGCTAGGTAGTCTCGTCTTGTCGCGGAGTAGTCGCATTCTGAGCACTGGGGTGGTCACCGTGGTTACTGTTAATTGGTTTCTAATTAAATAATTAGTTTCTAATTAAATAAGCGGTTAATTGTCTAATTTTTAAGTAGTTCAGTAGGAGGAGAGGTATAATGAGTCGGTTAATAAATTAAAAGTGAATTCGTTCTTTCGATCAACAGACAAAGAAGTTATCATGATTTCTGAAATGTGCATCACCAGCCGCGTTAATCAGTTATAATCACTTCTAATTCTTGAATCAAGATGTCAGTAATAGTAGTTACAGTTTGTGGTAAAATATAGCAATGTTCCTACTTCCTACAATCAATAAGTCAACTAATATTAATAACAGCTTAATAACCTGGTATTTCTTCCGGGCAGTATGCTCCACATATGTTGAACCAGATTGTGTTTAAGAGCCGCACTATAGTCGCACATACCGCACTGGTAGGGTCTTTCTCCACTGTGTGTCTTCCAGTGGCGAGCTGGGGTTAATCGTTACCATGGTTATTGGTTACATGTTACTATGGTTACATGTTACCAATAATAATATACTACAGTGGCGAGCTGGGGTACCACAGTTTGTACATTGAAAATAAGGTAACCAATTTAAATGATTAAAGCGTTATTATAACCACTTATTTCAAATGTTTTGTCTTCTTCAAGGATTCAGGGGCATGTAAATTATGATTTATAACTATAGTGTCCAGCCCTTATTGTTTCTCCTAACTGATTGTACTGCTTAGCTTGGTAGTCGCAGTATTTGCACTCAAACGATTTCTCGTCTTTTAGATTGTAGTTGTATCTAGGAGATTCTGATTTTGGACGATATTCTGAAAATACCGGGCGATGAAGGTCAAGAGGCAACAAACAGATCCAGCATATCCTGATCCTCAGTGACACATGCATGCACTGGAGCCAGGAGCACCGTTATCAATGTCACGTGTATTTTGTCACGTGTATTTTGTCACGTGTATTTTGTCACGTGTACCTTGTCACGTGTACCTTGTCACGTGTATTTTGTCACGTGTACCTTGTCACGTGTACCTTGTCACGTGTACCTTGTCACGTGTACCTTGTCACGTGTACCTTGTCACGTGTATTTTGTCACGTGTACCTTGTCACGTGTAACTTGTCACGTGTACAGCTTGAATAATTGCAGGTTCACCATTAGAATCCCAGGCTCATACTATATAACTTCCTAGTTCTAACTTACTTACCTTCTGTCATTCTAACATCCCATGATTTTGTAATATGCCTAGTCTCCTTCTCTTTCAAATAGGGTGACCAGACTGAGTTACTACTTATCAGAGTTCTACCAATCATCTTGTTAATGTGAGGAGTGGCTCCTTGTTGGGGTGTTGTTGTAGTGGTTCCCAGAGGGGCCGTCGCTAGAGGCGCCACAATGGTTTCCAGAGGGGCCGTCGCTAGAGGCGCCACAATGGTTTCCAGAGGGGCCGTCGCTAGAGGCGCCACAATGGTTCCCAGAGGGGCTGTCGCTAGAGGCGCCACAATGGTTCCCAGAGGGGCCGTCGCTAGAGGCGCCACAGCGGTTCCTGAAGAGGTCTTTAGAGTTGTGGTTGCAGTTGGGGTGGTGAGAAATACCGGTGTCTGGTCAGAGAGAACAGTGGTTGCTGTGGAGGAGGACGCAGTCGTATTTATAGGGGAGAGGGACCCTGCAATAATGAGAAACAGATTCAAATAATGTTTAGGGAATATTTATGTTCTTCAAAGAGATCCTGATTTGTATGAGCACCAGTATGATAATCTGATATTCATGATTTAAACCAGTTAAACCGGAGAAAACTTAATTTCAAAATGTGGAGACCTTTCATGTTATCAATAGTGAACGTACCATAACGCGAGCGCAAACCAGGGCACAAACTTCGAAATCCAACTTGGTTGTCCTCGATATTGGTCTTCGTTGAGTTGCTTAATGAATTACTGTCTTGAACATCTTGAACATCTTGAACATATTTTTCAGCAGCTTCCTTTGTGTTCCGTGTTTCAGTTTGGAGCCACGAGGCCGGAGATAGACTAGATGTACTGATGATAACAGGAAGTCTAGGGTAAGTTAATGGAAGAGATATGTTAGGAAGGGGGGTGGAGCGATCATGGAGGGAGATTGAATGAGGGAGGGGCATCTGCAGTGGTGTGGTGAAGAAGGAGACGGGACTTGGGAAGAGCCCTGGACAGGGTGCCAGCTCTTTTTTTAGTCGTGATAACTGGGCAATCACTGAAATGAGTAGAAAATCAACCTTAATGATTATTGCGGTAAAATAACGATCGTAAATTTTTCGCTCTTTATGTTTTATCATCTCAAAATTAAAAAAAACCATGATTACCAAATCTAAATTAGCAAGGGTAAATCATTAACGACTGGACATTTTCCCTTACGGTTTGCTATGCTATGGTTCCTCTGGCCAGGAACTTTCATCACTTCTTGTCCCTCCTTCAGGATTCCTCCACATACATCAATTATGTCACGATCTGAAATATACAGTAGTAGATATAAGCTGTTAAATATACTATTACCTTATCGGACCTTATTTGGACGGACATTACTTGAACGGACATAATTATGAACGGACATTAATATGAACGCTAGAAGGCAATCAAAACCATCAAAAATCCGATTTTTTTTCATCATTTTTTGACGCTTTTTTAATTTTAGCAAATGATTTTAAATCCATGTTTTTCATACAATAAGCCTATCTTGCGCTGTGCAGATAAGGTACGAAGGTACCTACAGGACTAAATTAGATACCGTCGGTCACATACCTTATAGGGAGATATCCCGGTTTGTCTTCTACTTTATCGAGATGGGTGGTATGGTAGAAGGTATCGTAGCTTACATAAGGCTAAGCCACCGAAGGTCGCCTATACCAAGTGGGGGGCTAGAGATAAAGCTTAAGCTGTACTTTAGGCATTCAAGTATCTCTCTAGTAGAGCAGTTGGGATCGTCCATTGCCCGGTACGACTACGAGTTGGACAGACAACCAGTTGTAATAGAAAATGTGGAGGTAGAAGAAGCCAAAGATCAACTTCAAGATAGTGATCATGCAATAATGTGATATTTACAATTCAGATTGTTAAAATTTTATGATACCTTGTTTTTATTAATCCAACGATATAGTTTAGTTTAACTTTTATGATAGCTATTGAAATTGACTGAAATTAAAAAGCTGTCATATAATAGTTGTTGTAATATTCTGGACAAAAAGTTCGAAATGAAACAAATTTTGAAAAAAATTCAACGGACTTTAACATGGACGGACATTAATTGAACGGACTTTATTTGAACGGACATTAAGATGAACGCTAGGGCCTCCAGCGTTCAAGTAATGTCCGTCCAAATAAGGTCCGATAAGGTATATCAATATTGATCCTAAGAACATATCCTAAAAGTTTGAGGGTTATTGCTCAAAAAATGTAAGAGAAGATAGATTTTTAGACTCGATTTTCAGAGCGGGCGATTGAAAATCACTACCGCAATACTATATACAATTATATTTAGCCACTGACTTTTGAGCGCTGATAATATCGGCTAGGAACAATATTTTTCCATGGGACCAAAAGCAGCTGATGCGTGAGAAGTAATTCCTAGCGCGCGGGTCCCTCATGATGATTGATGATATTACCAGAAGTTATTGATAGTTAGTCCTACAACAAATAACATGCAGGTAATACCACAAGCTGACTTATAGCGCTCTGTAAACCCAGCTTCTTTCTGTCCTCTGTGATTGTTGTACATCAACTACACAGTTCTGCGGTTAAACCACGGATGTTAGTATCTTTCGAGCTTTAAACCCCTTTTAACTTATTCAGAATATATCAGCTGTGAACTAATTGTTGAGATAAGCAGACTGCTGTAGTAGATATTAGTACCATATTAGAGTAGTACAATCATGCAACTAACATGTAACGCCTTTAATTAGTACACTTAGCTAGCCAGGTCATCAACCATTCCGTGAGTAATATATATTATTAGAATTGTGGATAATTTTAAAAACCTAAAGACTAGAGTCTAGAGAGTCTGGATTGGATTTCTGACTACAATGAACCATAATGTGGCTACTAGTCATAGAGACCACTGTATTCACTCAATAGCTCATTCAGCAGTAAATAAACTGATTGCGTACAATTTGTCATTGTTAAATTGTTCCATTCATTTTCAGGAGCATCCTTTGTTTGTTTTTTGCAACTTAGCATTTGCAGCGCTAAACTGTATACACCGCTGCTTTTGTCTCGTATATAAAAACTAGAGCGTTTTGTATATGAAATGGAGCACTGCTATTGATTGGAAGCTATAACTAAAATCAATTGCCTGTTAAGCAAGACAACAGCTACCGTTATACACGTGGTCACGTGATCTGTACAACAAGACTTGTCATTCACGATTACTTTTCTCATTTGCTTGTTATTCTCGGCGCTTTGATTTTAGTTCTATCGGACTAAAAACTTGTATTTTTAGCCGGTATATGTAAATATAGCATGTGAATTTGTGATGTGGTTCGAGAACCCCTTTAGAAACAATGATCCTGACAATTTGGCCCTCCTTTTGAGAAACCTCGGAGGCAAGCAGGTTGGTGCTTTCTGTTTCTTTCCAGCAGAACTTCCAGATATTAGATAATTTTGATCACATTAGGTACATTTTCACAGCTTATCAATATGATAACTGCAACCAAGATGTAGCCAACATTCTTCTAATGTTAATTTCGTCCGCAGTTAACATTTTTAAACCTTCATTACACTATGAAACCCAGAATAAAACTGGGGAATAAAGAATATTATCATTAATTAACAAAATAAGCATCTCGTAATCATCAAAATATCCAGAATAGAATGAGCAATTACAAAATTGGTTTTATTTTATTCTGAAACACAATATTGTCCCTTTCTTAGGCAGCACAGCCCAAAAGATCGAGTACAGTAGACGTATGGAGAGGGAATTACGACAACTTCATATCACCTAAACCTAAAATAACGATAATTAAAAAGTATGCAGACCCAAAAGATGAAATCGCGTACGTAAAATAACTTTCTTAACGTTAATTTATTTTATTATCCCAGTGTGACTATGTGGACTTAGAACCATCAACTATTTGGAATTATTACCTACAGAGAAGCCTAGACATTGTTTCCTGACTCTCTTACTACAACACCACCTAGTTACCACTTAAGAGATTTGGTTGGGGAGGCGGGTTATCGTTGTGAAGTACTGTACTACTCACGAAGTATTGTACACGATGTTTTCAACCCACGAGTCAGAGAGCAAGCTCAACTGACGGCTCCCAGATGGCGTATGCACATGTAGGTGAATCGGTCTGATCAAGTATAGTTGGTTGGGCTGTGATTGTATCGACCATGAGTACCAAGCAAGCAGATATTTGAATTGACTAGATTTCCACTGGTAAGCGATTCGGAAAATCATGGGCCGGCATAGTGCCGGGGCGGGTATGATCCGCCAACCTCCGAGTTACATGCCTGGTGCTCTACCAATTGAGCTACCGGCCCTATTCAGCTCAGGAATTTCTTGCACGCCTATCAGTAAGCAATCGTGTTGTTATCTCATATCTGCTGCTATTAGTACACTGCATTATATGCAGCTGGGATACTCACTGCCATATTTGTGAGTGTGCATACTGTGTGTAATGTTATTAATTTAAGAGATTTGGTTGGGGAGGCGGGTTATCGTTGTGAAGTACTGTACTACTCACGAAGTATTGTACACGATGTTTTCAACCCACGAGTCAGAGAGCAAGCTCAACTGACGGCTCCCAGATGGCGTATGCACATGTAGGTGAATCGGTCTGATCAAGTATAGTTGGTTGGGCTGTGATTGTATCGACCATGAGTACCAAGCAAGCAGATATTTGAATTGACTAGATTTCCACTGGTAAGCGATTCGGAAAATCATGGGCCGGCATAGTGCCGGGGCGGGTATGATCCGCCAACCTCCGAGTTACATGCCTGGTGCTCTACCAATTGAGCTACCGGCCCTATTCAGCTCAGGAATTTCTTGCACGCCTATCAGTAAGCAATCGTGTTGTTATCTCATATCTGCTGCTATTAGTACACTGCATTATATGCAGCTGGGATACTCACTGCCATATTTGTGAGTGTGCATACTGTGTGTAATGTTATTAATTTAAGAGATTTGGTTGGGGAGGCGGGTTATCGTTGTGAAGTACTGTACTACTCACGAAGTATTGTACACGATGTTTTCAACCCACGAGTCAGAGAGCAAGCTCAACTGACGGCTCCCAGATGGCGTATGCACATGTAGGTGAATCGGTCTGATCAAGTATAGTTGGTTGGGCTGTGATTGTATCGACCATGAGTACCAAGCAAGCAGATATTTGAATTGACTAGATTTCCACTGGTAAGCGATTCGGAAAATCATGGGCCGGCATAGTGCCGGGGCGGGTATGATCCGCCAACCTCCGAGTTACATGCCTGGTGCTCTACCAATTGAGCTACCGGCCCTATTCAGCTCAGGAATTTCTTGCACGCCTATCAGTAAGCAATCGTGTTGTTATCTCATATCTGCTGCTATTAGTACACTGCATTATATGCAGCTGGGATACTCACTGCCATATTTGTGAGTGTGCATACTGTGTGTAATGTTATTAATTTAAGAGATTTGGTTGGGGAGGCGGGTTATCGTTGTGAAGTACTGTACTACTCACGAAGTATTGTACACGATGTTTTCAACCCACGAGTCAGAGAGCAAGCTCAACTGACGGCTCCCAGATGGCGTATGCACATGTAGGTGAATCGGTCTGATCAAGTATAGTTGGTTGGGCTGTGATTGTATCGACCATGAGTACCAAGCAAGCAGATATTTGAATTGACTAGATTTCCACTGGTAGTTACCACTTAGTTACCACCTAGTTATCACTTAGTAACCACCTAGTTATCACTTAGTAACCACCTAGTTATCACTTAGTAACCACCTAGTTACCACCTAGTTATCACTTAGTAACCACCTAGTTACCACCTAGTTATCAATTAGTAACCACCTAGTTACCACCTAGTTATCAATTAGTAACCATCTAGTTACCACCTAATTATCACTTAATAACCACCTAGTTACCACCTAGTAATCACTTATTTACCACTTAGTTGCCAACTAGTTACCACTTAGTTACCACTTAGTTACCACTCAGCAACCAACTAGTTACCACCTGGTTACCACCTAATAATCTCCCTACAGAGAAACCAAGACGTTGTTCCCTGACTCTCTTCCTCCCACTCCGAGAACTCTTCTGTGTCATCACGCAACTGACAAGAGCGGGCACATAACGTGCGAACACCCCGGAAAATGCAAGTTAGTTAGATTAGTTAATTAAGTTAGTTAGTTAGATTAGTTAGTTAGTTTAGTAAGTTATATTAGTTAATTAAGTTAGTTAGTTAGATTAGTTAGTTAGTTTAGTAAGTTATATTAGTTAATTAAGTTAGTTAGTTAGATTAGTTAGTTAGATTAGTTAGTTAGATTAGTTAGTTAGTTTAGTAAGTTATATTAGTTAATTAAGTTAGTTAGTTAGATTAGTTAGTTAGTTTAGTTAGTTAGATTAGTAAGTTAAATTAGTTAATTAGATTAGTTAGTTAGTTTAGTTAGTTAGATTAGTAAGTTATATTAGTTAATTAAGTTAGTTAGTTAGATTAGTTAGTTAGTTTAGTTAGTTAGATTAGTAAGTTAAATTAGTTAGTTAGTTTAGTAGATAGATGCAGAGCTGCAATAATTTAGTGAGCTCCACCAGGTAACACCACTAAGCCAAAATTTACCCACAGCACTGTTTCTTCATTTGTAGATATGAAGCTCGATGTCCCATATTACAATATGATTTCAATTAAAGTCGCATTTCAGTATCCATAAGCTGACGAAACCGTCCGCATTTGAAGTCTCAAAGCTGGACCAATGTCGCACTGTGATCGACCTTTACGAGCAGGTTATTATCTGTTAGAATTATTAATTCAGCTTCATGCTGCAGGTACATCGTATGGTTTTACTAGCTTTAGAATTTGAACAAATTGTGGCGGGTATTGTTTACGGGGATATTTGCAGGGTGTAATGGGTGGAGTTATTAATGCTGAACAGAGTGTCTCTAGAGATGCCACCAATCAAAGGTACGTGATAATTCCTGTCAGAGATATCCTTGTTTTACTCAGATAACCCGTGTGTAGTTGTAACGCAACAATAACTCAGCAGTTTTACTAAATACGAGAGTGTTTCAGGTACAGTCACAATGAATATGGAGACAAATGTGAGGCTCACAGTAACTGCAACGGTAAAATCTTAAATTCTTTAAATGTATTCTTATTATAGTGGTTATATCATGGTCTGTAATAATGTAGTGGTTATATTATGGTTTATAATAAATTTAACAAATCCTTGGGATATTAACCCCACAATCCACATTCATCATAACAGCTGACTTCTAAAAAGTAGTCAAGGTTTCAGTTAAACTTGCTCCTTTTCAGGTGATTGTGGTACTCACGGAACTCCTGCCACCACTCAAACACGGATCACCACACCACGGACCACAACCACCACCACCCCTTCTCTATCTCCAGCTGCTCTAGCCTACACTCCTGACACCAAACAAAACATTGACAAACAGATTGTAGTTGCTAGGACACCAGATGCTAAACTTAGTTCTGCCAAGTTAACTACTTATGGAGACCAAGTTAAGAAAAGAAAAGGGCTGAAGAAGCAAGTGACGTTTTCTGATAATATAAAGGTTAAATGTGTCAACCCAAACTGCGGAAGGACCTCTATTTTGGGTAAGTGTTTTTGAGATTGTTTATAAATTCAACTGTTTCTAAATTTTTATAAATTGAACTGCTTCAAATCAAAAATAACCGGAGAGAAGTTTCCATTCGAGAGAGAAAACAACAATTCAGCTAATTATAAAGTTCAGGAGAGAGTTGTGAAAGTGAAAGTGAAACATCGCAAACGAAAAGTGCAAGAGAAATGATATCCCTGGTGCCTCAGAAGGAGAGGCCGCCTCCTAAGAAAGCTACTTGTGGAACTGCTGATACTAATAGAATTTGTAAAAGGGATACTGATAAAGATAAAGATTGTGATACTTCTGAACAGATACTTCTCCCCTCATGCTATTATCGTAAGTAAAGATAAGATAAGATAGTTCTGTTACAGCTGACAGCTGTATCTCAAAGCTTTTGGGTTTCAAGTGCCCTTATTTCTAGTGGAACTGGCTAACTTTCACCTGTCAATGATATTGTTTTGTCCCCTGAAGCAGTGAACCAATCCCCTCTCAGAGCATGCTCGAAACAGAATGACACGACTGAAAGACAAATCAAAAACTCTAGCGGAGAAAGCGTACTCACCACCAAGCAGTCTTGCAAAACCAGCTGGTCCCAGATCCTTCAGTCTTGTTCAAAAATATAACAATGCAAAGCAGAACAAGATCAAGAAAAAGAAATTCGTCATACCCAACGTAGGTCAGGGGTAGTACCAGCAGGTTCACATTATCTGTTAATGAGTTCAACTTAGCATAGTTCAAATTATCTGTTATAACACAAGGTTAGCATAATAATTTATATTCCTCGTCATAAAAACTTTCAGGTTAACCCAGATTGTCTATACCAACCTTCAAAACCGAGAAGACCCCGCAAAACCCCACTCACATTCCACACGGGCCCCAGACCTCCGCCTCCCCAGTACAGGATCAACATGAGGGATATCTATCCGAGGAAGAGGAGTGGGAAGGTGTCACTGAGAGGGAGGGCTAATACTCGTGCTAATTGCTGGGATGATGAAGTGGGGCCTACTATCAAAGTGGCTGTGGATGATGTAGGACCGCTAGTGTACGCTGTACAAAACGGTCTGTTTTCATCATTTTATCTTCTCTTTATTCTTTAGTATTTTATATTAACCGGTTAATGTTATTCTAAGTCACGATCAATAGTTATTAACTCTTTTTCAGCTGAAGTGAATTGGAAGGACTGGCAAGTAATGACTTATCTTTTGTCACCGGAATATCAATTTAAAGGTCATGTTGCATTTTTTAACATTTTTTAAAATGCGCCCCCTATCTTGAAGCACTGAAAACATTAATTTTTCAGGTAAAATCCGAAGAATGAAAATTGAAGGATCAACTCAGTCTTGTCAGCTAGAAATCTAAAAACCCACAGTTCTTGGCCCGATAAAATGTTGATTATATTTTATTAAATTTAGATTCATCATTTTATATTGACATTTGTTAGACTAAAAAGCAGTAACAGGTATATACAATGCATGTGACTATAGAATCATAATTTATTGTTTTATTTAATCATCATGCCTCTTATTGATACTGGGGCCGGGAAAAATTGCGGAAATAAACAAAAATATGTTGCATATTATTATTATATCAATAAATATCGGTCATTCAGTCATTGTTTCTTTAGACTGCGTATAAGTATGCTGGCTACACTTTCCTTCTCTACCATTGCCATCCTGAAAACATCAGAACAAAACTTCTACAGTCCTGGTCAGCAAGGCACTTCGTAACGCCACTGTTGGGTCAGAACTGAAACACACCTCATTTCGGGGCCGAACCAGATTCTTTACAAATTTGCAGATCAGTTTAGAAGAAATGGAGCTCAGTTGCTTATTGGTCTAATTCTTAGTCTGAATTAACCCATATTTAAGTGACTTGAAGTGACTTAGTTGTTTCTGAATAGTACTTGCTACAATCTAGCCACAGTATACACTCAGGTGGTGTTTATCATGCACAGATTGGTGTTGGGTGGGTGCCAGCAGTGTTGTTAATACTGACAGTACCAGTCTGTTTACCAGTGTTAACTGGGGTAACGACCAGTGTGGGATTGTGGGAGTGCTCTACAGTCAGCACCTCGGCTGGTTTGTGGTGAAGTGGAGCCAGAGTCCGGGGTCGAGTGGGCGGGGTCAGTAACGCTGGGTTAGTGGGCTGCTGGGGAGTTGTTTTAGTACCTAGCAGGAAGTACGTCCTCATCATCCCTTTACCCTGCAGTTATTAAATACTGTTACAATGCAGTTACAATGCAGTTACAATGCTGTTACAATGCTGTTACAATGCTGTTACAATGCTGTTACAATGCTGTTACAATGCTGTTACAATGCTGTTACAATGCTGTTACAATACTGTTACAATACTGTTACAATGCTGTTACAATACTGTTACAATGCTGTTACAATACTGTTACAATGCTGTTACAATGCTGTTACAATTCTGTTACAATGCTGTTACAATGCTGTTACAATGCTGTTACAATGCTGTTACAATGCTGTTACAATACTGTTACAATGCTGTTACAATGCTGTTACAATGCTGTGACAATGCTGTTACAATACTGTTACAATACTGTTACAATACTGTTGCAATACTGTTACACCACTGTAATCAGAATAGTTATCAAGGATTGAATGTTTGGTGGGTTTGTTTTTTAGGCACAGGAAGGTATGTTGGCAAGTATAACGTCTGTTAAGAGAAAGAAAACTGGTAAGGTATTAATGGCGCACCTTGATAAGCATCTCGCCCCTATCTTCAAAGAGGAAGTTGCCTTGGTCCTGCAAGTGCTGGTAGAAGGAGGCGGAAGTGTGGATCATGGAGGGGAGTCCAGTAGATTCCATCCTGCTGGCGGTGTTGACGGTGTCCCCGAACAAACAGTAGCGGGGCATCTTCAATCCTACCACACCTGCTGCACATGGACCAGTGTGCAGCCCGATCCTGGGGACAATTATTAGAATCGTATTGAGGGGAGTCATATTGGGGGGGGGGAGTAAAGGTATATACTGGTATAGTTCTATCAGTGAAGTCATGTTTCCGGTTTCGTACTATTTACATCATATTACATTATTTGAGGCATTATGCAATAGACCGATGAAGTCACATATACGTAATAAACACTGATCATCCCCGGATCCGGGGTTGAGTAATAGAAAGCAATAAAGTATAAAGATCCGAAGAGAGGTGCCAACCTAAGCTTTAGTTTATCAGCGGGACGGTGTCTAACAGTGAAACTGTTGATACTATCCAGGAACTGGAGGGACATGGCTGCTATCTCGTGACAATGTCTCTCTTCGTTCCTCTGTGGAATGCCTGAGTGGGAGAAACTGCCCGTTAAACTGATAGGATTATGGTCATTTTGGGAGGTCAATTTCGAAATAAATAAGCGAGAATAAAAGCAAATCTTTCTTATATAATCTGAGGATTATCAATAAAATTGTTTTTAAATACCTGAGACCACCATGTATGCGTCCCCAATAGTCTCGACCTTCAAATTTGAATAGAGTGTTAGAATTAAAAGCTATGAAGTTTAGGATAAAGTATTTAACACCTTTTATTTAATTTAATTTCTGGTAGCTAAAGAAGTCTGTATGATGAAGGAAGTTAGGGCCCCATTACAAGATTAAGACCATAGTATTAGTAGGTATAGCTAAAAGCACAGTGTATATGAGTATATGGCCTACACGGACCGCCTCTAACTATGATTCTCACTACCAGATTACATAGTCATTTGTCACTCGGTAGAGGGGGGGGGGGTAACAGTTGGTATCACTAGATTGATAAAATTACTAAACTGCGTTTATTTGTAATGAAATAATCTTTATAACTACAAATTAAACGTCCATTTCAGATTTAGTTTGAAAAGGTATTAATTAAGCCACCCTAATGAATACCAATCTGGATGTGGAGCCAGCTAACCTTGTAACAATCGAATTTCCCGATTAAGTCATCAAACACTGTATAAAGATCGTTGAGGAAGTCTACCACCTGCAATGATTCAATTCAGAAGGAATAGGTACAGAACGTAAAATTAGAAATTAAATCAAGAAGAGGAGAACTTAATGCTGGTCTTATAATGCTACATTTTAAACACATACTTGGAAGGGGGTGCTAGCTCGGGACATGTCAGTGAACCCCACTATATCGCTAAAGTAGATGCTGGCCTTCTCAAACGCTTCGGCCGGAACATGTTCCCCCACTTTTAGCTTTTCCGCGACAGCCCTGGTAATAGCAGTTCAGTCAGAGTCAAAGGTACTTCAACCATTGAAATAATCGAAGAGCTTAATAGCTAAATTACTCCTTTTTTCTTTGACAAACTCCCCCACAATAATGAATAACTTATTAACCCGGCTTGCAGTTCCTCGCCCAGGTTTTGCAGTTTAATAGTAAACAAATTCTAGATGATCCTTGAATACCTTGGTAACATGGAATAGAGAAGTTGGTCGGCTCTGTCTTTCTCGTCAGCTAGTTGCAGAGTTCTCTCTTCAACCAGGACTTCCAGCTGATTTGTGTACTTGTTCATCATCTTCAGCATCCTGTCTGTCAACGAAATCCTCCTGAAACAGTTACAATATACAGTTACAACAAATATTCTCGTAAAAAACAAATGTAGGATACCTTGGTGAAGGGTTAACTCAGAGAGTAATAGTCGACACTTTACGGATAATATTAATTTTGAATTACATGTAGCACGATGGCTCGTCGCGCAGGTATGCAGGTGTATAATTCGGCAATGGATACAAACCTATCGGGATTAAGATCGTAGAGAATGTTTTTTATCTCTGGTAAACCAATTCTTCTGCCTGGATCTCCCTCCCAACACCTAGCAACACAGTGTTAGTAGAGGCTGTTATCTTCATGTTATTATTCCTATGTTGTTATCTTATTGCATAACTTAAATGATTCATTGTTATTAATAAGTTATTTATTTTGGTTCGCTGTTCATTTACCTTTCTATAACGTCTATAAAATCGTTGGAAGCGTGGTCGTGAGCGATCTTTGGTCGGAAGCCTACTGGTACTTTCTCCAAGATTTCTGAAAAGAAATACTATACCTTCGTTTTTCTTTTTAGGGGGTTGTGATCAAGGTGAACAGTAAAATATAGAGCATTGAAGCTCCAAGCTAACCCCGGCGAAACACTATGGCATAATTCAAGTTAGTTTTCTTATGACTCTTTAATCCTGATACTGGATCATCATTCATCAAGTTATAAGCCGTCTCTGAGAACTGACCCTCAGTAGTATAGTGACAGTTAGGATAAGGGCAGTCCTCGCAGATGATCTCCTGCAGTATGATCCCAACACTGTACACGTCTCCAGCCTGACTCCCTGTGTGTTTTGCCGTGTACAGGAACTCTGGAGCTCGCCACAGTTCCGCTAGAAGAGGGGCGGGTAAGTTCTTACTTTAGACAACTTGGTGATATTGTTTAGTTAGATAATTAATAGCGCTGATGATTTTAAAATGAAGGATTCATTTTACCTTCGGTCAAGGCTCTGCCGGATTTGAGAACATTGTCCCCGAGAGTTCGTCTGAGGCACCTCATCCCAAAGTCAGTTAACTTGAGGGTCCAGTGATCATCCACTAAGCAGTTTGACGAGGTTAAATTGCCGTGATATTCGATGGCTGACCGGTGAATGTACATCAATCCTTTGACTAAGTCAGTAGATAGCGCCATCTTGAACATCAGATCCAGTTTAACCCTGTCATCGCTCAGAAGGTCCTGCAATTTAATCACAATTTTACTCAAAACAATATTATATTACTCGGAGTTACCCAACCGTCTATGAAGAAGGAAACAAGCTGAAGTACAAAACGACAACAAGAACAAACCTGGAGACTTCTTTTAGAGCAGAAAGCTGTGGCAATGAAGATGTTCTCTGGAGTTATACATACTCCGATAAACTCAGCTATATTAGCATGCCTGGCCTCCCACACCTGTAGTAGTAGTAGTTGTAGTAATCTGTTACAAGAGCAGTTCTTTGGAGACTCCAGACATTTTCAAATCAAAATTTAATTGCTAAAAAATGTTTTTAAACAAGTTAAATTTAAACAGTCCAGCTGAAGACGATTTACACATGTATCTTGAAAGCTCCTGCTAAATAAACGTTTTCTTATCACTTATATGTTTTAGATAATCCCCCTCCAGGTCCAGAAAGATGGTCCACTGAGTTACCTGTTGGCATTCTTGCAATATTCTATCGTTTAGGGTTAGAAACTGCTTTTTCGTTCTCTTTAAATAAACTGTTTTGTTCTGGGAGGTATTTTATATTGATCATTCTACGGTTAGAAACTTAAATACAAGTACAAGTACAAGTACAAGTACAAGTACAAGTACAAGTACAAGTACAAGTACAAGTACAAGTACAAGTACAAGTACAAGTACAAGTACAAGTACAAGTACAAGTACAAGTACAAGTACAAGTACAAGTACAAGTACAAGTACAAGTACAAGTACAAGTACAAGTACAAGTACAAGTACAAGTACAAGTACAAGTACAAGTACAAGTACAAGTACAAGTACAAGTACAAGTACAAGTACACTTAATTTAATAACCTTAATTTAACAACTTTTATTTTATAACTTTTATTTAATAACCTTTATTTAATAACCTTTATTTAATAACTTTTACTTAATACTTTTATTTAATAGCTTTTATTTAATTACTTTTATTTAATAACCTTTATTTAATAACCTTTATTTAATAACCTTGATGTGAGCTCTGTTAGAAAAGTTGGCAGTGTTACCAGTATAGAAGGATGATATAGAGGGGAGTGACAGTGCAGACAATCCTTGACCACCCTGGAGATTCTGCAGTTTTATATCGAAATTACTTTTAAAAACTTTTAAAAGTATATTTAACTTGTATGGTAGTAGGTTCATGATTCTAACGTAAGAAATTTCTACTAAGAATGATCGCCGAGATTAATGGTATATTTGGTTATGTCCAGTTTTTACACTATGGGTGAAGAGTTAACGGGGTTTGTAGTGTTTCGTCTAAAAGTCATTAGTTCCCGGCCCATGAGGCCATGAAACCCAGACTCTCAGCTATTTAGTAACTCTTTAATCTAATGTGTCCTGCAACGTCATGAGTCCCCATCCTGTCAAGCGGCGTGTTCTGATCTGCAGGACTCGTTAACTGGGTGGTGTGTTAGTCGTGGTTGTGTCCAATATGTCATGTCACTGTATGGCGACTAGAAAGTGCAAATTGATGACTGATCACTGGAATTACCTTTCCACCAGCTGCAGACTCGTTATAGAATACAACGTCTGTTAGTTTAATCTCCCACATTCGCCGATACACCTTAGTTCGGTGCTGAATCTTCCTAAAAAGGGGGACATTTTTATGGTTTGTATGAAACGGAAAGAACCGAATTCGAATTATAATATCTAAACTTGTACAAGTTAAAGAGTATTTGAAGCTGCTAACCAGACTAGCATAGCACTGAGTATAACCAGGAAGATAGACGCGATAACAGCACTACACACGATGATAACCATTCTCTCTCTCTGATCCAGTAGTTTGCAGAGTTCACCGTTCCTCCCGCACTTGTCTGGAGACACTGTGCTTCCTCCAGGGAACACCACTGATCTAGTCTTCTTAAGCGCGTTGTTCGCCTGAAGTGGAAGCACTGTTTACCTTGCTTATCTGGGAATTATCTTGATGATATTTGGCGAGATCAGTATATGTACGTCATCAGTTTCCACACTAACGTGTGTTGTTACCTGGGTGTACAGAAAGACGTTATTGAACTGGTTGCCCTGGTAATTCTGTATCAAGAAGTCTGATCGTCTGTCTCCTCCACTCATGTTCAGAGAGCCGCTAACTCCTGCACATTCTTTATCATTCAACAGGAATAACATTTCATTGGTATCAATTAGTAATTTATATAATATTGCTACTATTAACTAATTTAATTGGCTTGTTCTTACCTTCAATGACAAGCTCACTTATTTTGTCTCTGATATCCTTGCCAAATCCTTCGATGACATTCTTTTTAAATTTCTTCTCTTTTATGGTATTGTTGAGACCGACTGCAAACAACATCACAGCGTCGTGGATAAACGCTTCATATATAATCTCCTGAACAAGAAACACACCATAAAGAAGATGTGTATTTGAAACAAGACGTAACACTGTACAGACATTGGGGCGAAATAAGAGATTGATATTTTGCATTTGTCTAATTTACCACTGGGTCGTCAGCTGGTGGTAGCCGTTTGTCCTCCTCCTCAGAATTAAGACGATCTGCAACTTCTATCAGATCCTCTTTAAACCTTCTGTACATGTCGCTGGTGTTGTCTAGGGGTCTGTATGTTACAGAAAAGAGACCTGTAAGCACCTGACAGTGACAAGTGGTAAGAAGTAGAAGTCTCGATAACACAAATAAAAGAAACATAAGAACCACTGTTAGTAACTGGTTAGTAACTGGTTAGTAGTTACTGCCCACTGAACTACTAGACTAACCTGGGAAGTGTCCTCACCAGACAGGTTTGTCTGGAGATAGTCAGCACTACCCTCCACAACTATAAACACGTAGTCTCCAGTCAGCATCCCCAACTTGAAGGCGTAACTCAGAACCTTCGCATCATCGTATGTCAGCAATACAACTACTGTTAAGAGATGTTTGTGAAAATTAGCGTTTACAAATTCAGTTATTTTTACGCAATGCTTACTTTATCTCACTTTCAGAGCTTACCAACCTTCCTTAAAGCTATATAAATCAACAGATCTAGTAATGGGTTTAATATTACCATTAAACATTACATGTGAATACCGCGGGGAAGTGAACTGTATTTTTACTGACACGTGACGAAACAATAAGCTATCAGCTATATACAAGAACCATAATCATGTTTACTTCATCTCACTCTTACCTCTAGCCAAGTCGTGAAGTCCCTCTAGTATCTCCTTGATCCTGCTCTCAGCTGTAGCTTTGCTCAGATCTGAAGGGAAGATGTACTGTTGCTGGATGTCCTGGATACCAGCCCTCTCCATAGAACTTATAAACTTGTCCGCTGTTCGTAACCAGATGTCCTCCACAGAGGTCAGGATACAAATGTGCTGCGGTTCAAATTGCGGTTCAGATGGTGGAGTACGTTTAAAGATTTCAATTACACAGATTCTGATGAAAAATGCATATATTATTTTTAGGATGCTGAATAGCCAGTTATCAACCTCCTCCCCCCCCCCCCCCCCCCTCCTCCTCCTCCCCCTCATATCAGACTAGTAAAAGATAGTAACCTTGTCCCAGTTGTAGTATAAAAGGAGCTGAGCTATAGCCTCCCCCATGAAGTTATAGGGTGGTATAGACCTGGCAAACGTCTGATAGATCTCGTGATTAGAGACAGTCGGGGTGGAAGCTCCGTAGCTCACCTGAATAATAAGCCGGCTTTATACATTTCATAGATAAGATATACCCGATATAGATCATTTGTTTAGCTTATATTTTATAAATAAACCAGCACCGTGAATCACGCAAAACCAAAATCTTGTCCGTTTAATTTATAATTAGTTAATCAAATGAGTGAGTGGTAGTAAAATGTGTCCTATTCGTCTCCAGAGAAGCCACGTGACATGTACTCACCAGTGCTGTGTTCCAGCCACGTGACATGTACTCACCAGTGCTGTGTTCCAGCCACGTGACATGTACTCACCAGTGCTGTGTTCCAGCCACGTGACATGTACTCACCAGTGCTGTGTTCCAGCCACGTGACATGTACTCACCAGTGCTGTGTTCCAGCCACGTGACATGTACTCACCAGTGCTGTGTTCCAGCCACGTGACATGTACTCACCAGTGCTGTGTTCCAGTCACGTGACATGTACTCACCAGTGCTGTGTTCCAGCCACGTGACATGTACTCACCAGTGCTGTGTTCCAGTCACGTGACATGAACTCACCAGTGCTATGTTCCAGCCACGTGACATGTACTCACCAGTGCTGTGTTCCAGCCACGTGACATGTACTCACCAGTGCTGTGTTCCAGCCACGTGACATGTACTCACCAGTGCTGTGTTCCAGCCACGTGACATGTACTCACCAGTGCTGTGTTCCAGCCACGTGACATGTACTCACCAGTGCTGTGTTCCAGCCACGTGACATGTACTCACCAGTGCTGTGTTCCAGCCACGTGACATGTACTCACCAGTGCTGTGTTCCAGCCACGTGACATGTACTCACCAGTGCTGTGTTCCAGTCACGTGACATGTACTCACCAGTGCTGTGTTCCAGTCACGTGACATGTACTCACCAGTGCTGTGTTCCAGCCACGTGACATGTACTCACCAGTGCTGTGTTCCAGCCACGTGACATGTACTCACCAGTGCTGTGTTCCAGCCACGTGACATGTACTCACCAGTGCTGTGTTCCAGCCACGTGACATGTACTCACCAGTGCTGTGTTCCAGCCACGTGACATGTACTCACCAGTGCTGTGTTCCAGCCACGTGACATGTACTCACCAGTGCTATGTTCCAGCCACGTGACATGTACTCACCAGTGCTGTGTTCCAGCCACGCGACATGTACTCACCAGTGCTGTGTTCCAGCCACGCGACATGTACTCACCAGTGCTGTGTTTCAGCCACGTGACATGTACTCACCAGTGCTGTGTTTCAGCCACGTGACATGTACTCACCAGTGCTGTGTTCCAGCCACGTGACATGTACTCACCAGTGCTGTGTTTCAGCCACGTGACATGTACTCACCAGTGCTGTGTTTCAGCCACGTGACATGTACTCACCAGTGCTGTGTTCCAGCCACGTGACATGTACTCACCAGTGCTGTGTTCCAGCCACGTGACATGTACTCACCAGTGCTGTGTTCCAGCCACGTGCCAGCAGGGCGATACTTTCCACAGATTTGGAACATTCTGGACCTATGAACCCGTGCGTACTGTAATAGTTAACTGTTGGTACTCATAATTATTAGATATTACTAATATCACGTCTTATAATAGTGGATATTACTAATATCACGTATCATAATAGTGAATATTACTAATATCACTAATTATAATAGTGGATATTACTAATATCACGTATTAATATTATAATAGTGAATATTACATACTAATTTAACCATTTTAGCAAGATTAACTGCTACGACAGTAGTAGTAGTACATTATACCTTATATCATAATAATGATTGTTTATAGTGGATACAAGTTTGTGTTTTTAGAAAGATGAACATTTGATACCAGTAACCTTGCTAAACTAGCCTTCACAACTGCTTTCAAGGACTCGGCGTCATTACAGCCCGGCATATACCAGGTAGGATTGAGAGTGTAACCGTCAGCTAGAGGGTGGAGGCTGTTCACTGCGTCTATCGCTATCTAGTCGCACAAAAGTAGAGATCAGGTTTAAAACTACTGCGTCTATCGCTATCTAGTCGCACAAAGTAGAGATCAGGTTTAAAACTACAAGACGGAACTCGAAAAGAGCCCATTCTTCGATAATCAAGACAGTTTCCAAAAGTTAATTAATAGTTAAATAACAGCAGAATAATAAAATATACTCACTATTGCTCCACCACCCATTTTAGAGTCGAAGTTGTTTTGTTTGTCAGGTTTTGGTCGCAAGATAGCTAACGTGATCTGAATTGTTTTTATATTTCTTTCAAATTAATTTTGTATCTTGCATCAACAAATATTCATCATTGAAAGATCGGTCGACCAAATATATTCGGTCGCGACCGAATCACTGAATATTCAGTGAAACTGAATCGAACGAATCGACCGAATATATTTAATTTTATTCAGTCAATCAAATCGCTAATTATAAGGCCGAACCGTATATACCGAACTCCAAATCCAAATATTTTCCGAACTATTCGGTAACCCTGCACTCTGCAGCCGATTAAAATGTAACACACACTGAACATGAAATCACAGTGATCATATTTTATAAAGTAATTATTACCTGCTTCTCATTTTGGGAGGACATGACGGCAACATTTGGCAAAGTAACGAAGAAAAGAAACAAATCAACCAGTTTCATGTTATCATCTTTGTGGCATGTTAAGAAGACGCAGAAATGTGGCTCTTTCTACTCAGGTTGTTAAAGTAAAGTTGTTAAAAACATCATGTTAAACTATTTAATTAAAAGTGACTGTGATGTCCATTGTCCTTATTTTTCATAAGGACAATGGACATCAATTTATCAGCGAACCGTTCACAATCACATAATTCAACAAATTTAAATTGTCTGATTATATGGAGGAAAGAAATGAAATGAGATGAACGAAAAAACGGGGAAAACTACTTGAGATTGATAATTGTTCGACTGCTACAAACCCTGAAATACGATCGGGAGAAGATCTTAACATTGAGTAAGCTGGTTCATAGTGATTAGTTGGGCAAAGTAGTATAACTATAAGTAGTTAGTAGTATCAAGGGAAACATGTCGGTGATAACTACATGCGTGTTAGGCGTTAGCAATATTGATTCTAACTGGCTGATGTATTTCATCATTGTGAAGTCACGGTCACGTTGGTACATTGGGTCACACAAAGAGACACCGGCCGGTGCTCCACGAGAACTATTACGGTAAATCATGGCAAAGAATCTTGGAATAATTACGGGGTAATGATAGGAGTACAAACACGAGCATTTCAGTACACAATCCAGACAAGAATAGACATCATTGGAAACAAGTTATCGAATTAAACTTTATAGTTTTACTTTTATCATGGTAAAAAGTAATTAAATTGAGAGACCAAGTTGAATTATTAAGTGTAAATACCACCATAATTTAATGGACGAAGTCGGCAACATAATTTGTGTTAATCAAGTGAAACTGGGAGGAAGTTAAAATACCACCAATAAGAACTGGACAGGTGACTGGGGAACCAACCGGGGACTGCGGCGGTCACGTGACCTTCATTCTACTGTCACGTGACTTATCACTTCTCTCCTAGCTATTGTCACGGGGTGAACCTAAATGTGATTTTGTGTTAGTTAGATTACTATAACATAGTCAGATCAGAGTCTACTAATGGTAGTTCAGGACACCAGATAAAACTATTCCAGGGTGTTAGCTCAATAGCTCCAGATAGTGGGTGGTACTTTATTTGAACAATCAAAACCCCCGATTAACCGCGAACCTCGATTTATCGGAGCGGTTTCCCCAAACTCTGGGGAATTACCAGACTCTCTCTACACCAGATGCTCTTATTGTTATAGAGCAGGATAGTAGGATATATAACACACTCGGGATATTAGGTTTATTTGGTGAAATTAGGCTGAACTTTAAAAACAGTTGAATTGTCTATTAGTTTGACGGTAATGATAATGTATAACCATAGGCTGGTGACATGACCAATGTTTGGAATAATCAGCTTAATATGAGAGAAGTGGTATAGAAGACAAATGGACCAATTTGATTAAGACTCGGCCGATAAAGGCTTAACATCTTTAATGTACGGAGTAAACTCCAAATTGAATACCATTTGACTTTGAGTAGTTGAATGGCAACTATTGTGAATATTGACTTCACTGAAGGCTCCCTGTTCTTTTAACCGAATGATGGTACGTCAGAGTGGTTTCAGTACAGGGTACAGGGTCACAACATTTACCTCAACCTGCCTACCCGGGGACCCCAGGCTTTACACTTTAACTCATCATAGCCGGGAATTAGATTTAGGTAAGGACCGCGGTGTGCTTACATGGAACCTTACACATAACATTAATAGTTGAAAGTGATCGCTGAACATGCATATTATTTTCTAATTATTAGGAATTATTTTTTAAATGGACACCTAAACTTAAAGATATCATTTGATTCAGATTGGGATCAGTACAGTATATGTTATTTTTAAAACCTTCTATGTTCTATTATAAGTATATGTCATGGGGGTAGTTTGGAAAGATGATGATATACCACTCTGTATTGAACTATTGCGCGTGACTAGCTTGAAGTGTAACACGTTCTCTTTGTGTAATTGTATTATGTCTCTGGTGGGTTGTAATTGCTGGGCGGCGCTCAGCCTGTCAGTGTTCAGTGTTTGTTATACGTTGTATGACCCGCCGCGCACTCGTGCGCGCCCCCTGTACCGTAGAAACGCTACTTAGTGAAACGACAATGGGGTTAAGACGACCCCAGGTAAGCGGGTTGCGGACTAACGGGTTGCGGACTAACGGTAACTAGCCACTACCTCGCAGCACTTCAATGTTTCGAGAATAAGAAGGCGTGCGCTACTTCGAAGAAATTAGGACGAGTATTACCCATCAAAAGAATACGTAATATGCTATAGAAAGAAAAGGCTAATATTTTTGAAAATAGATAAATTTCAACGGTAACATCTCATTCATACATGATCAATATTTCGCGACACTAAATGATAAGATATTTTATAATTTTACAAACATTTTCTTAAGATGATGTGTTTCACTTACAAGAAGGTTTCGAATTCTCAATTAGGATGTCAGCAATTTTTAAACTTGTAAAAATGATCAAGAAAATAATAAATCTTGAAATTTTATTGTGTATTGAAATAGAAACAAGCAAACTTCGTCTCACTTTCGATAAAAATAATGTTGAAAAACACCTCGAAAATAAAATCAATCTCATTTTGCCAACGAAATGTCACTAACAGTAACACACAACAATTCAAATAGCAGCCTCCAAGTCGATCATTCTGTTTTTTAACACTAATCTTCATTGCTTAATTGTTCCATTATGACACAAATGATTAAATT
Source organism: Bolinopsis microptera (assembly GCF_026151205.1). NCBI lineage: Eukaryota > Metazoa > Ctenophora > Tentaculata > Lobata > Bolinopsidae > Bolinopsis > Bolinopsis microptera. Next base: position 3,725,487 of record NC_087078.1, on the reverse strand, counting down.
AAACAACAAATCAAATGAGAGATTTGGGGTCGGGATAAAAACATTTTATTTAAATTTTACAATTAAAAAGTAGAGGTTTTTCTCATTTTAATTCGGTTGATAATTTGTTCTTACTATTCGTCAAAAAATTATTAATTTCTCTTCCGCCAGGCTTTGATTGTATCGTGAAACAACCCAATTTTTAATATTTCAGATAAATCTCAATATTTAACATGCTAGTTTTAGTTTCGTTATCTAAAAGGTACTAACAATTGAGTTTCTCGGCAGTCAGTGATTGATGCAGGTTTTTTAATTCATTTAAAACGGAGCCATTACAATTTAAAGATTTAAAGATTTAAAACTAAAAACTTTACTTTATCCGCCCTTAAAAACTGCGTAAAACTAAGAAATTGTTTATTCTTTTATTGTTCTCTCAGCTGGAGGGGGGGGGGGGGGCTCTCAGTTTCTATTTTGTCTAACATTTCCAGCAGCTCTCCCTCCTGACATGCATTAAAATGGTCCCCATTATTTGTTACTCGTCACGTCTGCTCAGCTTGTCAGGGCCCATATTGGGGTCACGTTTCCTCAATGTCAGGGCCTATATTCGGGTCGTACGCCTTCATGATGGTGATGGTGGAGAGACGCTTAATGTTGTCTGGACAGTCAGGAGCTTCTTTCAGTTTGTTTAGTAGTTCTACACCTCCATCTCTCCGCAACATGGGCACGAACCTGTTAAAGCTAGTGGTTACATGGGCTAAATAGTATGTAATTGAGTGGTCATTGGGTGGTAATTGAATGGTCATTGAGTGGTAACTGAGTGGGGTATTACAAACCTGCCAGCTTTTGTCTGACACAGATTGGTAAGAGCCCAGACCGCCCATAGCTTGCAAGGATAGGGACAGTCCACTTTTAGGATGTGGAGTATCGGATTAAATGACTTGTAGTTAATCGATCTTTTAGAGTTTATGTTCCACGAGTCAACTGCTTCTTCAATACCCTGAGTAGAAGGTCTGCTGAGAGGGGTTTCTAGAGGGGTTTCTAGAGGGGTTTCTAGGTAAACATATTGAACAGTTTAACAATCTTACTGCCCCAGCTGAGAGGGGTTTGTCCCAGCTGAGAGGGGTTTGCCCCAGCTGAGAGGGGTTTGCCCCAGCTGAGAGGGGTTTGCCCCAGCTGAGAGGGGTTTGCCCCAGGTGAGAGGGGTTTGCCCCAGCTGAGAGGGGTTTGCCCCAGCTGAGAGGGGTTTGCCCCAGCTGAGAGGGGTTTGCCCCAGCTGAGAGGGGTTTGTCCCAGCATTTACCTTAAGTACAGTGTTATAAGATAGTTCCTCGTCCCCAAACTGCCACTTGTCAGGACCGTCTGAGCAGATATGAGACAATATACCTGTTCAGGAGATATGTGAGGCTTATAATACTGGGGTAATGATAATATGTACTATTATAACTAACTATACTAACTAATATAACTAACTACAGTTATTAAGTTATTATACAGGGTGGGCCAAAAGTCAGTACCCATACGTTGGCCTTAATAGCTCAGTCAACTTCGTCATTTCTAATCCGTTTTGCCTCATGTTTTCAGATCATATGCAACATTTAATAATCTACCGTCTCTGAAAAAATTAGGCGTTCAGCATGTTCAGAGAAATTAATATAGGTGTTTTAATATTGAATGGGCGTGGTCTACAATATTCGAATTTTCAAATTTTGACGACGGAATCCTCGAACCAGTAAGTACAGTATGCCATCTGCAAAGCAACAGCTCTCAAATATAAAACACGGCGGAGCTATTAAGGCCAACGTATGCCCACTGACTTTTGGCCCACCCTGTATTATGTAGAACAATAAAGTGCCACAACAAACACGTACCTGCAGCACTAATAAAAACGTACCTGCAGCACTAATAAACACGTACCTGCAGCACTGTATCGCATCTCAATAAACACGTACCTGCAGCACTAATAAACACGTACCTGCAGCACTGTATCGTATCTCAATAATATCACACTCGCTATCACTCTCCTTATTATAAGATCTCAACATGTAGAACGACTTTATCATGTCCTCTGATTCTAGAAGTTTCGGTCGCACGTGCGAAACTTCTGCTATATTCCCCTGTCAAGTTAGGGTGATCAAAAATTACAGGGGGAAAACAGAATATCCTTCTCAGGGGCAGTATTACATAAAACTTGACTGACTTGCGGTTGATTTTATTTAGTGTATGTATATTACTTTTACTGTATATTAATTATTACAGGGATTGATTGCACACGTGACTTACCATGAGACCCAGCATATTTCTAATTAGAGTTGTTATTTTTATCGTAACTCTCCTGTCGTCTGTCTTTACCTGCAAACACAAAATTTAGGTCACATAATCTAATAGATTAGACAGATAATCAAATAGAGAAATGTAGCTGCTAAGATGTATAATGTATAATGTATAATGTATAACTATGAGGTGACCTGGGAGCACACGAAGTAGGTATCGAGATACAGCTCCAAACCTCCGTACTCCACAAATCTGTCACAGTTCCCCGCCTGCTCATCTGAGAGAACACTTTGTTACACAATTACAAACAAATACAAGCAAATATTACAAACAAATACCATGTTATACTTGATTAAAAGTGTGAAGTTTGTGAGACTAAAATATCATCAGTAATACAGTAACTAAAGTCGTGAGACGAGACTATGATTTACCAGTAATGTTCCAGAGAGTGGACCAGGTCTCAAGGAGGAGATCACAGAAGTTGATGCCATCCGTCTCGTGAGGAGACTGTCGGAACATGGAGAAGCCCAATCTGGATATGCTCAGTATTGTTTCTATCAGTTTCATCTTCCCTACAGTGTTCTTCTTACCACACGCGCTCTGACAGATGCTAGTATTGATAGCTTTAACGGTTAGTGTGCTGATTCTGTTCGCTTTGTCTCTGGCCAAATCCTCGATTGAAAGAACCGGGCTCCGCTCCAGAATACCCTTCTGGCGTTCCAACACGTAAATGTAGCTGTGTACAATCTCGTAAAACATAAACTCCTGTCGGGGAAATATTACTGAACAGGGAGGAATATTTATGGGTAATATTTATGGGAACAGGATTATACATTTAGTTTTATTGTATCTGTAATGTGTTCCCTTTCATCGTATACCTCCTACCTTCTGATAGACAGAGAACTGAGACAACATGCCCATACAGTTCCTGAGCACGTCAAACTGGGAAGTGTGAATGTTGATGCTGATGATGAGGAGGATTATTGCCCTGCGCACGTGTTTATCGTATCCCGGGTAGGGTTCCGAGGCTAGCACCGTCATGTCGTTACTGCTGTTCAATGTGTACAAACACGCCCTGAACAATGTTATATCAGAGTCTGCTTAAAGGGGAATAGCTTTATTCAATGGAGTAGCTAATTTTGCGCCAGGTAGCGCAGTTGGTTAATCATCGGCTTTGTAATCGTGAGGTTGCGAGTTCGAATCCCACTGCCTGCCTAGTCGTGGGGTGAGCGTCGTTGACGCTCTGCTAAGGATCCCGAGTGGTCTATGTAGCCCCACGGTTCACTCAGCCGAATGCTCGAGAAATCGGGTGTGAGGGTTAAATGAGGAGCTGTGCTTGATCAACACAGCGAAGCCTCGGGCGAAGAAAGTGTGGCATAGTGCCTTAACCGTCGCTGGCCTTAGGAACGATCCTTCGGCTTCTTGTAAAGCTCTTCCTTGAAAGTGCTGGTTTACATTGTAATGCAGGTTATGCCGAAGTAAAATAACAAAGGTGGTCGACTCATTCGATGGCCTTGTTGCGTCGCAACGAATTCTCATAAGATAAGATAAGATAAGATAAGATAATTATTTAACTAAGTCTCCCAGTGCGTTACCATGGTTACTTACGATGCGATATGTTGAATTTGCTCTCCAGCAGGATAGCGCTCAAGTGTGCAAAGTACTGCCTGGAGGGAGACAGTGTTAAGTTAGCAGTGTTAAGTTAGCAGTGTTAAGTTAGCAGTGTTAAGTTAGCAGTGTTAAGTTAGCAGTGTTAAGTTAGCAGTGTTAAGTTAGCAGTGTTAAGTTAGCAGTGTTAAGTTAGCAGTGTTAAGTTAGCAGTGTTAAGTTAGCAGTGTTAAGTTAGCAGTGTTAAGTTAGCAGTGTTAAGTTAGCAGTGTTAAGTTAGCAGTGTTAAGTTAGCAGTGTTAAGTTAGCAGTGTTAAGTTAGCAGTGTTAAGTTAGCAGTGTTAAGTTAGCAGTGTTAAGTTAGCAGTGTTAAGTTAGCAGTGTTAAGTTAGCAGTGTTAAGTTAGCAGTGTTAAGTTAGCAGTGTTAAGTTAGCAGTGTTAAGTTAGCAGTGTTAAGTTAGCAGTGTTAAGTTAGCAGTGTTAAGTTAGCAGTGTTAAGTTAGCAGTGTTAAGTTAGCAGTGTTAAGTTAGCAGTGTTAACTTACCTCAAATAGTTGGGGCTCAATATGAGCTGAGCTGTATCCCAGCTCTATCCTGTTGCGGTGTAAGGTAAACAAGTTCTTCAGAGCCTGCTCCAGTACCCCAACGTTGTTTTTGTACTTGTTAATCAGCACCAGGATGTGTTCCAACTTTCTGTGTGAAGCCACCTGGTGGAGATTACATCAACACTGGCAATACTCCCTATTCTATAACGAAACAGTTCATAGCTTAAGCTTTATTAACACAAATCTATGGCACCAGCTTTTCTGCATAACAAACTAATCACAGTTAAAGTTTAGAGTTTAGGATAGGGGCACATTAGCTGATTAGTGCTCGAGAAACGAGGTATTTTAATTTTTGAAAAATTGCGAAAGAGTTGTTGTGTCCCGGAATTTTTTTCCCTACTCTTGCCGAAGGCAAAAAGATCGTAGGGAATAAGTAATCGGGTTTGGATATATGAGGTGGCCCGATGGACCTGCGATGATGACAAAAGTCTGCTCCTTTGAAATATAGACCACTCCCCTATAATTATGTGTATAGGAAGCGTCTGTTATGCTGCGCGCGACGCTAGCCATGTGTTAATTAATTACAGCGAAATTCCTCCTTCGCAAAGTTATTTTCCGCAATTTTCTGGATTCATTTATTGTTGATGCGCGGCGCTGCATTGGTCAAATAAATCGTAAATTTTTACCATGCACGAATCCCACTCATTTATAAACAACTTATAACATAGTATGTAAATATGGTGCACTTTTTTCCAGTCACACTTTTCACGCAAAAGAATTAATGGTACAAGTACATGGTAGGGAAAATTGATCGTGCGTGGTTTAACCGCGGCGAAATTCTTGTTTAACTTTTGATAAGAAAATATTACAGACTTCTAGATAAGCTGTCCGCAACTAGCAAAAAGTAAGCATTTGATGGCAAATTATTCTTCATTGCTTAAGTATAAAAACGCTAGTTGTGGAATGTGGTCACTTTAAACTTAACTAGATATAATACTTTTCTACCAAAGCAAGAAAAATGGGGCACTTGATGGTCACTAATTCTTATTCGCCTGTCACAATATGGCTATTAAATTGTGAGTAGTTTGGGTATATCCTGATTCTATATCACTCTGCAGAGTGCAGACTTTTCCATGGAGATTTTATTAGAGACTTTTTGATGGCACGTTTTTGTAGAAAGCCGATAGATTTTTCATAGTTGACTATTGGTCCGCGCAGAAGGTTCAGGGTTCGAATCCCAGTGTCACCTAGTCTAGGGAGTAGCTAAGGATCCATTGAATCTATGCGATCTCGGTCGACTCAGCCGAATGATAGGAAACTTAATTGAGGGTTAAATGAGGAGGGGTACCTATTAAAAGTTCAAGAAACTTCCTAGAATACCCCTTCAGTGCATACTGTAAACATAGAACCATTAACTAGAACTATTATTACTGCAATTCCTCTGTTCTTACTTCTTGCTATTTACCATTTACGCTGACTAAAATGTACGAACGTAACTGGCGCGCCGTCGTCACCGGCACGCGCGTTAATGCACGGCTGTTCTAGCGTGGATTTTAATCCGATAGGATTTCGCTATTCCTCCTGGAAATGAAGAAGATACAAGACCCCTTATAGACATTAATATTAACATTATAATAAAAGTACAGAAACAGTAAGAAAATATGTGTATTTCTTTTTCAAAAAATATGGAGTTGAAACTATTGGCCACATTGAAAACATTAGAGTGATCGGTAACGGCAGTTAAATTTACCCTGTCGATAGTTATTGAAAAGCGTCCACATCTTACTATATATAAAGCGAGACGATATATATATATAGACGGTATATATATCTGTGCCATTTTACTGACACCACGGCATCAACTTTAACGCGACTTTCCGCAAAAACCGTAAAAGATATACAACTGGAACTTTTTTGGCTGGGTCAAATGCTTTAATGGCCTTCAAATCAGCATGAAAAAATAAAAAATTTACCAAGGAATAATGATTTTAGAGCCGAAAATTTGGACCCCCAAGTGGTGTCAAAAACGCCAATTAAATAGGTAATAATTATTTTAGTATTTTGAGTCTTGACACCGTTTAGGGTTATATTATACGGGTTCCTGCTAGTTACTATAAAGCTGCGCACGTACGAATATTAGATGAAATCAAGAGAAAATACTATCGCCTCTCGGATTTGCTCTCGGATCCTATAGGATTTGAGTATCCTATCGGGTCCGAGAGAAAATCCTATCGTCACTCGGAATTGTTAAATCCTATCTCCGCTAGGATTAGCGCTCGGATCCGATAGGTTTTTAATTTCCTATCGGGTCCGAGAGCAAATCCTATCGCCTCTCGGAACTTACACATCCAATCGCCGCTCGGCGATAGGAATTCGTCAGAGGTATCCTGGGGGAACCGGATCGGCGTTAGGATTGATAAAATCCGAGATATCTCGGGCGCGCTAGGATAAATCCTAGGGTAATCCTATCTGATTAAAATCGCAAAAATCGTCCTTTTGAACAGCCGTGATCTGATCGAATCGAATGCAAATTAAATATATAATATGCTCTGATCGAATCGAATGCAAATTAAATATATAATATGTGCGCGCTAATATTTGGCGCGAACATATCTATAATCTAACCTACGCGCGCTACTGAAAAGTAACAGGTTCTGCCCCACCAGCCCACCTGTCGCAGTCAATAAACCACCAGCTCTATTTAATGTGCTATGACCTCATTCAACTACTAAATGTATATGTACATAATATTAATTTCACCTCAATTTCCGACGAAACTCTGAAATAACTGACACGAAAAATATCCCAAATTACGGATAATTTACATGTACGTGTGGCCAGAAATACTCAGCAAACCATGCGCTCATCTGCAAACTCGGTGGATATGTGTCACTGCGGCACAACTCGCTGAGAGACACCTTTGCAGAATTAATGAGAACTGTGAAATGCAAGGATGTGCAGACGGAGCCAGTTCTTCTTCCAGTTGATGGTCTAGAGTTACCAAAGGGAACAGTCCTAGGGGACCACGCTAGGCTGGACATTTCTGCAAGATCGATTTGGAATGCTTCAGAGAGGGCATATTTTGAATTAAGGGTATTCCATGCCCCAGCCCCCTCCAATGCAAGCAAATCGATCCCAGCAATGTACCAGTCCCATGAAAATGAGAAAAAACGGTGTTACAATGCAAGGGTTCTAGAAGTGGAGAAAGGAAGCTTCACACCATTAGTTTTCTCAACGTCAGGTGGAATGGGTGGTGAAGCCGAAAGACTGGCCAGTAAGGTGGAACATCACACAGGTCAAAGATATTCAGATGCTTTTGGATATATAAGGAAGCGTCTTCGATTTGAAATCCTTAGAACCACAGTGATTTCTCTCCGAGGAGACAGAGGGGCGAGAAAGTACTTTGTAGATATACTATATCTATATCTATATCTGATATAGAGATATAGAGTCGCAGATTTAGAGTCTCGATTTGAACTTGGAGCCACAAGGCCAAGAGTGAATTTGAAATTTTTCTGCCAATATTTTAGTTGGAGAATATATTGCATTTTTAAAGGTTTCATTTTATATAGGGTCATTGGGATATTATGTGTATATTTATATTGTTTGAATACTTTTTATTTTTGAAGAAATTACGGATAATGTCATGATAGAATTATTTTACATTAGTTCATTTGATGTTATAATGTAATTGATTTAAAAGCTTTTATCATGTGCAATCGCTCGATATGTTTACTGCTTCCAGGCGTGCAAACACAATATTATTCGACTGTAAAGCGATAAGATATGTATGCTAATCTAACTGGTGTTCAAAACAACAGCAAATATTTTATAATCGCACTTCCTGTCTGATCATAAGTTTAAAAACTTACATTTACCCTGGAGGAGCATAAACCGAAAAAATCCGGTGCGATTATGGAAAATTTCAGTGACTGTCAAATAAGCCGAAAGTCAAGTTTATTTCCGTTTATATAACTTCTGGCACGTTATAAATAATATTTCGATTTCCGGGGTAAACAAACAAATGAAATGGTAATTGCAAAACTAGTCTCATACATTGGTAATTGGTAATTGGTATTACAAAAACTTGTCACTTCTGATTTACACACCTAGAACAGTATTACTATTCTCGACACCAGTAGTACCGTAATTACAGTCTATAATTTTACATGAACAGCTCTAATTTCCAGCTACAGATCAATTAAAATTAATCGTAAAATTGTGTATTACGGCATTGTCCTATCTTAGAAAATACGGAAGTACTGTTAGTATGTATTAGCTCTCATCAATTGCTGTGTCACACTAAGCCTTATAGGGTGTCAGAGCAGTGAATGCGTTGTTACTCGCACGCGGTGGTCACGAGAACCTAATATTTGGACGGATAACCCGGGCACTGCACACTATATGGTTCATGTTTAGTATGAACTCATCCCAACACTTCATTAGCCTAAAATGAAATGAAATCAAAATATTGCGAAAACTATGAAGTTTTGTGTGCTCATATGGAGCGAAAACAAGAAAAGCTAGAGCAAAGTGGGATGCATAAATATTCAACATCTTTAAAAAGACACATACCAAAGCCACAACACACATCATCACTCGATTGGCTTGTCTTTTGAGTGGATTGTGAATTGTCCCCGATCGTATGAAATGCAGTATATCCGGTTACATTTCTCTTTTCTTCACATTTCTCTTCTTCACATTTCTTTTCTTCACATTTCTCTTTTCTTCACTACTAGTTCATGAACCAGGAGCCTGACCTGAGATCGCTCTTCTTCGGAGCGATCTGGTCTCACATACACTTTGTTGAAAGTCGCTAAGTGGCGCAGCTTCTTGACTTGACATAGCACTTGGTGGACAGCGCTGTGACTTGATAACGAAACCTTGACTGGGCGCTTCGAATTCTCTTTACGAATCTTTCCTACTCTGATAGCCTGCAGGGTAGGTTTTACTTTTAGTCCTTTACCTCCTGGAATACCTCCAGTACCCGCTCGTCAACATCCTCCTCCTTCTGTTCTGGCAGTCCAAATAAAACAAAATTCCTGCTCTGATCCTCCTCCTGGACGACGAACTTGACCAATTTCTTCAGTGTATCCGGAACTGCCAAACTATCAGTCTGGCAGATCATAACGTTCTCCGCAGCAGCTTCACTGTATGACTTAGCTGTTCTTTCAAGTTGCTCTCCACTGAAGACTTGACCACAGTCTTTATTGCTTGTCCTTGTTGTCGATAATCTGCTCCTGTAAGCTGATTACCCACGGGCCACGTCTGATTCTCGATTAGCTGGCTCTTGATGGAGCTCAGCTCAGCCTTCAGCTGTTTCATTTTTTTTTTTTTTTTTTTTTTTAAGAGAGGCTGGGCCAAGATAGCCCACGAGAGGATAGCATTGAGATGCTCTGCCTACCTCTGGGGTGTGGCAACCTTGGGGAAGGTTGCCGGTGAAATCAGAGTGATTGGTGGAGGATGGTGTAAGATGATATATGAGTCAAAATGATACGCTTAAATGCCAGCTGGGTTTGGAAAAGTAAAACGAGACGAGACAGCATATGAGATAATACTTTAAGTCACCCCGGTCTGATCCAGCTCTTCCGGCACAATTAAGCGTTTGGTGCGGTTTGCGAAATTGACAATTGTGGTGATGTGTTGGTTGTCGAATATGTCATTGACAGAGAGGTAGTAGTCCTGGAAATATTGACCTCTAATTTGGGCAATAGCTGGACACTGTCCAAGGAAGTGTGAGACAGTTTCCTCTCCGTCGCCGCACATAGGACAAGCACTGGTGTTTGATTTGCAAATGGTGTGAAGGTGTTTGTTTAAGCCGCAGTGACCCGTGATGAGGTGAACTGCAGTTCTGTAATCTTGTCTGTTTTTGCTGAGTGTAGTGTTGAGGTTTTTGATGATTTTGGCATGCTTGTGGCCGAGTGTCAGTTTGGTGTGTCTGGGACCGTCAGTTAACCAAGTTTCCTGATTCAGTCTGTTGACTTTATTGTCGATTTGACGCTTGATGTAGGATTGTGGAATTGGACACTTCAAAGTGGATTCACTGGTTGTACCAAGCTTGGCCAGCTCATCTGCTTTTTCGTTCCCCCACAATCCGATGTGTGCTGCAATCCATCGTATCTCTAGCGTGTTGTTGGATCCGAGTGCATTAAGAGAGTCGTAACAGTCTCTTGTAGTTCTACTCCGCGTTGAAAGCGCAGAGATAGCTTGTATAGATGAGAGACTGTCAGACCATATGATGATATGTGTGTTGGTATAGGTAGAGAGATATTTGCAAGCTTCAATGACGGCGGTGAGCTCTGTTTGGTAAACAGTGCAATAATCAGGGAGCTTGAATAATCTTTCTTCAAGGGTGCTGTTATTGTTGTCAGTTGTGATGATATAGCCAGCCCCGCATCCTGAGTCTGTGAGTGACCCGTCAGTGTAGCAGGTGATCGTTTCACTGGTAATGTTGTCAATGGTGTTTTGAAGTGAATTTCTATATTCAGCGGTATCGGCTCCAGGAGTTGTGACGGTGAAGTGCCGTCCCAGCATCATGGTTGGTGTTGTTAGGTCTCTCGTTGCTCTAGGTGGGATAATAAGGTCTGCCATGAATTGTTTGTTGATAGTGGTATGATTTTTGATAGTTCCCTTCCTGAAGGCGATAGTTTCAAGAGTGAGGCTGCCATAAGCTTGTAGCCTGGCCGCACCCTTTGCTGCTTCGCCTTGCAGGAACAGTATGATGTCAGAAGTGTCGGTGAGGTGATTCAATGCGATAAAAGGTGTGCTTGGCATGGCACCAGACATCATTCTGAGTGCCAATGCCTGAACACGTTTGAGTTTCTTCGCGTTATAGTCCGTTTGAGTGGCCCTGATCCATATACTACAGCAGTAGGATAGGATTGGACGGATGACAGCCGTGTACATCCATTTGCATGTTTTGGGGCTCATACCCCATGTGGGGCCGACAGCTCTTCGACATTGCATGAGGGATGCCGTGGCTTTTTTGGTGGTGTTGATGATATGTTCATTGAAGTTGAGTTTGCTGTCCAAGGTCACTCCTAGAAATTTAGCAGACTTGGAAAGACCTATGATGTTGTTGCCAACTGTTATAGGTCTTAGAGTCCACTTACTATTCCAGGTAAAATGACTATCTGAGTTTTAAGGGCGCTAATAGATAGCTCTTTGGTTCTGCACCAATTTTCTATCGTTTTAATAGTTTTGCATGTTCGGTCCCAGATGATGTCTAAATCATCCCCTTCCGTTAGAGACAACAGATCATCCGCAAAGGCTTGCAGGTAACCCGGGATGTCTTTTGCGGTAAATGAAAGGAGATCGTCGACTACCAGGTTCCAGAGAAAAGGAGAGAGAATGCCTCCTTGGGGGCAACCTCGCCTGATCCATACCCTTCTCGACTTATCCTTATGATTTAGTGTGATGAATCGATCGGTTACCATGTTGATGATCCACTGTGCTGTAGCCAAGTCCACTTTCGTAGCCTTGACTGCTTCAGAAATAGCATTGAACGAGACATTGTCGAAGGCGCCCTCTATATCTAGAAAGACACCTAGGACATATCCTTTCTTGGCTATTCTGCGCTCAATGGTGTGAGTAACTTTATGAAGTGCCGCTTCTGTGGAGCAGCCCTTCTTAAAGCCGAATTGTCGTTTGTTGATATCATTATCTATGTTGAGGTCATGTTGCATATGCCATAAGATCACTTTCTCCTGCAACTTTAACATCACAGGCGAAAGAGTGATCGTTCGAAATGACTTAGCTTTGTTGTAGTCGGTTTTTCCAGGCTTAGGGAGAAAGATTCCAAGAGAGTCCCTCCACAAAGTTGGGATGTGTTGCGTTTCATGGTTTTTTGTCATAATGTTTTTTGTTATGTCTTTGATATGAGCCCAGGCTTTCTGGAATATGATAGGTTTTAGAGTGTCAGGTCCTGCAGCCTTCAAGGGATCGAAGGATAAGAGAGCCTTTTCGATTCTTTCAGGGCTGTAGATTTTGTCTAGTAAGTCTGTGGAGATGGGTAAGGGGCACGTCTGATTCTCGATTAGCTGGCTCTTGATGGAGCTCAGCTCAGCCTTCAGCTGTTTCATTTGTTCCGCCTGAAACCGCACAAAGTGGAACGATTCAGAAAACAATAATGCCAAAGTGTCCTTCATCGCACGTTTACACACTGCTGACGTCACGTCAACTGGAGCAGTGCACCCGACTTGTTCCATCACTTTAGGTATCCAAGCAGAACATTTCCCGAGCAGATTCTCCAACTCCTTGTCGTTAACAGTAACCATGGCTTAAACGCTACAAGCACACACAGTAATCTCGCCGTTAAACTAGGTTAGTCGGCGAGATAAGCAACCTAATAAGAGACAACAAAATTACAAACGAATGCAATTAGTGTGTGGCGTGTGCGATTTAAATGAAAATATAACGACAAAAAGTGGAGTTATACTACTAAATGAATAATCGACTCATTCATAAACATGTTCTGATTGTGTAATATCTGACTTACCTTGACAGCCAAACTATCCACGTCTTGAATAAAGAAGAGGTCATCTTGTGCCACTATCCCCAGAAATTCCAGCTTCAGATCTCTTAGCTTGTAAATGTTCTCTTGCTGAAAATATTATCAATAATTATTATACAGGGTGTCTCAAAAAAAACTACCCAGTGAGAAATCCTCCTCATTTCCTCAATTTTTTCCTTTAAAGGTACTCACTACTCATCTCTTAATATAACATGTATCATATATTATCAATACTTATTATATGTAATATATATTATCAATAATGAATTTGCAAATTTACACACGAGATGTGACATGAAAATGTGACCACTGCCGAAATTGTTTTTTCGACCTCGGAGGATAAGATAGATTGTGAGTAACCAGATGAATGTGTGAATTATTGTGAGTAATAGTGAGTAATAGTGAGTAATAGTGAGTAATAGTGAGTAATAGTGAGTAATAGTGAGTAATAGTGAGTAATAGTGAGTAAATGTAAGTAATTGTGAGTAATAGTGAGTAATAGTGAGTAATAGTGAGTAATAGTGAGTAATAGTGAGTAATAGTGAGTAATAGTGAGTAATTGTGAGTAATAGTGAGTAATAGTGAGTAATATTGAGTAATAGTGAGTAATAGTGAGTAATAGTGAGTAAATGGAAGTATTTGTGAGTAACCCACTAGTTACCACTATAACTAGTTACTAGTAACCTGATGAATATGACATCCGCTGATATCCAGAGATTTAAGGGTTAACATGGAGGAGAGAGTTTGTGATATAATGTCATCAAATCTTACAGGGAACCGTTCCTGGCCTTGTGGCTCCGGATAGTGCGAGATATCCAGGTATTCCAAACATCTGAAACTGGAAGAGATTTTGAAAAGAGAGAGAATTCAGAACAATGTAAAACTGAGTAAGTTTTTGTAGTTTACATTTTAAATGCGGCCTCTGTTGTATTATATAGTACTACCGCTATGGTTGTACAAGTGTAGTACTATGTATTACTGAACGTGGGTTTTTTAGTTCAAACTTCTGATACTGATTTATACGAGCTAAATGCTACTAGTAGAAGTAGTAGTAGTAGTAGTAGTAGTAGTACTAGTAGTAGTAGTAGTAGTAGTAGTAGTGACTAATGTATATCATGTTACACACATTGATACACAATTGATATATCAATGAGTGTATAAACACTTACTGGGTAAGTTTGTGATGTTGAGAGATATCCCAACACGTTTCACTGAGATCTAATCCAGTGAGTTGAGCTGTTACACTTGTCAGGAGCTGTTAATATTACTTTTAATAATCTGCAACAAGTAATTAACAAGTAATAAAACTGTCTTAAATTCAATAACTTCACCCCCGGTTAAGAATAGTGATTGAGTGTCACCCCCCGGCCTGCCCCCCCCCCCCCCTCCTTGCCTGCCCCCCCCCCCCCCCCCCCCCCCCACCCCCCTCCTTGCCTGCCCCCCCCCCCCCTTAAGTACCTGCAAAGGAAGCTTAGATTCCTGATTGTGTTTCTTCAATTTTGATAAACCCAACCACCGTAAGTTCTTCAACCTGCAACATAATTATTGACATTATACAACTGCAGCGTTATTAGTATCAGTGTCCTAATCTCACTCTTCTGATTCTGTATTTAACATGTCACTCTATTGTAGTGCTGTTTGTAATTTTTTAACAGCAGCATGAAGGAATTTAATTTAAGATAAGAATAGCATTAACAGGAAAAAGAATTATCAAAAAGATGTGCACATTCACACAAAACTTTGCTTCACAAAATTACAACCCAAAACGGCAACAAGTCCAGATTTTGGTTTGATTATTGCTTCATGTGTCTTACTATTACAATAATTCCTTGAGTACCATTTTGGGTTACAGTTATTCAGTCCAATGAATGAACAAAAAAAACGGTCATATTTAATATTTATGTAAGAAATATTGGTCCTAGCCTGTGGCGTAACGAAGGGCCCCGCCGAGCCTGCAGTGCAGGGTGGCGCCATCTTAGGGGGGGGGGGCGCCAAATTGTCGTTTGAATGTGGGACAATTTTGAAAAAATTAGCTACGGGACTAGAAAAACTGCGCATTTTGCTCTAGAAACACCCTTTTTTAGAGATTTTACCGGTGTATCTTCTAAAATTATCTAATTTCAGGGAGGGGGCACCAACAGACAACGTTACGCCACTGGTGACCAGTGGTAAGGTTTTTTTTTTACATATTTGATAGATTTACAGATCTGGCTTGACAAAAATTTTCAGAAAAAATCATGTTCGCGGGAAGTAAAAATCCGATGAGTTTTTTAGGGGGGAGGGGTAGGGGGTTGAGGGGGGTTGGGAAGGGTTGTCACATGACGAGAAATTTTTTGCAAAAATTAAACAATCTTTATTTGTTGATATTATTCACCCCTGTTGCCTAGAGTGGTGAGTCTGCACTTGAGAAGAGTGAGTCTGGCCGCTAGAATAATGGGTATGCAATCTAGATGTGGGTCTGGCAACCAGAATGGTGGGTCTGCAATCTAGAAGTGGGTCTGGCAACCAGAATGATGGGTCTCTACCCTTAAAGAGTGGTCTGTTAACCAGAATTGTGGGTCTACACCCTTGAAGAGTGGGTCTGACAACCAGAATGGTGGGTCTGCACTTGAGAAGAGTGGTTCTTTCGGCTGGAATGGTGGGTCTGCAATCTAGAAGTTGGTCTAGCAACCGAAATTGTGGATCTGGATACGAGAATAATGAGTCTTCACTCTCTAGAAGAGTGGGTCCGGCAACCAGAGTGGTGGGTCTGCACTTGAGAAGCGTGGGTCTGGCCGCTAAATGGTGAGTCTGCACCCTTTAAGAGTGGGTCTGACAACCAGAGTGGTGGGTCTGGACTTGAGAAGAGTGGGTCTGGCAGCAGGAATGGTGGGTCTGCAATCTAGAAGTTGGTCTGGCAACCAGAATGGTGGGTGTACGTACACCCTAGAAGAGTGGGTCTGACAACCCGAGTGGTGGGTCTGGACTTGAGAAGAGTGGGTCTGGCAGCTGGAATGGTGGGTCTGCAATCTAGAAGTGGGTCTGGCAACCAGACTGGTGGGTGTAGGTACACCCTTGAAGAGTGGGTCTGACAACCAGAGTGGTGGGTCTGTACCCTTGAAGAGTGGGTCTGACAACCAGGGTGGTGGGTCTACACTTGAGAAGAGTTGGTCTGGTAGCTAGAATGGTGGGTCTGCGATCTAAAAGTGGGTCTTGCAACAAGAATGGTGGGTTTGCTTTCTTGAAGAGTGGGTCTGACAACCCGAGTGGTGGGTCTGGACTTGAGAAGAGTGGGTCTGGCAGCTGGAATGGTGGGTCTGCAATCTAGAAGTGGGTCCGGCAACCAGACTGGTGGGTGTACGTACACCCTTGAAGAGTGGGTCTGACAACCAGAATGGTGGGTCTGCACTTGAGAAGAGTGGGTCTGGCAGCTAGAATGGTGGGTCTGCATTTTAGAATAGTGAGTCTTGACTCTATACCTAATAGAAGAGTGGGTCTCCTCTCTAGAAGAGTGAATCTGGCAACCAGAATGGTAATTCTTCACTCTGTCAACCAGAATTGGGGGTCTATGAACTAGAATATAGGAGATATGACAACCAGTCTGGACTCTAGAATAGTGGGTCTGACAACCAAAATGTTGAGTCTGCACACTAATAGAGTGGGTCTGGCAACTAGAATGCAGACACGTAGCCAAGGGGAAGACCCCCGGAAAAAAATTGAACCCCAAAAAAAATAAGCCCCCTAGTCCCCATGGTCGCCTGGTAAGTGGGCTGTGTTTATGACTGTTCGATTAAACGACACGACAGGCAATCGACTTTAGCATTTCGTAAATTATTCCCAAATCCCACTATACAATATGTACTTATTCCATTCAATGTGACAAGTACTGAGTTCCCCCTAGCCCCCAACTTTGTATTATTGTGATGTCTGAAATTACAAATTTCTAATGCCAAACGTCGTCTGAAACACCCTATTTCTCAAATATTTTCCGGGGGCTGCACCCCCAACTTTGTATTATCGCCGTCCTACAAATTTCTTTAATGCCTAATGTCGTCTAAAACAAATAATTTCTAAAACTTATCTTGGGGGCTGCGCCCTCCCCCCCCCCCCCCCCCCCCAGTCCCCCAACTTTATATTATTATGATGTCTGATTATTACTGCGCCCCCCCAGCCCACCAACCTTGTATTATTGTAATGTCTGATTATTGCTGTCCCACAAATGTCGTCTGGAACACCCTATTTCTCAAAAATTTTCCGAAGGCCAGGGCTGCGCCTGCCTAGCCCTCCAACTTTGTATTATTGTGATGTCTGATTATAATTACTGTCCTACAAATTTCTTTAATGCCAAATGTCGTCTAAAACACATAATTTCTCAAAAATTTTCTGATTGGCTTCGCCCCCCCCCCACCCTCCCTAGCCAACCAACTTTATATTATTGTGATGTCTGATTATTACTGCCCTACTAATTTCTTTAATGCCTAATGTCGTCTGAATCACCCTATTTCTCAAAATTTTTCGGGGGGGTGCGCCCCCCCCCCCCCTAGCCTCCCAACTTTGTATTATTGTGATGTCTGATTATTACTTGAAGAAACTGGAAGATGAGCTCGACCTAATCAACAAAAATTCCATAAAAGGTAAGAAAACAATCCACCAAGCAAAAGATTTGACAGATATAGCCACCAGCAACAACAAAGATCATATTTTCAAGGTTTGTAAAGAACTATACATCATTGCAACCAGAGCTATTGATCTAGCAAAGACCTCACTTGTCCCCCTTCCGGAACAGGACAGCCAAACTCCAGAAAATATAATTAAGAGACAATTGAGTGAAGTCCTACCTAATCTTCTAAAAGAAGCTATTTCAGTGGCTGCCATTTCCCCTGCGGAATCCCTGCAAGCTAACCCCCCAATAGAGAAGCCCCTGCCAGCAAGGCACACGATTACTATAGCAAAATCACCAGTGAACGAGGATGATACAGAGACTACTATCACTAACCATGAATGGACCGAAGTTTATCGTAAGGACGTGAAGAACTCTCTTAAAGGTGTCCGAGTTAAAGATGAACGGGTAAGTAATGGTACAACAGTGCTGAGTTTTACTACTGAAGATGACATGAAAGAAGCGGAAAGAGCGCTGACACAAAAATGTAAGTCAGTTAAAGTCAATTCAAAGTCAGTAGAACCAAAGAAGTTAGATCCCAAACTAACAATATCTGACATTCACCTTGATTTTGACAGCAAAGAAAAGATCCTTGATGAACTACTGGAAAAAAACACTGGTATGAAGGATGCTAATGTCAAAGTAGTCTACTATGATATCAAAGAAAAATTTGCTGTCATCCAACTGCCCATAGAGGCTAGAGAAGTCATCAGAAAATGTGGTGACTATATATACCTGGGCCTACAAAGACATCGTGTGTATGACCGACTCCATGTAGTACAATGTTACCACTGCCAGCAATTTGGCCATATGGCAAAGTCACAGTACTGCAAGCTGAAAGATGCCTCTCCTACATGTTTCTACTGTGCTGGAGCACATACTTCTAAAGACTGTGAAAACAGGATAAATAATAGGACTGATCGGATAAAGTGTTCTAACTGCTTTAATAGTAAAAGTGCTACAGAGAAAAATGCTGCAAAGACGCATAAAGCTGCTGATAATCTTTGTCCATTCTTTACAAGAGAAAAAGAACGAGTCATGTCTAGAACTGCAGGATGCACGGAGCAGATAAAAAACGCCTATCGCCAGAGGGTCAAGGACCAAAAGATGAGACTGGGAAGAAGTTGAGACTAGATGTGGAACTTTCAATGTCCGATCTCTTTTAAACAAGACTGTTGGTGTTTTAGAACATTTGTGGGAGACAGGCTGCGACATTTGTTTTATGCAAGAAACATTTCTTCGAGATGGCGACAAAGCAAAACTCACTGAGATAAAAGATAGTGGCTGGAGCATACTTTCTGATCCTAGGAAGCACCGCAGTGGAGGTGGTATAGCAATGGTTTACAGAAGTTCGATTGAACTGAAGCCTAATACCAAAGTGACCAAGTTATTTCAAGTCATTTCAAGTGATGGAATCACTTCTGAGTGCTGAATCAGAGTTGCTGATACTAGTAAACATCTACCGACCCCCCTACACAAAGAAAGCAAGGTACACAGAATGTGACTTCCTAAAGGAGTTTGAAGAATACCTTAAAATACTGTGTGCAAAGCCAAGAAAGACCCGATGAACACTATCCAAAGAAGTTTCTGGACTTGCTAGCTCAGTACAACCTCCGACAACATGTTCCAATAGTCCCAACTCATGATCAGGGCGGTACCCTGGACCTAGTGATCACTACCCAGTCCCTTGAGAACAAGATCAGCAATTTTAACATAGTTCAGTCAAGAACTTCCTCAGACCATTTTCTAGTACTCTTCGATGTTGACACTCGAATTAGTAAAAATGATAATGGCAAATTTCTGAGCTACAGAAATTTTAAATCCATAGACATTGAAATTTTTAAGGATGATCTAAGGAATTCCAACCTGTCAACTATTGATCCAATTTTAACTGCTGAGGAAGCGACTTCACTGTATTACTCTGTACTTACTCAACTCATGGATAAGCACTGTCCTGTTATAAAGAAGAAATTTCGGAAGAAACCCATGCCGTGGCTTGACTTAGACCTTAGTTTGCTACGTCAAAAGAGGAGAGCAGCTGAACGTGCATGGCGCAAAGGAAAGGGTACCAGGAAAGACTACATAGATCTCAGAGATAGATTTGTTAGTTTAGAGTTTGTGAAGAGATGTTCTTATAACAAAGAGTCGCTTCGAGCATCATCAGGAGACTCAAAGGCCCTTTACAAGAAGCTTAACAGACTTCTTGGTAACGAGACACAGGATCTCCCCAAACATCAAGACCCTGGAAAACTGTCAGAGGATTTCAAAGACTTCTTTGCTGAGAAAGTTAACAAAATACGGAAAGACATTGAATTGGATGCATCCAAAAACGTCCCGGAGGAAACACTTGCTCTTTCAAGTGAACCTGATTATGTTTCAACTCTTCACACGTTTTCCCCTATCAGTGCTGAAGACCTCAGAAAATTGGTTAAAATGATGAGTAACAAGTTCTGCTGTCTGGATCCCATTCCTTCATTCCTACTGAAGAGCTGTGTGGATGAGCTAACACCTGTACTCCTGCACATCCTAAACACGTCTACTAAGACAGGATCATTTCCTTCTCAAATGAAGAAAGCGGTTATTAAGCCAACCCTTAAGAAAGAGAACGCTGATGTTGACAGTTTAAGTAACTATAGACCAGTATCGAACCTTTCTGCTATATCCAAGCTCCTGGAAAGAATTGTACTGAACCAGTTGAATGACCATCTGGACACAAACAACCTTCACTGCCCTGTCCAGTCTGGATACCGCCCACAGCACAGCTGTGAGACCCTTCTTGTCAGGATGACTGACGACATAAACAAGGAGATTCAAGCAGGTAACATCGTGGCTGTGGTACTCCTGGATCTCAGTGCAGCTTTCGACACTATTGACCACGAAATCCTCCTTGAGAAACTTTTCAAGCATTATGGTATAACTGGGAAAGCCCTTCAATGGATGATATCATACCTTGAGAACAGATATTTCTGTGTAAAGATTGGCGATACTATCTCGTCTCTGCTTGAACTCCTCTTTGGAGTCCCTCAGGGATCCCTACTAGGGCCCATCTTGTTTATACTCTACATTAAAGACCTTCAGAACATTGCTGCCAAATTTGGACTAGACATCCAGCTATATGCGGATGACTCTCAGTTATACATATCTTTTCATCCAAGCTTCCCAAGCGAACTTGCAGATGTCAAAGATCGGATAAACAGATGTCTCTCGGAAATCAAGCATTGGATGGTTGGAAACGTTATGAAACTCAATGAGTCGAAGACAGAACTACTTGTCCTAGGCAAATCAAAAGTTCTTAAAGACTGCAAAATGGAGGTGACGGTTCAGTTCGGAAACTCAACTATCACTCCAACTGAATGTAAAGGTGACAGCTGGAAGAGTCTTGGGGTAAAGTTTGATAAGTCTCTTACCATGGAAAGACAAATTAATAGTGTCAAACAGAAATGTAGCTGGACAATGATGAATCTAAGGACGATTGGGCGCTATCTGGATGAAGGAGTGAAACTCATGATGGTAACACAGCTTGTAATATCAAAGCTCGACTACTGTAATTCTCTCTACATGAACCTACCAAAGACACGACTAAACAAGCTAAGATCAACCCTCAATGGTGCCATACGGTTCATCTACAATATCAAAGACCGATCAGAAGACCTACTTCCCTACTACAAGAGAGCACATATCCTTCCTCTTGACCAAAGGATTTTCTTCAAAGTCTGCCTGTTAACTTATAAAGCTGTGCATGGGATTGCACCGGCCTACATACAGAATCTTGTAGTGATTGAAAACCCATTGACAATAGCCAGTACAAGATCAAAAGTAGAAGGAGATTGTTACAGACTAAAGACTCCTAAAACTACAAATAGTAAGATTGATCAACGTCGATTCACCAACTACGCACCAACTGCTTGGAACTCACTTCCCTGGGAGATACGATCACTACGCAACGTAGACAGTTTTAAAGGTAGCCTTAAACATTATTTATATATTAATAAACCTTCCTATGATTCCTATAAGTATATTATGTTACTTTTTAAGTGTTTTCTGGTGGTTTATTGTTAATCGTAGTGTGGTATATATCAATAAATCTTCCTATGATTACTATATGATATATTCAAAGTTTCAATTTTTCCTAAATAGATTTGTTTTTGAGATGATTTAGTTGTTTGTTGCTGGATATTTTCACCTCACCCTTTAGAACCGCTCTGACATGGTTAGTACCTGGCACTTGTGTCAGTTGCTAACCATATGGGCGGTATACAAGCACATTATTTCATTTCTTTTCATTTTATTGTCCTACAAATTTCTTTAATGCCAAATGTCGTCTAAAACACATTATTTCTCAAAAATTTTCTGGGGGGCTGCGCCCCCCCCCCCGGCCCCCCAACTTTATATTATTGTGATGTCTGATTATTACTGTCCCCAAATTTCTTTAATGCCAAATGCCGTTTTAATCACCCTATTTCTCAAAAATTTTCCTGGGGGTTCGCTCCCCTAGCCTCCAAGCCCACCAACTGTATATTATTCTGATGTATGATTATTGCTGTCCTACAAATTTCTTTAATGCCAAATGTCGTCTGAATCACCCTATTTCTCAAAAATGTTCCGGGGGTTGCGCCCCCCAGCCCACCAACCTTGTATTATTGTAATGTCTGATTATTGCTGTCGTACAAATGTCGTCTGGAACACCCTATTTCTCAAAAATTTTCCGAAGGCCAGGGCTGCGCCCCCCTAGCCCCCCAACTTTGTATTATTGTGATGTCTGATTATTACTGTCCTACAAATTTCTTTAATGCCAAATGTCGTCTAAAACACATAATTTCTCAAAAATTTTCTGGGGGGCTGCGCCTTCCCCCCTCCCTAGCCAACCAATTTAGGAGCTTCGCCCCGGCTACGTGTCGTGTCGGGCTACGTGCCCAGAATCGAAAAAACTTAATCTTTAAATGAATAACGGAACCTTCATTATGAAGTTACGAGATTATAATATAATTGGGAGGCAAAGTGGTTATCGGGCTTGGGGCTCATGATGCGCAAAATTTGGCCGCTGTCGAGTGGGTCTGCCTAAAATTCACAGATCTAGCTATGGGTCTGAGACATTTGTAAAAAAAAAACCTTACACTGGTCCTAGCTCATTATCATTCAAAATTCCCACTTAAATATAAAAAGTTATAAGAAATTCTATTTCATACTTACATGAAAAATTTATGAGCAGATGTAGGTGTCAGTTTAAAAAGAGTCTTTTCTAGGTTCAGGTAGGAGAGATTCTTGAAGGCAAAGACAGAATCAAACACTTCGACGCACAAACAGTAAGATATGTCCAAATGCAATAGGTTTCGTTGAGTCCCAGCAAGATGGTCCAAAGTTGTATGAGTCAAGTCAGACTCTGACAAGGTCAATGCATCAAATTTGTTATGACTTAAAATCTTCATTACATCTTCTGGAATCAAACCATCAATTTTTCTTTTTGAGAGACAGAGCTCACTCAGGTGACAGAGTCCAGGTGAACACAGAAATGAATCAGCTGATGATAGTAAATCAATGATCTGCTCATCGTCCAAGTAATGCAACAAAATGTGGGCAACTTTGTTATTGAGTGAATTACTCTGTAAATAGTTTTTGGAAAGTTGATTGACAGGAAGCTGCTGTGAAATTTTCAGAGCACACAATTCAAGGAGTGAAGGAACTTCAACTGAAAATATCACAGGGTACTGGGAGACACTAGTTTTGCAAGTTCGTATTCGCTTTACATTGTGTTCACATGAGGGAAATCTCCTTTGCATGTTGTACATAGCTGTGATTTGCAATTAAGAACTTACATTATTCTTTTATCCTGCAAAGGGTGAGTTTTTAATTTAAGATATTACCTGCCACAAAAAATAGTACAACTATTAAAAAACGAACCCTGATAGATATATACCATTGAAACCTTTTTGACTGGATCAAATGCTTTTATGGCCTTTTGACCAGTATGAAGATATTAAAAAGTGGTCAAGGAATAAGAACTTTAGGTCCCGAAATTTGGACCCCCAAGTTGTGTCAAAATAACTAAATAAATAAATGTTGTTGTCTCTTGACACCACTTTAGAGTTAGACGGGTTCCTGCTAATTATGTAGTACAATTATTATTTTAAGCAGTAAAGTAAAGTAAAATGTATGACATCACATCATGTCACATGTCTACAAAATATCATCGCACTATGTAAAAAAATATATAATAAATATTTCCCCACCAACATTAATTATTTATCTACGGGTATCGGCCTTACAAAATGACAGGCCTCACAAAATGACAGCCCACATAGACCATGCTGTAGCTTAGGTTCCCTATACATTGAACCCTATTCCTTTTACTGTATGAAAGAAAAAGCATTAATTAACACTTCCCAAGGAATGATAATGACATAGAATCTATATTTCTTACATAAATATGGACGTTTTTGCTGTTCAGTCATTGCCCCGCCTAACTGTTACCCAGAATGGAGACCAAAGTTTTGAATTTAACCCCAGAAAACCAGGTACTACCATGACTTATGTCAATCACAGACTACTCTGGTCAAATAAAAAAACTGATTTAGTGACTTTGGTAGAAGAAATGACAAAAAAATGACCTAGCCTCACAAAATGACAGTGTTATGCCTCACAAAATGACAATTTTATTTTATGATACAAAGATGGCATATTTATATTGGATGCCCCTTGCCTAATTATTGGTATTCTTAAACCCAGTAAGCTCATGATGAGCCTAAATGTGTTTGTTTGATCATCAATTTTGATCAAAATGCCTCACAAAATGACACCGAAAATCCTTACAAAATGACAATGTTTCAGATTGAATTATTTTCATCATCTAAAATGGATCAGAGACAGTCAATAGAGAGACAGTCCCTAACCCTAACCCAATCCTTAACAAAAGCATATGCTGAAACCCTAACCCTAACGAGAAATTAGACTAACTTCCTTATACGGTCATATCACGTGATCGAGACAGTTTTTCGCCTATATCTCGTCAGGGGAGCATTTTAACCCTATGTCATGGGGGGTGATTCGGAATCAGCGTCCGAAAATACATTACTGCGCCGCGCTCAGCCTGTCATTTCGCCTAATCTCTATATATGTTTATGAACATAATAGCCTGAGGTCCCCAGGTAATAAATACATCGATTGAAGTTGGTTTCAACTGTCGGGGGCCCTTTTAGAACAATCTCGAAGATCGACTGTAGAGTGATTTAGTACGCTCGAAAATATCCGGACGTCCAGGTTTTCAGAAATTTCCCCCCCCCCCCCCCCCCCCCCCCCCCCCCCCCCCCCCTTTACTTTTGACCTATAAACGGATTAATCGATTCAAAAGTCAAATTACAATGGTAAAGTCCGACCCAATATAAAAAGTAAATTCACCAAAAAGTCAAAAAGTATTTATACAAGAGAATGAGAATAAAATTGCTACCACTATATATACCCCCTGTAGTGAAACGAAAATTGGGGTCACGACGTGATTTAACGGGTGATACTCGGAAATATTTGTTGTCCAACTCGGCGCGCGTCTTGGTAGGTTATAAACTTACAACGACGTGATACAAGTCATTCAACCGCAGCTTTTATGTTTATAAACATAATTATACATAGCCTGGAGTCCCAAGTTAAGTTTTGATCTAGCAGTAACGATTTTAACGGCGTATCCTCTATAATCACCTAATTTGTCCAATTAGTTCATAATTACGTTTTAAATTTGCAAGAGAGAGCTGGCCGATCGATGGGTGCACGGGTGCGCATTTTTCAATTCAGCGGGGATATTAACGCGGGTAATACCCGCAAAATTTGTAGCGCGATGCGTTACTGTGCCGCGCCGCGCACTCAATGAGGCGCGTTTCTCACAGCGACATGCGCTACTGTGCCGCGCCGAGCTGCGATAAATTGACATCGTCAATTAACCTTGTAGCGCGATGCACTACTGGGTCGCGCGCGCATCAAATAATGCTTCTCGCAACCAGATCGGCGAGATGCGAAGGATTGACATCGTGAATCAACAATTAACCGTAAAATGTTAGTTCCGGCCACATATTAGACTGTTAACGAGTCCAACTTCGACACACGTTGTATATTTTTTTCGCGCTCGAGTGTAGTAAGTCTGACTCATCTAAACCTACAGGCTCTTACTAAATCGCTCGCCCAAAAATTTCACGTGACTTTGGTTTTTTGGTTTTGCAGCCGTACAAAACGGTTTTACATAAACCCTAATCCCAACCCTAACCCTAACCATAACCCCGAAGCTATCCATAATCTTAACCACAACCCTAACCCTAACCCGAGCCCTAAATAATCGAATCACGTTTTACTAGCCTGTCACGTGACCAAAACGGTTTTTTGACCATAACTCTCCAGGGAAGCATTTTAACCCTACGTCATGGGGGGTGATTCGGAATCAGCGTCCAAAAATAAACCGATATAGATTGTAGATCACTTTCATGCCTAAAGGGCCTTTTCACAAGAATTTTCTTAAAATTTGGGCGAGCGATTTAGTAGGAGCGAAACCTACAATTAACAATTTATTAATATAACGGGTGATACTCGTAGAATCAAGAATATTTGTTCCAAATAGGTAAGTTATAAATATAAACCTACAACTAACAATTCAACTACAGTACGTACGACTACAACTTGTCATACGTTGTATGACCCGCCGCGCACGAAGTATCGCCAGGACGACCATAGTGAAACGACCGTGGGGTCGCAACGTGATACAAACTACAACGGGGTACCAACATGCAACGTTACGCGATTGAGTGGCGAGCGCGTTGCCCCTGCCTGCTGCGCGGCGCACAGCAACATTGTGGCAAAAGCCAAAATATAGCCGTGACGTGAGGCAAGTATAAGAAACAATAAACAATAAAATTGTCCCATTTGCATTTTCCCGATCCATGACTCAGGCGCAAAAGAGTTAAGGACAAGAGTTAGGGAACGAGGTTTTTTGTATATGGTAGCTTGCGTCCGTCCGAGCGTGCGTGCGTGCGTACGAGCCCTCGCCCCCAGTTTAGTTATCGCCCACGTGTCTGCCTGCGCAAAGTTATTTTGTTGGCGCGCGGTGCTGAACTGTTCAAGTACATTGTTAATTTCACCATGTTCGCATCCCGCTATGTGGCTGGGGACTAATTGATAGCATATTATTATTATTTTGAGTTAGTATTACTATTTTGCACAAATCCGCGTGTCAGGTTGCATAAATAATAAACATACAAAAAATGTTTAGAAATATACACGATTTTCAAATATGTTACTGGGCCGCGCTCAGCCTGTCATTCCGCCTAATCTCTATTGTTTACCAACATTAAAGCCTGGGGTCCTCAGGTAATAAAGTAACTACAACAAATACGAATCATATACAATTGAGAATAAATACAAACTAAAAGCAGTGGGAAAATCTGATGAACTGAAATTTAAAAAAGAAACTGAAAGCCGTTAAAAATGTACTCTTATCTTATCTCTTATCTAAATACTGATAACTGATTCTCGCTTAAAATCACAACAAAAAACCTGTAAAATTAATACTTAAGTAAAAAATGTAGTATGCACGTCTCTGGAATAATGGTATAACTAAATAAAATCTACAAAATATACTAAAACTAAAACTAAGCTCCGGCAGATTTAAAAAGTATATGGTTACTATCAAGGGTGTTCATACCCCCAAACCGTTCAAGGGTTTTCAATTGGGTCTGGTAGAACCCCTCTCTAGCTTCCATAGCCTTTTCTTTGTCTGCTTTACTAATATTAGGCTCAAATACTAAAGCGTCTACTATAATGACAGAAAGGTGCTTACTAAGTGAGGAATTATAGGAGGCTATGGTACTAAAATCTAAATCATGATCAATATCTAAAAAATGGTTAACTAATTTACAACTTCTTATACCTTTCTTTATGTGACTCTTATGGTTAGAGAATCTCTTAGGGAGATTTGAGGTAGTATAACCGACATACGACTGTTTACAAGTCTTACACTCCATTAAATAAATGAGGTTATAACTCTGACAAGATATATACTTAGTTATAGGGAAAACTTGTTTAGAATGGTGACTACTAAAGTTGGAACAGGGGGACAGGAAATTTTGCTTACAAACATAGCATTTACCACAAGCATGGCACCCTGGGTCGACAGCCCCGGGAACCGCCCTTAGACTTTCGGAGTCTGGTTCCTGGATCTGACTTGCAGTTGTTTCTCTCTCATTATCACAGTTTAAAGTTCCACTGGCACGGTACTTATTGTGTACAAGCATGCCACCGATAGTTTGATTCTTTCGATGACTCACGAATACACTGTCCGCACGTACCAGCTTCTTCAGGGCCGGATCAAGGTTGAGAAGGTGCTTATACTTATGGATAATGCCCCCCATGTTGGGAAGTGCTGGATTTTGATCCATCACCATGGGTATTAAACAAGCAGTCGACTCATCCTTGTCTTTAAGGGTATACAAGTTTTTCCTATTAGCTATATCACTAAATTTGTTAAAGGCATCTTCTATAATACTGGAATGATAACCTCGGGCTAGAAGGTAACGTGTATAGACCTCTCTCTGCTCCAAGAAGTTAGTGTCTTCACTGTTGTTCTGTCTCACCCGCCTCGCCACTCCAAAAGGTATGTTTTTTACAACATGGTTCCTATGGCATGACGTGGGGATAAGGTAGCAGTGGGTGTCACTAGGTTTAGGGTAGAGTTTGGTGTGGACAACATCACCAACAGCATAGACATAGGTGTCTAGAAACTCAACGCCGTCCCTAGAGTAGTCGTAAGTAAACAAAAGGTTTGGGTGGATACTATTGAGCCATTCCATGAATTGTAATAGTTCCTCAACAGTACCGGGCCAAGCCATATAAATGTCATCACGTAATCTACCCCAGAATGCTGGTCTATGAGGCGGGCCATATTCTAGATCTCCTTCGTTAACTAAGATATCAATCTTATCCATAGCACAATCAGCATACTCACATGAGTTCTTGGGACCCATCGCTGCTCCACGCTCCTGGCGGTATGTTATACCGTTAAATGAAGCAATGTTGTAATCAAGAGTAATTTCTAGTGCACTAATAATGCATTCTGTACTAAACAATTGATCACCACTACTCCTTTTATTCAGGTGCTTAGTGCATTGTTGGATCCCCATATCCCTAGGAATGTTGGTAAACATGTTAGATATATCGATGGCAACATGTATAACCTCCTTTCCCAACAATATGCTAGACTCGTTCAGGCTATCAATCTTCCTCAGAAAGTGAGGGGTATCAATAATTCTGTAATTCAAAGTAGCCTTCTTCAATTCATACGCAGTCAAGGCAGAAAGGTTTTCAAGGTATGAACCACAGCCGGTGGTAATCATCCTCCCAGGATACAAAGGTGGTTTGTGTGCCTTGGGATTCAGGTACATGTTTCCAGGCTGGTTAAGCTCAGTACATGGAATAACCCACTCCTTGACCTTCTTGGACATACCTAATTCATCTTTAAACTCAATTGTCCAATTCGAAATTTTATCAATCAATTCTACAACTAAATCATCTACATTATTTACAATACTATATACAGATCTATCATTTAAATGTACACCTATTCGTTGAATATAATCTTCTTCACTAAGAAGGAAGAATCCTACTCCTTTATCGAATGGTCTGATAACAATGTCTTTCCAACCTTTGACTTCTTTGAGAGCTGCTCTGATGGGCGCAGCGATGTTATCTGGTGAGACGAATTTCTGAGTTGGCCTGTGGAGGTCTACTTCTGCTCTGCAGCATTTTATAAACGCCTCAAGTGCAGGGTTTTTACAAGATTCGAAAGTACGTGATGCATCAGTCTTTATAAGACAACGTTCCATGTCAGTAACTCTCTTATCTGCTTTGTTGGGTCCACATTTAAAGCTATCAAATACAACTTTAGCTCTCATTTTAGAAAACCATCTACACAAATCGTTCTCGAAGCGGCTTAGATCTGGTAGGGGAGGTGTAGGTGCAAACTTGTGAGACAAGAAAAAGACATAGAGTTGCTCTTTACTAAGCTCTTTGTCTGTAAGATTTACAACTGTTCTGGACATGTTTTCCATTGACAAGTCTTCAACCTTGGGAAGAGTACCTTTGATTAACGTCCTCTGATGTCTGTGGGATATATATATTTATCCGTGCCATTTTACTGACACCACGGCATCAACTTTAACGCAAATTTCTTTAACGGGTGATACTCGTAAAATATTTGTTCCATATATTGGACCTACAGGACCGTCGACGAGTCCAACTCGGCGCGCGTCCTGGTAGGTTGTAAACCTACAAGAATTTCTGCAAAAACCGTAAAAGATATACAACTGGAACTTTTTTGACTGGGTCAAATGTTTTAATGGCCTCCAAATCAGCATGAAAAAAATAAAAAAAATTGGCCAAGAAATAGGAGTTTTAGAGCCCAAAATTTGGTACCCCAAGTGGTGTCAAAAACGCGAATTAAATAGGTAATAATTGTTTTAGTCTCTTGAGTCTTGACACCATTTTAGGGTTTAGTTAAACGGGTTCCTGCTAGTGCTTATAAATAGTAAAGACTGGGGTCCCCATGTGGTATTGAATATGATAAAATACGCCATCACGGATCGGGAAATTGACGGATGTTACTCGTCTAAATTTCTTCGAAGTGCAGGGTTAAATTATGTTAGTCCATTAATGGTAGGTTGGACGCCGGGTTGGACTCGTCGACGGTCTTGAAACTTAAATATTTTACAAGTATCACTTGACGGGTGTTACTCGTCTAAATTTCTTCGAAGTAGCGCGCTGCTTTCTTTTCGAAATATTGGCCCGATGGCAAGTGCTAAAAAGTAGCGCGCGCCGGACCATTAACAATGGTCAAGAGTATCACCCGTTATATTATGTATTAATCCATTGCATAAACAATCGACTTCACATAGCCATGTGCCTACGCGTACTGCGTGACGCGCTTGTTTCACGCGCGCTACTGCAAGCGAGAGGGCTCTGGTTAGAGCAAACAATCGACAAGTCCATTTTATGTCTTATCCCAGTCTATTTATTGGTTAATCATAATGATATTTATTAGGGTTTATAGAAAATAAAAGGAACGAGCGTTATTTTAACGGGTGATACTCGTAAAACATTTGTTTCAAATAGTACCGTCGACGAGTCCAATTCGGCGTGCGTCCTGGTAGGTTATAAACCTACAATCGTTCTTTGAAGTGGGATAGATCGACAGTTGTGTTGCGATGTTGTACATTGTAGCACGAAGCGTTAATGGGCTGCGCATTCAATTATTATATGCTTCTCACTAGATCGGATACATGCGCTACTGGGCCTCGCCGAGCTACGAAGAATTGACATAGTCTTACCTGGGACCTCAGGCTATAATATTTATGTTCGGCGCAGTAAACATCGTAAGTTAAGATCAACAGGGGCTCGTAATATAGTGGCGAGTAGTGCGATCATGCACTACTGGATACTGTGAACCGCGTCGTGCATAAGCTTTAGAACTTAATCTCAAATCTATTGTATTTGTATCTGTTGTCAGTAATATCGCCGTTAGTGTTCTGTAAATTAATCCTAAAACGACTCTTGTCTCTCGATGCTTGAGTAGTTTTAGTGGTAGTATCGAGGAAGTTCAAAGTTTACCAAATTGAAATATCCATTTGTTTCAAGAACTTTGTACTGGCCGAAATTAGCGTTAAAATAACCATCCTAGTGTAGACAAGAAAACTGAAAACGCCTCTCAATAGATTTAGTCGTTGCAGAGTAAAACACAGTGTATTTGGTCGGTAAACTAAATTATGCCGGTTAATAAACTTAAGGTACAAGGTATAGGGAGATGCTTCTAAATTTTGGATATACCCAATCTGATGTTGCATCTTCATCAAACAATAAGTTTATAATGATTTAAAATGAATGTCACTGTTATAGTGGTATCGACGGGAGAATCTACGATATAATATCCGAATTCCCGGGTTTTAAGTTAGGCATAGTGATTGATTTGCTCATTTCTTTCTCAGCTTCAGCTGATCACAAAAGATTTGCCAAAATATCTATGATCTAACAGCTCCACTTTTAAATAAATAACATTCGCAGCTTCAAATTCAATCTTGAAAATAAAATTTAAAACATAATTTGATTAATGCTAATGGGCTTGAATCGATAATCTGAAATATTTTCCGCTCTTAAAGTAGCAAAACCATGCTAGACATTAAATCTAACGAGTTTCATGTTTCACTACGAATGCTATCAATGAAAAGATAAATTGATCGCGTAGTATTTAACTTTAAGAATAAAAAACAGTTTAGGGTATTTTGAGGATCTTTGTTTGAATACACATTCCTCTGCCGGATAAATCACAATAGAATCCTTTTTCCTGACTTGAGCAGAGACAATGGTTGGAAAGGGTATTAACATTAGTTCGAACACAGAAAATAAAATTCAGTCTTCCAATCAACTCGTCTACATCTAGCAGTTCTCTCACAATTATAGACACACACAAAGTACTGTTAAGTACCGTAAACTGCTATCCCACAACAGAATCATAAATATTTCTTCCACTTTCTCAGCGTTCAAAATCGCAGGACCCTCATTCTCTCGGACCTCCAAACTATCAGATAAGAAGATATAAATACGTTATCTCTCTCTTGTTCTACAAGAACAGATAAAACTCCCCTAAAAGTTGCTGGGGGCCGCTTTCCAGGCTGGTACAGACTGCTGCTGCTTCATCAGCCTGTTCATGTAATCGTCTGGACTGACAGCCTCCAGCAGTGGCTCAGTACATAGCAGCCGGTCTGATGGCAATGTTCGCTGGATAGTGCTTGTGATGTGATCGTTGGGCTGCCCCCGGGCTCTTTTGTCCCATATTCTGAGGTATAGGTCGCCAAGATGACGTGAGAAGGTGCTGATGTTGAAAAGGGGCGAGGTTGCTCGGGCTAAACGGACTTTCTGTCGCATTGCTTGTAATCTGGAGAGGAGCATTGTTAAAGAAGAAGCGAGCAAATTTAAAAGTAGAGTAAATAAATAATTAATAAACACAGGAATGAAGGTTAAAGAATGTGATACTAACTCAGTAGGATTGTTCCCGAGAGCTACAGCTATGTGCTCGTATTGCTTGTAGTTAGTAGCCACCAACTCGGGGCACCCCAGGGTAGTAAGTTGGGACGCGGCTACGCGCGATGCCAGCGACTCTCCTAACATGGTTATCATGGGGGTTCCTGACCACAGCATATCCATACCAGTGGTGTGGCCGTTACAAAGCGGAGTGTCTAGACATACATCTGCTACTCGCCCTCGCCTCACGTGCTCTTCTTTGGGCGCTACTGACGAGAATATTATCCGACCTGACAGATTGAGACAGTTAAGGCTTACTTATCAGTTGATCATTGCTTATACTGGACACTGACAGTGAGCCAGTCAGTCAGTACTTACTGCTACTTACCAAGAGTGTTGGGGATATAAAATGTGATGGAACATCGAACACGTCATATTAAACTCTTGTAATGAACATGATATAAGAATAATCAGGGATAAATTGAGGGGAACTAACCTGGAGGAACGCCGAACTCAGCCGCTTTAGCCTGAACATTAGCCTCTCCCAAGGCAGGGAACTTCAGTAACCACACGTAACTATTAGGAACCCTCAACAATATCTTACACCAACACTCCAGAGTGCCCGGGTCTAGTTTGTAGAGCTGGTTGAAGTTACAGTAAATAATACCGTGTTCAGGGAGTCCGTAGGTGGAGCGGTGAGTGGACGGCATTATGTAGGGACGGAGATGGAGCGGAGACTCCTGGCCATCAGCTGGCGGAATGTGGTCCACTTCCTGGTCAGGGGGAGTCGGCAACTCCTCTATTGAGCACCTGAGGTGGCCATGGAGTCAGTATAAAATACTTGATTCGGTAGAGTCAATGAGATTTGAAATGTAGTAGCTGTTATAGTAGACGGTGGCAGTCAGTAAAATTCTGTGGATTGTATGACTATGATATAACATAAATTACTCAATTAAACAACAATGTGATCGGACTGAGAGTATAGTGGGGGGAGGCGGTGGTTTCAGTTCCCCTCTCTGAAGAATGTACTCACTTCCAGCGAGTGGGAGTGCCCACTGATTTGGGGGTGTCCATTGGGAAGAGTTGTACCTCGGTGGAGGGTATAGGAGTTATCACCTGACCAACTTGCTGACCGGTTACAAGAGGGTTATTCAGCCCTTCTACCACCTGAAACATTATAACATCTAAATAATAGTATTTTACAGTATATCATGTACAATATCAAGTATAACTGCAGTAATACCACAGACATACTTCCATGAACAGTATAGGCATGTACTGAAATAGTGTCATAGTGAAAAGTTGGCATAATGAATAATGATAACAGTGCCATAATAAAATTTAATTTACAATAACAAGGCAAATAAACCATATATCTTCTCCGCGCGAACACGGGAAATAAAAATTAATAGCTATCCCAGATCCATGGCCCTCCAACTGACCTCGTCGTATTTCATGAGATGGGGGAACATGTGACAGTGGTCTCCGATAAAGAACGTGTAGGGCATGAAGGCAAGTTTCTCGCTGTATTGCTCAGCAAGCTCCAGGGGAGAGGTGACACTGTCTGTTACAATGTAGTCCATGTATTCTGCTCCTGAAGTGCCGGGGTAACCCAACCACATCACCTGCAGAGGGTGTGTACTGTGTAGTGAGATAAGGGGTATCATGTGAGATAAGGGCTATCATGTAGGTATGTAGATAATATGCGGTACTTTGTTATACTTGTAATGGACGGTATTAGATCTATCTCACAACATATAACTGAGAGAACTACAGAATTAGGCGGATCCTGCTGTTCGCTGAAAATATTACCTGTAAAGGTGCCGGTCTGAGAGCGAATATCTCGTTCCTGGCTCCCTTTGTGTAACCGTTCATGTTTATCAGGATATGTATCCCGTCTGAGTTGATCTTATCTGCTGCATCCCCGTTACACGGGTATTTGGAGAGATCTACAAAGTGTTCTGCCTCAGCGTGTACTTTCTGTCTGAAACTGGTACCGTCGTTCGGGGACAGTCCGTAACAGAATACCTGTAAAGGGGTTTATTAGCTGGAATCATTTAACATGTGCTCAGATATTAAACATGTGATTTGATATCAAATCACATGCATCATTTGATACTAGCGAAGTGTGTTTTTAACAACACAATCTTTAAGATAGTCATTGCAAGTATGGTGTGCTATTATTGGGGGGGGGGGGGGGGGGGGGGGGGGGGGGGGTGCACTACACTTTGCAGGGCCAGGCTTGCTGCAGTCAACTACAGTCAACAGATAATATTAAAAACAGCTCAAAACTGTACTACAATAAAGCAATAAACACTCCCGATCATGGTATTAAATATTTAAATAATGATATTGTTTTATCAATATCTCACCTCAATCCTGGTGGTATCATGTAGGCCAGGTACGCTCTGCATGAGATGGGAAGTGGGGTGGTTACCGTAGTCACTACTCACGTACCCCACTCTCAATCTACCATTAGCTAGATTGGTCGGGTATCTGTACGCTTTCTTCTTGAGCAGAGCTACTTTCTCAAGACAGAGTGTGGCGTGCCGCGCAGCTATTCCTCTTCTGAATCTGAGTGGGGTTTAACTATTAGAGAGATACTATAACTAGCTACTAGAGCTACACTGGGTACATGTTGTGTGTACTTACTGTAGTAGACAGTAGTGTATCTTATGTAGTACACAAGATCCACTACTACAACACATTCTTCTCTATTAATATCTAACTTCTGCAATCTGCATCATTACTCACTTGTCACTGGTAAGCCTAATTCAGCTACGAAAGTGCCATTTTCTACATTTATCAGAACATCAATCTGCCACATTCCAATATTTATACGAAATATTGCCCATTAAAAACAATTTATAGATAAGTGTAACAATAATTATCGTGCCTTGATCGTACATAATGACAGTTATATGATAGTCGAACTAAAGCTCAGTACACAAGAGCTCCATGTAGAGTGTATACTCACCACACCACACCAAACCACACCAAACCACACCACACCACATGCACACCGGATATATCCCGGTATTATAATACTAACACACATGTATATCACATCTATAATAAGACCTACACAACTACTGTGAGGGATAGTATAACGCGAGGAGTATTATCACGAGGAGTAAAACTAACTTGTGTCCCAGAGGGTACAACATAGAGTGGTGAGGGTGCACGGAGGGTAACCGTTTCTGGTTCAGCTGGTCCCGGACAATCATCACCACTTTTCTCATCCTCATCTCGTAACCAGCCCAGTCACAGACAATTTGCATGCAGTGAGCCAGGTTACAGTACGCGTCACTGAACTCGGGTTTCAGTTTCAGGGCCATCTTGTAAGATTGTATTGCCTCCGGGATTTGTCCTGATGAGTTGCAAAGTAGTAATAAGAGTAGGTTTATAAAAATGTTGGCGTGGAAAGATTCACAATATTGTGAGCGGTTTTAAAACTCTCTGATAAGAGGGAAGGGGACACTTAAATTATCCGCCATTCTTCAAATATCTTAAGTTTCCGGGGTACTATATAAAGAGCTGACCTGCGTCCTTGTAAATGCTGGCCAGGTTTGAGTGAGCGTCCGCAAAGCGAGGATTTAGTTGGATGGCTCGTGTGTAACATTGCAGAGCTCCGTTTATATCCTGCATCTCTTTTAGGGCGTTACCTGGGGGAGGCGGTTACTTTTAAAAACATCGCTTAATTGCGGCTTTGAGTTGAACAGGGTTTGTTTTCCCGATACTATTAAGATATCACAGTGATATTTCGAGCGGCAAAATGTGGCTAAATATCCTATATATTGACTGCGGGGGAATTACGTTGCAGTCTTTTGACGTCACGTGTCAACTGTCAAGTCCATCTAACACTTACTTAACAAAGACACACGTGACACCTACACACGTGACACCTACACACGTGACACCTACCCATGTTACTGTATGCATCAGCGAAGGTTGGTTGTATTCTGATGGCCTCCTGATAGTGGCTGATAGCCTCTGTGAGTTTCCCTTGTTGTTGCAGGATGCTGGCTAGGTTACTGTGAGCTGCTGCAAACTCGGGGTGCACGTGTAGCGCGTCTCCTGGGAGAAGAGTGGGTGTTTTAATGGAGTATACATATTATAATGGAGTAAACAGATTATAATGGAGTATACAGTTATAATGGAGTATACAGATTATAATGGAGTATACAGATTATAATGGAGTATACAGTTATAATGGAGTATACAGTTATAATGGAGAGAGATTTATATACAGTTTACAAGTTTTATTTTTTACACCATGTTTTGACACAGTGACAGTAAGAATTTCGGAGCCCTTGTCTTGATACTCACAGACAATTCCCTACAATAAAGAGAACAAAATAAGGCATGATAAGTTACTTACTGTAAAGTTTAGTAGCCTCTTCAATAAGACCATACTCCCGTTTAATGTTAGCCAAGTTATTGAGGGAGTCAGCGTGGTTGGGGCACAGTTTCAGAGCTTTGTTGTAGCATTCCTCAGCCTCCTTCACCTGGAGTAGTAGCTCAGTGAAACCTTGCTTATAATATTCAACTGTATAGGGTGCAGGTGAACAGAAGTTAGGATTTGCAATGTTACTGCTGGGAAACTACTTTACATTCTGATAATGACAGTGATAAAGATACAAATGTCAAGTAGCTGAAATCATAAATCTTAAATCTTAAACTCACGCTGTGTGCGAAGCCCTGTTCCTTAAGAGCGTTAGCAAGGTTACAGTACGCATCAGGGAAGTGTGGTTCTAGTTCTATTGCTTTTCTGTACGTGTCTATCGCAAGATCGATAAACCTGGGAATGAGGGTTTGTTACTTGAGGGAACAAGTTTGAAAATATAGGCTGGAGAACACTGGGTCTGAGAAGTGAGAGGCCTCACAGAGGAAATAGTACGAATTCCTATGTCTTAGAATCATGGTGCGACGAGGGGACACTGGAACAGAAGCACAGGTTTCGTTGAAGGATTCTTGTGTGTCACAAATACATCCCAAAAAGGGAGATCTACATATGACTGAATATAGAGTTCCTCTTCTGATCTTGAAAAAATAATTATCAGTAATATTATAAAAATTTAAGTTTGTGGCGATATCTTGACCAGAAAAGATGATTTTGTTGAAAGAGGAGCTAGAAATTTGGCGGCTAGCGATGAGCAGATCTACTAATAGATCCAGCACAAACAGAGAGATAGAGAGAGAGAGAGAGAGAGAGAGAGAGAGAGAGAGAGAGAGAGAGAGAGAGAGAGAGAGAGAGAGAGAGAGAAAGAGAAACTAAGAGAAATATGTTAGCACCTGTCATCCTGATAAAACTGTGCAATATCCACTTCAGTGACTCTACACGACAGTCTCAACTCAACATACATCTCACAACCTTAACTTAAAAAGCTATTAATAATTGAACGACAGAGAAAACTCACGGTAATAAACTATATAATAAGTTATGATATTACCGCACATTATACCGCACATAATGTCACATATATATTACCACGTCTGAGAGCTGTTAATTAATGAGACACACTGCGTTTTTCAAATCAGAGCAATTATCGCAGTTAGCGGAAGACCACTTCATGCTAAATCTTACCTGTTCTTACATATTTTGACAAAAGAAACTCAGGTAAATTCGGCATATGTCTCCTTTTAAATTCAATAATATTTATGTGGTGTTGTCGGTAGCTTTGGGGTCTCATTTGAAATGAGTGACCGTCTGCAACCCCCCTGATATGACGAACGTGGTCGAATGTGAGCTTTTAAAATATCTGTCCTTTAAGTCTTCCCAGCAGCAAAATGATGGCACGTAAATCATCAGTTGGAAGTATGTAAGTTTTAAATGTTGAATTGTAACAATGGAGACAAAGGACAGATAACTTACATTCCCAATCCACTTAACCAGTTGACTCTCATCTTGTTAGTGCTTTGTTAGTTCCCCATTAGTTTTATAAGTGAAGTCACTGTTCCGCGTGAAGCGAGAGGAGTTAACATCGCTTCACATCAAACAGGCTACATTAAGAGGGTATCTAAACAAAAACAAAGTGGTTATAATTAAGACGATAAAATGACTCGGAAGAACGAATGTGGATAAGAAGTTGAATGTTACAGATATCAAAATTGCCAGTAAAAATCTTAATCAAGTTACGAGAGGAAAATTGCACAGGAAATTAGGCACAGACGCGACGTGAGTATTACATGATAAGCGAATCCATAAAACGGTAGAATTACAACCTTAAAATTACGATTCGAATGAACCTTCTTTCCTCATTACGGCAAGACTGTTTTACAAAATGACATTTCCATTCTCTGGTTCGTGTTTACAAAGGTGAATAACTGCGTTATTATAACCCAGTCATTACAATTTAATCAGTATCAAATGACTGGGTTATCATTACTCAGCCAGACTTTCTTCAGAGACAATTGCAGATGGTTCGCAAAACCGTAAGTAAAGTCAGACTAGGAAGAAAATTGAAGGTGGTTCGAGCTACGAATGATGATAAAATTACCAAATTACAGACAAACCGGTCCTTTAATTTCAAGATGCACCTATCGGCTATCAGTACTCTGAAAATTAGTTGGAACTTCAACACCTTCCTGATTTATTTGGTCGTTAAATTCATAAATATCGTACAGAATTTAATGTAATTGTGGTTCTACAATATATGTATAGCGGGTCCGGGACTCTAGGGCGTAAGACTCTAGGGCGTGAGACTTTAGGGCGGCGCCCTAACCCTAACCCTAACCCTTATCCTAACCCTAACCCTAACCCTAACCCAAACCCAAACCCTAACCCTAAGACCCTAGAGTCTTACGCCCTAGAGTCTTACGCCCTAGAGTCCGGACCCCATGTATAGCATAAGGATTTAAAATAAATACTGTGGAGAAACGATTTTGGGAGAATACCGCTGAATATACCTAACCGAGCTTTAGCTCTGACGTAATTTCTCTTTAAATAAAGAAATTTTCTCTATAATGCATACAATATATATGATCGATTGTATGTATATTTTATATACATTAGAAATTAGAATAATATAATGTATAATTTAAATATTACACTTAAGAAACGTTGTTAAGCACAACAATGTCTGTTGATACGGAGAAAACAAGCAGTGGTGAATAAAACAAAAGCGTGTACTAAATGACGGGCCAAACAAGCAGCCGAGCAACTAGTTATTTTATTTTCTGGTTACACAATACACTCATGAAAAGGCTGTATCAGATGGCATCAAATTTGCCGAGTTCCATTAAATTTGCCAAGTTCCTCGTATAAGCTAACCGTGTTTAAACACCCGAAACGAATTTCGGTTTAAAATATGTAAAAATGTTCAGGTAATGAATTATCTAGAATAATCTAGAATTATCTAGATTTTAAATTACACTTCAAAACAAGTAATTCTGCTTCCGGGTTTAGTGAGTCACCACTTTTAATGATATTACCATTGGCAGATTTCTAATATTAATATGTCTCATTCACTTCACTCTATTATCACAGATGGATCTTACCTCAGGTGCGTATTGACTATTGAGTAATCCTCTGTTTATTCAATTAACTGTTAAGCAAAATAGAATCATTTTAGCTCTAAATGAAATCACATCTGTCACTCGTTAAGCGCACAGCTAAACGTCTACAAATTTAATTGAAGCTCATATTAGAGTACTAATCAGAAATCCTTGGCCATACTAAGTTGGCTTGAAGTGGGCGTGAGCAGGCCCTGGAACCTTCTCAATGTTCATATTGTGAACATTCCTTGAAGTTAATACACAGTACAGACAGTGTACACACAACAGTCAACACGACTCCAGAAGATAAAAACCAACCAATCAAAATGGTATTTGTACAACACGTGACTTCGTAAAGCTTCATAAGAATCACCTGTAAATTACTATCATGTATAACATAATGATAACATAATTTGTATGACATAATGATAGGAACATCTCCCACACACACGCACCTTTGTTCATAGTAGACACACGCCAAGTTTCCATGCACCACGGCATGGTCCGGTTTTAGTTGGAGGGCTCTGGTGTAAGCGTACACTGCCCTGAAACACAGTTATATCAGTGTGGTTATTGTACAGTGTGCACACAAAATTATTGCTATACACGCCAGATTGTATTCCGTTGAGCTGCCTTGAATAATTTTTAACTTCCATGATTTTAAAGATTGATGAACTCTCCAGAATTTTTAGTTATTCCGTGGATTATTCTCGAAATGTTTCTTCTGATCTCAAAACATCTCAATTTTCAATGGAGCGTTAGCGTGCATCGAATTTTGTAGCTTAAAGTGGTGATTGTCATGTTTTTAGACAAGGCAGCAACAGAAATACAACTTGAGTATTACCAGCCTACGAGAATACACATCTCACCATTGCAATAAACAACTGTACAGTGCACGTTTAGACCTCTGCGGTTTCACCGTGGCACGCTAAACTGGATATTTAAACGAGGTGGAAGTGAAACTGTTCCTTTGGGCGCTAAAGTCAAACTGAACTTTACTGGAAAATAGAACACTATGTTTTTGGAGGGAATTGTGTGGGAGAGGAGGGCTGGTCGCAAGTTGTTTATTTAGCAATGGTGACCTGTCTCTTATCACAAAATACTTACCAACTTACCTCCCAACAGAGTGCAGACCAACCAATGCAGCAGCGGCAGGGGGTGGCCCTAGCACGAGGCCCTGGGGCACCCCATACACTACATCAGTAGTACCATCTGTGTCCGGAGACACAGATAAATTTTAGCATACACTGCACATGGTTTGTTTAAAGAGACAGGCAAATACTGAGATCTAAATAAGACAATTCTGTGCCGGATCCGGCTAGAACTTGTATAGAAATCATCTTAGTATAACACGGAACAAACTTCCCATGACATACTTGTTCCTACGATGTAGGATGGTAACAACGTTTGTTTCTATACACGAACTTGGTAATAACCATAACAAGAACCACTGAGAGTTTGAACTGAGCTCTACATTCAGTGTTCCCTGTCCAGATATGGAGACGAGAATTTTGGAACAATGAGCAAAAATCGGCCAAATTTTCATAACTTGTTCAGAGCGAGATCATTATTTCGAAAGGTTGTTTTTGTTTTGTGAAAAAAATAGACATTTTCGTCTCCATGACACAGACTGCTTTAGCCCCCAAGCCTATCACAATTTAAGTGGTTATTTCAAGATTGCGTCAACGAAACGGTTTAGTTTTTCAAGAACGTCATATCAAAATACGAATTTTCCGCAGTGACGGCTTCATTTGATTGTGGTAGACTTGGGAAGCACACAGGAGTCACAAGGGTACATCCCATAATGTAGGAAGATCACCTTAACGAACAAACTGAACAACACATAAGTGATTGTCTTGTAACCCCTGTGCACTTGACTTGTCCAGGCCGTACGACAGAACTTGCTTTTTGACCTAGCAGCATTTCCTCAAAGAACGCTCAAATTTCACACATCCACCATATTATTAACGAACAATTTGTTAACTGCACGTGATCGAGGAGTGTTGGATCGGCAAGTTCTGTGTACAAGACCCGTACTGACTTACTCAAGTACCTGTCGAAGATCCGTGCCTCTTTTAAAACATTTCCAAGGTTAATGTATGCATCCAAGAAATTTGGGTCGAGGGAGACTGCCTAGAAATATCAATCAGCTAAAATGCTCTCCGAAAAGAGCACACAAACCGCAAAACAAAGGGGAGAAAAGGAGGGCATTTTCAACAAATGATGCAGAAGATTTCGAAGTTCAAAGGATTGAGTCAGGGGACGGGGTAGTACTTACTCGCTCAAAGTGGTGAATAGCCAGCCAAACTTCGCCTTGTGCATTAAAAACACATCCCAGATTACTCCAGGCAACGGCGAAATCTGGCTGGGTTTCAATGGCTTTCGTGTAACATGCTTTAGCTTCTTCCAGCTTACTCATTGCTTTGAAAAGGTTACCCAGATCACTTCTGACGCAGTACAGGTTCTGAATAAGTATTGTATCGATTTCAATGTTACTCCAAACTCGTTAAATGGTTTGAACAAAATATTGGGAAGTCCCAACAACAAAGCATCAAATGCGCGCGCCGGTAACGCGCGTACCAATTGCCACCAATTTGGGTCCTTTTTAATTTTCCGTACTCTAAAAACTAGCAATAGAAACATTTCTCCGAGGTTGATCTTGCAGTGCGCGTGCCCCCCATAACAAACAGGTGCTACCAAATCTCTAGTAAGTATCCTCTAATCAGTAATGAGGAGTCTTTGTTTACCTAGTCAAACACTCACCGGATTGTAGGAAAGAGCTGTTCTGTAAGCATTGATAGCTTGGTCTAGGTCTCTAGCAGAAACCAGGGCCGCAGCTAGGTTTATGTAACCGTCAATAAAATCAGGCTTCAATCTCACTGAAATGAAAAAAAAACTGTTTAAGCCATTGAAGATATTCAAGTAGCTTTTGGTGAGAACTTCCATTTTCGACAACTTCGAGGTACTTAGTGTACTATGACAATATTTAAAATATTCGCC
Source organism: Bolinopsis microptera (assembly GCF_026151205.1). Lineage (NCBI taxonomy): Eukaryota > Metazoa > Ctenophora > Tentaculata > Lobata > Bolinopsidae > Bolinopsis > Bolinopsis microptera. The sequence goes on along the minus strand of NC_087078.1, from coordinate 3,682,399 downwards.
TGTTAGAATATGGACTGCTACATCAGAAAATATACGGGTAACAGCAGCTCCGCCATTCGTCCAACATCACCGCATTGGGTGTAATTTGAATTATGTCCATTGTCCAGACTAAACAGTTTAACACGTACGCGAGAAAATATCGAATGTTAGGAGCGTTAATTACACAAGTTTTACATAATTGCCTAATTGGTTATAATCAATCAGAATCACCAAGTAATCGAAATAATTATAATTCATATTTAAAAAATTTCTGAGATAGAAGCAAAATAACAAAATTGCACGGATACAAAATTGTGACGTCTGGTATCCCTCTGGTATACAATAATTTCTTACAGCTTATCGAAAATGAAATTATTATTAATTAAAATTACCATCAATGAGCATTTAACCGGGATTAAATGCATTATAAATTCAACTTTTGTAATATCCTCGAAAGGCGTGTCAGGTGTGAAAATAAATGAATTAACGTTTTTAAAGACTAAATTAATTTTCCCCATCGCACCCCGTACGATTTCCGTATTACGACCAGCATATGGAATTTGTTTTAAGGTATGTGACCATTGACAAGTAACAAGTTAGGGCCTCGAGATAAAGGAGTGTAAGGAGATAAAGGAGTATAAGGAGATAAAGGAGTGTGAGGAGATATAGGAGTGTAAAGAGATAAAGGAGTGTAAGGAGATAAAGGAGTGTAAAGAGATAATGGAGTGTAAGGAGATTAAGGAGTGTAAGGAGACAAAGGAGTGTGAGGAGATAAAGGAGTGTAAGGAGATAAAGGAGTGTAAGGAGATAAAGGAGTGTAAGGAGATAAGGGAGTGTAAGGAGATAAATGAGATTAAGGAGATAAAGGAGTGTAAGGAGATAAAGGAGTGTAAGGAGATAAAGGAGTGTGAGGAGATTAAGGAGTGTAAGGAGATAAAGGAGTGTAAGGAGATAAAGGAGTGTGAGGAGATAAAGGAGTGTAAAGAGATTAAGGAGTGTAAGGAGATAAAGGAGTGTAAGGAGATAAAGGAGTGTAAGGAGATGAAGGAGTGTAAGGAGATAAAGGAGTGTAAAGGGATAAAGGAGTGCAAGGAGATAAATGAGTGTAAGGGAATTAAGGTGTGGTCCAGCCATTTTTACAACTCCAACTCGCTGCCGCGTTTTATCGCTTACATCATCACTAACACAGACATTCCACCTTTGTGTGTACTGTGTGTTGTACATATCAGAGAGGCTTATTTTTATAAGTTATTGTAAAATGTATTGAGATTCCAGGTGTTGAACATGATCTTTCCGAGTGAATAAATAGAATAATCTGTGGCAATTTATTGAGTGCAAGTCTGTGAGTATCGCCCAGTTGAAATGTCAAGAAATTTGAAGTTTGATTGGCACCAATTTTATGGGAACTGTTTAGTTGAGGAAACATTTAGTCAGAAATGAGAGGATAATTCGATCAGCAGCTGGGATTCTAAGAATTTCATAGATATTCATAGCATTACGGACATTTTGAGGCTTGAAAAGTCTGTCAGATATCCAGAAGAACACACGGTCGTGCACGTGGATACGTGGTAAGATCCGGCCTTTTCCCAGCTTCAATTTCGGAGAAACTGTTTCAGTTTTGTAGACCCTACATAAGCCCCAAAACAATTTCCAGTCCTCTACTATAAAATGAAGGTAAATAGCTGATTTAGTACTGACAAGACTATGTTCATAAGACATATATATATGTTCATAAAACTGTCATAGTTTTGTGTGACAGCTCTAGATAGTGACTTAGATATTAAAATTTAAATCGTTTATTTGACGCGATCCAAGTAAAGTATATGAATACTTTGATCTATGCGACTGTCTGGTCCAACGAGAAGTATTTTACTATTAATCTACTGAGCTTACTTCCTAAGACTCTGTTGGACACTTCCTAAGACTTAGACACTTTAACGAAAGTTAACATCGTGCAATAATCAGCAATTTTCCAATCACTAAAGCAGGGAAGAAGCTAGTCAAAGATACCGAATAGTTGGCAGTAGTTCTAGCAGTTGGTATTTAGAGTGTTGGAGCAAGGTAATAAATAACATGGAAATAGCTGGACATTGAAGGCAGGTTGGAAAAACCGGAAGCTGCTGAAAATTTCCACACCTACAAATTGTAGGCTACAATAACTACATTACACTAATTAATGTACACGGTCAGGCTTGACAAATACACCAGAGCCACATTGTCAGAGTATGACAGTCTAGTGCGTTAACAACCGTTAATTTTACAGTGCTGGGCAGTGAAAATAATCAGTTAATTTATCAGCGGTTGTGGCAAGTGTCATATAATTGATAAATTTGCCTTGTTATGAGAATTTTTGGAAGGCCCCTGAGCTGTCAAGGCATAATAATAAACTCTAAGGGGAGCTGAGGTGTATTTGTTGGCAGCTGACAGTGATTCTGAGTTATGATTGGTCAATAGTGGAAGCCTCACCTTCCCACCTGAATCAGCATCTATATTAATGATATCCACATTCCACTTTTCTTGATTAATTACGAAATACTACCCAGCTTAATTGGATAAATTTTTTGTTTTCGGAGGGTGGATAAGAATTTAATATGAAACGACGTTTTTAAAACTATCCCAACTGTTGATTTGTTACATTTTAGCGGAACCCACCACGTTTAAAACTGATTTGGTGGGCGACACCGATGTTTTACTAATTCCCAATGATGATTGCTAGGTTATTACCTGATTGCTCACTTATCGAGGTGATCTAACCTCTCAACCTGATCTAACCTCTCAACCTGATCTAACCTCTCAACCTGATCTAACCTCTTTACCTGCCAACGAATGGTGAATTAAAAGCGTGTACGCAAATAATCTTTTTACCCTAACTTCTAACCCAACTGTCATAAATATGTGAATTCTTGTGAATAATTATACGATATGGAGTTGTATTGTTGAACCCCACTGCATTGTTTGCTCTCATTGTGGAATTTAAACAGAATGCAGCCACATACAGAAGTCTGCATACCATATCTAACAATACCAGCATTCTCGTCACATGTCTTATTGTGGCAGTCCGGGTTGGGGAGGGTATATCATAGAGTTTCAGTGCTAGGGACAACAGTAACCAGTGGTAACCGGTTGATAACCAGTGATACTGTGAGACGTTGGCGGATGGCCACGTCGATGAAAATGGCTCAAATAGCAGCCAATTTCTCATAGCAAAAGCTTATCTTTTACCAAAAGTTAACCAATTTTTCATACTCGAAATACAAACAATCTGTATCTAGATTCTACATGTACATCAAATTGTGCAATAATTTCCAAACCCTCCCTTTGCCAATCTGAATATTTCGAGCGTAACCCAGTTGCTAATTAACTAGAAAACTTCCAAATGTCAGTGCTATCTTATGTAACCCTATAATTGACGAACCTGCGTGTTGGTAATGTTGCAAAGCCTCCTTCAACATGCCCTTTTCTTTATACACGTTTCCCAGGTTCGAGTAAGCTTCAGCAAGGTGAGGGTTTAACTTGATCGCCATCGTACTAAACTGAGCAGATCTGAGGATAAAACAGGGTAAGATTAAAGGAATGTTAACCAAGGACATGACTCTGATTAGTGCGCCATAATCATGAGAATATTTAGCTTAAAAATATTCTTGTAACACTGTAATCATATAACCTGCATAGTTACTGATTATACAGATTCTTCCATCTCGATTTTGAGCATGCTCAAGATGCCGAGAAATGCAGCTCTTCAAGAGTCTGTAGAAAGTCTTTAAAATATGGGGAGTATTTCAGAACAGCACAGGTACGACGGTGTTATACTTTATTAGAAGTTATTTCTAAGTTAATGCTTAGTTAATAAAAGTAAGGGCGTTTAAACACGTGAGTTCACATCTCCAGGCTTACCGGCTACATATAAGGCATGACATAATAGTGAAAATAAACGGAAATAGAAGCAAGAGGCTTCAAGTCCGATGAAATGTGAGGGGAGCGGCGAGTTCAGTTACCGGGGTGAATGGCACAACCTGATCCTAAGAGCACGTTACTTAGAGTAAGAACAATGTCAGCATTAGGTGACATGTTCTGAAGCCTGAGATGGGCAAGATTTTATTTCATGATCGGTAAATCTTCGATCAAATTAACCGGTACATTCTAAAAGCAATAAATCTTTTCAACTGAAGATTCTGTTTACCGTGTGCATTCGAATCCGAAAATACCCTGACTAGAGGTTACAACTAAACTGCGGTTGCAGTAAAACTGATTTATGTAGTAAAACTGATTTATGTCACATCGTATACATACAGTCTAATCATTCAAGTAAATATTCGAAAAAAAGTGTCTCTTAAAACAGATATTTTAGGACAAAACAATGTTGAGGACATAATTTGAACGGTAAAGGAGTCAAACTCTAACTGTTAAACCAGATGGAAACTACAACTTACGATCACAAAACTGCTAAGCTAGGGGCGATGGGAAATATGACTTACTTGTCTAATTTGCGGCATTGGAAGTGGATAGAAGATATGAGCAGCAATACACCAGTATTTGTGGGGTCTCTTTTCCACAACTCCATACAGAGTTGTTCGGCTCTCTCGTAGTTCCCATTAGAATATTCTCGATGAGCCAGCTCAGCCAGGGATCGGAGCGGGATTATGACAACGTTGTTATTCGAGGTTACAGTGGTCATCGGCTGCTGCATTTGGGTGGGCAGTGTAGCCTGCAGCATACCGATATCATTAATGATCATCCTCTAACAAATGCTAACTAAGCTAAGAAAATGCTCAAAGTGCAAACGTCGAAAGTGCTGCATCAGCCGAACGCGACGACGGGGGGTTATCGTAGCAAACTCAACGTGATCTGACGTCACATTCCAGTGCAGTATTCATGGCGCGAGAATAGAAATGGCAGTCAGGTGATATCCATATATGGTCATAACGTGTTAGCTAAAACGTTTCGCAGAGCACCTTGCTCCTTCATCAAATTTATTGAACGCGCGCTTAGATACAGACCTAAACTATAATGCGCGGCTCGATATCGTGATAATGAATGATAATAAATGCGCGGCGTGTTAAAAAACTTGACATACGTTGCATGCCACTTTTCGTTATCAACTTTCATCATTTTTAATTATACTAAAATGCCCTACATAATTTGTTGTTGTTATATGACAAATATTTAAAATTCAATGATGAGCAAATGTTTATTTTGTGCATTGACAAAAATTTGGTAACCAACATTAATTAAAATTTTAATTTCAACATAAAAATATTAAAACTATTCCAAAAAATATTTGTTTATGAAAATAAATTTTTTATAAATTCATAGTGTAAAAATATGAAAAATGATATGTGATAGTGATAATCTTTTAGACAAGTTCATGATTTTAAAATTTAAGTGAGTTGTTTTCATCATTTATAAGTCACTTGCGCCGCGCAATTATTTTATTACACAAATGTGACAAAATTCGATCGAACAAAATCGAGCGCTCGCTTTGATCCGAATTATCGAGTGAAATGAACTGTGATAGGTCGATAAACTATCAAGTCATCTCTGGTGATGATAACGTTGGTTTGTACTGGTTTCATCTCCTTCACTTACTGAAAATGAGCAACTATTCCGTCCGTTTAAAGAAGATGTTATCATCTGTTAGCATGTGCAGCGTCGAAGCGGCCGCTTACTCTCAATGTGTCATTAAGAGTAAAAACACTATCAAAGGAAGCTGCCAAAAAGAATTTGCGATGCTTGAGAAATGCATTAAAGTAGCCGCTTCTAAAGGATAGTTTCTCTCCTGTTCTCATCCACATCACGACCCTCCGATTTGTATCGATCGAACAACCGAGATGATTGATATTAGAACAATAATTTCCACAGACCGTTCAACATCAATGAAATCAGAAACGACGACCCAAAGCTAGAATCGCCAAAGAATCGAAAATGTTTCACATCCAAAGCTCTCCTCACTATTGACCGGTGTATGATGGGCATTCGCTAATTTATAGAGATCAATTTTATTGTGTTTTGTAATGTAATATACTGTGTTACAAGATTTATTTTCTGCTTTACTTTCACTCTATTTGGATTCAAAGAAAACAATATTTCCCTTCGGCTGTTGATCACAAAATTCTTCTCGCTTGCTATGTAACCAGTACATAGCACAATTTCATCAATTTGTCTACAGCACCGTATTGTGATCTTTAAAACAAATAATTCTCACACTGCACTGTAATTTAAGCAATGAAGGTGTGGCGAGTGTATTGCCCCCTTGTTGGTAGCGCTAGATTTGCTTCAACACATTGGCGTCATGTTGAGTCCCCAGCTCCAATTCCTCGTCAATTCTTCAAAAACGATGCTCTGCCCAACACTCCCACTATGACTATAAGGATTGGTGAAATGATCAAGAAGAAGATAGTAACATCAGAGGTGAGATTTGATAACTTTTCTGTCTCGTAATACATGCCTGTTTACTTGATCTAAAGCTAGTTTATTGATTAGAATATCTAGAAACCCTGAAATAATCAAAAGAATGTTATCAAGTGCCTGGATATATCTAATTTCAGTGCTGTTTTTGCCACGAAAACATTACCATCTTAAAGATATTATTCTTTCAGCCACTTGAGTACATAAGTGGGGATGACAACTTCCAATCCCAAACTGCAGAAGGAGCAATACTGAAGTATGAGGGGGAACTTTATGACCTTTTGAAAAACCCTGTTGCTGATGAGTCTTTTCAGCTCATGTGCCAAGTAAAGAATCATGGGATTGTGCAGTTTCGGGAGCATTTTAGGGAGCTTCTCAAACAAACAACGCCCCACAATCGGTAAAGTCAACTGTTATTAAGATAATATTACTCAAGATATACATACATCTCCGTATCTTTCTTTTCATTATATAATCGCTCACATAAGCACAAAGACACAATGAAAAACAGTCTTAAATCGATACGAAGATTGAACTGTTAACATTTTTAATTTCCAGCTTCCTGATGAGCGGAGAGCGACGATGTGGTAAAACACTTAGTTGTTATGCACTCCTGATTACGTACATGAAGGAAAACTTTAATGGGTTGATAATTCCAGCTCTGCATTTGTCTCCTTGGTTTCAGGATACTAGCACAACTCAGATGATTCACACTGGAGAGGTTTTATTTAAGCTCATACTTTAAAAAAATCATACTATGGTCAGTTTCAGCCATGAATATTATTATTATAACTTAGTTCAATTTTCCAATGGTTTTAAATAAAAAGATTTTTAACTCTATCTCACCAGGGCTTGCTGGACTTTCCAGAGATAAATGCAGAATTTCTAAGATTTTTTGTGGCCTGCAATACGTTCTCTCAAAATCCTAACAAGGATGCTATTAGCAATTGCTTGCTACTTGAGGACGAGCGTTGGACTTCTAATATTTACTCTTTTAAAGGAGATTCACTTATGGGTAGGTAAACTTTCTCATCTATGAAACCTGTATTTTATTTCCTATCAGAAGATATTTTTACTCGTTTTGTCATCTCAGGGAACTTTCTGGAAAACTTTTCTGAAACAAGGGGGGGGGGGGGGGGGGGGGGGTCAACCTCATTTTACCTTATTCGGGCAGCCAAAAAAGGCAAAATTGGGATGAGGTAAAATGAGGTAAAATGAGGTTGACCCCCCCCCCCCCCCAACAAGGCCGATAAAACAACAAGAAATGCGGCCGCTTTTCTTTTATGGATGGCCGCTCAATTTCCCGATCCGATGGCCGCGTATTTTATCATATTCCATTTCACCTGGGGACCCCAGTCTTTACTGTTTATAAGCATGCATATATGGCGGAGTGACAGGCCGGCCCAGTTAACATAATTCCATATTGAATTTGAAAATCGTGTATATTTCTATGTAACCATATGTTTATTGTTTATGCAACCTGACACGGATCTGTGCAAAATAGTATTACTAACTCAAAATATTAATAATATGCTATCTATATCAATAAGTCCCTATCGGGATGGTACATGGTGAAATTAACAATGTACTTGAACAGTTCAGCACCGCGCGCCAACAAGTGTTTAATTCAGATTATCGCGCAAAGTAACTTTGACTCTTTTGTGCCTTCGGCACTTTGAGTCATGGATCGGGAAAAAATATTTGTATCTTTTGTAACACTTTGTCTCTTCCACCAGATGTAGCAAAGATAGGAATATCGACCCCTCCAGTTGCTGGTCACGTGATCCAAACGATATTTTCTACAATCCTAGAGCAGGGGATATCATCCCTCGTTATCGCTGATAACGCTAATCTACTCAGTGAGATTCACTCAAGCAAGCTGGAAGATCTCAGGGATCTGAATGCTAAAGATTGGTGGAATCAGCCAGAACTTGTTCCCAATAAGATAACTTTATTGAGGTAGGACTTAAAGATCAATGTATTTAACCAAATCTTCTACTATGACTGTAAGGTAAAACCTTTACCCAAGTAACCAAGTTCTACTTCAATGAAATGTGATCGTATCCAACTTTACTATACATAACAAATTTGATCATAATTGTCATGACAACCTCAGGAGCCTGAAAGAGTTTATATCCCTACACAAAGAGGGGCGAGTGTACCTGACCATGGACCAACGGCGAAATATTGGTGATAAGGTTATCAAAGAAACAGGCGACATTCCTCACGAGATTGTGGCAATACCAAACACGCCTTCGGAAAAAGAATACTTGCAGTTTTTAAATCACCTGCGTTTTGAGAACTTTATATCTAAGGACTTGAATGTTGAGCAAGTGACGGAATTGACGTACTTGACGGGACGGAACTATGCAGATACCTTTAAATACATGTTCATAATTTGAAAATTCTATAAAATTGTTAAATCATTGATTTAAGTTAAACAGATTCAAGGAAAGCCCTATTCGAGATATTCATCCGATTTATGAATCGCAATCATGTGCAACACGATTTTCCTAGTGACCCAAAGTGACCTGGCCTGATATGGGGGTGTTTCGACTCGTTTAATTTGGAGTTTAAACTTGAGAGTTGGTTGTTCGAGAAATAAGTTTTTACATTTTGTTAATATATTTAGTTTGAGCATTAATTTATTATTTTCAACACTTTTGTACACACATTTTATTTGATTGTAGTAAATAGACCAGAAAATACAGTGCAACATCATTTTGTTCAATGTAATAGTATTTAATAAAATATTATTATTATATGCTTCAACCAAACTTGATCTCCTAAATCCAGGATGTTATCCTCCACCCTCCTTACCTCTCCCCTCCTCCTCCTCTTCCTCCCTCTCCTCCTCCTTCCATCACTATCTCACTCCGCAAACGTCCTCCTCCTATGTGGAGTACACGGCTCACGACTCCTCGTCACAACAGAAGTGGCGGTAAAACTAGCAGAGTTCGGTCACAACGTCACCTTGTTCACTCCCATGAACGATAAGAGACTATCATCTGGAAACTGGAAGTTTACTTTTGTATCTGTTGAGGACAGTAGATCTCAGAAGATAAAGGACAATACGGAGGAATTGTTAGAGGGTGTGTTAGATCTGCCGTCTCCTGATATGGCTATAAACATGTTGGTTGGGACTGATAAAGCGTGGGAAAACATGGTGAACTACACTGAGTTTGCTGCTGAACATTTTGAGGGAGAAAAGTTTGCAGAGTTGTTGAGGGATGGCCAGTTTGATTTGATAGTGGTGGAAGATTTGGCTGCGATTCCTGCTTTAAAAGTTCTCGTTCGATTGGATACTCCTATCATAGGGATAATGTCGGTAGCAGATACGAAGTAAATATTGATTCAAACGGAGTTTTAAAACTTTTATTAAGCAAATTTCGTTAGTTATTATACTTAGAAAGTTATACACTTGAATCTATTTATTTCATAGATCGTTTTTTGTGAAAAATAATCCCATTTATGTGAACTGACGTTGTAAAGTCAAGCCCAAAGTCAAATACCATTGCATTGTAATGTTTTTATTCAATAAAACAATTATCTAACAAAACATTCGTTTAAGTTAAATTGACGGTTTTCTGTCCAGGAACGTACGGGACAAGTACTCCTTGCCAGGATTAATGAACAGTGAGCCATCAATGTTAAACGAGATAACAGAAAATACTCCACCCTCCCTCTTTGAGCGAATCACAACTTTGTTCAGGTACTAGTTATTTGGTATTTTCATTATAATTACTAATACTTAAACTAATATCATAAGATTCCAATTTGACATAATTTACTTAGTAATATCTAAGGGATTAGAAATATCCCACATTTTAGCAATAACATACTCCAGCTTTCAGGTCGAATATTATCTCCCAACCCAACAATATTTTCAGACTTTTGAAAGTTGTCAAAGCGTACATACCCTTCCTAATAAATCAATTCAAAGACGACGTCAAAGAACTCGGTAAAGATTTCACCGAATACCAATCAATCTACGACATAGTGTTTATTTTAGACCACCCTGCCTACTCATTCCCATACCTCGCCCCTCCCAACACCTTCTACCTAGGAGTGTTCCACTTACAGAACCGCTTAATCCTCCCACTACATGCTGTTTACACGAACTTTCTGGAAAACTGTCCGCACACTCACATAGCATACATGTCTTTTGGAAGCTATCTAAAGGATCTTACTAAGTTTCCTAAAGCTGTGAGCATTATCCGGGCAGTAGCAGATATGGACCTGTGCGTGGTTATAAAGTCAGGGTCTGACATAGCAACAGAGTTTAACCTGTCCCAAAGTAAAGTGCTGAGCCAGTCCTGGGTGCCTCAGAAAGACTTGCTGGGAAGTGGTAAAGTGGACCTGTTCATCTCCCACTGTGGTAATAACGGCAGATTGGAAGGTTTGTTCTACAATGTTCCCCTGGTTTGTGTTCCATTATTTGCTGATCAACTACATAACGCAAGACTCGTTCAGAGGAACGGTTTTGGGAGATTTATTACGAAGGAGCAGCTTACCGAGGAGACTTTTAAAGGAGTTTTGGAGGAGTTGTTGGGTAATGTGGGTGTTTACAAGGAGAAGATAAAGAGAGCTACTGATATTGTGGTGAAGGACCCTGGCGCAGGAGACAGCGCGCTGAGGTTTTACACTGATCTGTTGATCAGTGACAGGAGTCAGGCTGGGTTTCTTATAAATAAGATTATCATGAAACAGTCCTCGTTTGAAGTTAACAACTTGGACATCATTATGGTTGTATGCTTCGCAATTTTGGGTTTTGTTTTTTGGATTTTGGTTTATACGTGTAGAATTTTGAAGTTTTGTTGCAGAAAAATTTCAAAAGTGGGTAAGTTCAAAACCGAATGAAATTTTATTAAAAATAAGATGTATTTATAATATGTATTCTGTTGAATTTAAACTGTAATCTTAGTCTTTGGTTTTAGATTTTTAAAGAATTTTCGATCTTATAATTTTATTCATGAATTCCCTTGGAATGTTTGTTTTTTACCGAATTAAATAACATTTCAGAATTATTCCGTTGTTTTTCTTAAGTTTCTTGAGTTCTTGAGTGACAAAATGGAATTGATCATTGTAAGTAAACTGTTTAAATAATAGGTAGATTTGCACATGTTGTCTTAAATATTGCAGTATTATTGTTGTACATGTTGTACATGAATTGTATATTTTATCAAATTCCGAGTTTTACATTCAGATTCGGAATAAAGCTTAACACGAAGACTCAATATTGAGGATTGTAGCAGGTAGCTACTACAATACCAACATAATAATATTGTTGGTACCGTAAAACTTCTTTATACCGTGTCTCTTTATACCGTGTCTCTTTATACCTTGTCTCTTTATACCTTGTCTCTTCATACCTTGCCTCTTTATACCGTGTCTCTTTATACCGTGTCTCTTTATACCGTGTCTCTTTATACCTTGTCTCTTTATACCGTGTCTCTTTATACCGTGTCTCATTATACCGTGTCTCTTTATACCTTGTCTCTTTATACCTTGTCTCTTTATACCGTGTCTCTTTATACCGTGCCTCTTTATACCGTGTCTCTTTATACCTTGTCTCTTTATACCGTGTCTCTTTATACCGTGTCTCTTTATACCGGGTACCTCGATATACCGAGCCTCTTCTTGTATTCAGTATTGTGCAAGAAATTTATAATTTCGCATTCGGTGACGATTTGAGTACATATCCAGCTGTATTCCATCGCGATACGTACATATATAAGGCCGTTATGGGATATTATATATTAAATATGATATGCTGTACAGTGTACAGGTTATTTGAGAGACTAGAAATATTGAGGATTGGGATCAGGTGAACTGAGCTTTACATCGGGTTTTTTCTATACTGTGCACTTTTTGATTTCCCCTAAAGGCAGGGTATACAGAGGTTTTTTAATGTCATCGATTGTTCAAGAACTTTGTCATGGACTAATTATAGATTCGGTTCTTCTCATTCAGCATCTTTTAGCTAATTTTATTGGCATATTTTGTTTAGGCATCTTGAAACCAAACTCAACTTTGATTTTATGCTAGATCTGTTTTTCTGATCAGCGTTCATTTATTAGATTTTGCTGAATTGAACCAGTTGATTTTGAGCTTTATTAGAATTATGCAGGGAAGTTTATTATGCCTGAACGGGAAACAAAATTATAGACTGCTACTGATAAAGTCACGAAAGGAGAATCTGAAAACAGAAGGATAATCAACCAGTTATATTTGTGCACAATGTTTTATGGAGACGAGGTGAAGAAGGGAGACTTCTTCGATCTTTTAACTCAGGTAAAAAAGGAGATCAAAACTGAGGAGGAGGAGGAAATAGAAGGGAAATCAGCTGGTTTTATTTGTCCGCACTGTCAAGCCCATTTCCTTTACGATAATTTCTTTATTGAACATATCGAGGAACACCATAGAGTTACAGATGTGATTGGTGATCAGTATGATTCAAACTTAAAAGAACCATTGAGTTCAGCCACTCCATCAAAAACAACTAAAAGCTCAAATAAAAGTGGTTTTAATCACCATCAGCAGATCCAATCAGGAGAAAAACCCTACAAATGTGGGAAGTGTTCGTATGCTTGCTCAAAAAAGAGTAATCTTGTAACACATCAACGCACTCATAATGGAGAGAAACCCTATAAATGTGGGAAGTGTTCGTATGCTTGCTCAAAAAAGAATAATCTTGTAAAACATCAACGCACTCATAATGGAGAGAAACCCTATAAATGTGGGAAGTGTTCGTATGCTTGCTCCCAAAAAATTAATCTTCTAACACATCAACGCACTCATAATGGAGAGAAACCCTACAAATGTGGGATGTGTTCCTATGCTTCATCCCAAAAGAATAATCTTGTAACACATCAACGCACTCACAATGGAGAAAAACCTTACAAATGTGGGAAGTGTTCGTATGCTTGCTCAAAAAAGAGTAATCTTGTAACACATCAACGCACTCATAATGGAGAGAAACCATATAAATGTGGGATGTGTTCGTATGCTTGCTCCCAAAAAATTAGTCTTGTAACACATCAACACACTCATAATGGAGAGAAACCCTACAAATGTGGGAAGTGTTCGTATGCTTGCTCCCAAAAAAGTAGTCTTGTAACACATCAACACACTCATAATGGAGAAAAACCCTACAAATGCGGGAAGTGTTTATATGCTTCCTCTGATAAGAGTAATCTAAAAAGACATCAACGCAGTCACATCATATGAGGAAAAACCTACAAATGTGGGAATTTTTTGCATGCATCTTTTGTTAACGGTTCTATAGTAAAACTACAACTTATTCATACTGGAAAGAAACACTGTAAATGCAAGGAATTTAAATGGACTAAATTTAAAATATGCCCCCCCCCCCCCCCCCCCGGCCCCGACCAATAAGATATTATAATTATAAGATTAATTGTAAATTCCATTTGATAAGGAAATAATAAAAAAAAAACGATTTCAATCCGTAAAACAAATTTATTATTTCAATGAAAATGTCTGTTAATTAATCCTATTTTATTATCTTGTACTTGTTTTATACTTGCAGCATTATATAATGATAACTTGTAGTTATTTTATTGATTTTGCGCAGTCATATCAAATGAAAGCACCTGTTAATGATGATCAAAAGTAGATTCGAATCACAAAGTACATTTAATATTTCGAAGTTTTATTTCTTTTAATCGTGCTGACCTCTTTCACCTAGCCCATATTAATTTAAAATAAGCAGGAAAGTTGATCATGCCCAAGCCGAAGACAAGATCTTCTACTGCTACAGATGAGCTGTTGAAGAAGGAAGACTCCGATCTTTTAACACAGATAAAAAAGGAGATCAAAACTGAGGAGGAGGAGGAAATAGAAGGGAAATCAGCTGGTTTTATTTGTCCGCACTGTCAAGCTCATTTCCTTTACGAAAAGTTCTTTATTGAACATATTGAGGAACACCATAGAGATACAGATGTGACTGGTGATCAGTATGATTCAAACTCAAAAGAACCATTGAGATCAGCCACTCCATCAAAAACAACTAAAAGCTCAAATAAAAGTGGTTTTAATCACCATCAGCAGATCCAATCAGGAGAAAAACCCTACAAATGTGGGAAGTGTTCGTATGCTTGCTCCCTAAAAATTAATCTTGTAACACATCAACACACTCATAATGGAAAGAAACCCTACAAATGTGGGAAGTTTTCCTATGCTTGCTCCCAAAAAAGTAGTCTTGTAACACATCAACGCACTCATAATGGAAAGAACCCCTACAAATGTGGGAAGTGTTCGTATGCTTCCTCTGATAAGAGTAATCTTGTAAAACATCAACGCACTCATAATGGAGAGAAACCCTACAAATGTGGGATGTGTTCGTATGCTGGCTCCCAAAAAATTAGTCTTGTAACACATCAACGCACTCATAATGGAGAGAAACCCTACAAATGTGGGAAGTGTTCCTATGCTTCGTCCCAAAAGAGTAATCTTGTAACACATCAACGCACTCATAATGGAGAAAAACCCTACAAATGTGGGAAGTGTTCCTATGCTGGCTCCCAAAAAATTAGTCTTGTAACACATCAACGCACTCATAATGGAGAGAAACCCTACAAATGTGGGAAGTGTTCGTATGCTGGCTCCCAAAAAATTAGTCTTGTAACACATCAACGCACTCATAATGGAGAGAAACCCTACAAATGTGGGAAGTGTTCGTATGCTGGCTCCCAAAAAATTAGTCTTGTAACACATCAACGCACTCATAATGGAGAGAAACCCTACAAATGTGGGAAATGTTCGTATGCTTCCTCTGATAAGAGTAATCTAAAAAGACATCAACGCAGTCACATTATATGAGGAAAAACGTACAAATGTGGGAATTTTCCGCATGCATCTAGTTTTTTGTTAACGCTTGTATAGTGAAACTACAACTGATTCATAATGGAAAGAAACGCTGTTAATGCATGGAATGTAACTGATGTATTTTAAGATATAATTAGTTCCATTTGATAAGGATATTATGTTTAAAATCAATATCAATCTGTAATTAATTCATTATTTTCTGGGGTTGGCATGTCCAGTTTATACTAGTAGCCGTCAGCGAATTTTGAATGACTTGATAGATCTACTGAAAATGGTTATAATATTTTTTCAAAGAAAACATGTTTGCAGCCCCTTTAAAAAAATTGTCCATTGAACTGTGTTAATAGCTGAGGACTTTCAATCCACAATCAATACCTCAATATAGTTTCTGAGATTGATATCACACACTCAATATAGTTTCTGAGATTGATAGCACCCACTCAATATAGTTTCTGAGATTGATAGCAAACACTCAATATAGTTTCTGAGATTGATAGCACACACTCAATATAGTTTCTGAGATTGATAGCACACACTCAATATAGTTTCTGAGATTGATAGCACACACTCAATATAGTTTCTGAGATTGATAGCAAACACTCAATATAGTTTCTGAGATTGATAGCACCCACTCAATATAGTTTCTGAGATTGATAGCACAGATTATATTAAGGTACACACTTTCTGTTCCATGCTAGGTCACGCATGTCGAAGCTTATTATGAATAATAAAATGTATTTATGTAATAATTTACCTAACTAGCTACCTCTCTTAGCAGGCAATATGGTTGAGCAAACAGGAGTAGCCGTATCAGACCACGAGATACATATCAAGTATGAAGATCAAGAGAAGATCAACCAATTTGCCAGATACAACAACAAGTTACTCGAAATCAAGGTACTGAAGCTATAACAGAATCGTATTAAATATATAAATATATATATATTATATGTATATTATATATTATAGGCAATTAAGATACTGCACCGAATGATATCATTACTTCACAGATAATTATAATTAGCATGATCCACATTCCACAATGGTAAATTTAACCATGGTAATTATCACCATGGTAATTATAACCATCATACATGTTACAGGACGACTTAACTGCCAAGAGCAAACAGCTGCAGAACCTGACAGACGCAGCTCAGGACGTCGAGGAACTAGAACTATCTGAAGATTCTTTCCCCTTCCAGCTAGGTATCGTCTAATTTACAGTGATAATATCAATTGTGGTTTTGATATTTTCGTTTTTCACGTGTTATTTATATTAAAATTATGTACTATTAAAGTTAGAAGCCTGTGATAAAGACAAATTGGCATTAGTTACACAAGATCATACATAATTAACATAATTAGCATAATTAACGTGATTACAGTATCTATCGAGTATCGGTGCGATGTGGAATGTGGATACTGGTTGGGAGGTCAGGCATATGTTTTGGCACGTGACAGTTATTTTGGATTTATATTGGTCAATATAGTGGAAGCTTATTAGTTAGTTGCTGTCAAGTGTCAAAAAAATGTGCTTCACCTCCCCACTAAAATCTACATACTTAAAGATTTCAGCTGCTCTAAGAGTTTACATTTTAGAGCCACTAAACAGTAAACATGATATCTTACTCATTTTTTCAAATTTAAAAATTCCCTCCAAGTTTGATTGTGGTAAACCTATCTCCTCCCAATATCCAACTATTTTATCTGTATAACCCCAACCAGACCACATCCATTTTCATCTCCCCTCATATTGAGGTTAAAATAATGTTTTGGCTTCATCTTATCAGATCTCACGAGCATCTTATGTTGGTCCGAGTGTTGGCCCTCTACTACCAACTCCACATCTTGATAAAACGAGATAATATCTTCTCCAGCCGTATCTACATCAACTACCACTAAACCTGGTATATCGTCATCACAATCATCTGGCTCGTTCCCAAAGTTGCCTAACCAGATAACGTTACCATGACAACTCAATATATCGTGCGCATGACTAATGGTGCGTCCTTTACTAGATGTCACATGTTTAGAGTTAGCTACTACTAAAGGTATTCCGCTAATAACAGTTTGGTAAGCTAGAAGGCAGCCTCCTATCTGGGTATCCATAAAGGGATATTCTACAAACTCTCCCGGCCATCTTGCCAGGGTTAGGACTCCGTTGTGGGTGCGAGACTCAAAGTCTATGTAGTCAAGGTTACTGTTGCTTAGGTAGTAGTGTTCACGGATTGTTTCGCTGTTTTTCAGCCACGTACGGAAGTCGTGTTGGACGTTTTGGAAGCAGCAAAAGTCCGGCAGTGTCCTTTGAATGACAGTCAGGATATTTTTGTAGAAATCTGTTTTGTTCTTCTCGCTGCACGCTATATTCCAGTTTAATACTGTTACATTCTGAAGGAGATCTGTGTCATTGTTGTTACAGTTCAGATCGTCTATTTGTAACAAGATCTCGTTTTCTGTAAGCGTTCTCCATTTTGAGCTTGTGTAAATTTTGGTCTGGACTGGCGTGAATTTATATTGAGCAGTTTCCATGGTAAGGAGGAGGGCACATTTGGATCCAGCTCTAAAAACATTTCCTTGTGTTTCGAAACTCTCGAGGATTGGGGGCATCTTGTGTTTGTTTGTGAAATTGCTGGATATTTTAGTGATATACCCCTCAAATGTTGTGTTTGGAATCCTCTGAGTTGCTATTTCCATAACCATGACGTCGTCCAGATCTAAACAAAAACAAAACCAAGATAACAGCTGCAAATGCGATGTTGTTTGTTGATTCGAACAACACGTAGGAGTTATCTTAGTGGGCTTAAATACTTTTAAGATAAATATTATTTGCTGCCTGCTAGAAGACATATCAATCTAGGAAAGGTTTATAAATTAAAACCGTAACTAAAATCTTGGACAAAAATTTATTTACTCAAGCTGGATATAATAAAACAATTCTTCTGTAGGAAAATCTCAGGAAAAAGACAAATTTGTCTTTTATTTTGCTGTGTAAAATTATTGTGTTTCGAGTAAAGTAGTTACCAATATTTATCTATTTATTGAAGCATTATAACTAAATTATTTGAGTATGTAAGATATTTCCAAGATAAGATACCTACTAGGTATGTAACACAATTCTATTCGCCAGGAGAGGTATTTGTAGAAATGACAGCAGAACAAACCAACAACATGATAACAACCTACAAGGCCAAGATAGATAAAGATATGCAGGCACTCAAAGACAAATCAGCCGATATTGAGACCAATATGAAGGAACTGAAATCAGAGCTGTACGGTAAATTTGGTAGTGCTATTAACTTGGAGTACGACTAAATTACCGGGAAGTATTTGAGTTTTTGTATATAAATCTGGTATTTGTATTTGAATTCCGAGGTCTGGAATGTTGCTCAGAACATCCGAGCATTATTATTAGGTTTTATTGCCTAAATAGCGGAATAGATGCTCACTCATTTCTTCTTAATTTATGTACATTTGTTTATCTTTAGCAGTATTTGTATAACTTATCATTGTTTTATTGCCCCTGTAAAAATAAAATTGAAAATTGCCTTTGCGGTACTGTTTTTCAGTATTCTGAAAGTTCTGAATTGAATGTGCCATGACACGAACAATACACAATTAAACCTTTCAGACTGCTGTATCATAACTCACTAATAAATATCTTGTAATATAGGATGACATCAGTTGCTACTACCCCCACAGCAGCTCTCATTGATAGGGAACAAACTTGCCCCCTTCTTCTCAGAGTATTTGTTAACGAGGTTAGTTTTAATTATATTAATATTAATTATATTATTTAGTATTCAGTTGTTCTGTTGGATACTCGGATACGACATATCTGGGTAGTGGGTATGTTCGTGTATTGGAGCCAAGAGAATGCGCACTAAACTTTTTGAAAATGGCCGTTGATCTTACGTTGATATTTTAGTAGACACTTTTATCTGTCCTAATGCTAATTTAGAAGTATTCTACAGCCATATCTCAGTGTGAGAATAACCCTAGTCATCATACACACTTTCTGAAAATTCAGTCTTCCTAGCCCGTATCTCACTCCCTGTTACCCCTCTGTTACCCTACATTACCCCCTGTTACCCCTGTTACACTCTCTTTCCCCTCTGTTACCCCCTGTTCCCCTCTTTCTCCCTGTTTCCCTTCTGTTACAGTTTTACCCTACCCCGCCTGTTGCAGGGTCAACACCACCTACCAGACGCGTACCACAGAGGGAGGGTCCCTGCTACAGAACTACAGATATACACTTGGAAGGATGCCTGCTTGAAGGAACTAACTAACCTTATTAAAGATGTTCACCCTCAAGCTAGTTCCAAAGGTAACTACCATAGTTAGATACGTTATATAAGCTCCTATAATCGAAATTAAAGGTGATCTTTGTGTAAATAGCAGCGTTTACACACCAGGTGCATCATCCTTTCTCTATTTATTTCTTCTACGAGTATAAAGTGACTAACTCCCAAACTCTTGAACCCAGGCACAATGTTCAACTTTGCGCTAGTATTCCCTGATAAACGAGGAAATTACCACTTTAAAGAAGTGGGAACCACTTCAGTGGCCCACACTGGACCTGATGATAGGGTCACATTATCAACTGTTAGGTTAGCATATTCAGTTGTCACAATTTTACTAATTACATCAACTTAATGAACTGATTCAAAAGGTCACAGAGTCGGTCCCTGTGGCTCAATCATATTCTCCTTGCTTCAATAACTGTCCCTGACTCCTAAAAGATAATCTAAAATCACTGTACCTTTCAGATTAGAGATAGGAGACTACATGGATGTGGCAATCAGATCACCCCCTGAAGACCGAGGCCCACCAAGAGATCGTAGACAGCCACTGAGAAGGAGTGGGGAGGGAAGGGGTTTTAGATCACGGCCATATTAGAGTTTAGATAACTTAATAAACATTTTGCTATTCTGGTTACTGTGATGAAATTGATTGCGTATGAAGACTGGTTCAAGCTTATCTTTTAAATCTATGATTTGTTTACCCTGATGGTTGATTTGAGTCCTACGACAATATTTTTAGAGTATAACGGTTGATGCTTTTCGGGCGGTTACTGATAAAATATTTGGTTGGTGGCGGCGGCGATAAGTTTGCGCTATTGAAATTTCACTTTTTTATCAAGGAAACGTACGAACCTCTTGGCGCGCATAGCAGATTTAACGAGCGAGAGCACTGCACATTTTAATACCACGATTTACTATAATTTTATTTTCCAGTATTATTTCGTGGCATTTAATATGATATTTATAAACAGCTGAGTACCATTTATTGACAAATTAATTGTTCAACTTATCTAATGTTTTACTTTTAAATCGTGTCCATGATCATTGATCAGTCAATTTGACTTGACCGAGGTCCGAGCTAATAGCTATAAGGGCTAGCTCGTATTGTCATTATCAGGAATGACGAAACGAGCGTGCTAGTTGAAACCTGTTTGGATCGATGTATTTTCGGACGCTGATCCCGAATAACCCCCCATGACATAGGGTTAAAATGCTCCCCCGGCGAGATATTGGCGTGATATGACCTTATAAGGAAGTTGGTCTAACTTTTTGTTAGGGTTCAGGGTTTCAGCATATGCTTTTGTTAGGGTTGGGATAAGATTAGAGGATTAGGGTTTCGAATGATCATTCAGGGCCACATAGAGAACGGGTTAAATTGCATGTGACAGTCGAGTGTAGAGTGATTAATCATCATCCATGACGAAAGCATATGGCACCCCATTGTATACTGAAATACCAATCAACAGTTTCCCCGTATACTGCTGCTTACATCGAATTAATTGGTATTTGAAGTATGATTTTTATTACTGGATAAAAATTTCATATTTCTACAAGATTTGATTTCATTTATTTATGTAAAAGTATTTTTTAGTTTACTAACAAATTTAACTGGAAAAATAAAACTCCTTTGTGAAGAACCAGTTACAGTAACAATATCGCTTGTATACGGAAAATCATTTCAGTTAAGAAAATATAAAATTCAATCCAAATTCCCGACGATTTTACTAGCTATTGCCTATTACAGGAATTGTTCTATGACAAGAGCTTATTATTAACAAGTTTTTGGATCTATGGATACCGACAGCAGCAGAATCTATGGTAAAAAGAAACACCCTCTTTTAAACTTCCCTGGATAGCCACTTCCGCGTACCCGAAGGTGTATTTTGTCTCGCCACATTGGTCTTCACAGGATACCGTGTCCTCTTTGGGTAGGAAATAGGTGACTCGAGGACTATCAGAGATTTTCCAAAATGCATCCAAACACGCTGCTGCAGCTGCGTTGTCCAGATCGAGCTGCGCCATTTCCTCCTTCTCCTCTAGTGAGCATCCTCCGACCGAAGTCATCAGCATCAGCAACATCATCACCAAGGTTAACATCTTGTACATCTTTGATAGAAAGGGTGAAATTAGGTAACGATTATCGCGATCGTTTGTTTGAGCGAATCATAGGTTGATATTAGTAAAATTAAATAAGAATAACGGAAATTATCATTATTATAAGTAATAGTATAACGGAAAGTTGACAAGCCAACTACAACCGCTGTGGGCGGTTGGGGTCCAGGAGTCAGGACCCCACAAAAGTTTGGTCTCATGTTATATAGTTTGTTGGTAAACTAGCTATCTCTAAAACAAGTTTCAATAAAATTCAGGCTTAAATTGATTTAAGCCGGTTGGATCCCCCTCCCCCAATTCCATGCTTTACTAAAACAAAGAATTGGTCTGCGGACTGGGTCGGGGCTCTGACTTCTTGGATACTGCCAAAAATTAATTTTGGATGTCAAATACATGTACTTAGATACTCCATTTTATATCCTTCTATCAGTTACGTCACAACTCACAAGAACTGCTGCTTATTCTTAAAAAGGTCAATTCATGATAACGTGGTAGAAATGTTGCTTCTGGTAGCTAAATAATCAATTAAAAAGTTGCCAGATGGGACCAGGGGATCATTCTCAGGACTGAGAATTGTATAATTTGATAAATTCTCATGAGATGGAACTACTCAACAATATAGTTTAGTTGCCAGCTGGGACCAGGGGTCAGGGGATCATTCTCATGAACTGACAATTGTGAAATTTAATTAATTTTCATGAGATAGAACTACTCAACAAAAAAGTTAGACTCAGAGTTTTGAAGTTCTGACTCTGCCGAGGAACAAAATGAACTTTGTAAAAGTAATGAGGGAAATGCGGGGATTCGTAATATGAGAAGCATGAGAACTTTTGATGATTTTTGAAAAAAACTAACAAAAATTAACTTTTGTATAATTTGTTTAAGATCGATTTTGGTGCTTGTTAGACTTAGCATACCATGGTTAACAAAATTAAATCAAATATTTTCCGACTCATTTAGGGAACAGGAGTCGTTCGCATATTAGTATTAATATTACTATTAGTATTACGTAATCACATTTTGACCACTTTTAAAACCCCTCCCCTCTGTAAACAAAAGCTAAACATGGTTTTACACATAGCTTAAGCTAGTGTGTGTAGGGTTAGCTTTAAACTCCGGCTTTCCGCGTTGTATCGAACATCGAAGATGAAGATGGTGTCGGAAGTGTAAGCTGTGTAAAGAAAAATTGGGTAGAATCGTTTAAAAATACCATATAAAACAAAAATTGAAGATTTAGTACAAAGTACACTTACAGACTAGACCAAAAGAACAGAATTGAGACTGAGATTAATTTCTAATTTCTAATTAAGAGGGAAGGGAAAAGAAAAGTGGTTCTGTTACCGTTCAGCAACAATTTATTGCCAAATCAATTGTTCAACTTATCCAGTGTTTTACTTTTAAATTGTTCCATTAGGAAGTTCGGTATTCTAGATGACCATAACATTATTAAAAAACTCCCCTGATATCTTTTTATTTTATTGAAACACGGGTACTAACTCTGCTAAACTGAAAAAATTCTGAAACTTAGGTGAATAAGTGTACAACGTGCTAAACCGAAGTTCAGACTGACCAGTGAAAATGGGCGAGCGTACCAAGTGTCATTTTAATTGGATGTTTTAGTCAGTAATTTATTATTGAAGCTTGTAATTACAATAACTAATGCTCCTGTAAATACTTAAATTAATTGTTTGTTCCGTTATCCTTTTTCCTTCCTCTTTTCCTTGTCATCCCCTTTAGTTTTAAGATTCTTGCTATAAATGGCTACAGCTAACACTATTAATGCTAAGTACCAAACAACAAGTGGGAGGTGGATCGTTGGTATACCGTTAAATCGATTTAACACCGCAATTCCAGTCGCAAGCCTGGGACCACTACTAGCATTGTCACAACATCTACAAAGCTGCCATATAGCCTGACTGACAATTTTCTCGACTGACTGACAATGTTTCTTCTTTTCCCCATTTAGAATACAAAGATCAGTACATTTTAGCTTATGATTAATAATATATTTTTACCTATAGTTTACCTAGATTACTTTGACTAGTTAGAGCTTGCTCGCATTCCAAATTAATTGGTCATTCAGTGTGATTTTTCAAATTTTTCAAACAAATTTAACTTGAAAAATATAAACTTCTTTTTGAAGAATCAATTGTAACAATATCTTTAGCAAATGGGTCACGAAATCCTCTCCGAACCTCCACGTGGTGTGGCCTGGTTGGCACTAACGGGTGGTGTGCTCTCTTGTTGAGTACAAAGGTTGGGACTTGCCAACTCAAAGTTCCCATAGGAACCAGGAAGTCAACACTAACAGCTACCAAGCACCAGGAAATTTCTCTTTCAGATATCAGGTTACAAGATAGTACACACACAAACGACGATACGTTAGACACAGATACATAGCTCTAAGAGCTATTAAATCACCAGGAAATTCTCTTTCAGCTTTCAGGTCCCATCGAAGTCACCCACCACAGAGCTAGGGATTCCAATTTGCTCATCCTGACTACAAGGACACACTGATAATGAGTAGTCTTGGCACTTCTCCCTCCAGTAACCACTTTTCAGGTCTTTTCAGTTAAGACAGCTAATGCGTTAGGGCTGACACACGCTAGACACAGGCTCGTGATAAGACAGTGTTAGGGATGTCAACTCTGACTACGAGGACACACTGATAGCGAGAATTCCTGGCACTTCTTCCTCCAGTAACCACTTTTCAGGGGACCGGGTTAGCTTTGCCACACTCTTCATTGAAATGTGACTGGACGCTCTACAATCATCTAGTAGCCAGCAGTGTTTGACTGACACCCCTACTGCAACTGGTTCTATTCAGTTCTACAGCGGAAGTTCACAACACTCGAAAACAGTTCATCTCGGACATCCTGCAGAGATGCTTTTTCACAGCCTGCCCCATTACACGGGGAACCCTTAGATCTACAGTACCCTGGTGGACAGTATAGCTCACTAAAGCATAGTGGACCTCTTTAGTTCTGAGACGCAAAGCTAACCGGACCAGGAATAAACATCAATGCGTTTAACGATTTACTCTAACTTTTGATTCATTTTTTAGCTCGACGATACATGGTATCATTTCAGGACAGATATTCCTTCTTCAGGTTCATTGAGGAAATCGTACCCGCTATTTGCGTTATACAATGGCAAGTATCTGGACTAATGATAACTTAGGATCTCAGATTCCCAGGCTGCATTTATAGCGCTTAACAGCACCAGTTTTAACTCCAGGTTCGTTCTGAACATCTCAGACCAACTCAACTCACTAGGTATTCTCATCGAGTAGAACTT
Source organism: Bolinopsis microptera (assembly GCF_026151205.1). Taxonomy (NCBI): domain Eukaryota; kingdom Metazoa; phylum Ctenophora; class Tentaculata; order Lobata; family Bolinopsidae; genus Bolinopsis; species Bolinopsis microptera. Next base: position 3,657,455 of record NC_087078.1, on the reverse strand, counting down.
CGTTCCAGGACATGAAGGAGTATACGGTAAAGAACTAGCGGACGAATTCGCAAGGGACGATCAATCCAACAACATCCCCATCGGACCAGAACCGTTCCTCCCAATTAGGCCACACTCAGTGACAAAGAAACATTCCACTTGAGATGTTCCTCCACAAATATAAATACAGGAACTTTAATTTTTCTGGAACTCACATCAGATGGCTTACATGGTCGCTTTCAGGATAGGTCACAGCCGCCCACTAGTTTATTTTCAGAACGTGGCAAACAACGTCAACTTCGAGACGCAAGCGGCAAGATTGTGAACACTTTTCAGGAGAAGCAGAAACATCCCAGCACCTCCTCTGCAAGTGCATCCAGATCATGACGTTCAGAATGAGGATAATTGGTAAACTCTACCTTAAAAACAGTAAACTTCAATCATATCTTCAAATTTGTGGAACAGTCGACAAGACTGGATAGGGAAAACCCTTTTGGGTAACCTCCTAGGATTCTTCACCAGGAACTTTCGCTAAATCCCATACTAGGAACTCAACCTAGGCCCATCTCCGCATAGAGACATATCTCCCAGGCTTTGACCTTGCTCGGAAGTCCCTTGTCTGCCCGCAGAAGTACTACAACGGAAGTGGGTTTGCTCTGAGACAGGTAGTGACAGCTTCAAGACTCCAGGGGTCTGTTGCATTGATATTTATTATTTTATGATTTCGTATATACTTTGGGAGTCCTGGCGTGCAGCTAGCAGGAGTTGCATTCTGTGGGCACGGTGAGAAGGCCTCCATCTTTTAGTAAGAGGCCAGAAACCGTTGACCAGAACAGAGAGAGAGAGAGATCTTTAGCAAATAAAAAAATATGAAATTGTTTTTTTGGTTTTACTGACAAATTTTACTGGAAAAATTTAAACTCTTTTTATTTATGAAGAACCAGTTTTAACATTATTGTTTGTAAATGAAAAATTACCTCAGTTTAAAAAATATGAAGGGCTATGCAAATTCTCGAAGATTTTACTGGTTAATACTAATAGGAATTGCTCTATCCTGTATCCAGTATCCAACTAAATTATAGTAAGATTAAGAGCTTATTAACAAGCATATTTTTTGGACCTATGGATAACGGCAGCAGCAGAATCTATAATAAACAGAATACGTCTCCTGTACATCCAAATTAAAAACCCCATCCTGATCAGCTTGTACCTCATCAAATCTGGGGTTCTGGTTCCCTGACGTGCTGCATCCATAATTGTAAAATTGTCCGACGTTCTCCGTGTAGATTGTTGCCTTCCCGAAACTTCCCTGGATAGCCACATCCGCGTCACAGGTACTGTATGTTGTCTCGCCACATTGGTTATCACAGGATTTTGTGTTCTGTTTGGGCAGGACCGCGTTGCCATGAGGACCACTGCCACCGGTCTCAGTGCTCCCCCGACACGCTGCTGCAGCTGCCACGTGCAGACTGTACCACGCCACTTCTTTCTTCATCTCCATCATCTCGGCTCGCAGCGATTCTACCTCCTGTTTAGCTTTTAGTTCACTCCTCACTGCTTCTCTGATGGATATCCGCATGATTTCCTCCGACTGAAGTCATCAGCATCACCAACATCACCATTCACCATCAAGGTTAACATCTTGTACATCTCTGATAGTAATATCAGGTTATGATTATTGTTTTTTAATTGAGGGAACCATAATTTGATCTCAGTAAAATAAGAATAACATAAATTATCATTGTTATAACGGAAATTATTAATACAAATAAATTGATAATTTTCCCAAACGAAAAAAGTGCAGGACACATTATTATCTAGGATTCTCACGGAGAGGTTGCATGATAAGTGAAGATAGGAGACGGAGTCGAGCGTGCTAAATCACTCTACACTCGATCACGTGACAGTAGCTCGCGAACAAACCAAGAAATTGATATTTAGAAGAGGACTCTGACAGAATCTGACAATATATCAGTCAGAACTTAGAACAAATATCGAAATTAATTATATTTCGAATTTTTCCTCTGACTGAAGTTAACGGTTGCGAGTGACTCAATTGCATTTGCAAACGAATTTATTAATGAATGGCGCCACGGTTATAACTTGTATGTATCGTCATTATTTTATAAGAAATTTTAATTATATTTGTGAGTAATATAATCTGCTGGATTCACTGAATCTCACTCTTTGACCTCTGTCCTTAATTAACAGGAAACTTAGCCCTCTTGATAAGCTAAACAAATTAAATTTTTATGGTAAAAGAGGGGGTGTTAAATCAATCATAATGGGTTTGTTAAAATCAAAAGTAGACTTTTGAGTCGTTCTGCTGTTAACCTTTCCGACTAGTTCATAGACATCAGGACTCATTGCTAATTACTGACCGGAAAACAAGGATGAGGATAATTAGGTTGGGTTTGAAAAATCCAAAAGTCGAATTTTCTGCTACTGCGACGACCATTAACATAATATATAATATGCACGTGTATAATTGTGTAACTATGAATATCAAACTGATGGGATTCACAGTGCACACAAAAACATTATAAGCTTCCCGCTTAAGCAAGATCGTGACTAAAACAGTAAAACAGTCCGCAATAGCGAATAGACAAAACTGAATTTAAACTATTTAGAACTAAAATTTGAAACTCCTTGTTATATTTTTATATATAGCTTGAAGTTGAGAATAATCACAATTTAAAATTGTCTCAATGTCGATTAAAATGCAACAAAACAATTAAAGGTAAGACGTTCATTACAATAGTTTATGAGTACTTAGTACAATTTGTAATGGGGTTCATGTTCTGAGTTGGGACCTTGAAGCTGTCCTGAGGGGTTTTCTGGAAATCACTGCAAGAATAGTACATCCAATTTGATCCGATTAACACCAGTGTTCAAGAAGTTGAAGCTACAACCCCTCATGTCAGATTACATACATTAGAATATCACATATGACTTGTACCATGGATATCAACGTGATCTGTTTTATTGCGATATAACATGGTTTATTACGGTTTTATTTGTTTAACTACAGTGATGATAAAGGTTTCAAAAATCAGTAAATCAAAAAAATGATCGAATTTGACTAGTTCTGCTCTCAAAACCACAATAAATTTCAGTTTAACCTACCATTTTACACTAAGTAAAACCTTGTACTTTTTATAAGCGTCTGATACTATTCAACTAAGGCTACTGTTAAATTGCTGAGGCGTTCGGACTACTGTAGAAAATGTGTGCAGTTATTTAACTCTGGCTAGTTTCGTCACGTACTTTCAACTTTAATATAAGATGAACAGAAAATAAAACAGAGAGAATTCTCTCTTTTAGTAATCCCTTTTGTATGTCTCCTATACAGACCCATAACGATCGTTACAAGGAGCTGCTCAGAGATAGCCCAACAACGTCGGGTACCATCACTAATCTAAAGTTCCTTTTATACCTCCACAGTTTCTAAAATAATTCCTTGGAGGTTTTCCCAGCTTGGATTGAACCAATCATGTTGCAGATAATGCCCAATTTATGATTAAGATGAAAATTCAGATTTAGTTTCGGGCGAAACAGACAAAATTCGGAGAATTGAGTCCGCAATAGCCAATCAACGATTAAAACGCGCACAGCAGTCGATGAGCCTTATAAAGTTCTCAGAATCTTTAATTGGTAGATTAGAGAGTAAGAATAGAAGACCACGTATATAATAGAGGGCATCACGTACAAAATCTGAGCCGTGACCGTAACAAGACAGCTTCAAGGAGCCGTCCTATCCAAGGGCAAGGATGAATGAATCTGCGTAATGTACAGACTTTTAATTTGGGAGAAATTGTTCGAGTATTCAGGGCTGAAACATGGACGGAGGCTTACCTACATTGGGGTAAATTCTTTTGCCAACTCAGCTCACGAGCCCATTATAAACTCAATCCTAGCATGTGCTGCAAGTGCAAGTTATGACGGTGACATCAACGAAAACTTCAGAAGTGAGTTTGGCGCAATAAAGTGACAGAATGTGGAAACTTTAGGCACCTGAAATTTTGATTTGTAATGGATTGTTAAGATTAAATAAAACAGTTATCGAGTTTCATAATGTTTGTTACAGGTTGAAATAAAAATTGAACGAGTAGCTTACCAAAAGCTAAAATCCCCCAAGTTCCCCTCACTGCGAGGCTGTTCGATTTTAATTTACAGGAGTGGACCCTACCAATTTGAACCTTGAGCGTGATCTGGGATCAAGTTGAACGTGATCAGGGTCTTCGTGCACTCAAAGAAGAGTTCTCGGAAACGCAATGCCCCTGAGGATAGCTACCTAATTGTGACTTAATTAGAAGCACATGTCCATGTCCACATCGCACCTGAGGTTTTGTAGTAACTACCTCCGCCCTCGACTTCGAGCTCCTTTTGTTTCAGCTGAGGTGGACTATTATTTTAAACAGCACTATAATAAACTTTTTATACCGTGACACTTGCACTCTCACCCGCCTGTGTACTAAATGCACTCCGATTTTGTTCCTTTGTGCTCTGGCCAACGAATTTTGATATGTTTTAGCTTTTTTTCGCCCCGTATATTTGTTTTGTAACTCGATAGTCGAGGTGGGATGGGTAACCCATCTTTACGATCTAGATACGAACTTTAGTTTTTAAACTAAGTTCTAGACATTCGCCATTCTGTAACTCACTCGACATCATTCTTCCTTTGCTATAAATTGATTTATATTCAGCTTTTTCTTTCCTTATTTTTGTACGATTTTCAGATTTACGAGAACACCTTTTCTGCAGAAAACCTCTACCCTCAGAATTCGACTGCCCAGTTCACCATGAAGCTAACGAGTGGAATACCACCAGTGACGTCTACTCTATTTTAGATATAATATAATACAAAAACTTACCCTGGCAGATATAGATTACTCATTAATTTCCACAAGAAGACTGTCGATTGAATTATCTTTTGTATTTCTATTAAAAGTTGTCTTTGCAGTGTCTTTCTAAGTTTTTAAACAACAACTCTTAAATTAGTTTAATGCGTTTCAGACGTACTCATAACGTGAAAAATAAGTTTAATAGTAATACTGTAATATTATTTAAAACAATATTTGGGAACATGCAAACAGGGAGAAGCAAAATCACTAATATTTCTTCTACATTTCACTGTATTTTGGCAGTATTTTATGTAATTTCTAAAGAGTTTTTATACAGATAAAAATGTATCTTATCTAGATAAACAGATAAGTACATTTATTAACAAATCGTCGGTTACGATTATTAGAGTGGATAGCCTATAATTTATATCGTGTTTTGTTATAATTTATTAGATTTAATTGATGATTTGATTAAACTTCGATGGGTTGTATAATCATTATGATAATGATTATGACTTATGTTAATTGACGAGTTTTGTTTGCTTTTAGGTTAGATATCATGGTCATGGTCGCATTCATTATTTTTTGAATGATTGAAATATCTGTTGTATAAAAAACAGATGTTGATTTAAGATATCGTACAATTAGTACATGCTTTACAAATACAATGAAGAGTACCGGTACTCGGTACTAGTACGTAGTCTCCAATTTAAGATATGTCGTGACCAGCGTGCTGGTGCAGACTGTTATTTAGCAAACAATGCCAAGTGAAATACTGCTAATCCTTTCATTATATTCTTTAAACAATTTCATGAAGAAATGCTTCCATGAATTGTCGTTATCTCTTTTTTTAAATATCGAAAGTAGTCGCGTAGAGAAAAATGCATACATTTTATTTTACATTGTCAGTATACTGGAGAATTTTCAAAATGTCAGTGCACAGTGGCAAGTACGTCTTTGCTAGTAGTAGTACGTACCTTTCCATTTACCGTACTATCGCGTACTTTAGACTGTACTTCTCAATTCTCATCATAGATGTTGATAGTAAACTTAGCAGTTTGCATAATCTTCAGATTATTTGAAGTTTATTTGAATTGTTTCAAAACTACTAGTACTACACATTAGTAAACATTTTTGATGTATTTATCTTACTAGAGACTTTTACTTCGTGTACCTTCTCAAAATGATATCACATTATCAGGGATAACTGATAAATATAATGACATATTGATGATCCTGCACAATATGCACATTCGATACATATTACTATTGCTATCCATAGCTCATTAAATTCTATAAAAATTTGATCCTTTTTTATTTGTTAATTTATCTGAAGAATTAAACGTCGACAGCTAATAGTAATTGTTGTAGAATGATATTTTCAGCCTAAAGTATCGAACGATTCTCCTGTTTGCGCACTGATTCTTCACTGATTCAACCTATTAGTATTACTATTAGTATTAAGGAACGTGAAATTATGTAAAATACAGTTTCTAACTTTAAAAGTGCCTGTATGCTGTAATATTAAGGGTATTTTGGTTTATTTTTGCTTAGTTATCATAAGTTCGTGATCATTAGTTTGTAGCCAAAATTCTTTTATTTGTCTTGCGCTTACTTCGATTTAACCTCCAAATGGCACAATCGTATCCAAGATTTGTTGAAATTTCCGTTCTTTTGCGAGTTGTGATATTTCCCATTCTCTTCAAAAGCATTGTCACATGTCCTTTGTGCATGCAGGCCATTGATATGCTTAAGTGATCATAATTATAGGATCTGCGAATGAGCTTAGTTTCGAGATTGTCATGTTTCATTAAAGGTTCATCACGCCCTAAAATAACCTACCCTCATATTTTAATATGTTGTTGTTAGTGACAAATAATTAAGATTAGTCAAAACCGGACCTTTCTAAATAGGGGAACTACGGGTCAAATGAACCTCTTTGACAAATGGTACACCAGTCATATCAAAGAGAGGGAAGGGCAGAATGATTTAATTTCTTATTTGATGATTGATAAAAATGATAACAATGCCTTGTAATGCCCGCTCAACATTCCAACGTAATCAAATTTTGTGATACTGCCACTCTCACTTTCATTTCATAATAATTAGGATGTGGATTACACTCACCACGTTCTTCTTGCCTCTCGTGTAGTCCTGTTTCGCTAAAATTTTTATCCTTCGTGTTTATGATGATTTTCTATTGCATTATTAGTCAATTTCATTAGTGTACTATTCACCATTTGTGAGGTACCTATTTCCTACCCCGATATATACAGAGGTCTAATAATTATAGATATAGCGGGATCTAATCATACTTGGTTAAAATAACACTACTCCTACAGCTATTATAAGGTGTCGTTTGTGTGTGTGTGTGCTCGTTTGTTTAGTGACATTTTTATTTAACATCCACAAGATAGTCTAGAGAAACGAATTTAACTATTTGTTTGTTTGCACTTATGATGTCATGTTTTAGGCTGAATTCAAGAAGTTACATGGACATATGTAGTAATAAGCAAGTGAGCCGAGTGGGTCGTTAATGACCCGAATTCTCTATTTTTAAAAAGTTAGAGTCACACAGTATTGACCATATATTTTTAACTTATGCTACAGTTTTTATTTTATCCTAACGTCTTTGTTTCAGAAGTTAAAGCCGAAAAACCGTGATGGGTCGTTTGCGATTCGGACGAGTGGGTCGTATGCGACCATAGCTGTATCTTTTAAAGAAAACGAGATACAGATTAGCTTTTTTGGATATCTCATTTTTGCTGTAAAGTGACCTAGTGTATTAAACGGCATCAAAATCGGCAAACTTTAAAACTTGTCGTCCCTAATGGGTTAAAATAACACTGCTCCTACAGCTATTATAAGGTGTCGTTTGTGTGTGTGTGTGCTCGTTTGTTTAGTGACATTTTTATTTAACATCCACAAGATAGTCTAGAGAAACGAATTTAACTATTTGTTTGTTTTAATTGATAATAAGATAATACAATGGTTAAATCATGCAATGGAGGCAATACATTAATATTATACAGACGTTCATATTTAGGACATTCTGGTGAGCTGTGTTGCTCAACTATTTTCCCTTCTCTCCATCGTTGATGTATCATTAAATCAATTATTCAAAATCAATGAAAATGTCTGATTGAAAATAATCCCAGCTGTGCACCATGTCGAGTGTTCTACTATTGGGAGATATCCTTGTTGACAGGAACTACATTGGAAAGTCGACCAATCTCACACCAGAAGCACCTGTACCGACTGTAAAGGTGGAAACAATAACGTCAACCCTAGGCGGTATTCCATGCCCCAGCCCCCTCCAATGCAAGCAAATCGATCCCAGCAATGTACCAGTCCCATGAAAATGAGAAAAAACGGTGTTACAATGCAAGGGTCCTGGAAGTAGAGAAAGGAAGCTTCACGCCGTTAGTTTTCTCAACGTCTGGTGGAATGGGTGGTGAAGCTGAAAGACTAGTAAAGAAGCTGGCTAGTAAGACTAAGATGGAATACCACACAGGGCAGAGGTACTCAGATGCTTTGGGATACATTAGGAAGCGCCTTCGTTTCGAAATCTTAAGAACGACGGTAATTTCTCTCCGGGGGGACAGAGGGGCGAGAAAGAACTTTGTCAATATAGACAGTTTAGATTTGAACTTGGAGCCGCAAGGCCAAGGGTGATTTTCAAAATATTGAATTTTTGAAGGGTTATTTTTATATAGGGTCATTGTGACATTATGTGTATACTGTCTGAAACAATTTATTTTTTTAAACCCTAGGCGGTATAGGAAATGTTGCCAGATCGCTGACGGACTTCTTCCAGAAAGTTCATTTCATTTCAAGTTTTCATGAGGCTGACGCGAAGATGGTCCAGGAACTATTCGGAGAAAAGGTTTGCTACACCAACTTCGAGCAAGAAGACCGCAGGATGGTCGTTATCAACAGAGTTATGGTTGGAAACCAGTTGATGTCAAGGTTCGATTATCCGTGCGACAGAAAGGAGTTGAGTGAGGAATATGAGAATGAGATTGTTAACCACATCAGAGTCAATCTACTGGATGAGTTGCAAGTTGTAATATTGTCTGATTACAATAGGGGGTTTCTTACTAGGGGCTTGTGTACCAGGGTAATACAAATGTGTAAGGAATCAGGGGTTACAGTTTTAGTTGATCCCATCTTACCTGATTGGACCAAGTTTGAAGGAGCAACTCTCATAAAGCCTAACCGGGAAGAAGCAAACAGATTCATCGAGTATGAGAAAATGAATTCTAATGAATTTGCCAAGACGACCTTGAAAAAACACGGATTTTCTTATATACTCAGCACATTAAAACAGTTGCTAGCGTCGAAACTGTTTTAACCCTGCCTTAGTCAGTTGAAAGTCTGATAGCATATGTTCCGTTTGATTTGACCAAACTAATGCCTTTCATTGCTTTATTAGACAAAGAGGGCATGGTCCTGTACTACAAAAACGAAGCCGAGGAAATATCTCAGATCAGGAGGGGGTGTGCTGAGAACCTGAAAATAGTGGATGTTAACGGGTGCGGTGATGCTTTAATCACGGCAACTGCAGTCTTCCTCCAGCAACATGGGTCACTCAAAAACCACAAACAGGACCTGGTAAACATATTGACACAAATTGGTAAAATAGCAGTGGGAACCTCCGGTTGCTACATCCTAAACTCTGTAGACTTTGAGAGGCTCCTCAAACCTCGGAGGGTTATATTTACAAACGGATGTTTTGACATGATCCATGTTGGTCACCTGAAGTTATTGAACTATTGTCGGGGATTAGGGGATCACCTTGTAATCGGAATAAACTCGGACAACAGTATCAAATTAAACAAAGGTGGAAGCAGACCGATAAACAATCTCGACTCTAGAATTAATTTCTTGAAAGAGCTGAACATAGCAGACGAGATTATACCATTTGAGATAAAACTCCAATTGAATTAATAAAAGCAATACGACCAGACGTTCTAGTAAAAGGAGGTGATTACACTATAGATGATATTGTGGGCAGAGAAATTTCTGGGAGTACAGTTCTTTTCCAACAGCACTCTCAACAGATTCTGTTGACTCGAAGACAACATCTTCGAAACAACTCCCTCGTTGTGGTAGCTGATAGACAGAAACACGAACAGAGGCATGTTGAAGATGATGTAGATAACGGTTACCACCAGTATTGTCAGTTTAGCGTGTAGCTTCAGGGACGTGATCACGTGATTGTTTTGAGTAACTGCCACTGATCTCCTGATCTGATAAGAGGAGATAACACAACTGCCACACACTGGGATTACCGGGATAAAGAGAAAGAGGGAGATAAGCTTGAAGTAGAGATCCATGTTAACCTCCTCGCCTACCCTCATGCTACAATACCCATAATTCTTGTTAAACGTGTAGTTTATATGAGGGTACCAAAGTGGAACTGAACAAATCCCAACCACCAAAACCAGCGCGTATCCTAGCGACAGGAGTGTCACAACACGTGGGGTTACCTCACACGTGGGTCTGAGGAGAGTGAGGGAGCGGGAAGTGGAGAGGACAGCCACCAGGAACATGGAAAGAAGTGTGGTGAGGTTGTTGAGGAAGGCCCAGGCGGAACAGAGGAAGGGGTAGTGGAATACCACATCTGATTTGTTGGTACAGTATGTTATCAGGACTAGCAATACCTGCAGGAAGAGAGGAAGAGTTAATTTAATCTATGAAACTGTAAGATTAAATTTATTTGTCGAATTTGTTGGGAATAGATTTGGAAACGGGAGAACTGAGATCCAGCTTGCCTGAAAACATGTCATCAGATCTACGGAGCTTATCACCCTGAATCAGTGGCGTAACGTTGTCTGTTGGCGCCCCCCTGCCGAAAAAAGCGCCCCCTTGTTGGCGCCCCCTCCCCTTTTGGTGCCCCTCCCTAAAATTGAACAAATTAGGTGATTTTAAAGAATACGCCGGAAAAATCTCTAAAAAAGTGTGTATCTAGAGCAAAACGCGCAGTTTTGCTAGTACTTTAGTTAAGTTTTCGAAATTGTCCCACATTCAAACGACGATTTGGCGCCCCCCTAAGACGGCGCCCCCCTGCACAGCGGGGTCAGCAGGGCCTTTCGTTACGCCACTGCCCTGAATATAACACTAGTGGTGGTAGCTGGGCGCTGGTTTAGGAAGAAGTGCAGCGAAAAAGCGTTGGCCAATCCCCCAAACAGCAGAATTCCGGACATGATTGCAGACAAAACACAATTGCTGAGAGATAGTGCTTTCGTTGATGACATCACGAGATTTTCCGGTGAACTCATGCGATTATCTTTCTCTTTTGCATACTGATAAAAGTATAGTTTTTATCAATTTGATGAAAACTGATAAAATTTAAAAGTAGAAACTCCAAAAATTGAACAGACCCCATGCGATCGCCTTACTAATAGTATATGGTGCGTCGCATTACAAATATTATAATATTTGAAATGCCACGCATTGCGTCAGGTCGGTAAGATTACTAGTACGACAACAATACAGTCAGTACTGAATGTTGATCAATGGAATCTACACTGATAATTACCGGGCAGCTGCATGTGATTGTTACAGTGACTACTGACTACAGATCATCAGCCGAACACCAACAACTCTATCACTATCAGACTGATAATCGCAGTGTCATGACTTAAGGTATCACGGATTTTGCAAGAAATTTACCTCCCAAACGTCACCCTTATAATATGATGGTGAGGTTGTTTTAGTTCTAACAAAAGTGGTGAAAATTTCGAGTTGCCCCAGCCCCAATGTTATAAAATGTGGAAATGGCAGTAATGAAGATGTAGGACAGATGTAGGATAGATGCCGTATAGAATATGTAGGATAGAAATTATGTGCATCTTTATTGGCATTCCCATAATATGGTCGGTAAAAAACTATCCAAACATAATAAATACATCATCAGAAACATTACTGTAAAATTAATAAGCATTCAAGTATAAAAACTGACAAAGATGGTCGTGATATTCTCGAAAGTTCTGTAACAGGTGTAAAAACGTTTGAAGTTTTATAAGTGGCTTTTAAATCGGTTAACTTCAGACTCAAGACTTGAAGTCATTTAGCAGCTGTGCTGTAGGAATCATCATGCGAGATGATGATTGATGCAGGTACCATTAGTTAATTGCGAGAATGTTCCTCATTCAAGTTTCAGAACTTAAACTTGAAGAAGAGTACGGCAGAAACAGGTGTTTATCATCGGTAACCATTTTCAAACTCACTGATAAATGGTATTTAGCTTATACCTGTCTTCTTAATAAGCATTAAGCATCAGTATTCGAAATACTCTCAAGATTGTAACGATTATACAATTAAATCACAGAAGAATCACTGACTGTTCTAAAAGGACTGATGGTGGGGGTATTCGGCACTTGAATTAAGACTGGAACAGCGAGAAACGATTACGGATGAGTTGTACAGGAGATAAAATACCCTCATAACTTGGAATGGAGTTTCGTGTATATTTGGAATTATGTTACCGTGAAATCGGAAATGATTAAAATCTTGTTAGGTAGTAAATAAATCTATTAACTATGCTCCTTTTCTGTTCAAACATCACATGTTAAAATAGAAATCTTGGTTGAATATGAGCAAAAATAAGTAAATTATTAATTATGTTTGGTCAGAGAGTCTTGGAGAGTTGGAGACGCTCCAATGCTCCTCTAGTAGTGATGTCTCTGAACTATAACTGTTATCCGTCTCGTATTGCACCACACTCTAATTTGCGTGATCCTAATCTTACACGACTCTAGTTAACATTCATTATGACCGATAACTTCTAACATCATATTAAGGACATAGTCCAATCTGAAGTGTACAATAATTCTGCCTCAATTCTCATATGTACGATCTTCATTGAAGTAGTCAGTAAAACAAGGACATGATACTATGTGTGGGGACTACGGACCCCATCAACGCTTCTTGAAGACGGAAGCGTTAGAAGACAAGGATAAGTTGATCAGGCTGCAGGGCCAGCTGCTTGTGCAGAAGGACAAAGAACTACAGTTGTTTAAGACGTCGGTTAAGGAGACAGTGCAAAGAACGGTGGAGTCAGGGATTAAGAGCTACAGTGCAGCTGTACAACAGAACAGTGCAAGTGGTACGGTCTGCAACAGTAACATCCTGAAGAAGGTGATGAAGAGTGTGGCTGCAGAGGAGGACAGGAGCAAGAAACTGATTGTGTTTGGGTTGAAAGAAGAAGAGGGAGAACAGCTTCCAGCGCTAGTAACCGCAGTTCTGGAGGAGATTTGGGAGAAACCTCACTTCGAAGCGACTAGAGTCGGCAGGAAGAGGCCAGGTAGTACGACTATCCGACCAGTAAAGATCACTGTCCCAAGCTCAACAGCGGTTCAACAGATTCTGATGAAAACAGGAAGACTGAGGCTAGTTGATACCCACAAAAATGTATGGATCTGTCCAGATAGATCTAGCGAAGAACGAGCAACGAGGAAACATCTGGTTACCGACCTGAAGAAGAAGAGGGCTGAACAGACTCATCTCGACCACTATATCCGGTACGGGAAAGTCTGTAGCCGTGATAAGAAACCACCATGAAGCAATTCATGTCTCTCGGACACTGATCAGTATTTGAATGAGTATTGTGTATCTTAATAGTTTTCGGACGTTATCTGTATTTGAGAGACAATTTTATAATTTATATACGAGCTATTTCTTGATTGTTTCACACATCATATTTCATAATTTGTTTCACACTTCATATTTCATAATTTGTTTCACACTTCATATTTCATAATTTTATTACTAGGTGGAGGTGACGTTATTGAGACTTTGGGCGGCCATAAACCTCGTGTTTTAAAAGTTGTTCTCTGTACTTGTTTCACTGACCCACGCTTTATAGCATTTATACATTTCGGCCCATTTTATATGTTTGTTAGATTTGCTGTACATTTGTATATTTGCTATTTTGTAAAAGTTTCAAATCAAATCATATGAGATGACGTGCTATAATCCAAATTGAAATAACGAGCTATTTAACGTTGCCAGCACCTGAAACTACTTTTGTTCATGTTTCATGCTACTCTGATCATTATCAACCATAATCATTTGGAAACCCCCTCCCCCTTCGGCTGATTGCGTAATATGTGAACGACCCTAATCCCAAACTTAACCCCTCAAGAACTAACCAGACTTATTTTCTAGTTACCAGACGGTAGGCTGACTTATTGTTAGTTATTGTTAGTTATTCAATTCTAAGATCATTAGCTTACACTACCCTATGGAAACAATAAGTTACACTAACACCGTCATGTCTTCCTAGAAATATTTCCTTTAACCTCATGAGCTGTTGTCCAAATTTCATGATTCGATGTCACTTAACAAATTAACCCCCAACTAACCTTATGAGCTGATTATTATTTTATTTCCTCATCTTTGCCTTTGTTCATCTTCACGTACAATTTCTTAAGTGGGGTAAGTCATCGTCATGCGAATGTTTGCAGTTTTCCAGATATTGATTGGGGTATCTCTAATTGGTCAAATTTATGTCTAGTGGTCAAGTTTTATATTTATAGTGGCCAAGTTTATGTCTATTGGTCAAGTTTATGTCTAGTGGTCAAGTTTTAGGGACATTTTTGGCTAACAATGTTACGTCAGCAGACGAGTGGGTAAAGAAATGCCAGTGAAAGTGGGTTCCTGAAAACCCATCGTATCGAGAATTACTCGGACCGAAAATACTCGGAAGTCGAATTTGTTTCAAAGTTTTTTCGGAAACTACATGTTTCATGCTACCCTGAATAATTATGAGCCTAATATATTTTGTTCGATTTTCTAAAGTTCGTACCTAGTAGTAGTACCTACCTCTCGATATACGATTTTTGGAAGTCCTGACACTACTTTTGATCATGTTTCATGCTACTCTGATAATTATCAACCATAATCATTTGGGAACCCCCTCCCCCTTCGGCTGATTGCGTAATATGTGAACGACCCTAATCCCAAACTTAACCCCTCAAGAACTAACCAGACTTATTTTCTAGTTACCAGATTTTTATTTATTCAATTCTAAGATCATTAGCTTACACTACTCTATGGAAACAATAGTGGATTTCTGGAAACCAATTTTTCCACGGTTCATGCTACCATGATCATTATGAGCCTAAAATATTTTGTTCGGTTTTCTGAAGTTCGTACCTATTAATAGTACCTACCTGATTGCGTAATATGTGAACAACCCTAATCCCGAACTTAACCCCTCAAGAACTTACCAGACTTATTTTCTAGTTACCAAACGGTAGGCTGACTCATGACTCATGAGTAGCATGTTCTTATTGTTATTTTACTCGATTCTAAGATCATTAGCCTACAACACCCTATGGAAACAATAAGTTACACTAACACCGTCTTGTCATCGTAGAAATATTTCCTTTACCCTCATGAGATGTTGTCCGTATTGAGTTCGCCATAAGGTTTGTTATAAAGTTATATTATAGATTAATTGATAATATATTTTTTTGAGAACAAAATAGTTGCGGGCAACAATTTCCTTGAGACAAATGAAAAGCCCGTGATAATCAAATGTTCACAAACAGAGCTAGACGCTGTTTACTAACTGCGGTCGCATACGACCCACTCGTCCGGGTCGCAAACGACCCATCACGGTTTTTCGGCTTTAACTTCTGAAACAAAGACGTTAGGATAAAATTAAAACTGTAGCATAAGTTAAAAACATATGATCAATACTGTGTGACTCTAACTTTTTAGAAATAAAGAATTTGGGTCATTAACGACCCACTCGGCTTACTTGCTTATTACTGCATATGTCCATGTAACTTCTTGAATTCAGACTAAAACATGACATCATAAGTGCAAACTCGCCTCTCAGCAAGTGATTATCATCATAAACTGCGAAAAATCGGTTAAATGGGTCATTAGCGACCCACTAGGACCACAAAATTGATAAATTAAATACAATGTTGTCAAACTTTTACAAATATTAGTTTAAAAACATGCTTTATCTTGGTCATTACTCCTGTACGTTGATTTAACTTCTTAAATCGACTAACTGGGTCATAAACGACCCACTCGGAAGTTGAACCACGTCATTAATTATCATGCTGTTCCACCATCAAGAAAGACACTCGTAGGTCTTAATTCCACACAAACCACGGTGGCTGACAACTAGCCCTCCTGAGATCCAGGGCCAACTGAAGGGCAGTCATCACTCATCAAAAAGCTGCGAGAATAACACGACTGCATATGCCTGGAGTTGCGTCCTGACTATGGTGCGTGAAAATCTGTACCGAAAGGACCGTGGCCGTGTCGCAAAAGAAAAGGAGATCGGCCCTCGTTCCTAACTTGCTAGGTAATAGCCATACTGTTGTTGTTGCTTATTAGGTTCTGTTACCTTTTTCGTCAATTTCGAATCTTGGTAAACGACCTGCTACAACTGCTTGAGACCCAGGGTCCCACGGTGATCAGATCATGTCACTCAAGAAAAATACCCTGAACGAAGTATACGAGATATCCTGTAACCTTGGGTAAATACTGAAAGAAGAGCGGTCAAATTGCATATTCTAATCCAACATGCCAATCTGTTTGACATTCCTAGAAAGTACGAGAATAACTAAACAACTGCTGCATTCAGATGGCTACATCTACAGCTCTGTGAAGAAGGACAAGGAAAAAGCACCCCCCCCCCCCATCTGGCTGGCGGTGCTGCAACCTGCAATCTCTCAGACAACTACTTCGTTTTGGGTAACAACCCCGCAACAACGAGGCAGCTTTCAAAACGAAACCAAGTATAACGTAATTGGCCGAGAGGGAGGGGGATTTCCAAATGATTACGCTAGTGTAATTTTAACATAATAGCTATGTGGTGCGGTGGGACGGGGGGTAAAAATTGTCCAATAAGTGATTACGTAATATTTGAACGGCCCCTAAGAAGTAAAGAAAGGAGGCTGCGAAATGAGTAGATGCAGCCATCTGAAATCTGAATCCAGCAGTTGTATAGTTCTTCTTGGACTTTTTAGGAATCGGGAAAAGATAGGCACGTTGTTTGTTGTCTCACGACATTACGGTCGTGTACTAACAGCTGATAAACTCACCTACCTATCAATCCAATTCTGCTCATTATTCGTCAGTGATTGGGTGACGTGATCTGCAGATCACCTTGAGACTCCAGATCTCAGGAGAGCTAGTGAGCTAGTGATCATCCACCCGTGGTTTGCGTGGAATTAAGACCTACAAGTGTCTTTCTTGATGGTGGAACAGCATGATACTGATAATTAATGACGTGGTTCAACTTCCGAGTGGGTCGTTATTGACCCAGTTGATCGATTTAAGAAGTTAAATCAACGTACAGGAGTAATGACCAAGATATAACATGTTTTTATACTAATATTAATTGTAAAAGTTTGACAACATTATATTTAATTAATCAATTTTGTGATCCTAGTGGGTCGCTAATGACCCATTTAACTGATTTTTCGCAGTTTATGATGATAATCACTTGCTGAGAGGCGAGTTTGCACTTATGATGTCATGTTTTAGGCTGAATTCAAGAAGTTACATGGACATATGTAGTAATAAGCAAGTGAGCCGAGTGGGTCGTTAATGACCCGAATTCTCTATTTTTAAAAAGTTAGAGTCACACAGTATTGACCATATGTTTTTAACTTATGCTACAGTTTTTATTTTATCCTAACGTCTTTGTTTCAGAAGTTAAAGCCGAAAAACCGTGATGGGTCGTTTGCGACCCGGACGAGTGGGTCGTATGCGACCATAGCTGTATCTTTTAAAGTAAACGAGATACAGATTAGCTTTTTTGGATATCTCATTTTTGCTGTAAAGTGACCTAGTGTATTAAACGGCATCAAAATCGGCAAACTAATGGGTTAAAATAACACTACTCCTACAGCTATTATAAGGTGTCGTTTGTGTGCGTGTGCTCGTTTGTTTAGTGACATTTTTATTTAACATCCACAGGATAGTCTAGAGAAACGAATTTAACTATTTGTTTGTTTTAATTGATAATAAGATAATACAATGGTTAAATCATGCAATGGAGGCAATACATTAATATTATACAGACGTTCATGTTAAGGACATTCTGGTGAGCTGTGTTGCTCAACTATTTTCCCTTTTCTCCATCGTTGATGTATCATTAAATCAATTATTCAAAATCAATGAAAATGTCTGATTGAAAATAATCCCAGCTGTGCACCATGTCGAGTGTTCTACTATTGGGAGATATCCTTGTTGACAGGAACTACATTGGAAAGTCGACCAATCTCACACCAGAAGCACCTGTACCGACTGTAAAGGTGGAAACAATAACGTCAACCCTAGGCGGTATAGGAAATGTTGCCAGATCGCTGACGGACTTCTTCCAGAAAGTACATTTTATTTCAAGTTTTCATGAGGCTGACGCGAAAATGGTCCAGGAACTATTTGGAGAAAAGGTTTGCTACACCAACTTCGAGCAAGAAGACCGCAGGATGGTCGTTATCAACAGAGTTATGGTTGGAAACCAGTTGATGTCAAGGTTCGATTATCCGTGCGACAGAAAGGAGTTGAGTGAGGAATATGAGAATGAGATTGTTAACCACATTAAAGTCAATTTACTGGATGAGTTGCAAGTTGTTATATTGTCTGATTACGATAGGGGGTTTCTTACTAGGGGCTTGTGTACCAGGGTAATACAAATGTGTAAGGAATCAGGGGTTACAGTTTTAGTTGATCCCATCTTACCTGATTGGACCAAGTTTGAAGGAGCAACTCTCATAAAGCCTAACCGGGAAGAAGCGAACAGATTCATCGAGTATGAGAAAATGAATTCTGATGAATTTGCCGAGACGACCTTGAAAAAACACGGATTTTCTTATATACTCAGCACATTAGACAAAGAGGGCATGGTCCTGTACTACAAAAACGAAGCCGAGGAAATATCTCAGATCAGGAGGGGGTGTGCAGAGAACCTGAAAATAGTGGATGTTAACGGGTGCGGTGATGCTTTAATCACGGCAACTGCAGTCTTCCTCCAACAACATGGGTCACTCAAAAACCACGAACAGGACCTGGTAAACATATTGACACAAGTTGGTAAAATAGCAGCGGGAACCTCCGGTTGCTACATCCTAAACTCTGTAGACTTTGAGAGGCTCCTCAAACCTCGGAGGGTTATATTTACAAACGGATGTTTTGACATTATCCATGTTGGTCACCTGAAGTTATTGAACTATTGTCGGGGATTAGGGGATCACCTCGTCATCGGAATAAACTCGGATAACAGTATCAAATTAAACAAAGGTGGAAGCAGACCGATAAACAATCTCGACTCTAGAATTAATTTCTTAAAAGAGCTGAACATAGCAGACGAGATTATACCATTTGAGGATAAAACTCCAATTGAATTAATAAAAGCAATACGACCAGACGTTCTAGTAAAAGGAGGTGATTACACTATAGATGATATTGTGGGCAGAGAAATATCTGGGAGTACAGTTCTTTTCCCTTTGGAGGTTGGAGTGAGTTCAACAGCCATCATCAAGAGGATAACCAGCATTTACCAAAACGATCTTCAAAATTAAAACTGTAAATACACTGTAAACGATGATTATCATACTGAACCATTATGAGTATAACTTTTTAACCATGTCTCATTCAGTGTCAGTCAATAACAAACTTTGCATTTTTCATAATTTGAATAAGTTCGCAAGTACTGATGTTATTTTCAATCAGCCACATTTCTTTGTTAACATGTTTGCTTTTATCACGTTTGTTATTTCAAGGGAAACATTTTAAAATAATGTATATTGTGCCTGCTCAAACTTGTCTATGCTCAAGCTTTGCAGGTGTGTCAATTCCAACAGAGGGGAAGTTGTCTTTAAAGTTTAATTATAATTGATAAGAAATTGACTGTAAAAATAAAACCTAAAGAGTTGAAGTAGTTTTGTGCTGTTAATACTTCTTTCATAAAAAATGCGTTTAGCTTTAACTTTAGTCAAATGATTTTATTTTATCGTCTATGAACAGATACTCCTCCTCAAAGCAGTTCTAAAATTATTCATAGTACAGAAATAAACCACCGGATTAACGGCTGCGTTGAGTCCAACACAAACAATATCCAACAGCACTCTCAACAGATTCTGTTGACTCGGAGACAACATCTTCGAAACAACTCCCTCGTTGTGGTAGCTGATAGACAGAAACACGAACAGAGGCATGTTGAAGATGATGTAGATAACGGTTACCACCAGTATTGTCAGTTTAGCATGTAGCTTCAGGGACGTGATCACGTGATTGTTTTGAGTAACTGCCACTGATCTCCTGATCTGATAAGAGGAGATAACACAACTGCCACACACTGGGATTACCGGGATGAAGAGAAAGAGGGAGATAAGCTTGAAGTAGAGATCCATGTTAACCTCCTCGCCTACCCTCATGCTACAATACCCATAATTCTTGTTAAACGTGTAGTTTATATGAGGGTACCAAAGTGGAACTGAACAAATCCCAACCACCAAAACCAGCGCGTATCCTAGCGACAGGAGTGTCACAACACGTGGGGTTACCTCACACGTGGGTCTGAGGAGAGTGAGGGAGCGGGAAGTGGAGAGGACTGCCACCAGGAACATGGAAAGAAGTGTGGTGAGGTTGTTGAGGAAGGCCCAGGTGGAACAGAGGAAGGGGTAGCGGAATACCACATCTGATTTGTTGGTACAGTATGTTATCAGGACTGGTAATACCTGCAGGAAGAGAGGAAGAGTTAATTTAATCTATGAAACTGTAAGATTAAATTTATTTGTCGAATTTGTTGGGAATAGATTTGGAAACGGGAGAACTGAGATCCAGCTTGCCTGAAAACATGTCATCAGATCTACGGAGCTTATCATCCTGAATATAACACTAGTGATGGTAGCTGGGCGCTGGTTTAGGAAGAAGTGCAGCGAAAAAGCGTTGGCCAATCCCCCAAACAGCAGAATTCCGGACATGATTGCAGACAAAACACAATTGCTGAGAGATAGTGCTGTCGTTGATGACATCACGAGATTTTCCGGTGAACTCATGCGATTATCTTTCTCTTTTGCATACTGATAAAAATATAGTTTTTATCAATTTAATGAAAACTGATAAAATTTAAAAGTAGAAACTCCAAAAATTGAACAGACCCCATGCGATCGCCTTACTTACACTTATAGTATATGGTGCGTCGCATTACAAATATTATAATATTTGAAATGCCACGCATTGCGTCAGGTCGGTAAGATTACTAGTACGACAACAATACAGTCAGTACTGAATGTTGATCAATAGAGTCTACACTAATATTACCGGGCAGCTGCATGTGATTGTTACAGTGACTACTGACTACAGATCATCAGCCGAACACCAACAACTCTATCAGTATCACTATCAAACTGATAATCGCAGTGTCATGACTTATGGTATCACGGATTTTGCAAGAAATTTACCTCCCAAACGTCACCCTTATAATATGAGGGTGAGGTTGTTTTAGTTCTAACAAAAGTGGTGAAAATTTCGAGTTGCCCCAGCCCCAATGTTGTCAAATGTGGAAATGGCAGTAATGAAGATGTAGGACAGATGTAGGATAGATGCCGTATAGATGTAGGATAGAAATTATGTGCATATTTTTGGCATTCCCATAATATGGTCGGTAAAAAACTATCCAAACATAATAAATACATCATCAGAAACATTACAGTAAAATTAATAAGCATTCAAGTATAAAAACTGACAAAGATGGTCGTGATATTCTCGAAAGTTCTGTAACAGGTGTAAAAACGTTTGAAGTTTTATAAGTGGCTTTTAAATCGGTTAACTTCAGACTCAAGACTTGAAGTCATTTAGCAGCTGTGCTGTAGGAATCATCATGCGAGATGGTGATTGATGCAGGTACCATTAGTTAATTGCAAGAATGTTCCTCATTCAAGTTTCAGAACTTAAACTTGAAGAAGAGTACGGCAGAAACAGGTGTTTATCATCAGTAACCATTTTCAGACTAACTGATAAATGGTATTTAGCTTATACCTGTCTTCTTAATAAGCATCAGTATTCGAAATACTCTCAAGATTGTAACGATTATACAATTACATCGCAGAAGAATCACTGACTGTTTTAAAAGGACTGATTGTGATGGTGTTCGGCACTAATTGAATTAAGACTTGAACAGCGAGAAACGATTACGGATGAGTTGTACAGGAGATAAAATACCCTCATAACTTGGAATGGAGTACCGTGTATATTTGGAATTATGTTACCGTGAAATCGGAAATGATTAAAATCTTGTTAGGTAGTAAATAAATCTACTAACTATGCTCCTTTTCTGTTCAAACTTTCAAACATCACATGTTAAAATAGAAATCTTCCAAATTTGTTGGTTGAATACGAGCACAGATAAGTAAATTATTAATTATGTTTGGTCAGGGAGCCTTGGAGACGCTCGAATGCTCCTCAAGCTCTAGTAGTGATGTCTCTGAACTATATCCGTCTCGTATTGCACCACACTCTAATTTGTGTTATCCTAATCTTACACGACTCTAGTCAACATTCATCATGACCGATAACTTCTAACATCATATTAAGGAAATAGTCCAATTTGAAGTGTACAATAATTCTGCCTCAATTCTCATATGAGATGACGTACTATGATCCAAGTTAAAATAACGAGCTAAGTAACGTTGCCAGCACATTGGGCAACGTGATGAGCTGACACACATACAATTGGGAACTTAACAGTCACGTGGTTGCCATAACCATGTCACGTGGTCACCATGGAGATAACACGTAATGGTTAATCACTGAACCACTGTAAACAATGATCCAATTAATCTGAGGTAACCAGGCTTCGCTCGAGGCTCCAATGCGTAACAAGGTCATTTCAAGTTGCTTGTTTATCTTAATAGTCAATCAGCTGGTTAGTAAGTGTAAGTTTATTTTCTCTTGTCAGTATAGTCAGTACCGACCATCAATCAAGTAGTATACGGTTATAAAGTTATAAGTATACTCTTCATTCACTCTTATCTGGTGCACAACTTTTTGTAGCAACCTATCATGCAATGCAAAAGCCTGAAAAGTTTTTGAAGATTAGTTTGACTTTTGCAAGATTTATGATAACCTTTATCTTGACTCATCAAAATTAATTTTCAGAAAGTTTCTCCGAAAAGGAAGAAAGTAACTACATGAACATTTACGTGTCTTTACAGCAGAGTAATTATAGTACATCAGGTAATAATTTGTCTTACAACACTTTAGTTTCAATATCAGTTAAATCAAATTCGTTCGACTTCAAAAGAGAGGCTCGAACTATCAAACGTTTACTCTACTGAGGGCTGAAATTGACTCGTTGCGGCGGTAAGACCGCTGGTGCTTTAAGTTTAAAATATCTTAAAATACACAGTATTTCAGCATTCCAGCATCACAATTATTTCATCTCTTGACCCTCCCTTACACAGGACCATGACAAGCAGTAGTAACGACAGCAGCAGTAGCAGTAGCTACGACTCCAGCTCCGAGGAAGAAATAATAGAGGAGACAGTAACCGTAGTACAGGCTAAACCCCGATACTCCTTCAGCAACTTTCAGCTATCTAACGAGTACGATGCAGACGTGACTGTTCAGACAGCAGAAGCAGAGGTAATTCAACCCCCGCCCCCCAGCAGTGAGTCAGAGGTTGAAGAGGTGGTTGTAGTTGAGGAGGTAGTTGTTGTTCCTGCTAAGGAATTTATCAGGACACCAGCCAAGAAACTGGATCCTAAACCTGCTCCTAAACGCAAGGTAACCAAACCAAAATTAAAACAAATGCCAGCCTGGAACAATAACTTCGCTGGAGTTGAAGACTTCGATGCGGAACAAGTGATAAGTGGAGGGTTCCAAAGCGCTCCGGTCCAAGAGGAAGAGAAATGCTTCGTAGCTTGTTCGGCTGATAACTGCAAGGAGAGTCACACAGCCTCCCCAGGAGAAGGAGATCTAGTTCTGTGTGGTCTGGAGGGACCTGGCAGTGAGAGCTCAGGAGATGGGAAGTGTCAGACCTGTGATTCCTGCATTTCTCCATGTGCCGCCAATCATCAGCCTCATCAACACGAGGACTTGTTCGGGGTGTCCTTTTGTCCTCAGCACTCTCAGAAGGATGGAACCACTTACGATGGAGATTTTGTTCCAGGAAAGGGAGAGCGGTGGGAGTATGATAATCGGAATAAGGATGATAATGTTTGGGGAATGCGGGATCCAACGAGGGCTGACTGGGACACCACTAATAGAGAGGACTTTGTTGAGAACGGTGTGAGCTTTGAGAGAGATCGCCCCAATTACAAGGACAAGAACACCAAAGATTCGGTGGTTCTAGGTGCAGAACATTATAAACCTCAAACTTCCTATGATTCCGAGTTTGTAGGTCAAGAGGGAGATCGGGACAAAACAGATTACAAGAAGAAAAACAACGTGGATCATCTTAAAGGAGCTTATGATGGGCCCATGGAACGAAGAAAATCTGATTATGGGTGCTGGGAAATTGTCAATGATCCCAGGGCAAGAGATGCGAATAAGTTTAAGGCAGAGAGAACAAAAGTTAAGTTGGGTGCTGATTCTGATGCTCCGCATCGTAAGTCTGAGTACGGTAACTTTGACCACAGAGCCCCTGACAGGGTAGGTAAATGGAAGAACGAATCTAATGTTGTATTGGGATGTGAAGATGATGGCATGAAACGACCCTGGCGTTACGGTGGACCAAATGACGATGACCAGGCTCGCAGAAACAGAGAAGAAGCAGAAAGAAACAAAGCTAGATCGAAAGGCAAAACAGTATTAGGAGGGGACCCAACTAAATACGGTACATCTTATGTAAAAGATTATCCCGAGAAAGAACTGCCAGCCAAAAAGAAATGCAGCTGCTCCAACTGCCCCGGGTGTCACGCGCAGAAAAAGCGAGTCTGTCCATCATGCCCTGACAAACTTAAAGCCGATCTTGAGAAGGACAAAGGCAACAAACATTACCA
Source organism: Bolinopsis microptera (assembly GCF_026151205.1). NCBI lineage: Eukaryota > Metazoa > Ctenophora > Tentaculata > Lobata > Bolinopsidae > Bolinopsis > Bolinopsis microptera. Next base: position 3,632,647 of record NC_087078.1, on the reverse strand, counting down.
CATGAGACAAGTACCCAGAGAACACAAAGCTAAAATCATGTCCTCAAAAGGGTGCGATGGCAAGAAGGTTGGACCCCACTATCACTTTGTCACGGGATCAGATCTCAGAGCTGGAAATGTCAAAGTCATGGCCGTCAACAGTGGTGATGAATCTGCAATGAGGGGAGGAATGGATGGTGGAATAAAATTTAAGGGAGGAGTTAAAGGAAGAATGAACGGAGGAATGAACACTCCTGCTCGCTTCGAGGTGGATGCAGGACAAAACAGAGATAGAGCCATGTCTACCAATTGGTCGTTCGTTGATGAGAATCCAGAAAATCGAGCCTATCAGAGGTCTCCTAGAGGAGATGCGGGGAAGAATGGAAACAGGGCTATGTCAACAAACTGGTCCCTTGTGAATAACAACTCAGAGGAGAAGGGATCTTCTGGGGAGGAATCAGGACAGAGTAAGAACTTTTCTACAAATTGGTCATTTGTTGGCGAAAGTCCAGCCGAGAGGGTCGGAAAACAAAGGTCATTCGGAAATAATGGTGGGCGCAATAGGAACATGTCTTCCAACTGGTCTTTCGGAGGTGAGCGTCCAAATGGAGCAGCTCGTCAACATTCTTCTGGAGAAGAGGCTGGGAAAAACAGAAATAGAGCTATGTCCGCAAACTGGTCCAAAATAGCTGATAGTCCAACTGACGTGAGCGGTCAGACGTCATTCGGGGATGATGCTTGGCGGAATAGAAGCAGATCAATGTCCACAAATTGGTCTTTTGGAGGAATTATGTCTAATGATGATGAGCTGCAGTTTAAACCTGATCATCGGCCTAAGAACATGAGATCTAGACATCACACTTCAAGTCAAGTTGTTTTCTAGATAAGGTATAGGGGCACTTCTCGATAGGAACTTTTCGTGTGACCTTTTGAACATGTTCAAAAGGTCGCACGAAAAGTTGCAATTGGTGTAAAAAATTGATTTAAGATTGCTGTGTTCTCATTTGAAAAAGAGGTTAGAGAATATTTTTAAATAAAAATATTTTGATAAATATAAAGAAATATTTCTAATTCTAGCAAGTTGACTGGGAGTTTGAGGCATACATTATTATCATGTGATATCGAAAGTCATTTTTTAATAAAGATTTATTATGTAAAAAGCCCTAGCTTTATTTTTAGTAATCGGATAATCAATGCCCTAAATAAATTATCAGTTTGGTAATAATTCTAAAATTTGTAAGTTGCTTGAAACTTAAATATGCGTAAATGCATTGTGTAGGATGTTAAAATACCCGCTCGAAAATGGCCAACTGTTGCATTCACTCATAAGGTTGATGAATTGATGAAAATTTCCTTTTCTAAAGAAAAAGTCTTGAACTACGAACATTACGTTTTGTCTAAAGTCACTTAGGGAATCGGGGAAGGGGCAAGGGCCCGCAAAGTCAAAATGGTGTAATGTTCGCTTATAGTTATACGTATGCGTGATTTTACAAAAATCGTTATATGACTCAAGGCACTATTTTGGTTATATATTTCTCTAATACGAGCATTCCTCAATCGAAAACATATGTATTTTGAAACTTTCATCGTTTGCTGATATTTTGTACAACATTTTGCATAAATTCATTGCTCCACTAACAATGTTAGTAACATTTTGAGAGCAAGTTTGCACTCCAATGAGTATCGAAATGAAATATTCATTTAATTGCTCAATGGCGTCCCTGATCAAATATATTGGTGTTTTGACCTTTACCGCATTTATAGCTCTCTTAAAGGATGGCTATTTTATTATTTATCGCTTTACTACTTAAAAATGAAAGCGACATAGCATTACGCAATTATTGCATAATGCAATATTTGATCGAAAAGCCTTTTGGATATCGGTCTGGATGCAATAAAGGCACTTAATCTGACGGTAACGCACTACTGAATATTCAAATTTTTCTCCTGTTAAATTCTGCTCTAAAATTACATTTTTAGAGAATATATATAAGATTTCTCGGCTTGAATCCCCACATAGTTGAAATTTACGTTTAGTGTTTCGCAAACTATGCACTGGATCGTTTACCTCTTATAAAGTTATAACACTAGCCAATGTTTGAAACCTCTCTCCCTTTCCACCTAGCCATTGTGTAAGATTACAATTAGCCTCTCGAACCCCCTCTCCCCTAGGCTGGTCCCGGTCTGAAGCTCTGAAGTTGTATCGTCATCGCCGAACGGCACCCCATTTCTACCAATATTACCTCACTTGACTGGAGATTTAGCAAATGGTTACTAACCGCCATTCCCGATTATGCTCACTTATAATATCAGCTCATGGTATAAACAGGTCAGGTGACTCGCTAACAGTCATTTGGTAATAGCCCCTAGTAGAAGTCACGTGATAATATTCACCGCCAGCACCTGGTTCCCTACCTGGAGATAGGAGGAGGGAACAGCCGTTTTACCTCTCATATTAATAACTCTTGTAACGATTAACATAGACGTGCGTAACGTCACCGCTCTGGATTGAAATTGGCACCTCTGCTGCCTTATCCCTTACGTAACATTCAACGGTTTCACGTGGTTTTTGAGGGGGTTATCCACGGTTCAATGGTTTTTAATTTGATCCCAACTCCACGTATCAGTAAAGAGTAATTAAACGATATATTTATAATTTAAGTTAGGGAGGGGTGTTTCTACCTCCACGACGTGAACTGGCTGTTATGTGAGCTTAGTCTGTTTACTATATCACCACACAGCAGCAACACCCTACACAACTCTTCAAAAGTTGCACAATACTGAACCACCACATTTGTAACTCCCTCCTAAACTAGCATCTCTCCTGGAGTATGTGTGCCAATGAGTTCCCGTCTTTAGTTGTGAATCGTGTGAACTGTTTGTGTTGCCGCGCCAGGTGTTTTCTAGAGTATTTAGTCGTTAACCGTGGTTATAGGTAACCAGTTGTGTGTAGGCTGTAGCGCTTTAGGATCTGTCACTCCCTGCTCAAAGTTAACTGTATGTATGTTTGTAAATATTAGAAGTAATTACCTGATGTTGGTGCTCTTAGTATCGCCGTAAAATACGTACTTTTCGGCGTAAAGTACGTAGTGCGTATTTATAACGGTTCATTTTCATCGTAACCATGGTTACGTATGTTTTCTCTGAAAACTAGATTGTCAGATTTACACAGAACTAAATTAAGTGAAACTTTATGAAAGATTCTTTGCAGAGCAAGCTCTTATTTTCAGATGCTTCCTTTTTACCCCGGGCAACTGTTTCTAACATTGAATTGTTGCGGACGTTTGTCCGTTAATAATTATAATTAACACTCTTAACAGCCGCTGCCATATGTCAAATGAGCTCCTGGATAATAAGTGCTAACATAATTTCAAATGCCAAATTGTTAATGAAAGTGACCAGTAGGTCTATAGGTCTATTATATAGGTCTATTATATAGGTCTATTATATAGGTTTTACATAAGGTCCTCTCCGATATTTGAATTGACATGTTCAGTTTTTATTGATAACTTTGACTGGAGACCCGTCCTTGGGATTAGACGGTAAATATCATACCGCAACATCTCCTTACCATACGTTTTCCTTTAGTATATATCAGAATTGTTGTGGCATTACATTTAGGTAGCAGTTCACCACAGATACAATATCAATATTTTAAAAGCTGCGTGGTCTTATGATTGGTGCTTGTTTCGGAGCTCATGTTTGTTCGTGAATTATTGTACATTATATAATATACATTAATCAGATATTTATTTAATTATTATACATTTGTCACATACCGTATGATGCTGTATAGTATTCTATTCGGATCTTTTACTTGGAGTAGACACCGAATAGTCACATACTGAGGACTATAATCTTTACCCATGAGGTTAACAATAACTGACCTCAGTAGTCAGTGTCCATGTTTGTTACACACACGTGAATAGTTAGAATACTGAGTAATAATAGAAAGAGGAATGTACAGGTACTAGATCATATTAAAATCACACCAGAGTTTAGAAGTGGTTCTTTGTTAAGTCTACACAGCTGTCCATAATATTATCAGTGATCCATCTTCATTTCAGGACGAATTATACGTTTTCTGATACACCACCTTAATATGAGGTGGTACCCATTATCTCCTGAAATCTGTGTTAACTCCTGTATTAATCTGTCTCCACAAAACACACAGTACTGTTGCCACAAACTCCTGTTAGTTGCAACAGTACAGGACCCTGGATCAGCGGAGAAGCGTCTCCCTCATGAGATCCCAGCAGCTGTGTATAGAACACATTGTGTGGTGTAATACTCTGTACTCAGTTTCCTCTCCTTCTCTTCCGCGTCCTGCATATAATATAACTCTCGTATAGATAATATAACTAGTATCTCTCTCTCTGTAGACTATATAAGCGAACCTTACATTTATTTCTGCAGACAGTAACTTGATCGGAGTTTTTATAATAGTGGTCTCGTAGATCTGTTAGTCGAGGTTATTATCAAGATCTAGATACAGTTCTCCATGAGGAAGGAGCTAGACTGTGCCTCTTTTTTACAATTCCATGGAAACATTTTATCGGATAACTTGCTACTCAAATCACACTCTCTGTTAAGTATAAGGTAGCTTTAATTGCTATTTTTAATTAAGGACAGCCGGGGTTTCTTATGGTTTCTTTTAATGAGCCACAACTACAAGACAGGTGCGTGCCGGGTCCCACACTTTCAGGGCGGCAGATGATCTTTGTTGTTCCTTTCTTTTAGTTATACTTCTTCCAAACTATTCACTGTTCTCAGAATCTTTTCGGTTTTTTATTTCATTAATAAAATTAAATTTAATGTTGAACGTTTAATTGCTACTCAATATTGCAGAATTTGGATTTAAAGTAGAATATCCGTGTATCGTCTAATAAATATTACGTAGTCATGATTTATGACTTATGAGTCATCCTACTCAGAACTGAAGTTTCGAAATTTGATTTTATTCTGTCTACTTTCTACTTTCTAGTAGACAAGATAAATAACTGTTCGGATTATGCTATTACAATTTCGTTCGATGTTTAAGTTTTCTTGTTCATCTAAGCTTGGAGTTATTTATAAATTAGTATCAAATTCGTTTTTAAATTTGTATAAACCTTCAAGGTTCAGGAGCGTAGGGCTGTAGGCTGAATTGTTGGATAAATAGACCAAATATCCGAACACTTACGGTGCTGACCCCAAACACTGCAGCAGCGCGAAACTTCTGTTTAGTTTCATGTTAGACATGATAACTCCATTTTGAAAGCCGAATGCAGTTCGTACAAATATAAACGAGGCCCAATATTTCATTATCGCAAGGCCAGGTTTTGGATATTAAGCTGTAATAGAATTATCAACATTTTAAAATATCCGCGCGTTCGATTTTTATTACACTGATATTTTTCATGCAGCATTTGAATGTTTTTATTATTTGTTGTACAAACTGAAGATCCTGTCAAAATAATTAAACATCGTTAATAGCAATGCCATTTCCTCAATCTTTCATACTTGATTTATTTTAATCACCGTATAATTTAAAATTAAAGTATTATATGGGCTTTTATAACCGCGACCGGCTATTCATTATCCAACCAGCTCCCGAAAACACCCACTGTAGTCCCCTAACTGACGCAGTAGAAGGGATAACTGGTTTAGCAAGCAACGTCCCCGCCCCTGAACAACTTCATTGTGAGGGTGACAACGGAAGTCTGCCCGACTCACAAGATAAACAAGACGACACCACCATTGTTGAAAAACAACTGCGATTTTTCTCGAGAGATACCTGCGACAAGATTCTTAACAGTGCCTCGTCTAAGAATCTCAACAAGTGGATAGACCTTTGTGGCCTAACCAGTCAGAAAACAAACGAGCGAAGTCAAACTGCAATTAAAGCGTTTTTTAACCTTGTGATTGACAACAAATACAGCACGTACCCGTCAGCACCTCTCATAACTAGTCTGGTCGAGAAAATGGCAGTTGATTCGCTAGATCGAGAACTCAAAAGGTTTGAAATAAACTTCAACCCGCAAACTCCTGTTGACAATAAAAAGAAACTGCTGCGTGACCACGTCAACACTATTGGGCGCGAAGCTAGAAAGGCAAATCCTCCAGATCTCATTAACTCTGAGACTGACTCTGAGTCAATATCTTCTGAACTCAGCAATGCCTCTAGCAGAAAGGGCTACAAAAGCTGTAACTCGAACAACAGCTCCAGTAACAGTGCACAGGGCAAGACGCAGAATACAGAAAAGAAAGTAAAGGTCAAAGTTAAGAAGACGAGGAAAGCAAGACAGATCTTAACCCCCGGAAAAATTAAGGTCCCTTGCAGCACTCACGAATCGATAGAAAACTCGATACGACTCCTTGAGCAGAACTTACTAGAATTCCAAGAAAAGCTAGCAAACCAAGATTCAGTCCTGTCCTCCTTAGCCAGTCAACTCAACTCCAGCGCCCCACTAACCAGCTCGAAATCTCTAGCCACGCTGGTCAACAAAAACAAAACAATATTTGATACCCTAAATATTCAGCAAAACTCTATTGACAATATCATGGACAGAATGATAGAAGGAGAAAAAGAACGGAAACGTATCCAAGACCAAGCTCACAGAGCAACGGCAGAAAAGGTTTTTCGATCCAAGACCCTTGAACTTGAAAAACAGATAGCTGATTCAGCCAAGGAGGTTAACTACTTAAAAAGCGAGCTCGCAAGAATGAAAAACAACGAGCCGAACCAATCCAATGAGATACGCATAATACAGGCTAGACACAGCGAAGAACTCAGCAAACTCAAATCCGATATCATGGGGATGAAGAGTGTACCCGGAAGTCATTCGAACGGGGTCAATTATCCCAACCAATATGATGGAGTCGACGAAAAATGTGCGATCCTAAGTCATTTGGAAAGTTTCAATAGACGCGCTATGAATAATTTAGGAGACAAGATTCTCCAAGGACAACGGAAAGGGTTTGAACTTATCAGCCGAGAGATTACAGCGTGTTTCAAAGATCTGCCTAAAATCAACACAGCAGGTCAAGAAGGTAACATCCAGTCTGCTAACAAACCTCGCGCTAATAGTTTTGAACCGAAACACCAAAACGATGCCGCCAACAAAACCCCCGAGGACCCCCTTACAAGACCAAACGACAAAAAACGCACGGCACCACACAAAGGAAAGAAAGAGAATATGCCGAGTCAAAAGGCTGAAGACCCAGTCACCTTTTTGCCCGAGGGAACCACTAAAAGCACGACAACTGCTGGTGCCAATAAACAAAGCAAAAATAACAGTGATGGCACCCCTGTTAACCGTGAAACGTACCGTCGTGACAACTTCAATCCTCAACATTGGCACACCCGGAAATGTGTAGTCATTCACGACGCACACTTCAATACCTTCGACGAATCAAGATTCACGAAACGTTTTGATGTCAAGAGGATAGAATATGATACTGCCGTATCAGCTAGCAGGGACCAAAACTTAGTCAAAAAAGTCTCAGAAATCAACCCTGAAGCCATTTATATCCATCTAGGGCAACTTGATGTTCTGATGAATACGCCAGGAAACACGATACTAGATGGTATGAAGAAAATCTTGGATGACCTAACAAAAGCAACCTCAGCAAAGATATGTGTTTCGCAGATTATTCCACTCCCCGGCTATCCACAAGGCAGCAGTACCATAAGACAGATAAACTCTGAACTAAGCGAATACGTCAAATCCAAGAATAATGCTAGCCTAGACATAAAAATATGCACGCAAAACAATGACAATCTCGGAGGATTCATCCAGCGCAGCGTAGGACCACATGGAGTCTTGTTGGGTCTCGATGAACGAGGGGCTCGGAAATTGTGGCTTCATCTCCGTGACGGACTATTTAGATCTCTCGACATTGAGCTCTCAAGAGGGACTAAAAACTCAATCAAACCTCAACAGAAGAAAAACCATAATGGATAGTCCCAAAACAACTGATGTCCTGATCAGATTGCCTTCCCACAACAGGGAGACATTGAAAATCCTTTCGTGGAACATACACGATGCTTCAAACGGGAAAGAAGGCAGGAAAATTGATGATACTGAATTTGCTGCCATTGTCACTTCTTGTCCCATTTTCTGTCTTCAGGAAACCAAGAGTAAAATATTTGTTCCAGACTACAAATGTTTTAATGCTAACAGACCAAACAGTCGCTCAGGAGGACTTTGCATTGGTGTCCACAGGTCTATTGCCAAGGATATCAAAGAAATAACATCCAATTGTAGTGACATCCAATCAGTAAGGATAAAACTAGGAAGTGAGAGTGCTGTCGATGAACTAGTTATCATCAACTTATACGACTCCCCTGAGCACTCTTCCTACAAGAAGAGATTGAAATCAAGCAAAAGTACATCCGATGACGATGCTTCAACTCTAGACAACTTACTTGACTTCACCATGAATAGTATTCAAAACGGTAGGAAGGTGATACTAGCAGGTGATTTCAATGCAAGGACCGCAACCTTGAACAACACCATCGAGGAAGATACTGAAGCATTATCTGCTGCAAACCCATTTAGCCAACGCAGCCACCCCTGTCTCAATGATCGTTCTAGCAAGGACCAGATGGTTAATCCTAGAGGAAAGTTACTCCTTGACTTTCTGGCCTGTGCAAATCTAACCATCCTAAACGGCAGCGTACTTGGCGATTCCTTAGGGGAATTCACATCGGTGAATTATGGCGGAGCTAGCGTTGTAGACTATGTTGCTGTAGGAGCTGACATAAAAGCGATCGTTAAGAGTTTTAGAGTCCTAGATTTGAACAAATTCTCCGATCACAAACCCTCTGTCACAACACTTAGCCTGAGACACAACATAACCCTTTCAGAAGAAATAAGGATAATGCTGAGCTCAAATTCTTGCTAGCTATGGGTGACCCTAGTATAAAGGAAAAGACGGAAACTCTAGCTACAAGTTCATGCAAAACCCCTCAAGACGTTCTTAACCTTAACAACCAAATTGTTGAGCTGTATCATCAGGTTGCTGAACAAGTGATGCCCCGAAAAAACGCCTCAAGTCGTCAGAAAGGGCCGAGACATAATAAATATGGTAGCACCAAAAAGAAGAGTCGAATGAAGCCAAAAATGGCATGGTTTGACAGTGAATGTATCCGTCTTAAGAGGACACTCAACATTCTAGCAAAAAAGTATGGAAGATCCCCATTGGACAAGCTCCTCAGGGACTCTTATTACGACACTCGGCGACAATATAGAAAGATGATCAGACATAAGCGATCAGAATTCTTTGAGAAGCTTTGCAAGGACATAGAAACAGGGAACAACATCTGCTGGAAATCCTTCAAAGCTCTTAAAAATACAAAATCGCCTGCAACCAGTCTTGATGCCTTCGATATGATCAACTTTTGCAAGTTCTTCAGTGAACTTTACGGCAAAAAGAACATCAAAGACTCTAAGATCGCAGAGCTACAGTCAAAGATGCAGAAAAACAACATTTGTGACGACCTGACCAAGCTTTTGGATCAAGATATAAAGATGGAAGAGCTGTGTGCTTGCATTAAGGCCACTAAAAAAGGAAAGGCAGTTTCCGAAGATCTAATTTCTAATGAATTCTTCAAAGCCTCAACACGATCCATGCTCAAAGCAGTCCTCAACCTCTTCAACCACTGCCTAAGCCTATCAATTTACCCATGGACTTCATCAGTAGTTACACCACTACACAAAAAAGGTGATATCTATGATCCAAACAACTACAGAGCCATCGCTGTAGCGAGCAATCTCGGAAAGCTCTTTGCAAGCATATTGCTGAAAAGATTGATATCATTCCGTGATCAATGTGATCCTGATACAGCCAACCAACTAGGTTTCTGTAAAGACGCACAGACAGCAGACCACATTTTCACACTTTCAACCTGCGTGGAAAAGTATGTCACCAAGAAACGCCAAAGGCTATACACATGCTTTGTCGATTATGCCAAAGCGTTTGATTCCATCTGTCGTGAGGCACTCCTATACAAGTTGTGGAAAATGGGTATTCAAGGGAGATTCTTTGAGTGCATTAAGTTCATGTACTCAAACTCCTCAGCCAAAGTGAAGCTACTAGACAAGCTGTCACAGAAGATCGACATATTATGTGGTACCGAGCAAGGACACCCCATGTCCCCTGAACTGTTTAAATGCTTTGTCCACCAGCTTTCACATGATCTCAACAACATCGAAGGAGTGAAAGTCCCTGTCCTAAATGATACAGATATAACTCATCTGCTATGGGCAGACGACCTTGTCCTTCTAGCCCTCAACAAACACAGTCTTCAACAAATGCTTGATGTCCTAAACAATTACTGCTCAGAATGGGGCCTGACAGTAAACATTGGAAAAACTTCAGTCCTTGTGTTTAACCCAACAGGAAGGCATCTGAAGGAAAGTCATGAGTTCAAACTGGGAGAACAACAGATCCCCTCCGGGAGAGAGTACTGTTACCTTGGCATTACATTTACTCTGAGCGGATCACTTAAGCTAACACAACAAAAGCTGAGGCAAAAAGCATTAAGAAGTTATTTCTCCTTGAAAAGCTACATTGATACCCGCCACATCAGGAAATCTATACTGTTCAAGCTATATGATACACTTATTGTACCTGTGGTGTCGTATGGTTGCCAAGTGTGGCTGCCAAGCACAGCTCTGTTCCGCAACTTCCCCACAAACACGAGTACCACACCAGAAACAGGAAACGTGTGTACACTCATTGCCAGGGACCCTCTAGAGAACTTTCATCTGTCTCTTTTGAAATGGACCTTAGGGGTGAGGAAGTCAACATCCAATGCTGCGATATGGGGTGACACAGGCAGGCATCCACTAGGCATCACGCTATCAAAGCAAGTGTTTAACTACAAAGAAAGACTTGAACAAATGGTTGTAGACGGTCGTGACTGCTTTGCTAGACACGCTTTCGAAGAGCAGGCGACCCTAAACCTGAGCTGGTTCTCCACTCTCGAGCAGATGCAAGAAACCATCGAGGCATCAGAGAGAAACCAAGGATTAAGACCAAGCCAGATTAGAAAGAGTTTACAAAAGTGGTTTATAAACTCATGGGAAACAGAAAGGACATCTAACAGAAAACTATCATTCTACAACTTAGTGAAGAGAAAGTTTGCTCAAGAGACGTATCTAGCCCTTGATCTTAAACCTAACTGCTCAAAGAAGATCGCGCAATTCAGAAGCAGCTCCCACCGCTTTAACGTTGAAACTGGTCGCTACGGCAAAAAGCGGTTTAACATAAAACATCGGGCCTGCAGACATTGCTGCTCAAGTGACGATGACTTGTTAGATCTTCTCTATGAGCTACCAGGGGCCTATCCAGTGATAGAAGATGAGCATCACATCCTCTACGAATGCCCCCTATATGAAGACCTACGCAAAAACCTGCATCAACGAACGAGGGACCTGTTAGTAATGAGAGAAGAACCGGGAGAAATCTTCGACGACTCAACAACTATTAGAGACATTGGACGGTTTTTAAATAAGGTCGATGAACGGAGGTTCCCGAAGAAAAATACTGAATGAATGTCGTGTTTTGTATATTTTGATAAGTGTGTGGACATTGTATGATACTTTCTTTGTCATTGTTGAGTGCTCTTGGCTGAGTTTTTTCTGCATACGACTGTGCTATCTGTGCTATATTATTTTACATGGCTATCTACTTTTACCACCTTGTTTGGTTATTTGTTACATTGGGGTAGTTTTGAATATTAAACCTTCTATTCCTATATTGGTCAGACACGGCATCTGCCGTTTGACCCAATTTTGTTTAATTCCTGTTTAATTCCTGTTTAATTCCTGTTTATTAAAATATTTTGGTATCCTCATTTTCCTAAGGTGTGGTAAGTGCTATGACAGAGATTCAGACACCAGTTATTTGAAGCTTATCTGATTAAGGTGATCTTATATATATATATATTATATATATATATATAATATATATTATAACTGTTTCAATATTCAACTCCTTTGCTTGAACTATGATATCGAACCACTTTACTAATTACTTACTCGACTATAATTTAATTAATTACGATTTTTCTTATAAAGACAGTTTTTGTAACCGGTGGTTCAGTACTTATAGTAGGTCAGATGTAACGCTGCTGATATAATGATAAATGATCAATACTCATAGGATATATGTAAAGTTCATTTGTCATAATATAACAGCATCTTTATGTTTTATAATTGTTCGTTAAGTCATAAGTGCCTTAACCGTGCGTCAACTTTGCGTCAACCTTCCATCAACTGATAACTTAGTCGCCAATATCTGCTAGCTTTACGTAACACATACCTTTTATTTTGTATAGATGCACCATTCGACAGTGATAGTTAACTTAAAATACCTTTTTATCCTCAAAATTTATATACATATTGTATATTTGTATATTAAGACGCAGTGAAACTACCGGACTATATATGATATAGATGACTCAAGAAATTGGACCTCTCGACAGTGCATGATAGGTAACTTAAATCGTTCAGTTCCATTCGAACACTCAGCAACATCTTCAAAGCTAGTGCTGCTTAGCATCTGCTTCGAGAAAAAAGACTCCTAAGTTTATTTCCAGTCCATGTAAGGGATACATTATTGTTTTGAAAGATGCAAGATTATAATCACGTTCATACTTGGGTTTGAGTCGATTTTTAAATGTAATTTAAGATTAAGGGGAGAATTCCGGGGCATGAAGTGCTATAATAGCAGACTGTTCTGGAGCTGCAAGCCATTACACAAGGAGACCCTGCGTCACGATGCTCACGTGTCTCTGATATCTATGTATTTAAATCATAACAATTGATTGTGACACAGTGCATTGTCAGTATCACAGTGTACACCCAGTATAATGTCACTCTTTTGTTGCTCGCACAATTGAACAAAACCCTGCAGTATTACTGTTTTGTTGGAGAAGAAGGAAATACTCTTCTCACTTTCTTTATCCTGACTATGTACTGTTCTTGAAACGCCCTGTAGTGATCTGATTTTTGCACAATCAATTGCACCATCTGATCATTGAACACGTGTAGTCTTACGAGCATATTGTGTTAAGTCGTGGTATGATAATGTACACACACACACACACACACACACACACACACACACACACACACACACACACACACACACACACACACACACACACACACACACACACACACACACACACACACACACACACACACACACACACACACACACACACACACACACACACACACACACACACACACACACACACACACACACACACACACACACATACCCACACACACACATACTCAAACAGAACGTTTCTTCTTTGTTATAGCTCTATTGTAGAACTCTTTTGTTCGTACCTCCTTACCTCATGTATATACCGGTCGTACTGTTGTGTAATGATGTACTATTTCTTGAATGCTCCCCGGTTCTTGGAGAATCTGACCACTCAATTTGGTATAAACATATAGCTGCCAATTATTTGATGAAATTGATAAGGCTTTTATAATTTATTCGTCTGCTCACGAATAATGTTTTATGTGGGATTAGCAGTTTGTTGTTTTTGGACATCTATTTTAAGCTTATTATCTTCTAATTGTATACTTTTCAAGATTAAATTTCAAAGCGAAAACGATTTCCAAGCCAAAACATTTCATTCAATTATCTATCTACTTTCAAGTTTTTTTTTTCTGAGCTGAAAGTGATACAAACTTCACCAACTATTCCATATATAGACACTCTCTGATTTTCTAAGGTCGAACTCGTCATTGTACAATGAAATGTACTCAGCAAAAGTTCAATAAGCTTTTTAATAGAGATCCAACCAGTAAGTACCCGTTCTGGAAAAAATCAATGGGCCAAATGGACAGGGTTTTGAATCTTGATGGAAGGTTGCTCTGAAATTTTTACACAGATTTTGGGGCATCGTAACACATCATGACTTGAGTAGTTTCAAGTCGTAAAGCCAAATCTGAGGCGTGTTATTTTTAATAGTCACTTGGGTGCTTTCTTTGGGACACCCTGTATATGAACAATGTACACATAGGATTATATGATCAATGCACTGAGTACTCATAGGATAGCTGATATTATATTTATACGATGGACTCTGGAAAACAACTTAATACTTTAATATACATATTGATATCCTTTCACAGTTAGCTTTTATAGGTGTTTCATTTTACGAGTACGATCCGACACAATGATTATTGTATGGCCTTTTTAATTCGAATTTTTGAGATTTCTAATCGACAATAAGAAAATATTTCACACAGAGCTGTGCATTTTATATTTTAATAGTTATACTTTTTACAGTCATCCTTATCGTTCTTAAAGTGTCTTTCAATTTTATTTATTTGTCACGTCAACGACGCAGGATTAAACGTCGACGGCGCATGTCTCAAATCTAAACCAAGCATATTACTTTAAATTTCGTTTATAAGCCACTCACGAGGTCCCACAATTTACAAGTTTAAGTAATAATGGCGAGAAAAGATATTAAATCAGATGGTAGCATCCAAACCGCCACGATTCGCCAAAATCTCCTCCCTGCAGACCAAAAATCTTGCTAATCTTATAATCCAATCAGTATTCAGTATTCAGTATAATATTACGAGAGATAATAGCTACAAACCCAACGTGACCAGCTTTAATGTACCAGATATTGTCATGATCCTTTTATCCTGGTATAATCACGTGACGTCGGACCTCACCCCGTGATAGTGATATGAGCATATCTCAGCCTATTTAACTGCGATAGGTGCTTGTAGGAGTAAGCTGAACCAACCCGAATCTTTATTATTTAATCTCGAATTTATGATAGCAGCTGACAAAACTTCCGAGTTCTGAGGGGCAAGAATTACTTGCTCAAAAAATAGATGTTTGCGTACCTTTATTGTTATGAATGGTACCAGTTTTTTGACTTTTTGGTAAAGGGATATCTTTGGAAAAAAGGCTGAGTCATAAAGCGAATTATAGGTTTCAGTGGTCAGGAATGGAGTGGAGTTCAGCGTTTTTATACGGTACTAATAGCAATTAAAATATTTAGTTCTATCATTATATGCATATTTCGAGCACTATAAACAGGAATTAAACATGAATTAAACATGAAATATACACATCTTTGTGTTGAATGCATTAATAATATCTTAATAATTCACCCTATTCTACCATCATCCATACAGTTGACCTTTAACACAAAAGAGAGTAGAAGGTACCAAGCTAAGGAATGACGGAGCTTTCATTTATTAAGCTAACTTTGCTGTTGAGTAATAATGACACACTTGCCTTGATGAATATTTGATATTGTCTCTACTTCTGCCGTAGCTATTACTTTTTTTTTTTCTTTGTCTGTCCTTCCAAAAGGACTAAGTTCGGTAGTTCCAGATTAGCCGTTTCGATATTACACTGATTTGCATAATGGTGGACGGTGGATCTACAACCAATACTAGAGTGAGTAGTAAGTCACTCAGTAAGGCAGTACCAAATAGTATCACGTGACTAAATCCATTGGATTTCATCCAATATCATACCTGCTCCATTAAATCCTATTCAATAAAAGTCCGGTCACTGAAGAACTGCAGCATCCATTTCGCCAGAAATTGTATTTTCTATAGATATTCTAGAAAGTGGAGTCGTGTTCCTACTATACTAGTACTATGGTGTAGTGGAAGTTGGAACGATTTAGAATTGGTTGTTGAGATCTCTGATAATGAAAATAGACAGCCCCACCCGGTATTTCTACTCGAAACACTTGGAACATTGAACATACCTTGCTAAACGTATGTTAGACTGTACAATCGATTAAAATTTAAAGAGGTCCAGTTATGATTGGATTGATTTTTATATGTATTTTGATCGGCTGACCTAACCAAAAATGTCTAAAAACCACCAATTCTAAATTGGTACACTAGAGTACTAATAGTTTTTATACGCCCGACCGTTTCTACTGGTGAATCTTTACATCATGGACCTCTCCGCTACAGGCCGAATGACGACTACAGCATTGTTCGGAGAGGTCCGAAGAAAGACCCAACTTAGGTCACAACTCACGTAATCCAAGCACATAATATATTTGCAGTATAAATAAAGCAGGTTATTCATTAATATCCGTTCCAGGGCGGCCTTGCTTCAATTTTATGGAACCTTTATAAGCTCTTCACAACCCAGCTTTCCTATCCCTGACTTAAAGAATGCAGGTGATGAACTTCGTGTTAACAATCGGTTAGAACAATAATACCCTCCAATTATAATCTTATTAACAAATTACAATGGATACTCCACAATGACTTACTCCAGCAACAGGATGTTGCCACATGTTGTTGCCACCCCGTGTCACCACACCTATCCACCCTGCATTTCTCTGCAGATATTTCACGTCATGACGTCATTTTATTGCCGTTTAATCGTGATGTCACCACTAAATACCACGGTCCTAACCCCACACGATATCGTCAACTTGTGTATTAAGCAATCTGGCAGGTAGTTTATTGAGTGTCTTCAAGCTTTGTTCTTACCCCACCTAGGTCTGAACAGCGTCATTGTTAAATTTAACAAGTTCTATCTCCATTGTTCTGAAGAAAAAAGCTGTTTTAAAAAGGAACAAAATCATCCTAGTACTCGGTCTCTCTCATTAAACAGTTAAAATATACATTATTTCACGTGTTCATTAGATTTGGTCCAGCTGGCGAAAATTTTTAGCAGAAAGCCGCTCAGGTGGATTTGAAATTCAGAGACACGATGTTGTCGGCATATATTATCCGTTGTCACATGTAACAATGCGTGTTGTCACATGTAACAATGCGTTCTGACCATGTTTTTATATTGCTTAGATCTGTTCTTGGTTGTACGTTCTATGTGGTCATCACGTTACTTAATTACTTGCTAGGCTTGTGATCTTTCCATTAATCGATATCATAATAATCTCTTCGTTAACTACACAACTATTTTGTTCCTTTCGTCATCATCATTGTATGGTATTTTCCCCCAGTGATCAATGACCTGACCGAGAAGAAGGGTAGTGGCATTTGCAACGTTTTGTAAATAACGACATAACCCAACACTGATTCTACTTTTTGTTTTACCCAAATTGGTTCGCTTCGTAATATATAATAATACGTTTAGTAATTTTACCGTCTTAGTCAGCACTACAATAACTCTTGATTAACCAATTAATTAGCAGTAATTAGCTGATTAGAAAGTTTGCAGCTCAAGCTCCAAAAACAGCACCGTTCCTTCCGGATGCTGTCATTGGCAACTTCAAATTTTAGGAATTTTGTCAGCTTTGGTTCAAATAGGGTGCCATGACATGATTTAACAAACTTGATGTCGTCATAACACCTTAATTATAAAATTATAATATCAGCACCGCATCTCATTACAAATAGTCATTCCCGTGCTTCAACTAATATTCCTCTTGGATAGACAGATCCCTCGATAGTGTAATATCTTTTTGTTTCGTGGTCTAATTACAACATTTAAATACCGTTTGACACTGCTGTCCCATTGCTCCCACAGTGCATGATTGTCACCGCAATATTTAATACTTCAAAGCCTCTGAATACGCTTGTGCAATAATTCAAATTGTGGAGGAGACGAGAGAATTGTGGTGCTTGTGGTAATTGTTGCTTTCTTTCTTCTTTTAATGTGATCCCAACTCCACGTGGATCTGAGAGCTCATTTCAATGTGCTGACCCACCCTAATTTCCTCTGTTTTATACAACACTCCTCCTCCTCCTCCTCTCTCTCACTACAATTGTGAACTAACCCCGTTACTTCCTGCCTCCAGTATGCGATACAATGGTCTGAGTGTCGTGTTAACTCTTTTGTTATCTGTGATAAAAGGAGGAGAAGGTCGTGTGGTAGAGCCACAGTCACCAGACCGTACGGGGTTCCAGGTGTTGAGGCTGCAGGCAAGTGACAGTGACCTGGTGGACACAGCACTGCGACTAGCTGACGAATATGAGGTTAGTCGGTTCTCTTGGTAGAGTCCAAAAGTTTAAAATGTGTTAGTCAGCAGTTATGAAGGCAGTCCTATAAAGCCATAAGTATATTCTCCTTAATCCTTACGTTCTTCAGCGTATCTTAAATCAATTTGTTTGCTAAGTATAACAGTGATTTCCGCAGTTAAACGAATGGGCCGAATTAAACCGTCCTGATGGCTATGTGGACGTGATGGTGAATCTAGAGAAGAAGGAGAGGTTCACCAGAGCAATAGAAGATGCGGGCATCGTGTCCAGCGTCATGATAGAGGATGTGGAGGAGAGAATTAAACGTCATGTGACCATGAAGAAGAGGAGTGCAAATGGTTTGTTACTCTTTTTAGCCTCCTTTGGTGTACACCGTACATTTATTTATTCAGATAGAAAACGTTTCAACTCAAAACATTTTCAACCCAAGCATCATATAAGTTTAGAATTGGGTCAAAATTGGACTGTAGTAGAATAAGACAGGTTTTTAACGTTTTTGGGCTGCTACAGCCTACGGCGCTAGAATTCTCCATGAAAGCGTCAATTTATCAGATTTTCCACAGATAATTACGACTATGATAGCTTTAACGTTTTCGAAGACATAGAGAAAGAACTGAAGAAAATCAACAACACATATAGTGACATTGCCAGACTCGATATAATCGGTAAGTTTTACTATTATTTAGTGTTTTTAAATCGTTTCGTATTAGTGTTTCGTAAAAGTTCTACGAACACCATATTCTGAGCATCAAAATTTTAAATTTGTAATGCATCTACATGCCAAGTAACTGGTTATATGTAGTTACAAATATCTACAGGTGAAACATTTGAGAAGCGCAACATGTACGTATTGCGAGTAAGTAAAGACATCGGACCAGCTCCAACCAAACCAATAATCCTTATTGACGCAGGCATCCATGCTAGAGAGTGGGTCTCCATCTCCACCATCATGTACATCATCAACCAGGTCAGCTTTTAATATGGTATCTAGATTTGTATTATTCAACCAGGTTCGCTTTTAACTTTTTAATATGGTATCTAGATTTTAATGATTCAACCTCTCAAGTATGTCAATGGTGACAGTTTAAATGATTATTTCGTTATTAAGACTGATAGTAATACTTCTTATTCCGAACATACCTTTCTGTCTGATCCAAATGAGATACTTTTGTTTGATAAATCATCTCACAGGTCGTCAGGAACCCCAGTGATGACCTTTACATCAAGGCATTCCTTGACTCTTATGAGTTCGTTTTCATGCCCGTTCTCAATCCAGATGGTAAGTCTTTCTACACCGGTGACTGGTTGATATTCCGATTAGTATTATGTTTATAAAATAGTAAAATGTAAGAAAGGTTAGGTTTAGCTTTAAAACTAAAGTACAGTACACTTCACTCTAATCAACTACCCATATTTTAACGTCCACACTCCTAAGGGTACGCGTACACACAGGTAGATAGACTGTGGAGGAAGAACAGAGTCTATAACGATAAATCCTCGTGTAGAGGGGTAGATCTGAACAGAAACTGGGACTACAAGTGGGGAGGTAAGTGTAGAGGGGTAGATCTTAACAGGAACTGGGACTACAAGTGGGGAGGTAAGTGTTGGGGTAGATGTGAACAGGAACTGGGACTACAAGTGGGGAGGTAAGTGTTGGGGGTAGATGTGAACAGTGTTGGGGGTAGATGTGAACAGGAACTGGGACTACAAGTGGGGAGGTAAGTGTAGAGGGGTAGATCTTAACAGGAACTGGGACTACAAGTGGGGAGGTAAGTGTAGAGGGGTAGATCTTAACAGAAACTGGGACTACAAGTGGGGAGGTAAGTGTAGAGGGGTAGATCTTAACAGGAACTGGGACTACAAGTGGGGAGGTAAGTGTTGGGGGTAGATGTGAACAGGAACTGGGACTACAAGTGGGGAGGTAAGTGTTGGGGGTAGATCTTAACAGGAACTTGGACTACAAGTGGGGAGGTAAGTGTAGAGGGGTAGATCTTAACAGGAACTGGGACTACAAGTGGGGAGGTAAGTGTTGGGGGTAGATGTGAACAGGAACTGGGACTACAAGTGGGGAGGTAAGTGTTGGGGGTAGATCTTAACAGGAACTGGGACTACAAGTGGGGAGGTAAGTGTAGAGGGGTAGATCTTAACAGGAACTGGGACTACAAGTGGGGAGGTAAGTGTTGGGGGTAGATGTGAACAGGAACTGGGACTACAAGTGGGGAGGTAAGTGTAGAGGGGTAGATCTTAACAGGAACTGGGACTACAAGTGGGGAGGTAAGTGTTGGGGGTAGATGTGAACAGGAACTGGGACTACAAGTGGGGAGGTAAGTGTTGGGGGTAGATGTGAACAGGAACTGGGACTACAAGTGGGGAGGTAAGTGTTGGGGGTAGATGTGAACAGGAACTGGGACTACAAGTGGGGAGGTAAGTGTTGGGGGTAGATGTGAACAGGAACTGGGACTACAAGTGGGGAGGTAAGTGTTGGGGGTAGATGTGAACAGGAACTGGGACTACAAGTGGGGAGGTAAGTGTTGGGGGTAGATGTGAACAGGAACTGGGACTACAAGTGGGGAGGTAAGTGTTGGGGGTAGATGTGAACAGGAACTGGGACTACAAGTGGGGAGGTAAGTGTTGGGGGTAGATGTGAACAGGAACTGGGACTACAAGTGGGGAGGTAAGTGTTGGGGGTAGATGTGAACAGGAACTGGGACTACAAGTGGGGAGGTAAGTGTTGGGGGTAGATGTGAACAGGAACTGGGACTACAAGTGGGGAGGTAAGTGTTGGGGGTAGATGTGAACAGGAACTGGGACTACAAGTGGGGAGGTAAGTGTTGGGGGTAGATGTGAACAGGAACTGGGACTACAAGTGGGGAGGTAAGTGTTGGGGGTAGATGTGAACAGGAACTGGGACTACAAGTGGGGAGGTAAGTGTTGTGACTTTTGGGGTAGATCTTAACAGAAACTGGGACTACAAGTGGGGAGGTAAGTGTTGGGGGTAGATCTTAACAGGAACTGGGACTACAAGTGGGGAGGTAAGTGTTGGGGGTAGATGTGAACAGGAACTGGGACTACAAGTGGGGAGGTAAGTGTAGAGGGGTAGATCTTAACAGGAACTGGGACTACAAATGGGGAGGTAAGTGTTGGGGGTAGATGTGAAAAGGAACTGGGACTACAAGTGGGGAGGTAAGTGTTGGGGGTAGATCTTAACAGGAACTGGGACTACAAGTGGGGAGGTAAGTGTTGGGGGTAGATCTTAACAGGAACTGGGACTACAAGTGGGGAGGTAAGTGTTGGGGTCGGGAGGTTCAAAGATTGGGCCTTGGGGTCATATGACTCTGTCCGAAAAATAATGTCTTATACATGTGTTATACTATACCTCTTTCATAAATGATATTCGATTTGAATTGAAAGAATGCGATACGATTCATTGATGATATTTTAGTCACTTCTTCGTTGAGGTACACTCTAATAACTTAATAACATTACTTTATTTATAGGTCTAGGAACTAGTGGACGTCCCTGTCAAATAGATTACCGAGGTCCCGCAGCGTTTAGCGAGTTAGAAACCAAAGCCGTACAGAAGTGGGTAGAAGCATATAAATCAAAAATCCTACTCTACATTAATTTCCACGCTTACGGTCAGTTGTGGATGACTCCATATGGTTACAGCACGGATACGCCCAGCAATGAGGTGGAGATGGTAAGGATATTGAAGTTTAAACTTCTCTTCGATAAATTTTTAGTAATGCGTCGCGTATACGCGGATTAAACGGATTAAACGGATTAAACGATTCAAAAGTCAAATTACATGGTTATGTCTGACCTATGATTATGCCATTAGATATCGGTATTGCCATCGTTTTATTCATTTCAAACAATGTCCAACATAGATGGCATAATTTCACACCACTACGGCAATACTACGATCTGATCAAATATTGACCATTTGGCTAAACGCGGGTCTAACTAACAACAGTTACTGTGTAATAAACAAATCAATGGCTTGTGAGAAATTTCCCTACATCACTTTTAATTAGACGGTGTGCACAAAGGTACATTGTTTCAATGGGTAATTCTTTCAAAGGAGCAAATGACCAGAAAGTTACTTTCTCAGCCAGGCAGTTTTTTCATTGCCCAATGCCCACTGAAACACCTTTTCTTATGTTAGATTATGAATCCAGTAGAAATTGTATTTTATAAACTTTATAAACTTTATAGTTTATTTTACATACAAAAACCAAAATTCAAAACTACTCAAACTTAAATTTGAAGCTGAAGAAAAAAATCTGTCGTATATAAGCTGTAGTTCAACCTTATAATAACGTAACTCTATTTATTTCAGCTTAAATACAGCAAGATTGCTGTCAAAGCTATTAAGAAGTCACGGGGTACTGAATATAGATATGGTCCTGTCTACACGACAATCTGTAAGTATTGCAAAGCCGAAACTTCCTCATCCTTTATAATCTCACTACCATAAAGGTTATGAATATTTAAAAACATACGCCCAAATTTTCAAATGAAAAAAAATTAAGAACCAGAGATTCGATAAAGTAGCACGTGTTTCAGACGTGTTTAACATTTTATTCTTCAATCAGATCCAGCAAGCAGTATCAGTGTAGACTGGGTCCGAGGAGCAGAAGATGTCCCCCTCGCTTACACTGTCGAACTTCCAGATAAAGGGTTTGTTCTTAGCGACACTTCATGTTAAAATCAGGTGTCTTATTTATAAAACAGTGTTGAACTTTATGAACAAGCTCGAAGGAAGCGATTTGCTTCTGCTGGCTTGCGTTTTAATATTCATTTAATTTGGTATCCGTAAACTGATCTAAACTTCATCCTTAGAGATCACGGTTTTCTCACGCCACCATCAGAGATACCACTGATCGGCAAGGAAACATGGGAAGGGATCAGGGCGCTCCTGATAACACTTGCTGATGACAAGGGTTTAC
This sequence comes from Bolinopsis microptera, assembly GCF_026151205.1. Classification (NCBI taxonomy): domain Eukaryota; kingdom Metazoa; phylum Ctenophora; class Tentaculata; order Lobata; family Bolinopsidae; genus Bolinopsis; species Bolinopsis microptera. The sequence continues at coordinate 3,609,756 of NC_087078.1, read as the reverse complement.
TGAAGACAGCGGAGATTATCATTGTTTAGATGATGATCAGATCCTTGTTTTGCTGTCGATGTGATACTGGCCTCGGAAGCAAATACATCAGTTCTTACAGCGGACTTCCTTAGTGCTTTAGAACTTAGCTTAGCTTGTAAGGTCTTCCTTTAAAATATTATAGCAGTGGTAGTTTTAGCTCGGTTCCATACAGAATCGCTGATTCTTTTGAATGTGTACTTTATCCTATAGATGTTCCTGATAATTTCACTTATAATTGTAGGTTATACTCAGATTTAGATTTAGAAGGGTATTAATCATGACTAAACTCTCTATATCAAAGCTTCTTTAGGATGTAAATAGCTGTAAATGTAGAACTGGAAATTACCAATTTAGTTTTAACTAATTACCTAAATAATTTGACATAAGGACTGAACCCTGATTGATTCAGTGTTCGTGAAAAGTTTTAAAACTCATTTTATTCGTTTAAAAATTATCGTGACAAGAAGCTTTTAGAATTAAATGTTTGGCCATATTCGGCTTCTCGGAAATCAGCCACTAAGTGGTTACTTAATTTATTCTGTTTTATTTGTGATTTCTGTTGATTTGATTAAACAATTCTTTTATCTTCTTTTGGCGACCCTGTGTTTTTTTGTAGTTTGTAATGAATGCCCCTAAAGCATAACAAAATTGCTTTATTTCAAAATTCAAATCTGCCAGCAATTTCTTAATTTTAATAAAACTGTTGATCTTAAAGATCTTACAATAACTATCGTGCATAAAGACAATTAAAATTAAAAGGGCGTACAAATTCATTAACAAGGAAATCATATCGATTATACGAAAAAAGTTTATAGTCCGTGGTTTTGGTGTGGTCCGTTCAACTTCAACTACGTTCTGAAAATCATCTGGAAATACAAATAAAATTCGAAATAAATGTCCACACAAAACGATCATCCGCCAAAAACTTAATTAATTATATTTATTGACCTGATAGCGGCAAAGTCGCGTTTTCTTCTTGTTGGTAGTTTCGATAAAAGTACCAATTCCTCATTTGCCTGGGAATCTAAGGCTAAAGTTTAAAAAAGAAGATTTAAGATATAGTGGGGTAGGCTAGCGCCGTCCAGTTAGTTCTTCATATTATATATTCATCCCGCTGTGAGCAGAGTGCTAAGTGGTGTTAATGTTAATGATTTAAAGGGTTCCCAGTGGTTAAGTTAGAAGTAATCCTCTTTTTGAAAAATATGCAACTTCGTTTGTGGTTATACTTATAGCTTTATTGAATTATTTGCAGTTCATGGTATTTCAAATGAAGGTTTTAAAAATGTAATTCGTCCTCACTGAATCCGGTGATCCGTATTCAGAAATTTTCAAAAAGCAGTAATACGATCGAGTGCTTTCGTTCATATCAAATACTTTAATAGTTTAATAGCGGTTAAAATTCGGAGTCATCATTTATACTTTTATCTTTTTATATAATTGTGCATGAAAAAAAAATATGAAATTTAGCTAATTTTAAAATAAATGATCTTTATCATATACATGCACCAAAATATTTCACATGGAGGTCTAGAAGTGCTAAAAATACATACATGAGCTACATGACACATGAAGACATGAAGAGGTCTCCTCCTATCCATAGTTTGGTTTCCAATCCAGTAAGAAATTGGGAGACCGTGTCTCTGGCATTCTGACAACATGTCCGTACCACCTTAGTCTAGCCGAACCGATAAAAGTTTCAATAGACTTAATTCCAGCACGCATGATAACTTTTTCATTGGACACATGGAAGAACCACTTTATCTTCAAGATTCTTCTCAGGGAGGTCAGATGAAAGACCTCAAACCGTTTCATCTGCTTCTTTATTGAGTTCCAGACTTCAGCTCCATATAACAGAATAGTAATAACAGCAGCCTTGTAGCTTTGTAGATACGGATCTTGGCGGGCGTTCTTATAGTTCGGCTGTTCCATATCTTCCAAAGCTGATGGAACGCACCATTAGCACGCTGGATCCTGATGTCAAGATCTCGGTCAATGGTACCATCCCCACTGATGTTGGCTATAAGATAAACAAAGTTACTGACCTGTTCTACAGGTTCTCCCTCCACTGTTTATAGCTTTATACTGTCTCTTTCGGTGTAAGGCCGCTGGGACGCACACTTGCTGATCGCCATGCATTGTGTCTTTTTAGCGTTGATCTTTAACACTTTAACACAGCATAAGAGGTGTAATAAGCGATAAGATCAGTGGACTTTTGCAGCCCTTCTTCAGTATTGTTCATCACTGCCAGATCATGATCAGCGTAGTCACTATCCATGATAACTTTTTAATCTGCACTCTTCAGTTCCTTTTGCAGTACAGCACCATGACTGATTGCCTTGTGAACCTCGGCCAAAAAGATTCCAAAGTTCAGACAAAAATTAAATACAGGAGGGCCCTGGATATCACCTTGTCCAGTGCCTGAATTAACAGAGAACCAATCAGAAATTTCACCATTAACCCTGACAGCACTCATGGTTCCGTTGAAAAATACCTGAAAGATTCTAACAAATTTCTCAGGAAGTCCTTATGTGTCTCATGCTTGACCAAATAAACTTTCTTCTGATGGAATCAAACGCTGCCTTAAAATCAATGAAATTAACATAAAGAGATAAAGTGTAATGTTAAACTCAATACAGTTATGAATAATGGTGCGGATGAATAAATCTAAGCTAATAACAAATTAAATACCAAATATGATGGGCTAACATATAATAACATATAACCTGTAATACTATTTTGTATATATTTAATTTCGTTTTCCAAAAAAAAATATGATGGGCTACTTTGGCTCGTGTAGCGATCGAATGAATTTCTTTCAGCATTTAAACGCACGTGCGCCGCGCAGTGTATCCATGACAACTCGCGTGCCTTCAGGCCTAGGCCCAAAATTTTACACATCGTTATTTGATCTTTGTATTCTACTTACTATTTCGATAGATATTGCCAAAATCTATAAAAGGGATTGACCTAAGAAGAATTTCAAAATGGTGGCAAAAGCTGCCACAAAGTCCATAACAGTGTTTAAAAAGGTTCAGCCGAGTAATGACATCCAACGTATTGGATTGTTTAGCGAGGTGGGGTACATAACTATCGGAGATCCCTATAAGTCAATCAGGGACCGACCTTTCAATGATAAGGCAGGAAAAGGCAAACAGATGATGTCCTGCTGCACCAAATCCAAGACTGGTCTGTGTGATGGGTATTTCCATTCTAATTTTGGGAGAATTTTTGAAAGAGAGGGATACTCGGATCAAAGTAGACTTGCACGGATTGAGCGAATCAATGAGGCTAAGAAGAATACTGACAGCAAGCCGTTTTTACCCAGCAACGCTACAAAGAAACCGTCGGGACTTGGTAGCCATTATGGAACTTTTAATGGCAAGGTTCCTTATTTTAAGGGGACTGCTCGGCCTAAAGAACGCTACAAGTCTCCAGGTAAAGTTTCAGAATATGGATGTTCAGTCCAGTTTTGCTTGCTATTCATTGTGCAGCAAGGCTTCAAAATAACAGTTTTATGTTTGTCTGTTTAGCTAGCAGTTTTCTTAGTTTTCGTGGATGCCCATTAAACTATTAAAGACTCATATTTGCTATTTTAATTTAGCCATACTGTGTCTCATTATTCAAATCCTGAACAGCCTTCACAATACGGTTTTCTTCAGGTAAGAATTTCCTAACGAACCCTACCAAGAAGGGATCGGGTTACGGATACAACTCTCTCACCATCGGAAACGATCTCCAGTACAGTGGGGAGTCCATCAGCCTCGGTGATGAGATTAGGAACCATGAACGCAAGGTAAGTTCCCTTAAAAGCTTAAATTAGACCAAATAATATTTGTCCAAATAATAGGTTCATAAGTTATCAGTTCATATTACTAGATTACTGATCTTCAGCGAGAAATCAAATTTTCCAGAGGCATGAATAAACGTTTTATGATTATCAAATGAGCTCTTATCATCCAAGTCATCACATATTAACAGGAACACAATAAGAAGATGATCTCGAAACCGTTCAAGCTGAAACTCCACAACAACTCCTTATTCGACCCCAACATATTCAAGTCCAACCAACCTCTTCCCCCCGCCCAAAGGAGATCCCCCACTCCTCCACCTAAACGAGCCAACCCACCCTTCAAGCAGAGTTCCCCCGCCAAAGATATCGGGAACTGCAAAGCAGGCACCTTCACCCCCTACCCACAACACCCAGTTGACGGGTACGATCTGAGAGGACAGAAACCACCCGGTCCTAAATATGGTATGTTCAGTCCGAGCGCGGGAAACAAGTCCCGACCAACTGGTTCCATCATCAATATGAAGGTCACCAAGACGATGAACGTCACCAACTTTAGGTCTATTAAGTGTTGAATAATCACAGAGTTGGACTCTAGATTATACTAATTGATTTATTTTGCTAATTAAACTTAACCCAGTTCTATTCGATGAAATTGTTTGTGTCTTTGTAATCACTATTAGTTTTGATCTCTTCAAATACACATTCAAACAACCGCAAATGACTTTGTGATCTTATTTTAAACTAAACTGGAAACTTTAATTTCATAGCCACGTTCTGGGCGAGGCACCTGGTGCAATTTTAAACTTTGAAATCGATTAAACTAAGTAAAAGCCCCTCGCAGTGGTGCCTAAAATACGCAGTAATTCTTACAGTACAGTGTCAGACTGAGGCCCCCAATCCAAACAACAGATCTGTCCCACGTGACTAACCACAGTTATTTGACCGTCAAATTTATTTCTGAAAGCTCATATGAGATTAATGGTTACAGGCCGATTGAAAAACGAAAGGTTCTCAACCGGTGGAACAGTGGATAAGGCCTTCAAATTGCAGCTATGCTCACGTGATGAAAATTACATCATATTAAAAATTGATGAAAACAGAGAGTGGTACTGTTGTGTTCTGAACGTTTCTAATTCTAGAGCCTTCAAGGAATATCAGGATCACTAAATCTTCTGAATTTGATAGGGGCTGTACAGTTTGCACTGTTTAACTTTAATTCTCGTTTAAGTCACGTGGTCTGCTGTAACTCTCTTTTCCTCTTCTCATTGGTTGCCTAGCAACAAACTCTCTCCCCGGATTGGATGGCTCAAAGTAGTCCCGGGATTGATTGGATGCGCGTGGATGGTGCGATAAACAGAAAACATAGTTCAGTCTTCTAAACAGTTTACAGCAGAATCTGCAGGCCAACCCTCTGCTGGAGAAATTTGTTGATACAATTTCACATGTTGTGTTTGTACTTTGTAGTGGTTTCGTTATTATTTTGCGGAGATTTGAGACAGTTATAGCTTTATAGTTCCACTTGAGACAGCAGGACTGGATCTGATGTTGGACCAGGTTCTAGTTTCTGACTCAGACGAGGAGATTGATTCGATTGATCAGTTGTCCCCAGACTCTGCCTCTATCACCTCTGAGAGCCCTTCTTCTGCTACCCTACTTGATTCCATATTACTTGAAACTACTGCGATCAGTGCAGTGAGTGTGAGTACAGAGCTCCAAGATGAGGACAAGGACTCTCCTGAACCAGTGTCCTCTGTGTCTTCCAGTTCGTCCCGTGGTTCGAAAGACTTCATCGTAATCTCTCATCATCCCAAACCACCTTCAGTCGTCATACAATGTGAGTTTCCAGCGAAAAAAAAAATAGAACATTGGACAATGCGTAACGGCATGACCTATCCTTCTTTTGTTACGTCAAGAAATGAGGTAACTTTCGCAACAAATTATAAATTTATCACACCTGAGTGAATGCTATTTCACTTTCAGACGGGACCCCCCGAGAAACGTGCAGCTGTATGGATCCCACAACACCAGAGTCTACCACCACCACTTCCACCTCTTCTTCGTACATGGTTAGTTATGTTAAACTTTGTGCCTTCTTACACATGTAAATGGTTCCATTCCATGATGTTTATTCGTACTGAGAGATTGGTCTGCCGTGATATAATAGACAGTCGGTACAGACGTTTCATTAGTGCACTGTATTTGCTAATTAGTTGACCACTTCGCTCTTTTTTCTCATAATTATAGAATAATTTTTGGAAGGTGGAGTTTTGTGTAGTAGTTTATGTTTAGATTACTACTTTTTTCATGAGCTCAAAATATTTTTTTAGTGTATTTATAATTACATTATCTGATCTCTAAACCGCTTGGAAGTTTTACATTTTACTAAAACCGACCCGATATTTGCCCAACCCTCCTAGTCTATAGTGGTCTCCGTTAACTTCGTTCGTCTAAATTTCTCTGGTGCACTTTTATTACATTTTAAAGGTTCACTGGTAGATTTTTAGTATACTACTAGTAAAAACACAAGACAAATGTCTGTGACGTCACAAATTGAAAGTGACGCACGATCAATGAGGGATGCGTGACCTCACAGATTCCAGAGCCACTTTTGGGATCAAGGCTAACGACCCTCTTATAAAGTTGTAGAGAATAATTAGACTATGATCCCAGAGCTCCGCTCGTGTTACCTAACATGATCTCTCATTGGTTCAACAGAGGGACAGCGCTCTCTGATTGGTTTTTAGGACCAGCTGGAGAGGGCATGGTGATCCAGATGGGGGCTCTCTGATTGGCTGTTGAGAGTCACGGGACACAATGGATGCCCTGTGATTGGTGGGTGTGACCAGAGCATTAATCTGGACTCAGCCACACTGCTGTAGTTGCACTATATAACGATTACTGCTGCCTGATGGCTTGTTACTTGCCAGTAGCTTTAAAGTGTTCTAGTTTACATGTAGATGGCTCTCAGCCACACCTTTTTGTTTGTCTAAATCTTTCTATGGTACCTCCGCAGTCATTTTAAACTTACAGTTACAGCTGCTGTACATGGGCTACATCACCGGGGGGGCAGGGGGGGCAGCTGCCCCCCCTGGGATTTGGGGGACAAGTTTACAAAAACATGTATGTATAGTAAAGTGTAGTACTAATGTGTAGTTAAAAGAGATTGTGAAGTATGTACTGTCAATAAATTCGGACTACTTACATTAATTTGCTTTTTCTTTTAGTTGCTGCTAACGTAAATTCGTGTCCCTCAAGTACTGGAAAATGCGTCAAAATTGTCTAATTTCCTTAAAAATTTTCCGGGGGGCTTCGCCCCCCTATCCCCCCGACAAGGGGCTCCGCCCCTTGACCCCACTGGGAGCTGCGCCCCCAGACTCCTGCTATTGGGGGGGCTTCGCCCCCCTACCCCCCCACCAGGGGCTCCGCCTCTGGACCCAGCAGGGGGCTTCGCCCCCTTGCCCCCCCTGGGTTGAAGACGTGATGTAGCCCCTGCTGTAGGCTTTCCTTCAAATTCTGTCCCAAGGACAAACACTTTTTATATCAAATGCTTCATTGATTTTCCATTTCATACAGTCTCATTGGGTCACCACTCTGGTGGCGTAACCACTCCGGTGGGGTCACCACTTTGGTGGTCATGTAATCACTCTGGTGGTGTAACCACTCTGGTGGGGTCACCACTTTGGTGGTCATCATGCAACCACTCTGGTGGTGTGCCTTATTTGGTGGTGTAACTACTTTGTTAGGGTAACTGTATGTGATTGTGTAGATATTCATATAGGTCCTGTGTGTACCGGCGTTACATGTGTTATACTTATACCTATTCAATATAATCGTGTTATGCGTATCAAAGTAGTTTTTTCAAATATCGTTTGTTTTGTTGTTATTTTGTTATTTTGCTATTATATTATATTATGTTGATACTTGTTTTGATTTATTATTATTTGTTTTTTTGTTGTATCTTTGCATTAGTAATATAATTTTGGTGTTCAGTATAAATGTTCTAAAATGTTTAGTTAATTTTGTTTTCGTAACTATATTTATTCAGGACGTTACAGAAGGTATTAATTTAATGTAGTTGGAGCAGTCCTAACTCTCCTCACGTCCGAAAATGGCGTTTCTCTTGTATCAAATATAAACAAAAGTTAAAATAAAGTTGTATGATGTTGACAGTTTATTTGTGGTTCTTTATTTAGGACGGTGTTCGGTTCCGCCCTCGTGCCCACTGTCCATTTGAAAGCTTTAAAGTTAGCATCATGAGATCCGTCCTCGTGTCCACCTTTCAGGAAAGTACCGCCCTTGTGTCTTCCGTCCTTGCGTCCTCCGCCCTTGTGTCCTCCGCCCTTGTGTCCTCCGCCCTTGTGTCTTCCGCCCTTGTGTCCGGTTCCCAGGGTGGTGTGCCTTATTTGGTGGTGTAACCACTCTGGTGGTGGTGTAACCACTCTGGTGGTGGTGTAACCACTCTGGTGGTGGTGTAACCACTCTGGTGGTGGTGTAACCACTCTGGTGGTGGTGTAACCACTCTGGTGGTGGTGTAACCACTCTGGTGGTGGTGTAACCACTCTGGTGGTGGTGTAACCACTCTGGTGGTGGTGTAACCACTCTGGTGGTGGTGTAACCACTCTGGTGGTGGTGTAACCACTCTGGTGGTGGTGTAACCACTCTGGTGGTGGTGTAACCACTCTGGTGGTGGTGTAACCACTCTGGTGGTGGTGTAACCACTCTGGTGGTGGTGTAACCACTCTGGTGGTGGTGTAACCACTCTGGTGGTGGTGTAACCACTCTGGTGGTGGTGTAACCACTCTGGTGGTGGTGTAACCACTCTGGTGGTGGTGTAACCACTCTGGTGGTGGTGTAACCACTCTGGTGGTGGTGTAACCACTCTGGTGGTGGTGTAACCACTCTGGTGGTGGTGTAACCACTCTGGTGGTGGTGTAACCACTCTGGTGGTGGTGTAACCACTCTGGTGGCGGTGTAACCGCTCTGGCGGTGTAACCGCTCTGGCGGTGTAACCGCTCTGGCGGTGTAACCACTCTGGCGGTGTAACCACTCTGGCGGTGTAACCACTCTGGCGGTGTAACCACTCTGGCGGTGTAACCACTCTGGCGGTGTAACCACTCTGGCGGTGTAACCACTCTGGCGGTGTAACCACTCTGGCGGTGTAACCACTCTGGCGGTGTAACCACTCTGGCGGTGTAACCACTCTGGCGGTGTAACCACTCTGGCGGTGTAACCACTCTGGCGGTGTAACCACTCTGGCGGTGTAACCAGTCTGGCGGTGTAACCACTCTGGCGGTGTAACCACTCTGGCGGTGTAACCACTCTGGCGGTGTAACCACTCTGGCGGTGTAACCACTCTGGCGGTGTAACCACTCTGGCGGTGTAACCACTCTGGCGGTGTAACCACTCTGGCGGTGTAACCACTCTGGCGGTGTAACCACTCTGGCGGTGTAACCACTCTGGCGGTGTAACCACTCTGGCGGTGTAACCACTCTGGCGGTGTAACCACTCTGGCGGTGTAACCACTCTGGCGGTGTAACCACTCTGGCGGTGTAACCATTCTGGTGGTGTAACCACTTTGGTGGTTTAACAACTCTGGTGGTGTATATTATAATTTGGTGGCTTTCAGCTTAGTAATTACTAATTTAGTCGCGTTTTCTACCGTCAAGAGCTTAAACCGGTCCTTAGCAGTTAGTAGTTAACAGGTGTGTAGTAGTATAGTAGAGTAATAAAAATTAAAGTACGCGTACGCGTGTTTTGAAGCAGAAGCTAATAACTTGTGTTCACAATTATACGAGCGTGTTAAATTACCCACAGCCGATCTTCGAGATTCTTCTATAAGGGCCCCCGATAGTTTAAACCAACTCGAATCGATGTATCTTCGGACGCTGATTCCGAATCACCTCTCATGACATAGGGTTAAAATGCTCCCCTAGCGAATTGTTGGCGAAAATTGTCTTGATCACTTGATATGACCGTATAAGGAAGTTGGTCTAATTTCTCGTTTATAGGGTAAGGGTTTCAGTTTATGCTTTTGTTAGGGATTGGGTTAGGGTCAGGGTTTATATCCGATTGGAGGGTTAGGGGTACGAATAGTCGTTCAGGGCCAGCTAGAGAACATGTTGAAAAAGTCATGTGCCAGTCGAGTATAGAGTGATTCATCATTATCCACAATTGTAAGCATTACTCACAGAACGTTGGAGTTTTATACCGACTGTTAATGTTATTCCGAAAACTTCTTAATTCTTATATACGCCTTTCTTTACCTTGTGTTGCATCGTTCCGCTGTTCGTTACGGTTTATAATTCGTCTTTGTCGGTCGAATTAAAGTTGTCTACCTTGTTAGATCGATACTAATACGCGTTAGTTTACTTTTAAAGGGATTATTCGAGTGGAAGAGAGAATCGTCAAATTGTATACGGTATTGATTATTTGTCTTTCAACCGACCTTTCAACCGACCGATGAAGACACACGTACAGTGCGCCATCAGCTTTCATAATAATACAATATGTAATAAAATATAATACAAATTGGTGTCAGAAGTTTCTTGATAACTGGATGACTTGGTGTAAGGGTTGTGTGTAACTGGGTGACTTGGTGTTAGGGTGGTGTGTAACCGGTTGACTTGGTGTAAGGGTTGTGTGTAACTGGTTGACTTGGTGTTAGGGTGGTGTGTAACCGGTTGACTTGGTGTAAGGGTTGTGTGTAACTGGGTGACTTGGTGTAAGGGTTGTGTGTAACTGGGTGACTTGGTGTAAGGGTTTTGTGTAACTGGGTGACTTGGTGTTAGGGTTGTGTGTAACTGGGTGACTTGGTGTTACGACTTAGGGTTGTTTGATGCGACAAGGTTCTAAGATTTATTTGGTGACAGAAAAACGTGGAACATGCTCTTATCTTAAAGTCACAACTGCTTGGTAATTGAGTCTGAACGATAATGATGATTGAAATGTATAAGCAAGTTTTTTTTGTTTGTCTATAGGTCCCGACCCTCACCTCGTATTGTAAAATACTGAGTGTGAATACAGTTGGTACCTGCAAGGGTAATTATGGGTATTCATTAAGCATTAAGAGTTAGAAGAAATTGTTTATAACAATAGTGGAATGTGGATGTTGGCTTCGTCCACCAATAACTCATCGATTATTGTTGTGGAGTTTCATCCGAACTGTCAGGTCGAATAACTCGTACGCTTACATTCAGTCCTCTGTACTTGGAACAATGGAAAATATTTATCTATGGGAACAATAATTATAACCATATGAACGGCGAAATTTAACTACACCTAGACAATTAACAATCATACCAATCAGTTGCTGATTGGTCTGACAAGTATTAATCAATCATAAATCAACTAGAATTGCAGACAATAAGGCCCCTCGGTTATCATATCCAGTACAGCTATCTGAAGATGGCGTCTGTCACTCGGCATGGACACTGTTGATTGTTGACTGTGATTAAAGAATTAATGATGTCTAACTTCCGGTCCCCCACCAACGTTCAATGAGATCAATCCAACTATAACAGGGCGTGTCGATCTATAGTTCAATGAAACTTGTCTCAACATACAACTATGATCGCTCTACTTACAATTCGGAATAAAGCTCAACAGGAAAATTTTAGTCACCCTTTGTCACATAAGTTAATGTTGTCTGTAATTGTTAGAGTTATAAACGATATTGTTTTAAGGAATGTTGGTGTTGCTTTTGTGAGATTGGGCTGGTTAGAAAGAATGCTTTGTAGTTAGCAGCTAATTAACAGTTAACAGCAATATTGCGACATGGTTTATACAGGAAACTGATTGATATGGTTGCGTGCAGGTCACTTGGTAACTGGGTGAATTGATTTGTGAGTTGCATGGTTACCATGGTTATCATAGTAACAATTGTTACCATAGTTACTGCATGGTTACCATGCAACTAATACTTGACTGGAGCGTGAATTGGTGCCATACTTGGTCGTTCATCTTGAGTAAAGCAATAAGTTGACGCTAAGATAAAGTGATGTTTGAGTTTTTAACGAAATGAAGGTTGGTAACTTGGTTACCTATATGCGTGTAACTAATAGAGACTTTGTCAACTAGTAACCAAGTGGTAGCCCAGAAACTCGTTACCTAAACAACCTGTACTTACCCGAGTATTGAGTAACCTAGTAACCTACTAGTAACCTACTAGTAACCCTAGTAATCTAAATTGGTAACCTGTTGGTAACCCTAGTAACCTATTAGTAACCTATTAGTAACATTTTAGTAATCTATTAGTAACCTATTAGTAAACTATTATTAACCCGACAATGTCAGCTACCAACATCAGCACCGGAGCTTGGAACTACAGGTGTTGTGAGGCGGCGTTGTCAGCCGCCTGCTATTCATAGTTCTCAGTCACGTGACACTGAGTTCACGAGTATTGCGTTACACTGCAACTGGTATGGGCCTCATACTAATTAATATTAATCCACTTCATTTGCATAAGAGCTGGAACTGGTCATTATATAGAAATAAGTCGTGTGGAGTTTCTGATGAGGTTGTGTATCGTTTTTAATTTGTTCCATAATGTATTACTTTATTGCTACTGCACTGGTAATTGGTATCCCTGGAGCGCTGCACTGCCCTGCGTTGCCCAATGCCCATGAGTTTTTGTTTGTAAATTGCGAAAAGTGTTACCACTCTGCAGTAGTACTACTCTTGTCTGCGAGGAGTAGCCGTTTGTTAAGCCGGTCGTTTAACCTCATCCAACTCAAACCTTTAAGTCAAGAGGTAGTGCAAATGGTACCATTTACATATCTTTCATCTTGGACATTTTTCAGTATGTAATTAGATTGTAAAATAATTTGGAACTGGGTTCGGAGTCTTGAAATCATTTCCAACCTTTTCCAAACCTTGGCCTGTGGCCTGGCCCAATCGAACATTGATGCGGTAACCACATTTGTTCAAGATACACATTTTCACGGTTTAAGCTAAATAAAGAACCCGCAGTTTCAGGGACAATACCACCACATTGACAGCTGTAAACCAATCAATCTAAGTAGTGCCAAACCACACAGACTACACGCGTGCCATGTACTACACAGTACACTCTACACATAGTGTCCTGTACTACATTTTCCTTGCCCCCCTGTACTACATTTCCCTTGCTCCCATATTGTGGCACTTAGTGAGGGGCTTTTGTTCGCAGTCAGGAATCTCCCCTTGTTGTCAATATAGCTTAGAAGCTATTAGCTACTGCGTATTGCTTAATACTGATACTATAGCACTATAATATAGGTATATCTTTCAAACAACTAGTTCGATTATATCAGCGTCGATAGTCTTGCCCTTTTTCTGATTCCCCATTCATGTTTCATAGCACCGGTCGGAACGCTGTGCTTGTTGGGAACAGACAATTAATCTCCCAGGGTGCTGAAAGAATCTTATGTGGAGCCCATTGTCCTTTTCACTAGCTATAACGCGAACGGCAATTTCAAGACACTAACCATCATACAGTTGCAGTTGCTAGTTATATACCCCGGGCCGTTAACAACTATTGTGAGCCGGGAGTTGTTTCACACGACTTCCAATTCTCCTGAACTCTGACATGGGCGTCAATGCCTATTTACTTGTTCATAATATTACATTTGTAGTTGCATATGCTCATGGATTACCATCATTTGTTGCTATTTTCAGTTTCCGTGGTTGTCTTCTTACGTTGTGTACTCGTTGTCGTACGTGTTATTTGTTGATATATATGTCTAAGGTGTCCCAGGACTTAGGGGGATTCAAAGTCACATCATATACGATGTAAATGTAATGGTACTTTTCTGTATTTTATTTGAACGGACATTAATTAGACGCTAGAGGCCCTTAGTGTTCCTTTTAATGTCCGGTCACAATTCACATTTGTGCGGATGTCCTAAGTAGATGGCCCCTTGAGCGTTCATTCTGATGTCCGTTCAGGATTATGTCCGTTCACGGAATAAACGGTCAAATAACTTCCAATAAAGTATATGATGTGACTTTGAACGTATCTGTTCTTTTTGTAGTCTTTTGCAATTTTCTACTTATGCTCTCAATACCAAAGGTCGAGGAACAAAAACCACATTTTGCAACAGAAAAAACAAGTCCCCCGATAAACTCTCTCAACATTATACCGTCAGTCATAGTCTGTAGTTTGGGCAGTGGCGATACGTGACGCACCTCCCACCTATGTGCCGCCCCTGCTAAATTGCTGCCCCGTACAGCTTTTTTGTACCCTAATTTTTGTTTTCGTGTCGACAGAATGTTCGAGTGGACGGGATTATAGTTATAAACAAATCAGATACCCGGAGTTTTTGATCACCATTGAAAAAGTATTTTAAAATTCTGGTTTCGATTGAGATGTCAATAGTAGGTGCTGATCTCAGAACACATTGCCACAACGTTTGGAAAACTTGATTGTTGGGAAATTCATTTAATACTATAATAGCTTTTCGGCCCTAATTTAATGATTCTTGCGGCCCTACTTTGGCCAGTCAAGAAGTCTCTCCGGCCTTAAGTATGGCCAGAGGAGCCGAATTTCCGAAGAGGCACCATAGTCCATAAACTATTGTTTGTGGCCAGTTTGGTCAAAGCAAAACATAAAATATTAAAATATATCATCACAGGCCATCAAACCTCCTCAAAGAAGTCTTTGATGTTTTAATTCCTCTCACATTGCGAATCCTGACATTGCCTTAATTCTAGGTCATACCTTACTCATAACAATAGCTACAATTCTGTCGAAGTTCTGTCGATATTCTGTAGAAGCTATAATTCAGACTCCGCTTATAGTCAGTCCTATAGACACTCGCCACGTGCCATTTTCTTCTCAGCCGCATTAGATAACAAGCTCAATATATCTGTTTGTGATGCCACGTTTCATCAGAGCAGCACAATAAAGCAATATAAAGTTAAACCACTTCTCCCTGAAGTTCAGACAAAGACCTCCCCACATAGGAACAGATAACTGGTAATCAAAAGGGTTATTACAGCTACCCTGGTAATGTTTCAGCAAACAATGCCAGGGTAGCTACCCTGGTAAAACCAGGGTCATATTGTTAGATTTATCTTTTTGTTGTATCTTTTTTCGAGGGAATCAAGCAGGTTCAATTTTGTCCGACAGCGATTGTTGTCCTAATCAGCTGTGACCGAAAAAACGACTTTTGTCTGAATTTGAAATCTGATCCTAATATAACAAACGTCGAATTGGAAATATGATCTGGATTGTTACTTGCTAAATGCTACTTTTCTATAACACAGGATTGCAAAGGATCTAAGAGTAAGTTAATATTCCTGATCAGTTCCTAGTTGTGTGTGATTATACAGGTGTTACGCGGTCAATATAAAATACGCCGTACTCTATAAAACGGAGTACGAGTTACGGGGGGCGCCATAAAGTGGCCTCTCGTGTCTCTCCATATAGTGTCCGATTGTGCTTACAATGGTGCCTGAGATCGGCTTAGCACAAACTTGTATCGTCGTAGCGATCAATTGTTTCAATCGGATTCCATTAAGATTACATGAGTATAGTTGAACAGCATGATATACTTGGATTTCAGGGTATTATAATAGCAGAGCTATTTCCGGTCCGGCAGCCATACCCCAGACCGGTCAGTTTCTACTTAATACTCCCTCCTCTCTCCTTTTCATCTCTCTCGGTCCCTCGGTCCCCTCCTCCCTCAAATATACCGTACCTACTCAAATACCTATGACTATAAAACAGACTACGAGGGTCGAGGCGCCACGATAGCCTCGGTAATCCTGTGTAATCCTGTGTAATCCTGTGTAATCCTGTGTAATCCTGTGTAATCCTGTGTAATCCTGTGTAATCCTGTGTAATCCTGTGTAATCCTGTGTGATCCTGTGTAATCCTGTCTAGTCCTGTGTAACCCTGTGTAAACTGTAATCCTGTGTAATCCTGTGTAATCCTGTGTAATCCTGTGTAATCCTGTGTAATCCTGTGTAATCCTGTGTAATCCTGTGTAATCCTATGTAATCCTGTGTAATCCTGTGTAATCCTATGTAATCCTGTGTAATCCTGTGTAATCCTGTGTAATCCTGTGTAATCCAGGCAGTCTTTCACTTTGATTCTACCTAGACGGCTGACGTGACGTAACGTTTAACACGATTGAAAACATTGTATGTGATTCTCTCGCATTCACCTGCTTTCAAGGCACACACAAGAAAACAATCTCTTGTGTTATTATAAGAGCCTCACACGTGTTAAGTCATATTCATTGCCAAATAGTTGATAAAATATTAATCACATAATCACATAGTAGCAGAAGCTGTAATTCAGACTCCGCTTTCCGCTTATAGTCAGTCCTAGACACTCGCCACGTGCCATTTTCTTCTCAGCCGCATTAGATGACAAGCTAAATATATCTGCATATATGAATTTATTCTATACAAGCTTCTGCATTGTGGCCTGTGGGGTTAGTTTTCTCGGAATCTCGAGCCGCTTCAGCCGGGCAGACGGCACAAAGTTTCTGATCTTTATAATTTTAGACATGGACATTGGACAATGCTTCATGGCGGATGTAACTTTAATTAACTAAGAGGTTCATATTTTTGATGTTGTGCACATTTTGTGTTGATAGTGCTTATTTTACGCTTACAATCATATACTGCGCTCAGGATGCAAAGTTGGCCGTTTTCAAGTCTGGAATGGCTGATGTTATGTTAACAACCTTGTAACCTTGTAACCTTGTAACCTTGTAACCTTGCAACCTTGTTAGGCGGAGGTCTGTATGAGAGGTAATTATGGAAAGTTGCAACCGGCCCAGTTCAACCAGCAATCCTTCCACAGACTTCAGGTAATTGTCTCTTTTGTATTACTACTTTCCAAAAGTGGATTAATACTTGTTCACATATTACAAGTGACAAATAACAGTTCTTTGGGATACAAATTGTATCTCAATTGTATTACAATTGAGATAGAAAAGGGTTCGGAAACCTTTAACGTATCATAATGTAAAGGAGCTCTCGGGTTAGACGCTGACTTATGCTCTTATGCAACCGCGAATCAACTTCAAGTAAAAAAACTATACAAATATCCTGGCTTTAGAACACACAATCACATAACGCCGTCACGCACAGGGATTATATTTGCTAAGTGCTAATTAGTTTTAATATTTACCTTTCATTCTAGATATATCTGATCAGTATAGGAAATATGAAATGGAATTGGGACGTATATTATATAACTACTAGATAAATAAAACTAATTAGGTACTATGACAGTTGAAATTTGCGTTCTATTTATACATAGTTCCTCAGTCCGAACGTTTAATGAATATAGCATGAATAAGGGGCGTCGAGTTAAGCCTGGCAAGCGAAAAAAGGTGGAGTTGATATCGTGTCATGAAGTTCATCAAAGTATACGACTATAATACATGGCTCATATCAAACAGTGCACTCGCTACGACAAAATTTACCGACTAATGTAATTACCGTCAAGACAAATTCTGGAACTGGTCCAGAATAATGGAAGTAATGGAAGAGTCTAAGTAATACAAGCAGTGTGCTGGATCTTTGCCACCGCCTGCAATTCAATTCATACGTAGATCAAGTATATTTGTACGTATATATATATGTTATAGTTCTTACGTTAAGTCATAGGTCACGTGACATTTTTGACCAATGCGCGTCGTAGTAGTTAGTCACGTTATATATGCGTCATCAAAACACGTGACAGTGCGCGGATGAAATTCTCATGGTTGATATTAAAAGAAACCAAATCTGAAATCTAGTTGAGCCAAATTAGCGGGACGGGATTGTAGAAATTAAGTGCCGGGGTTATTTATAAAGCGGGAAAAAACTAACAGTGGGAGCCGGGATTATCAGAATTGATTATTCTATCCCGGCTGATTATTCTATCCCGGAGGTGTTTATATGTATAGTTATAGATGCCTGATTTTTTTCTCTTTAATAATGCTCAAATTTCCCACCATTAACTGAGTTTATTACAAGAGACAATTTGACGAGCCTTGAAGGCTTTGAAGGCTTTGTTCAAATGCTTAGCGGTAAAACTTAACTTAGTCAACATGGAACCAATAGTAACTGATGTACTAAGGACTATTATATGTATATAAACAATAATATCACAATGATAATGTATATACATATATATATATATATATATATACCTTACGAGACATGACTTAAATGATTTGGGAACGAAAATATGGAAATTTTTCCGAAAACCGCCACATTTCGTACCCCAAATTAAATTTAATTTGGGGTACGAAATGTGGTATTTATCAAATACCATGATTAATCATGGTATTTGGGGATTTTTTAAAAACTCCTTATAATATAATCCTTATTTTAGCATTTGTTATCTTTCACTACTCCCGAAATGTCACCGCCGTGACCAACATAGTAGTGACAGAGCTTGCTTATTTTTAATGGAACGTGCCCAAAATCATTTTTAAAGCAATTTATCATCGAATATACTAGTGTTCATCAATTGTTTGATGAACCATATTTATAACTTACTATATTGATAAGTTGAGAGTGAATCGATAAAGTCATATTTAAGGAAAATACATGAAAAATAATTTGGGGAAAATAATGATGGTGACCTAAATTTTAGTCCGAAAATATGGTGTATTTTCGAAAAACCACTGACTTTCGTACCATTTAAATATGTCTCGTAAGGTATATACATTATTATTATTATATGGTAATATTTTTATATATTGTGTAATAATATACAATATATATAACCCTACACAGTTATTTATATATATATATAAAATATATATATATATTTTATATATATATATATCTTATATATATATATATCTTATATATATATATCTTAAAGCAATAATATATTATTGCTTTAAGAAAGAAAGAAAACGACTCACTGAGTCGTAACAACATGAGAGTATGTTTAATTCGTATTCTATTGTTGATATTCTACTGCGGGGGGGGGGGGGGGGACAATGGATATTTTTTTGTGAAACTTGATTTCGAGATAGCAGTTGACCAACAAACTAGGACCAGTGACCGAACTTTTGAGGGGGTCCCGGACCCTAACCGCCAAACGGTGCTCGCGGGGCAGCCACGCCCATATTTGGTCCAAATTAGGCCCAATTTAGCCAAATACCCTGAACATGCCCAAAACCCAGATTTTAGGTGCTCTACTTGTAGCTAGTGGTCTCTTGAACTCGTATATGAAATTTCATCAAGATTGGACAAAAAATGACTGAGTTATGGGCCAAAAACCATATGCCCATATTTGGGCATACGCACCAAATTTGGTAGATTTCGTCCCATAAATTGGACAAATATCAATATTTTTGAATGAAACTTACTTTATAAGAAAGGTAAGCCTAAACTACATATTCTCTGTAAGTTATAGCTTTATATCTGTTTAAATGTGGATACTAAGGCGAAAAATCCACAAAAAATGTACTAAATTGCCCGTATCTTGGTTCGCGATATTCGCGGAATTGATCTCATTAAAATTGTAACAACTCAATCAGTTTTCAAAATTTTTGCATGAAATTTTCGGAATCGACTCGAAATCGCATTTCCACCTTATTTTGAGAACAGATTTGTGAATTAGGCCTCCAAAAAAATTTGGCGGCCAAATTCTGAATTTTTCCGGGAAAATTTTGGAATTTGGCCGCCAAATTTTTTTGGAGGCCTAAATAAAAAATCTGTTCTCAAAATAAGGTGGAAATGCGATTTCGAGTCGATTCCGAAAATTTCATGCAAAAAGTTTGAAAACTGATTGAGTTGTTACAATTTTAATGAGATCAATTCCGCGAATATCGCGAACCAAGATACGGGCAATTTAGTACATTTTTTGTGGTTTTTTCGCCTTAGTATCCACATTTAAACAGATATAAAGCTATAACTTACAGAGAATATGTAGTTTAGGCTTACCTTTCTTATAAAGTAAGTTTCATTCAAAAATATTGATATTTGTCCAATTTATGGGACGAAATCTACCAAATTTGGTGCGTATGCCCAAATATGGGCATATGGTTTTTGGCCCATAACTCAGTCATTTTTTGTCCAATCTTGATGAAATTTCATATACGAGTTCAAGAGACCACTAGCTACAAGTAGAGCACCTAAAATCTGGGTTTTGGGCATGTTCAGGGTATTTGGCTAAATTGGGCCTAATTTGGACCAAATATGGGCGTGGCTGCCCCGCGGGCACCGTTTGGTGGTTAGGGTCTGGGACCCCCTCAAAAGTTCGGTCACTGGTCCTAGTTTGTTGGTCAACTGCTATCTCGAAATCAAGTTTCACAAAAAAATATCCATTGTCCCCCCCCCCCCCCCTTAAAGGTAAACTTATGTCGTTACGACTCAGTTCTTTTTGTTTGTTGCCGATAGCTCAAGGACAGATTGTTTGTCGATAGACTAATAATTAGGGGATTTCGCTAGATCTCGTACACCGGGTATAGGACACGAGGGCAGAGGACACAATAGTGCCTTAGGGTGGTGGACACAAGAGCGGGGGACCCATAGGATTCTTCTTCTTAGTAGGGGGCTCATAGGATTACACGGGTTTTCAAACAACGGTATGTGATTGTGAGGACATACATGCATCCATGTAACTACACCAAGTTACGAGTTTGTTGCTGGTTCTTTATTTATAAGTATAACGGTGTTTGGTTCCGCCCCCGCGTTCACTGTCCATGTTAAAATGTATATCACCGGAAAGTAACCGCCCTCGTGTCCTCCGTTCTTGTGTCCGGTTCCCCGTACACCATTTTGCCCTCAGAGAACTTTAAATCTCAAGTTTTTTGCACTATCGTAAATAATCAGCAGAATTCTTCTATACCATTATTTTCATAGTGTTAAAATATATGTTTCATTTTTCATTTGAAAGTTGTTCACAAAAATGAAAAATGCATAACATAAGTCTCTGATAATCGAGCCGTTTTTCATGCTGACGATTTTTTAGTTCCAATCATGCCGAGGTCGGCTCCGATCAGAAGGATTCGGTCCTTCTTGGCCATGATCTGATATTTTTTACTCTAATATGCTCCACACCTGGTCTGCCGGTGGTTGTCCAGGTGCGATTAATATAGATGTATAAAGATTATTTTATAAAGAACTATAATATTAGGAGCGGGTTTTTAGTTACGGGCTTTCAGCAATACTCGTATTATAGTAACGGCAGGTCAAGGGGTCTTGATTCGGCGAAATATTGATCGTTTTTAAAAGACTTTTGAGAACCAAATTCACATTATATCATGCATCAAGTTTTTCAATATCGCGTGGGAGACAAATCTTTTATCAGTGTAATTAAATTTCATTTAAAAGAATTAATAAATAAAATGCCGTGAGCTTTAGTTTTATGATTTGCTTCATTATAATTAAAGTATAAATTTTAAACCAAATTACTGAACTCTTAACATAGCGTTCTCATCAGGGTTCGCTAGGCCCAGTGGGACCAGCAATGAATGGTCAGGTATACTTTGGAGACCCCTACCAGTACAAACAGTACCTAGAACTGAGACATGCAGTGAGTCCCTTCCCTGGCCTCGCCCCACGACTCATTGCTCCTCAGGTTTGTTCAATTTAAACTGGCTTTAGGTATTTGAAGCACCATGCAATTGATTACCATTGATCATGTATAGATAACGTTGGTTATTTATAATTACAGCTTTATAGAGTTGCATTATATAATTGCAAAGTTTTAAGCAATTCAGCATCTCTCAGTCAGACTTAATAATCAGAGCCTCTTTAAGACACTTGTCTTCCAGCCGTCAGCATACTGCAACAAATAAATCTTGTCAACTTATAGTTTATGTTGATGCATTCACCTGAATTAGTGAAATATTGGCCTTCAACAGAGTTTACAGTCCAATGCTTGCTTAAAGCACTCAGAACAAATGACTTCTTAGCAAGTATGTCAGCAATGCGAGCAAGCTTTGTCTATACTCATCTTGTTAACTTATCGTTGTACTGTGCAGCCAATCAATGCACCATTACAGACTTTACTGCAAAATGATCACCATGACATCATACCACTAACTATATAGAAGATCACATCAGATGCCGTGTTCACGCACAATCACATTTAGTCGAATTATCATGTCGTCAATATAGTGACGCCACCCACGATCATACACATCCATGTAACTACACCATTGTGGGAAGATATTGTTAGCAGCCATGTGTGGAGATTGTGCCATAGGCAGGGAGGGTATGACGTTAGGGAGCGGTAATAGTTAGGTATGTCACATAAACCTGACACGTAGCAGTAAAACCGTTCTATGAGGTTATCCCTGTGGGGAACCGCAAAATTGAACCGAAAAATTGACCGAACTGCTCGTCAGATGACAAAGATCTTCCCTCGGAAATCCAATAAAGATTACTAGGTTAATACGCCAGTAATCAGTGTCGAAAAAAGATTGCTTGAGCCTGGGGAGCGACAAAAAATTAATCGCACATACTTTTTTGATTTGCTGAATTGCAGTGATTAAAATTCAAAAGAAAAATTTTCAAATTTTGCGCTGCGTCCTTCATCTGCGTGATGATTTCGGGTGAAATCGAATACCCGCTACTACTCGGATACCCGCTACTACTCGGATACCCGCTACTACTCGGATACCCGCTACTACTCGGATACCCGCTACTACTCGGATACCCGCTACTACTCGGATACCCGATACTACTCGGATACCCGATACTACTCGGATACCCGCTACTACTCGGATACCCGCTACTACTCGGATACCCGCTACTACTCGAATACCCGCTACTACTCGGATACCCGCTACTACTCGGATACCGCTACTACTCGGATACCCGCTACTACTCGGATACCCGCTACTACTCGGATACCCGCTACTACTCGGATACCCGCTACTACTCGGATACCCGCTACTACTCGGATACCCGCTACTACTCGGATACCCGCTACTACTCGGATACCCGCTACTACTCGGATACCCGCTACTACTCGGATACCCGCTACTACTCGGATACCCGCTACTACTCGGATACCCGATACTACTCGGATACCCGCTACTACTCGGATACCCGATACTACTCGGATACCCGCTACTACTCGGATACCCGCTACTACTCGGATACTGAACTATTAGTAGTAAACCACATACACATTACACAATCCACATATCAGTAGTCAATGACTAGACAGGGTTATTGAAAATTACAAAGAATAAAATGGCGTCTGGACTTGGGACCAGCTCATAGTGGAACCAGCTATAGCATATATAGTTTTATAGAACTATGACATGAGGTCGTTAGCTCACCCTTACACTATACATAATAGTCCAGTCATTTATAGAGAAACGCAGAAACTTTAGAACGCGAACGATCAGGTCGTTGGTTCATCGGGCTCCACAGGGCACAGGGCAAGCTCCACAAAATAAAACTAACATAATAGAGCGATGAGATCCTTCAGTCACTTTTCATTGACGTCATCACAGTTCAACTATCAGTTTCACCACTGGTCAACTATATGGTGGCTCTATTTCCCCCATTAATTTCTGTTCATTTTATGAGTATGATAGTGCAGTGATAACCATTTGTCAACTTGTCAACCCTAATTAACCCTAATGGAAACTGTACTCATTTGCTGAAACTATAAAACAACGTACAGTTCACCCCGCACTGAGACAGGCAAGTTTTCTGATGATGCGGCGTTTTTCCTCTATGCTCTAGTTTACACAATAATGTTGTGAGCCACTCAGCGCGCTGTAGTCCCCATGAGGGCGCTGCCACAGCTGCACTTAGGGCTTAGCCTTAGAGTGTACATTACACCTGTGTTATTCGTTAATGTTCTTTGCAGGCTCCTTCCTACGATGTGTACAGTGCCGCCAGACCAGACAGGCTGATCTTACCTGGTAACCCTGGTAATCCTGGTAACCCTGGTAACAGGCTGACCTTACCCAGCAGTCTTCATCCCGGAATGGGTGCCAATACTTGTGTCCCCAATCTTAATGGGTAAGAAATGCTGTAATTAATCGTAAGATGCCATGTGGTCCGGTCATTGTTTTTTGATAATTATACTGGCTCAAATTTCAATTGTATTTGTTACAAACTGTTATTTCTGGATTAGATTAAGATGAAATTGAGAGCACTAATTAGTGAACAGTAGTATAATTGCATTTATTTGCAACAAACTTTGGTTAAGTTTTTGTCTTGTGATTTGAACTCTTTCGCTTACTGGGATTTCTTGTGCTAGGTACAAAGCAACCTCCCTCCCCGGATGCAGTATTATACCCGGCTGTGGCCCAATAACGATGGCAAACTGTGGCCCGTTCACCAGCTGTGGCCAGGTCGTCACCGGCTCTCCTGTCTACACCACCGGGCCGGTGATGACGAGTGCTCCTGTAGCGACACCCGCTTCTCTCACCATGGCAACACCTGCCCCTGTGACCACGTGTAGTAGTGACCATGATGAGCTGAACCGTGTTGGACAGGTGTTATCACCTACACTCCTCAACAGTGCTCTCAATCTCACCCCTCCTACTTCCAATCCTACCTCGGTAAGATATTAGTGAAGCTTTTTATAGTTAATTTCAATAACCAGGAATTATCTTTATAACAAAAACACAGCAAAATCCCGATTTAAGGACTTTTCCCGTCTTGCAAAAGTGTTTTACTTCGCTTCGGAGTGATGTAGACGTGTGACTTGTCAGCTGTGGATCCATGTTTGAGTAATAAGTACATTAGTTTCAACGATCCAACACAATTCATTAGTCCAATTGCTATCAATTAAATGAAAAACATTAGCTTGTGTTTCAAATATGATCATCATAATATAGTTTTTTGTGATTGGCAGCTAAAAATAAAATGATCGAAGTGAAATAAGATAGTTAAAAATCTTAAACTGTTGAGTTTTGAGGTCCGTCTGGCGTTTATCATTAATGATTGATGGTTCCCTAAATTTTTCAAAAGTCAAGCAGCCTGATACGGGACTCGAACCCGTGACCCTCAGATTAAAAGTCTGATGCTCTACCGACTGAGCTAACCAGGCTTGTGCCGTGATCGAAAATATGACATATTTTATCTTTACAGCATAATTGCTACATAATGCTATAATGTGCTCGCCAAGAATATTCAATATGCCACACAACACGTACGCATAACACGTACAGTTTCCAGAACTTTTAAATGAAAAACTGTAAGCTGATCATGGTGAATTGCCTTGATCAAATTATTTCATTTGTATGCTATTATGTTACTAAGTATCGGTGAGAACATTATACTGATGATAGAATTAAGAACAGGGTGGGCCTGCAATGACGTCTCGTCAAAGACTGTCGTCTGTACTCGGTGCCCCAAGGTGTTGGTGTGCTCACCACTAATTTCATCACCTCATTTTTCCCGATCTATCGCTGAAAATAATGAAATATTTGATTTTAACAATTTGACATCGGCCATCGTGCAATCCGTGTACCTACGAAGGCAAGTTTGTGGCCGATCCACATTCATATGCTTACTCTAATGATGGTTTAGCTTGCGGTTATCCTATAGAGAAAACTGAAAAGAATTTTAGGCCACCTTTCCTGTTAGAATCTGAATAAAATGAGCAATTATACTTGACATTATTCAGGTACTAACGCGGATAGTTTTTATAATGCTTAAATCAACCACGGCAATCATTTTAACTCACTCTGTGTTACTGTAATACCATTCATCTTCAAATATTGAATTTTACTGTAAAAAAATGTATCACAGATTTAGAAATTATAATTGCTCTATTCGATTTTATTATTGCAACGTGATTCATATTAAATATTAATCATATTTCAGGTCCTAAAACAGGAAACTGAACCTGAGCTGCTTCTTCCAGAGATTCCAGACTTTACAGACGACATATTCTCGACAGGAGTGATGACAACTATGATGGACCCCGAGACACCACCTTGTAACCTTGACAACGCGATGGAGCTAGACATTTCGTCAGAATTCGAACTTTTTCTGGGCTCCAAACTTAATGATCACAGTCTAGATGATTTACTAGATCAGACACTTGAAGAGTCTTTAGATTCGGAGATTAGAACCAAAGTGGAAAGTCTAGAGGATCAGAAACCGATCCTACCCACCCCAAACACGACCCCCGTTAAAGAAGTACAATATACCCAGGATTCATTAGCCTTGCCTTCAATATCCAGTAGCCAGGATATCCCACTCTCTATCCAAACCATCCAGAATGTCTCTACTCCAATTCAAATATCAAACCTACAGGAGTCTCTATCCAGAAATCCAATATCGATAATTCAGGATAATTCAAGCAGATTTCCTATCCAAACCATTCAGCCGGCCTCGTTATCTCATATGCCAAATATTCCAATGCAGAACCCACAGACGGCTTCTACAAGGCTTTCCCACTTCGACTTTTCTAATGATGCTGCCAGTTCCTTGATGGAAATGAAGGCTCGGTTCGAGCAGGCAACCTACCTAAGGGGCACACCTGGTACATCTGGGGGGTTGAAACTGACAGAACCAACTCCGTGCTTAGACACCAAAGAGATCTCCGGGAGGGGCATTGTGAGGTCGGGGAAACGGACGAGAAAGGTTAATAAGCAGCCTAGTTCGAACAAAAAACAGACCAAAGGAATGCCTGATTTAGGGTCTGATAATCATCTGTTAGAGAAGGTATGTTCTGAAGCCAAATCTATTTTTTGCTCAGCATGTTTTTTCTCAACTTTGCTCTCGGTCCTATGGCTATACTATCGATAGTATTGATTTTGATAAATACACGGTTGACTCATCAAGACTCTGATCGTGTGGTTGTCATAAACTCTAATGAATATATTAACCACTCAGGTGATGCTGGACACATTCCTTAATAACGAGCATAAAGCAGCAGACCAGTTCTTTGATGAGACAAGTAAGTTTACAAGGTTTTACACTGCCTCCCTAGTGGGCCACACTAAGTTGCAAGTGCTCCTCATCAGCTAGCCGTCTTACGTGATACGTCTGCTTCTTTGTTTACGTCCCCTATAACGACTGTTTTATGTATTTGTTTTACCTCTGTGATGTCTAATTGTAGACTGTAGCGATATTATAACTAATATTAGTCTATCATAAATCATGATGATCTAACAAAACTGCAGCTTTTCATCGTCCTTTTTTTGGTGTACGCAAAGTCCAGTAAAATATTCTAACGGAACACCTCTCCAGTGTTTCTGGGCGGTGTAAACAGCGGAGTTGGTGGAGGGATAGCTGGAGGTCCAGTTCTGATACCGAAACAGAGCTGTGTTCGTAACATGGGCAGAGATTACCAGCACCTCGTGAACTGCAACAGAAAGGTAACAGACTAACATCTTCACCAGTCTAATCTTTTAACACATGTCTAGCGTCTACGGGTTATACGCCAACTGGCAACTAATGCTTTTTAACACTGCTGTTGTTCTGATTTTAGGAGTTTCAACCTCACAATTCCCTCTATTTCCTCCAACTTTGATAAAACTCAGGATCTGACCGCAATTTTTTCTCAGGACTGGGGAAGTTCGGATGTGAGCGTGCGGATCTTACCAAGCGGTTTTGCCGGAGATAAACCTTTCTCAGATCCAGGACCTCCA
Source organism: Bolinopsis microptera (assembly GCF_026151205.1). Classification (NCBI taxonomy): domain Eukaryota; kingdom Metazoa; phylum Ctenophora; class Tentaculata; order Lobata; family Bolinopsidae; genus Bolinopsis; species Bolinopsis microptera. Next base: position 3,582,423 of record NC_087078.1, on the reverse strand, counting down.
CTTACTGACTCTTCGCTGCCCTCGTCAGGGTTAACGGATCAGGTGGATTTTGAGAAAGAGTTCCTGTTCTGAAAGTGTCTATGATCTGTACCCCACAATACTGGTGATCTTGTTACTTTGCTACCTCAGATGAAGCCCTTTTGGCCCGGGTATTCTGACGTTAAGTGGACTATTTTAGCCAGGGTAGCTCAACTCCTGAAATAAAGTGGACCGTTTGTAAATGTTTAATGTCAATGACATGTTTTCAGAAGAGACTAAGATTATTTAATGAATTGCGGCTGTTACAAGTATGATATTGCACATGGTTCAGACAGAGAATGAGGCTGAATGGCCGGCTGCCAGACCACTTAAGGACATATCTAAAAATATAATATGCGTCATTAAGTTATTAAAATTTCAGCTTGAGGCCTCGTGAGAAATTGGATAGCTCAGAAATTTAAGAACCAATTAATAGTAATACGAATTGTACACGACTAAAAACCACCAGAGAAGTAAAAACCTTTAGAACTTGATAAATCGAAAAGGTTATTGAAAAGTGTATAATTTATGATTTTCAATTCAAGTCACATATACAATTTAAACGAAAACGTTAACAAAAAATACTGGCAATGAAGGGATTGATCTTCAAAAGGGTAGTACAGTCTAAGGAAGCGTATTGTTTTTAAAGTTGACATGTGTCATATTGGCATTTCAGGAATTTTGCAGATCATTGTTCGTCAATTAGCTGGCGTCAATAATATTTCGAGCACATCTATTTGTGTAAGTCAGCATGTTAACTGGTGCTAAGGGGATTAATAATCAAGAGGGCACGGTTTATCATAATGGATTATGGAAGTCTATTGTTCTTAAAGTTGATATCTCTGTTGGTATCTCATTGTCAATTAAACAGTGTTTGTTCATCAGCTGGCGTGGAGTACGTCTTGAGCACATTTATTTGTGTTAGACTACTGTCTCTAGATTCCTGAAGTCTCCTTTGATCTGCACTCTGCTGTTATTCGACAATGATAGAAACAATAGCGGTGCCAATAAATCTACCTGATCTGTTAATGCTCACTCAGAGAAATTTTGAAACAAAGGGAGACAACGAAGCTACTATATTTTAAAGTTTATTAATAGGAGGCTCAGAGAATTTTCGTTGAACTATTCTACTATTCGAGCGAGGGGCTTCATAGTTTCTAATTCGACCAATTTAAATACATGGATACCATCATCAATCTCGGTGGGACACTGCATCAGCCTGTCACTTGATTACGTCATTCCTGTGACGTCATTCCTGTGACGTCAGCTACAGTCTCACGATATTGGTCCCACTAGTTTAATTTGAACAATCAATAGGTATTTGAAACAGTGGATTTCTGTTAATTTGGATTAAGTAAGAGAGGTCGGATGATTTATTTTTGAATTCAACATCGCTTATGGCTGGTTAAACCTAAGATTGAGCTCCATTTTCTTCTGGCTAAAACTAAAATTGATGTGCTAGACGCCATGATCACGTGACCAAAAATGAAGCAACTCTGGCTAAATATTATAATTACATACTAGGTTGCTCACAATTTGAGTTCCACTTCGATGAACGCGATACTGCGAAAATGAATCAGACCATAATTTAGTCCTGATTATGATCAAATGTAGCCTTTTAGTATCAAATTTTAGCATTTTGATATCAAAATTTTGCCTTTGATATCAAAATTGAGCCCTGTGACGTCATGGTTGTAACAGCAGGATTTAAACGAACAGCCGTCTTGTGAGATATACGGAGGTTACATTAGTTGTTTAAAGTGTAGTTTTAGTTTGTATGATATGTATGCAGCGAAATTTTTTTAATTTGTCGATGTTTAATTGAATTTTTCGGAGGTTATACAGATCCATTACCGTAAATGGCTTTTAAAGTTTTAATTTAATGATGATTAATTTCCAGAGTTAGTGTTAATGATACCAATATCGTTGTATTTTAGATGTTTGTTTAATGTTTTGTTCTACGCGAATCGTGTTGAGTTGTGGTTTAATTATTATTTATATTCCTCTTCTTAAGGGTCTAAACAGTGTAAACTGTAAAAAAGCTACATATTGGAGAGTATTTAATTTTGAAATTGGGTGACAATATTTGATTTTTGTGATATAACTTTAAATAAATCGCAAATCTTTTTTAAAATTTTAAAACAGGAAAGAAACTCGTTTTACTTATTTAATCTTTATTCATTTCTTTTACAATCCAAAGCGAAAGAACAGATCCTGCGTAGATATAGTTCAAATTGAAGTCGAACCAAAAAACATTTATTTTACCCGTTTTAGATAAATTAGAACATGTACTTAGTAAAGCTAACTGCTAATCGCAGAGCTGGCAAGCACGACCATGCACATTTATAGCCCCCTCACCAATTTTTACTTTTTCTGTTAAGAGTAAGACTCATCAAAAATCGTTTAGCAGGTTTATTTTTAGTTCAAAATATGCAAATTCATTATTAAAGATGGCAGGAATTAAAAATAACCAATGAGAAAAGCTAGCGACCGATTTTATTCTCGGTATCATTTTGCATATAACATATAAGAACGGCCGTAATTTGAATTAATATCATTTCTTTTTGTTTGAAAAAGGAGACACTTGTCGCCGTATTCCATTCTTATCTACCCAATCTTGGATTTTGGTAAAAAATACCGAACTACTTAAAGCTTTTTTCTAATGAGTAATTAGGAAAAAACAGAACAATATCAGTACTCATCTACAACCCTGTTAAGCCATTACTGGCAATCAGTGATCCATTAGTCCGTCTCTGCTAAATTTATCTGATGTAGTGCTTGCAAAATCGTTCCTATAGGAGAGAAGTGATTGGTCTACACTACAGTAACTCGTGAAGTGTGTACCCACTACCCAGATGTGTGTTTTTGTGAGTTAATTTTATTTTATGTAAGAGTAAATTCTATATAAATGCCAAAGTTTGAGTTGTAAAATTATGTGTATTTCATGAGGCCCAGCTGGTACAGTGGTACACGGTAAAGGTAAAATATGTCCTACTCCTCTGGCGTTTTCCTGATATCCATTATCCAATAGCAACTGATCATAACCTTTTAAGACACTGGAGCTGGCAAAGTTGACCCGCGAGAGATCATTGACATTGTGCAGGAATCTGATGCCACTACTTTACTAACAACAAGCACGGAACAAGGTATTTAGTCTTCCTGGAGCAGTAAAAGTAGTAAAAAGATTAAAGAACCGCTGTTATAATACCGACATTTTATTTTTCTTATAGCTGCGTTGGTTCTTCCGTTAATATTAACTGGGTCTGGTAGACGTTAATGTTTGTGAGGTATTGTTTCAACGATCAATCTGCTGTTTGGTTGTTGAGTCATGTAAATCTGTTTCAGGCTAACAGTAGCCGTCTTTATATTAAAACTAAAGTGGCTGTTGTTGCCAGTTCTTGTAGCTATAAGTTTGCGGTTGCCCCAACTAACTCGTTTTTAAATTTTTTAACTTTTCGAAATTCTTAATAATTTTGCCGAAAAAATCCCAATTTTACCCGTCACCAAAACGGTTTACCTTGTTCGTAAAAATGACGCCTTACTCTGCACTTGACACTTGTTCCATATAATACAAATGTAATATAGATATACAGCATGGTAACGCCTAACTGGTACTGAGAGTATTGATCTTCAACAGAGCATAGTTTATGGGAGTTTATTGTTCTTAAAGTTGATAATCATGTTGGCCGCTAAAAGGGGTTGCAACGCGTGTCAATCTCATTGTCCATCTGCAGCTGCAATGTGAAGTATGTTACATTCTAAGCACACTTATTTGTGTAAGACTACTGTCCCTCAATTCCCAAGTCCCCTTCGATCTGCAATCATTCAACAAAGGCGAAAGAAATGTAGAAACAATGGTGGGTGCCAATAAATCTACTGTTTGTGTTCACTCACGCCCTTACCAAGCCCTCAACACGCCCTTAAGAGTATCAATCAACTTCTCGAACAAAGGATCAGGAAGAGGGCACGGTTTAATGTGGAGGTCTATTGTTCTTAAAGTTTGTATCTCTGTTGGTATCTCACTGTCAATTAAACAGTGTTTATCAGCTGGCGTACGATTTAAGCACATTTATTTGTGTAAGACTGCTGTCTCTAGATTCCGATAGAAACAATAGCGCCAGCGGTAGAAACAATAGTGGGACGTGGGTGCCAATAAATAAATGAACCACTAAGTATCGATTATTTTTCTCAAACAAAGGATCAGGACAACAAAGTTATTAATATTATATTTTGAAACTATCATGCGAGCGACGGTGCATTATATAAAAGCAAATTTCCTCGAATCCAAGTTAAGCTAAAAAACTTAACTAATTTAAGCCGGAAGTTCTCAGATAAGAAACCGACATCGAAATTAATCGCTGATCAAAAAATAAAAGGTAATAAAAATGCTTTATAATTTTTGTTTGGAATTTTATTTTCAGCACAAAAATTGTCACTTTTTAAGGCGTTTTCCCCGCATAATGTTGTTATCTTAAAAGATAATGCTTAACCCTTAACCTCAACTACGTCCTTTAAATATTTCAGTGAATAAAATGAACATGAAATTAGGCCTACAAAATCGAGCAGTTACAATTGCCACATTAATCATTAATTAATAAAATATAAAATTGGGAGTACTGGAGTAGGTATGTGAATGTCCGCATTAAAATTTTAGGAGTAGGACTAGCGCTGCGAAATGTAGGGTTTATATTGTATTAAATTGTATACAATTAATCCTGGACCAGGCAAAAGTCCTGCTCACATTGGGACGTTCGCTAAGTTTCTCGATGTAATTCGACTTATATGACCCTAAATAACACAATTGACTCGGGTACACTTTTTCACCAGTGGGGCATTTCTCGGAATCACGCCCTTTTTGACCGCACCCATATCGCGACCCCCACTATAAATTATCTCGGCTTCTGATTGAGATACAGACCTCAGCCATGAACCAAAATGTGCCTAAGATGCATGTTTATATTAGTGCTATGAAGATACTTAAGGCCTAAGAGACTTGGTTTTTGAGAAATCGCAAAAAATCCGAATTTACTATACTAGCAGTCTCGAGAGTAACAATTATCACACTTATTTCAAGATATCTCCGCTTCTGATTGAAGCTAAGCGCTCATCTTGGACATTAAAATGGTCAGAATCATCATATTGAGTGGGGTAAAGCATGGTTTTAAAGTCTTCAGACTTCAGGTTGTTGAGTTATTAGGTCAGATCCCATTTTTATGCTCTCGCGAGTAGCGAGTCTCGAGAGTAACAATTATCACACTTATTTCAAGATATCTCAGCTTCTGATTGGAGCTAAGCGTTCATCTTGGGCATTGAAATGGTCAGAATCATCACATTGAGTGAGGTAAAGCATGTTTTTGAAGTCTTGACACTTAAGGTTATTGAGTTATTAGATCAGTTCCCATTTTTACGCTCTCGCGAGTAGCGATTGATGCACTTATTTCAAGATATCTCAGCTTCTGATTGGAGTTTAACGCTCATCTTTGGCATTGAAATGGTCAGAATCATCACATTGAGTGGGGTAGAGCATGGTTTCAAAGTCTTCAGACTTCAGGTTGTTGAATTATTAGTTCAGATCCCATTTTTACGCTCTCGCGAGTAGCGATTGATGCACTTATTTCAAAATATATCAGCTTCTGATTGGAGCTAAGCGTTCATCTTGTTCATTGAAATGGTCAGAATCATCATATTGAGTTGGGTAGAGCGTGGTTTCAAAGTCTTCAGACTTCAGGTTGTTGAATTATTAGGTTAAATCCCATTTTTACGCTCTCGCAAGTAGTGATTGATGCACTTATTTCAAGATATCGCAGCTTCTGATTGAAGCTAAGTGCTTATCATGGGCATTGAAATGGTCAGTATGATCATATTAAGTGGGGTGAAGCATGTTCCTAGTGCTAGAGGTTTTAGTGACATTTTACTGATATTTCTTGGCAAACAACTTATTCCTGGCGATTAGTTACAGTTCATTTAATAAATATTTTCACCATTGCAGTGACCATTCTTACGAGAGCATAAAAATAGGGTTTAACCTAATAATTTTATAACCTGAAGTCTAAAGACTTTAAAACCATGCTCGATGCAACTTAATTTGATAATTTTTACTATTTTAATGCCCATGATGAACGCTTATCTCCACAGCTCCACTCAGAAGTTGAGATATCTTGAAATAAGTGCATCAATCGCTATTTGCGAGAGCGGATAAATGGGATCTGACCTAATAACTCAACAACCTGAAGTCTCAAGACTTTGAAACCATGCTCTACCCAACTCAATATGATGATTCTGACCATTTCAACACCAAAGATGAGCGTTAAACTCCAATCAGAAGCTGAGATATCTTGAAATAAGTGCATCAATCGCTACTTGCGAGAGCGTAAAAATGGGATCTGACCTAATAACTCAACAACCTGAAGTCTAGAGACTTCAAAACCATGCTCTACCTCACGCAATGTGATGATTCTGACCATTTCAATGCCCAAGATGAACGCTTAGCTCCAATCAGAAGCTGAGATATCTTGAAATAAGTGCATCAATCGCTACTCGCGAGAGCATAAAAATGGGATCTGAACTAATAACTCAACAACCTGAAGTCTGAAGACTTTAAAACCATGCTCTACCCCACTTAATATATGATGATTCTGACCATTTCAATGCCCAAGATGAGCGTTAAACTCCAATCAGAAGCTGAGATATCTTGAAATAAGTGCATCAATCCCTACTCGCGAGAGCATAAAAATGGGATCTGACCTAATAACTCAACAACCTGAAGTCTGAAGACCTTAAAACCATGCTCTACCCCACTCAAGATGATGATTCTGACCATTTTAATGCCCAAGATGAGCACTTAGCTCCAATCAGAAGCTGAGATATTTTGAAATAAGTGCATCAATCGCTTATACTCGCGAGAGCATAAAAATGGGATCTGACCTAATAACTCAACAACCTGAAGTCTGAAGACCTTAAAACCATGCTCTACCCCACTCAATATGATGATTCTGACCATTTTAATGCCCAAGATGAGCGCTTAGCTCCAATCAGAAGCGGAGATATCTTGAAATAAGTGTGATAATTGTTACTCTCGAGACTGCTAGTATAGTAAATTCGGATTTTTGCGATTTCTCAAAAACTAAGTCTCTTAGGCCTTAAGTATCTTCATAGCACTAATATAAACATGCATCTTAGGCACATTTTGGTTCATAGCTGAGGTCTGTATCTCAATCAGAAGCCGAGATAATTTATAGTGGGGGCCGCGATATGGGTGCGGTCAAAAAGGGCGTGATTCCGAGAAATGCCCCACTGGTGAAAAAGTGTACCCGAGTCAATTGTGTTATTTAGGGTCATATAAGTCGAATTACATCGAGAAACTTAGCGAACGTCCCAATGTGAGCAGGACTTTTGCCTGGTCCAGGATTAAATGTTATGGAGAACGCCGCGCCAAATGGAGTGTTCAACCCCCGCTAAGTGGTTTGCATTTTTATTGTCTCAAAACCGAATTAAATTTTCAAAGCAGGACTAATATTCCGTACGACGGTCATACCGCTATAAATAGTAATATTAATAATCTATTTTAGAAATAGGTGAAAAGTCCGTGTAGCCAGTGACAGTATAACTATAAGCGCCAAGAGGCAACAGTTGGAGGCAACTTTTGGTACAAAATTTGTCAAAATCAGAGACAATAAATTCTGTGTCAACTCATGGCGCTTATTTATATTACACAGAGTTATACTATAGCTTGTGTGGGTGTGGGGTGGGCGGGCGCGCGTGAAATTTATAAATTACTTAATTAAGAAAAAGGTTATACTTATATAGAGTTTTGGCACTGGTTTTTTTAGTGCCGAAAAAACTGTGACGGAGCTAAATGATTAAGGTTTTTATGAAATGGAGATTAGGAAGATGGTTTTAATTGATGGTTAAGCGTGTATCACTTATACTAATTGTCATTATAATAGCGGCGGGTTCTATCTGAAATATATACAAGGTCTAATTCGATCACAAAGAGACAAAGCTTTGCTCCTCGGTAGTGAGGGAGCGGATTTTCCTTCATGCCACTTGCTACTGTCCGGTGAACGGTGCTTTATAGGAAGTTCAATGGGAGCACAACATTCCGTTCCGATATTACGTTAATAATGTTTAGGTGTGTTCTCTCCATCCTCACTGGTATTGGTAATGTTTCATAATTTTGTTTAAGGTATGTTCTTTGTCACATGAAATTTAACAAAGTAACAAACGTATCTAAATTTCTTGATGCAGGTTTTTGACTGAGTGGGTTTATACTTTTGCACCCTTTCAGCTGATAATATGATTTCTTAGATCTTGTATTACTGGACGGTGCTCAGCTTGTCACTCCACCATATTTGTTTGTGAACACTTAAGCCTGGGTCCCCAGGTGAATTTTGTAAGGCCGAGCGTAAGTTTTTAACATTGTACTATTATATAGTGTGGGAGCATCACGTCTCTCGACAGACAAAGTAAAACAAGGCAAATAAATGGTGATAACTAAGTGAAAATAATCGATTTGTCGGCACTCATTGGCCTTTTACTAAGACTTCTTAACATATTATCAAACCTAACTTATTAATAAGTTATAAGACGGGTTTACTTAATAGTTACCTATATTGTTACTACAATATGATTTCAAGCAACACTCAATAAACTTTACTTGAAGACCTCAGGCTACTTTGTTACAAACAGAGATTTGGACAAAAAATATCTAACACCGCCCAATAAAATAAATATCTTACTTACAATTCAGAGAATTCTGTTACTCTTAGTATATTGTGTGTTTAGTGCGAGCGTTTAGTGCGAGCTACATTTTAATCGGCTGTATGTTCAGTAGTTGTGACGGATATTTTTTGATGCGATAAAAACTGACTACCATTGGTACCAAAGAATACCATTATTTTTCTCCCTGTGACCACGGGTTTTCTAGTAATAAATAAAATTGTATTGAGTAGTATGTCATTTCAATATTTTCATTATATCAGTTGTAAATATTTTAAACCCATTATAAAAACTAAAAAGCGGTTACATTCCGCACATTTTGCCTTAGTACTATCTATCGACAGTCCGTCAACTCAAGTTAGCTGATATGTTAAAACTAAAACCACTAAATTTGAAGCCGCAATGTGTCAATCTCATCTCTTGTTATAGTCGTAAAAGAAGCTCCTCATCAAAGCTCAGCCAGCGAAAAAATTCCGCAGAAACTTTGAAGTTTTAACCTCAGACTTCCAAAGAGAAATTAGACGTTTTCTAGCTAGACTCTGCGGGTTGATTAAGTCGTTAGCTGCAGTAATAGTGTAATACCCAATCTTCAAAATGAGCTAACGCCTCTCTAGAAACGCCCAACCCCAACTGGTCTAGTTGGAGACATTATTTCTGAGAATTTATCTTACGAATATGTCGGAAATGCGAATATTCCAAGGCATTTGTGCCATAATTAACCTTTGTCCAACCTCTGATTGCTTTGAAAATAGGTAGAAAAGCAGTTTATAACTCCCAGGACTAGGAAGAATTGGACTCATGATCTGCATTCTGCATCTTATACTAAATCTATGGCACAGTTACCCAATATCTAGATATCAATAACTCGATTTTTCAGTAATTCTCCGTATTTCCGTTTTATCCGACCGGACCGTACTTTTCCCCCGGATCACTTCAAGGCTACCTCACTACATTTTAAATGTTTAGAGTCTCCATTAAAGTTTTACTATCCGTTTCGAAATGTCAGTAGTTTAACCATGTGGCATGTTACTCGTATATTGTCTTCGTTTCTATAAACAGTAAACATTTGATTTAGGTTCTGAAGATATTTAGGAAGAGAGACAGACAGATCTGCGATCTAAAACTGCCAGCAGTTCTCAACCATGGGAGAAGAAAAGACGGAGGAGCACACTAAAAAAGATGAGGAGAACACTAAAAAAGATGAGGAGAACAATAAAAAAGATGAGGAGAACACTAAAAAAGATAAGGAGAACACTAAAGCTCTAGCTAAGACAGCTGTCACGGTAAGTACCCCTTAAATAGTTATTACACAAGGTTTGATAATATCCCAGCTTTTTTTTCAACAAGTTCCCACTCCTAAAGCTCTAGCTAAGACAGCTGTCACGGTAAGTACCCCTTTAATAGTTATTACACAAGGTTTGATAATATCCCAGCTTTTTTTTCAACAAGTTCCCACTCCTGCCCACCCATCAGATGCCGTATATCTGTAGTTTTTCCACAATATATATGGCAAAGTTAAACCTCCGTTTTGGCAAAGTGAGGAGTTCAAGTTTTAAACAAAAAGCTACCAACAGTACGAGAGTATGTTGCTCAACCAATGGAGAACGTCAGCGGGATTTCCAAGTGATGAAAAACCAAACTAGGAAAATAGAGCACGTACAGTTAATAGTTAATACACCTAATCCTCGTTAAAGCTAGGTTGACTCCAAGCCTGGCACACCTTATACCTTACCTTTCTCTCTACCCCCCCCCCCCCCTCTCTAGTCTCTACCCCCTCTCTCTCTCTCTCTCTCTCTCTCTCTCTCTCTCTCTCTCTCTCTCTCTCTCTCTCTCTCTCTCTCTCTCTCTCTCTGACTCTCTCTGACTCTCTGATCTCTCTCTCTCTCTCTCCTCTCTCTCTCTCTCTCTCTCTCGCTGCCAATGAAGTAAAAACATGGTGAAGTTTAGTGAGCGGGTACTGTTAAGGTTAGGGTTGGTTTTATATCGAGGCCGTGTATACTCCATATTTTCACGCCTCTCGGGAGAGCCTATCCGTTATTTCTCCTCAGCTACAGGCTTTGATGTTGGGTTTTTGTGAAGGCAACCTAATTCGCTAATTGGATAATTAGTTGTTGCCAATGTTGTTGACACTTTTGTAAGAGCATCTGACCTATTTCAGGATTTGTAAGACTTTGTGTACTTTCTTCCCGCCGTATGATAAGTGATGTATGATTACAGATCTGTCAGTTACGTTTTGTGTTTGCAGTTTTTAACTTTTTTTGAGAAGTTCACTGATATTTAGATGAAGTAATTTTAGTAATAATTGTTTGTGTTCTTTGTGCGTAACGAAGATAAGTGAGCTCCAATCGTTCTAGAAGCAAATCTGATGAACCAAGGAGTTTACTCGGATTTATTTTAGTATTTTCTGTCTCATAAAACTACTATTGAGTTTGACGCTTTTAAATTTAGTTGACGCACCAGTATATAAGTCTTTAAGATTTATATCTTTTAGCATAGTTCTAATTCTTTTGACCTTTCAGCATCTATCGCGAAAGACTGCGGAGAAATTTGTCAAATCAGCCGCAATAAACCTGCCAGCTTTCACTTAGTTTTAGGCACAAATTCATTAAGTATACTTTAGCCAAAAGCTAAACCCACCATCTTTTAATGGCCTTGAAGCGTTTTTACAGTTTGGTAATTCTATTTTTTTACTGCATTTAAATGTCTAGCGTTTTTAACCTTAAGTTAAGATTAATGACTATGAATAGAGTTATGATTACTGGCGAGCCTCTTCGACTTATCAGCTGGTCAAAAGTATGTATATCCGTTTCCCAAAACTACTTTTGGCACTTGCATATTAAATCCACACTATTGTTTTCCAAAACACGGACGTGCCAACATATATTTTAAAAGATTGCCATGCATTCCATCATTCGATCTGATCAGTATATTTTATCTCATATATATATGGGTAAACTATCTTATTTGGTGGTGTTGAACACTTTCACTCCTGAGTCTAATCCCAGATAATATATAATCTAACTTTAGAGCGCTGTATACTGTATAGCATGAATGTCTTCGCCACAAGCGGCATATGTTCTGAAAGAGAACGGACAACAAAAGAATAAAACACTATCACAGCAACTTGACAGTTTTCACTTTGTTTTTGGTAAAAATTGTATGTTCAAGATAAAATCTAGACCCCTGTTATATTGCTTCAGAGTTTTCAGAATTTCGGAAGATAGTTTTGTGCCTAGACTCACCAGTATCAGCCAGAGTTCGAACATTCTTTCACTCTTTGTTCCCTATTCCTTAGATGTAGAAGCTGGAAGTTCTGTTACTTATTTCTAGCTATTTTAGTTTTAAGCAAAATCGCTACTGCGGCATTTTAAAAGCTAGCATTATTCATAATACAGGATTAAGAAAAGGTTTAAGATTAAGTTTAAGAATTAAGGATTAGGTGCAAGGTTACATTTCAGCTTCCAGATTACAGGTTCAAAGCTGGTGAAATGTAGATACTTGCAGGGTATAATGTCGTGGTCCCGCCAGTTTGGACCCTCCAGCTAACATTTCAGGGCTTGTACCAGGTTATCTGTCGTCAGACAAGCTCTACCAAACGTCTATTGTCTTGTAGTAATATGAAATGTTTTAACTTCAGAGTGCATATTTTCTTGGTGCTTATACTCCAATTCCATAACCGTCAAATCCATGCTTGTTATAGTTTTGATCCTAAACATAGAATATGATTTTGTTATTAACATGATTAAGACATTGAACTTTTATATCAATCTTTGACCCGTTTCTTTAATGTCGTGTCTCACTTAATACGACAAAATCATTCATTTTTACAATCGGCACAGATTACCTTACCGGCTAACTCACACGGCTCAATCAATACCTGGTTAAAACAATACACAATTATAATTATGAACGCTTTTTTGTTCACCAGAAATTTTCAATAGTCAGACCCATTTTAGGAAAGCACCGATGGAGTAAAATGGTAATCAAATATTTTAACCAATTTTATTATTAGTGCTAATTGATGTTCTAATTAGTATATCTTATTTTAGTCTCCAATGTGATCGTAAGATACAAATTACAAATAATTTCAGCAATATTAGGCTAAAACAGCCGGAACTCCATTATGTTCTCCCATCATATTACCATTTCAATCAATTAGATGTTGAATGATGAGACTTTACTCACGTTTCTTTTTTACATACATTCATTTTCAGTTATGATCATTGGTCCCTTACACTTATGTAGCATCAAGGTAACATTTTAATAAACGTTTTGTTGAAACTTTGCTCATGTCTCATTTGTTGTTTCTGTAATTAATTTCTCCGAAAGAGGTCTTTCAATATATAAAAGACCTCTACTCATGACTTTAGTCAGAGTTCTTTTTTCAGCCACAGTCAAGGTTCCTAAGACCTAAACTAGTTTTGGTAAGGGTTCTTATTCTGCCCAGTCAAGGTTCTTAGCATAGCTTAAGTTGGGATTCTTTCGTTTGCTTCAGTCAGGATTCTTGTTAAAAGTTCAGTCAAGTTTCTTTCGTTTGCTTCCATTAGGGTTCTTATAGGTATAGTTTTAGTCAGGGTTCTTATTCTTACTTCAATTAGGTCTTTTTTAAGTTTTAGTCAGGGTTCTTATCTAAGGTTTAGCTTGTTTTTATTTTTCGATTCAGTCACGATTCTTATACTAACTTCAGTTATTATTCTTCATTTAGTTTCTCAATTTGTAGAGCTAGCCGCCTACACTTATTACATCGTAGCTAGCCGATGAAATTTACGTCCTTGAATTATATATCCAATAAAAATGGCTGCGTAACGATTCTGTTCTGTTTATTTTTATTGGAAATGAGCTGTGACGTCATAACTCAAAAACAATTATTACGTCTACATTACATCAATTTAAAATACTTTCTTCACTTGATTATATCGCCTTTTTAGGTCATACAAGTTTCAGATGACAACAGTATCCCGATATAACATCCTACTTTTAGCCATTGTTTCGTGTAACCACTAACCATCATCCTGAAAAAATGTGCTTCCTGAAGTCTCTGCGGTTTCCCAAGCTTCCCAAGCTTCCCAAGCTTCCCAAGCTACCCAAGCTACCCAAGCTACCAAAGCTACCCGAGCTACCCAAAACAGCAAACCCAAAGGTGATTATAGGTGATTAAACTTACGTAACAACAATTACTACTCCAACTTATACAGCGGTCAATTTTAACCATAATTGCCCTGTCTACGTCAAAATGAGCACACGCTGAACATAAACCAGGATAATATAATATAGTATATAATATAGTATATATCATAGTAATAGTATATATTATAGTAATAGTATATAATATAGTTTATATTATAGTAGATATAGTAGGATATGTCTACCTTGCTCGTTGTCAGGTAATAGACTACCCTCCGCAATATCATATATGAGGTATAGAACCGAGGGTTGTGTACAGTATAAGCGCGTACAGGGATCAGTCAGGACTTAATATCGGTAATTGGATAGCACAGACAAAGACAGGCAATCTCGTGACCGTTTACCACTAATTAGCCCTGGTCTACAGTGTAGCTAGAGGGAGTTAGTGTCTTCACGTGGGTTGCTATTAGAGACAGCCTGCTAACGACTCAGTACAGCCTTGCTTTCCGTATCACTGCAGCCTGGCATACAGCTCAACCGCCGCTATTATAACTTTATAATAAATGTAAATCAGCATTATTTTGATGCTGTCGTGTTGATGTCAGGGTGCTTGTTCCAGAGGACTGACAGTGAAGAGCATCACCTAACCTCGCCCCAACCTCATCAAACACAGGTTAGACAAATATCACTTAACCTCGCCCAACCTTACCAAACATATGTTAGACAAATATCACTTAACCTCACCCAACCTTACCAAACATATGTTAGACAAATATCACTTAACCTCGCCCCAACCTCATCAAACACATGTTAGACAAATATCACTTAACCTCGCCCAACCTTACCAAACATATGTTAGACAAATATCACTTAACCTCGCCCAACCTTACCAAACATATGTTAGACAAATATCACTTAACCTCACCCAACCTTACCAAACATATGTTAGACAAATATCACTTAACCTCACCCAACCTTACCAAACATATGTTAGACAAATATCACTTAACCTCACCCAACCTTACCAAACATATGTTAGAAGAGCTGATCGATTGACCTCATTTCAACCTCATAAAAGATGAGCTATACCTCACATCCCTCAACCTCGCCAAACACAGCTTTTAGAAGAGCATCACCAGCTGCCAGGTGTCTGGAAATCGCTATTTCACTAATTCACTATTTCGATATTTCACTATTTAACCTCATTACTTCCCGATTTCTTTGTACTCACTGAAACGTTACCACGTTGATATATCGTGAGAGTCGTAGAGTCCTGTCGAGATCATGAAAATGAACTTTCTGATGGTCATGGGCCAGGCTCTCCGAATCTCAATGATGGAAAATGTGAACCATGTGTTTTTTGAAGACATGTAAGAAGTTTTGTAGTTAAATTTCGCGATTTTATTGTTTTGCCTCAGTCCAGCCATCTCAACACACATTTCACAAAATCGGGAGATCGATTTAAGTGGCAAGATACAACGTAAATCCTTCTTGTATACTCATTTACACTCAGAATGGAATTAGTCGTTGTACCTACATCGCATATATCTGTAAATAACTTCTGTATTTTCTGAATTATCTTTATGCACTATGTTGGTAAAATATTCGGTTTGAGTGAATTTTGTCATTACTGGGTGAAATAGTGCGCATAACAGAACGTCTAGGACAGCCTAGTATTACTGATGGTATACAGTATAGTAACTAGTATACTATATTCGTATCACGTCACTAACCAATATTGAATATCATCAGGCACTGTCCAGTATCTTCCAATCATGCATGTTTCCTTGAAATTTCGAATCATCAATTATAGTTACATAATACATTGATTATCCTCTCCATTGTTTATCCATTTGAATCCAATTTCCATCAAGCTGCCGATTTAACCAGACACAGTAAATCGCAATATGACACGAAATTGTTCAAATTCCTCGAACTTTACCTCACGGCCACAGATATGACTACTTTTGCTGTATTTTGGACACGTTTGTGGCAGTGGATGAGGGGAAGAAAAACTGTTAATTGCTTTATGTTTTAGTTCCGTTTCTTACTTTCTTATAAGAATCTTGATATTAGTCTAGATCCAAAAGGATTTGTAAAGTATTAGGATTGCTGATTTATGCAGAAAGCTTATCTGATTTCTCAGAATTAAGGTTCGTTAATTGAATTTAATTCCGTCAGTTATTAAGTTTATCGGTTGTGCTTTAAAATTGTTTGTGGATATGAGGATGGGGGGGGGGGGGGGGGGTGGGGTCACAACACCAACCCCCTCCTCTCCAGAGGATAGGATACCGAGTATTTAATCAGTCTAAAAACTATTTAGTTATTCTCATTAATTATATTCCTCACTATATACCGTCATTTTCGCGAACTTCCACAAAATAACGACGATTTCGAAAGCTTAAAAACACCCATTTAAAGAACACCCGCTTAAAAAACACCCTAAAAAACACTTATTTATTCTTTATCTTTTAAACACTTGGAAGCTTACATGGTTGCTATATTTGTGAATTTAACTGTGAATTTATCTGTTGAAACCATACTTTGTGACACATCACTCTGACACCGCACAATCTAACTACTCGACAATGACTGCAAAGAGTGTGTCTTCTACGTGTGAACTGTGAAAATGACAGGGACACTAACTGGAACAAATATTCCGCTATTTCGGTTAACACAGCTTTATGGGGTGTAAGGAACGTTATATTAATCACAATGTGCCATGTGTTTAATTAGTGGGTATAGTGACAGTGCTTCATTCCCAGGATACAGTGTCAAGCTTGTGTCACATATCACAGTGACAAGTGTGTATGCACCAACCCACACTTGCCACGTCACAGTAACGTGACAAGTGTCACAGTAACGTGACATGTGTCACAGTGACATATATATGTGACAAGTGTGACATGTATGTGACAAGTGTGACATGTATGTGACAAGTGTGACATGTATGTGACAAATGTGACATGTATGTGACAAGTGTGAAAGATCTACCCCGACCACCTGTGACAGGTCAACATGCAGAGTCTCACATACTTTATTAACATCAAGCTGATCAACTCGATCTATATTCTATAACACACACACACACACATGACACACGTTCTCATGTTCAAATATATATATTCGATATAAGCTTGATTGAGTGACTCTGTTTCGCACGCATGCCTGGTCTAGAGTACTACACGTATTTGATATGAGCGTTAACAAAGCTGTTAAGATCATGAGCCCTACTTCACCTATTGTTTTAACAGCTTAACTTTAACTCGTTATCGTTCGATGCAGAAAACGTGCATTGAGTTCAATCGTTTTGCAGACGACTGTTTCGAATCGTGGAAAAAAGTAAGTACGAGTAAGGAAGGTCACACTTCCGTTCTGCAACCGTTTTTCTGATGCTTGACACTTTCTGGTAACCAGTGGTGTAGTATTTTTGCAACTTTTAATGTTCCCAATATCCTCGATTAATCTGTTAATAACGTACAATTACTCGCCTTCAGCAGTCAAACCTGAGCCGATCACCTGGTGAAGTCATGCTGCTACTACCGGGTATAATAGGCCCATTACGCATCACTACTGTTGTGCAGAACTATACTACTAATTATACTACTACATATACTATAATGAAGCAGCTATAAGAAGCTAATTAGTCTTAATAACTACTACTAGTAGCTCTTACTCTTACATCGCTTACTTCTGTTAGACTAAGAATCAGCTAATGTCTTGATTTATTGTGAATAATGAGTATTCGAATTGAATGACAATGGAATTGGAAACAATAAAAGTTGGCGGATGACATTTTTTTTCGTGAAATTGTTTACCCGCCAATTTTTATTGTTTTCGTGGGAAACTAGTACAGCTCATTAGTGCTAGAATTTAAATATGAATAGAGATTAAACATTCATATTCTCCATGCACGAACCTGAGAGTCAGACATTTTTCTGACACACTTAAAACACAAGGAAATATTTTGCAAATATTTCTAGCATGATTCGCAGACTGACCTGTACGTGTTCACATATTTCTCCTGACACAAATTGCGTTTTAAGCGGAACTGGACCCAAGGTTCTATTTTTGAAAATTGCTAAAGCCTAAAAAATGTATGTAATAAAGTACTTATATGTAAGGTGGTGTTCAACATAGAAATCGATCTGAAATCAGTGAAAAGATTAGCCTGGTTGTTCATCTTAAATCGTCATCCTTAGTTTTGACTTTGACATGCAATAAGCGCTTCTATAGAAAACTTGACCATGCTTTTCATTTGCAGGGGCCGCAAAATCAAGGAAATATCTAAATTTGAACGATCGAATTGTGTTGCATGTAAGTGTGCGGTCTTGAGAGCATAGTGCATCGTAGTGAATACCAGCCGCCAGTAATATACAAGCCACAAACACTATCACGTTTCTTTAGAACAGATTTTAAGAAGAAGCGATTCAAATGCGTCCACTTTTAGTTTTATATGATTTTAAGATGTTGATGGAAAAGTAACAGTATAGTAGCTACTGCTAGTCTCTCTTAGGTTGAGCCGTTGAGGTTAGATAAGCAGAGCGATTTAAAAAGCAACTGTTTATATTACTTGAGCTGATGTTATACTACGCACACATCAAAACCGTTTGCGATTTACTTCGATTTTTTCGGTAATTGTTTTGCGTATCGGTTGTGATAGCAGAAAGTAACGATGATGTGCTGGATTAACGTGTCGACGTTAATGATGCTATTTTAGGACAAGTAAGCTTGTAAGTCGAAGTACTTTTTTTGCTATTCATGAGCTTTTAAAACCACAATGGAATCAGCCAGGTCGTACAGGATATATAATATATATCTATTATAATCCACGTACCAGATATTTTGATCCACATACAAAACGTGCGGAAATCTTTTGTCTATCACAGAATCCCGGCAGGAATAGTTATTATTAAGTTATTATAGGCAGGTTGATAGTATCCCCGCATTAGGTTAAACGACGCATCATCAGGACATCTCCACTCAGAAGTAGACACAACTCTTGGAAGTCGTGCTAGTTTCCGTGACCCACCGGTTTTGCTAATGAAGCCCACGTGACACTTCTAATTGGTCGTGCGATCAACTGTCCTGCCCGCGTGATTTTATTCCAACTTATCGATAAGGCATAAGAGGATCAGTTTAAACTTATCCCGATTGTTGCTCGCTCTGGTAGCACAGTAAAATTTGTGAGACGCGTCTAATTACTTTTGCGAGCTACTTGAATTGCGTGCGGAGTACTGTTATTTAATGACGGTACCTGACAGTACTATGACGGTACCTACGGAGGAGTCTGTTGACTTTACCAATACCTACGAAGGGTCTGTTCCGGATACTGAGCACCAGTTCTCTGTGCAAGATACAGACCACCAATTTTCTGAAGCAGAAGAGGATCCGGAGGTAGGTTTCTCAGGAGAGAAATTCATGTAACAATAAAATAAAAGCGAGCTTCTTAATTTGTTAATTAGTGGCCAGCAACTTGGAATTCCCGGTAAAATTGGTGATCGTCATAGATAATCTACCTCGGTAACCACAGCTATTAGGTCGGCGAGTCAGTTCTTTTTCACAGCGTCTAGAACCAATTTGCTAACCATAGTTCTGTCCGTCTATTCTTTATACGAGGTGCAAACCCGATTTCAATCATGGCATCTCGGTCTCCAGCACATTAACAGTGCGATATTGCACCCCAGTTATTTACACCCGGACAGCCCTGCCAAGTTCTGCAGCTGCATGCTTGCAGAGTGGGTGCTAGAAACAGTCCCCCTATTTGGAAGCCTCACAAAGTACCTGATATGTAGCTCCTGTTAAACGCTAGTAATACTACCGGATTATCATGTTTTATTCAGGAGGGTAGCTGAGTTGGTGGCGACGTTATCTCGTCTACATAGCCTATTCTCTAGTAGGTTTACAAATACTCTACAGGATACTTGTCAGGCTGGATTTGCAATCCTGAAATATAGAAGGCGCTCTTTATTCTGTAATGAGTAATTAGTAAACTTATGTATTGTTAGGTACACATTAGTACTACACAAGTTTATGTTCAGTTCCCCTGTTTGCTGGGACCCGGAGTAAGGCTGAACCATCATACTGTCTTCTCCAGGAGCTATGATTACCCATCATCAAGTTATTAATTGCACCTCGTGTATTATTTAGACGTTAATTTCCGGTCGTAAATCAATATCCCAATTTTCTGTAATTATACACACATTTTCATTGCTCTACACCGGCCAAAGTAGTCGACGTTTCTGTTTTGATTGCCGATCAACCGGGGTTTGTTGCCTTGGCAACCGGGGCTTGTTGTCTTGGCAACCGGGGGTTGTTGTCTTGGCAACCGGGGGTTGTTGTCTTGGCAACCGGGGGTTGTTGTCTTGGTAACCAGGGGTTGTTGTCTTGGTAACTGCTGGGGTAATTGTTGTCTTGGTAACCAGGGGTTGTTGTCTTGGTAACTGCAGGGGTTGTTGTCTTGGTAACCGGGGGTTGTTGTCTTGGTAACTGCTGGGGTTGTTACCTATGTGATCAAACTTTATCTAAATAAAGGACTAACATTATAATTATTAATATAACAACTAGAATTAATATGATAATAAAGTATTATCGAAGTTTTCTCATCAGTTCATTGCATCACTTGATCACTTGGAGACTCAGATTTACATGTTTTCCGTAAGTGTAAATACAGCTGTTACTGTTAAGGACCCAATGTGATTAAACTTAAACTTTATATATTCTAACAAAGGTGTACGTAAACTCAGGATTAATCGATTGATATAGATTAGTATGGGTAATGATGATAATTATTGCGTCTTGTGTTCTTATTTACCCCTGCTTTTATTACAATGTACGTGTTTATAATGACGGACGCGGGACGATTCAATTTCTTTGCCAACGATGAAAGAATGAGTTTGATAACGCTAATTTTGCTCATTATTTGCTCATTAGTCAAAGAACAGCGTTTTCAAAGATAAAATGGACCCCAATATTCCCTTGGCATATCCTCCTATATACTAATCATAGGGCTTCCTCAATTTGTAAGGGTTTTCCTATCTATCCTGTGTGAAAGCTGTACATTTGACAACAAAGTTGTACTTGTTGTTTTGATACCTTCTGCTTTATGAAATGAAATTGGTCTCAACCTGTCCATTTGTGTACACGTATAACTTGATCAGTTGATCATATTACATAATCGATCAACTGTGATCAATCTGATCATTCCTATAAATGTAGATCTATAACATGTCTCCCACAATGAATACACTGAAAAATACGGACTACGAACAGTGATGCACGCCGCCGCCGGACGCCGCCGCGCCGGCACATTTTCACACGCCGCCACGCCGATACCTCTCAAGTCGGCGTGGCGTGAAAGGATATAGAAAGAGTATGGAGCCAGTCGGGGTTGATTTTGAACTCTAGGAGATCCAAATTAACAAATTGTCCAACGACAATGTTAAGAATTTGATTTTTCTTAAATATAATTGTAAAAACCACCAAATATAATTGTAAAAACCACACTTATTACATCATTATTTCATGCACGCACGTACGCCACAATTTTTGTGGGCCTGGAAATTCAAACCTAAATTTTTACAAAATTATGTTCCACGCCGCCGAACGCCGCCACGCCGGGCCATTTTGGGCACGCCGCCGCCGGTTGGCGAAAAATGAACCGGCGTGCATCACTGACTACGAAGCTGTCTCCACTTAAGAGTTAAGATCACCTTAATCGTACTCTCTTTAAAATGATAATATCCTGGGAGCTCGGAATGTTCATCTCTAATATATCACTACTTTATATTCATTGCCTCGACATATCATTCATTTTATTATTCAATATACTCCTTCACTTTATTGTTCTGTGGTATTATCCTCATGGTTATTCTGTCTTTAACAAGTCAATACGGCTGCAGTAACAGTACCACCATCATAATATATCTGTTCAACAGTATTATATATTCTCAGTTGTGGTTCTGTTCTTCCGTCTTAAAAATATCATCTCATTGGTTAAGTTGAGCCTCTCTCAAAGTAGACCTGGGTTACAATGTAAAGCTAGTGTCACGTCTCCAGTCAGGGTATATAAACCTCCTCGTAATATTATAATGACCCTGTAACAATAAGCTATAAACACTAGGAGTCAGGACGCGTAATTACAGGATGTTAGGATGAGTGTACTTTTAGTGATGGTTGGGATAAGTGGTATAGAGGGAATATGGTCCTACTGAAGAGTAGTAGAATTGGTGCATTATGTAGATTGTAGACTGAGTGTTTGTAAGTTTGTAGATAATGGTGTGTATTGGGTATTATAGAGTATTATAGAGTATATTAGCTGTTAAGCTATTATTAGTATTACACTTGGCGGTGGTGTTTGATAGTACACTTGGCGGTGGTGTTTGCTAGTACACTTGGCGGTGGTGTTTGCTAGTACACTTGGCGGTGGTGTTTGCTAGTAGAATTGGCGGTGGTGCTTGCTAGTACATTTGGCGGTGGTGTTTGCTAGTACACTTGGCGGTGGTGCTTGCTAGTACACTTGGCGGTGGTGTTTGCTAGTACACTTGGCGGTGGTGTTTGCTAGTACACTTGGCGATGGTGCTTGCTAGTACACTTGGCGGTGGTGCTTGCTAGTACACTTGGCGGTGGTGTTTGCTAGTACACTTGGCGGTGGTGCTTGATAGTACACTTGGCGGTGGTGTTTGCTAGTACACTTGGCAGTAGTGTTTGCTAGTACACTTGGCGATGGTGCTTGCTAGTACACTTGGCGGTAGTGTTTACTAGTACACTTGGCGGTGGTGTTTGCTAGTACACTTGGCGGTGGTGTTTGCTAGTACACTTGGCGCGGTGTTTGCTAGTACACTAATAGTCTTATTATAGTCAACTCCCTCATCATAGTATAAGTAATGAATATAGGATTTGTACACCAGGCATGTGTTCCTCATCGTGTACATATTTATCATGAAGACAAGTCACAAAGATTGAGTCTGGTTATTGAGGCCGTTATTCCAGCCTTAAGACAGGACTTCTGTTAATGAGGCAATTACCGCATTAAAGACTGGAACTTTTTACTGACGCCTCTCAATCTAGATCTGAGCTTCAAGAGTCTCTCCAACGAGCTGTCATTTGACTGATTTGACTGTCTTGTCTCTCAGAGACTCTCTGACTGCTTAAGTTTGTCACATATTATCCTATTACGGCTGGGTAGTGAGCTGCAGCGAGGCAGTGAGTTGCCGACTTTATATCGGCTGGACGTGGTTGAGTTGCAGACTTAAACCACGGAGTTCCACCTCTCTAGAGAGAGAGAGATCCGCCCATCTTCAGGTCATTAATAGCTTAATAGCTTAATAGCTCTGATGATCTGGTGCTTGCTAATGAGTGCTCCAGTCAGGCATCTGTAAGGAGGCAGGGAGCTCTGTGAATATGATTTGTGGGAGACGTACACCCGCCACCATATACAAATATACCGCTAATTTTATCCCTTCTTTTTGAGTTGTCGCGCGGTCTCATCTCTCTCTTGTCTGGGTGTTTTGTATTCCTGTTACTTTGATGCTGTATGCCTTATCGGTTATCTTTCACACGGTTCGATCTGTCCACGCTTAAAATTACAGGCGTTTAGAACTATGTATGCTTTCGTTCATCAGACAAAACATTTTTGCCCCCAGTTAGACTCATTTTATCACTAATTTATGTTCTAATTGGTATCTGGAGAGGAACAAACGATTTCAGCAATAAGCTAAATACCGTAGCACTTCAATAAAATTTGATTCAATAGGAAATTACGAAAATCATTAAATTTTGAAAACTTGGACCGGTCAAATTTTTGCACAGCTATAAAGCCATACACAGTATCAATTATGCACGTTTCGGTAGGTTTGAGGTTTCGTGCATATAATGCTAAATTATAAAGGTGTTAATAACAACAGGTTTATAGTGAGCATTTACCAGAGGGTCTATCGAATTTGCAGCAAACTTGGCAGATTCAACCGCATACTTGACAAACCTTACCGCAAATCAGGCATTTTACAGACATTTCTCTCTGCCTTGATGGGCAGCAGACTTTCCCCGCAAATTAGGAAGACCCCGCAAAAATCTACAAAAACATTCGATTCTAGTTCTACTCGCAATATCGCCTAGGAGTATGTGACCGAATCAAGTCAAAATACTAAAATAGAGTCTGTTAAGCTGCGAGGTAACGTTTGCCGAATAAAAACGTAAGCTGTGTCGAGTGAGCAAAGTATGCTGCTATTCGACAGATCCTCAATCCTGATATACTCTGTATCTTACTCGAGTCTGTCTGTTCGGTTAGCCAGTCAATTCGCTGCAAATCCATCGACTTAAATGAATCCATTCCAGCCTAAATAATATCAAGTATCAAATTTCTATGAAATGAAATGAAATTGCACCGAAAATCAAATAATTAGAGACCCAATATAGGTTAGAATATTCAGGAAATATGCGCATGCTATACATGAGGGGCCACCTCAAAACTTTAAAAATAGCAAAAATCTGGAATCCATCTATAAATAAGATTAAAAGAGATGGTAACAACACAAAAATTAGATTTGATGAACAAAATTCGTTATCCTATCCGTCGTAAATGTGGGTAAATCACAAAACAACAATTACAGGTTTACTAGTGCCTAATCGCCAGGCCTCTGAAATTCAAGGTAATTAAACATATAACAATGCGCTATCCGGACAATTAATCCAATAACCGCCCATACGTCATCTAGCTAGTCGCTGCGTCACAAAATTAAGACCTCCCTGGAATGCAACTTCTTGCGTCTAAGTATTTCGCGTAATCACATAATCAGTTTTGTGTGGATTACGGCAGTCATTTGTGACTTTGGTATTTCTGTGTCGTTGAGAGAGAGAGAGGGTGACCTGACCTTTGATCTTCCCCTGGAAGGAGTTGTTTTTCTCTGCAGTCTGCAAGAATATCCGGCTTGACGAAGGGGTTCGGTAGTGGGTTGGTTTCTTGAAGAAATGCCTTTCAAGATGACGCTCGGCAGAGAAGGCAAGCCGGTCGGTATATATCTTGAGCTCTTTAATTTCTTACAATGTATTTAAAGTTCTGGTCAGTATTTGGCAGATGTACGTCGTACATGTCGTTGTTAAGTTAACTTATTGAAAAGATCACTGTTCTTACAATTACAGCCATGCAACTCGAGCAACCTGCATGAGTACTATATATTTCGAATTTAGAACTTTGATTTTATGTGAAGAAAGGATATAGATTTGAGGCTGAGATATGAAATAAGAGCGAGTAAGGAGTAATATCGGGGTTGTATCGTAATATCTAAACCTTCATAGATTAGCCTGTAGCAGGTCACATATCTTTGTCGATTGGAAGTTTCTTTATGCCTCACTGGATTGTTTAAACTAAATCTTATAAATTATAAAACTTGTTATTCAAAACTGTCTCCAAATATCATGATATTGATATCAAAGGACAATGTTTAAATCTTCAACGCATAAATTGGAGTACGATCTTAAACTTTATTTTGTTAAAAATAATAACATAATAGAATATGTTAATTTTAATTACTCTGTACAAATCTTAAGGCTCGGCCCGGCTCCCGGTAAGTACCAGTAATTGTACCCCTGCTCGCACCGCCAATAGGGTAGGTCACCAAGTAACCAGTAATATTATCCTGAAGTGATGGCAGCTGGCTGAGCATTGTCACGTGGTACAAATCCCCTACTTAGTACCCGGGTATACTGTCACATCCAGCGGGGATATGCTGTGGATTATGTGAATAATGTTGCGAATATATTAGATCGTGATCTGTGAATATGTTGTACAGTAAACGTTTATTCGGTCTGCGAATTGTGTAAAACACTTCTCAAACATTTTATTACATTATGTTGTTATCTAGTCTTGCTGCTAAATAGATAAGCCGACAGTGCAGCAGCTCATCGTGACGTGGCTTAAACGCTAATACTACGCACACTGACTACAACACTACAGATAACAGAGACCCCTAGGCTCGGTGGCCCCAATTTAATTGGGCCCCTCCTTCCACATAAGTCCACCGTAGCCCTCCTTGAAGCGTAAGTTTACCTTTCTACATGACTGAATCGACGGAACGCCCGTTTTGTTTCTCAACTGCAACCTGTTTGGAATTGGTCGATAAACTCATTGTATCTCAACTCGACCGTGAATTGCTGCTCTTTGGAGCGACTGAAGATGACCTTCAGTTATGCAAGCAATCCAAGCAGAAAATGCTACGTGCACACATTCTTGACAGTCATAAGTGTACCTCTACATTAACCGAAACTACTGACAAACTTATCTCTCTAACTCAAATTTTTTCGAGATCGTCCACTGATGCGATGACCGGCCTCCAGAACACCGTTAGTGAAGCACAGTCCCTTGTCCAGTCTCTACGTGACCATTCTGCTCACCCTCCTACTCAACCTACAACCACCCTCCCCGAAATACCTGCACCACCAATACCGGTCCAGACTGTGGAACAGCCCTTCTCCAAGCTCGAAACTGGTGACCAGCTGCAGAGGTTTGACTTTAAGAGATTGGACTCTGAATTAACCTATGATAAAGTTTTCTCGAATAGAAAGGTTGCATATTTTGGCGATGCTCCTTACAAGTATTTAGGAGGGTACCACAGGGCAAAGCAATTAGACCCTGAGACGTACCTTGCTGAAATACTTGTAGCAGTTGATGATGTGTGCAAGACCAACAACATCAACTATAAGGATTTCAATAGCTGCATGATCACCAAATATGAATCACACGTCTCGTGTATACCTCCTCATTCCGATGATGAATCGTGTATAGTACCCGACAGCACTATACTTACCATTTCCCTGGGGGGTAAAAGGGATTTAGTTTTTCGTAGACGTCCTCCAGGCGAGTATCGCGATGAAACCGTGACAGTTCAACACGGCGACTGTTACACTATGACGCGAAAATCGCAGGACCTTTTTGACCATGCTGTTCCTCCGCAAACTCAGGCGGATTTTGAAGGTCCTCGAATCAGCTTAACCTTTAGACAGTTGGCCTCGGCACATTCCAGAAAATCTAGCAGCCATCAGCTGCGACCTCTACCCCATCATAAAGTGAACCAGACCAAACGAGTGCTGATACTGTCTGACAGCAAAAACTGTAATTTTGACTGTTCTCAATTTCGTTCACCTGTCATAGCGTTCCGGGAAAACTTATTTTTCCTCCGCGACTTAAAGGAACACCGGGAATCGATTCAACAAGCCGACATTGTACTCATAAGTGCTGGCATAAACGATATCCAGAAAAACAGAGCGAGTGCCGTCCTGCTGCATAATCACATCAGAAGTTTCATAGAACAGTTCCCGCGCACTATGTTCTTATTCGATGCAGTCAGTCCACTATCGATACATGCTGACCGATTCAACACCCACAACGACATTATCCAGTACCTTAATGAACTCATGTTTAAGTGCTCCCTTCACCATGACAACTTCAGACTCTTCGACAACTCAAGTTTTAGTCTCGCTCACCTCGCTCGTGACGGTCTACATCTTAACTATATTGGACAGAGTGTATTATCAGATTGCTGGGTAAACTGTGTGCTCATTGGACTGGGGTTCAGGCGTGGACCCCTACCTCTACGTGAGCACTTTAAACGTATGATATCTTATCCAATCCCTGGCCACTTTGGCACCTGAGCACGACGTATTTTATATCTTAATGTCAAATTATCATGACAAAAATATCGAATCCTGAACAACTTTCCAGACTCGCGCTGAGTCGCAAACAATTTCACTAATCAAACAAACGTAACTTATTTGAACAAACTCTTACCATATTTTTTAAATTTTCCGTCATTTCAAATCAAAATTAGAAACTTAAATCAAATTCAAACTCAAGCACAAAGCACATAATACAACCAACTACTTAAACGAACTTTTCCCTTATCCAGATTCCCTACCTTCTCACCTTATCTATCACACCTTATCAGCAAAACGCGAAATAAACCCTGCTTGATAAATGATAATAGTCCACGTCCCTACATCATAACAATCATTTCATATTATCTAATTCCTAACCTCATGCCGTACTCAGACAACGACGACGCAATATTTACACGATATCTACACAGATATTTACACAGTACTCATTATACATACATCACACATTACTGTACATTTGACTCTGTACATTTGACTGATCTGTACATTTGACTCTGTACATTTGACTCTGAACATTCGACACATACATTACTGTACATATGGAAATTAGGCTCATGCACGGTGAGCTGCTGCCATCAAGTAATAGAAGAGAAGTTAAAGGTCAATCATAAAGGTAAAGGTGAAGTTTACTTAATTACTGTAGATAAGTCACGGTACTTTCTACACACAGGACTGAAAGTCTTCGTTAGAAGTATCTGACTAGGTCACGTTATTATTATCATATTTTGTATTAATAGTAAGTCTATACTCTCTTAAATATATCATAATATAACTATAATACTCACGAATATAATACATTATCTCATAGTTCTATGAACGAATCTCAGCGTTGCAACAAATGTAATACACGTATTCCTAAAGCACGTTCGTTCCTAATTTGCAGTCACTGCGACAAAATAAAACATATGAAATGCATGAAGTTATCTAAGTCTGAGGCAAAAATAATTGTAGATTCTGGCTCTGCCTGGATATGTTATGACTGTATTTCCAGCGCCTTACCAGTAAATGCATGCCCCTCGGCAAAGCCACCGAGACAAGGGCCCGTCATAGGTCCTAAATTTAAAGTTCAATGCACATGCTGTAATGGCTGGATTTACTCCCCCGCCAACCTGAAAACCTGCCACTGGTGCGAATCTAAAGTACATACCAAATGTCACTCCGACTTATTAGGATGCAGAAATTGCTGTGAAAATATGATCCCGGGATACTATGTACATTGCTATCAGCTATACTCATTACATACACATACTCACACCGGCGTAATCCACAATCCCTACGATCGCTATCAGTTGATTAACGAAATAGGAAATACAATTGACCAAGATCAGGAACTCGAATATTGGAATGAGATTTCTGATATTTTAGTTAGCTGCAATTACATGGAGCCGACAAATGTAAGTTCGTCAGGACCATGTGATCTTAAGATATTTACCTTAAACATACGGGGACTTCTTAAAAACGTAGACAAATTAAGAGAAGATATATTCACGTACTCGAAGTATGATGTCCTTTGTTTTAACGAGACAAATCTCTTGCAGGATAAGCTTCCTAATGGTATTAATGACCTAGTGCTTGAGGGATTTTATGAACCACTGTTACGAGATCCAATACGTAGTTCTGGTCGTGGTGGGGGTTTAGCAATTTATATCAATACGCGCGTATGCGAGTCTGAAAATATTGAAAAATTCTTTCCCCAAAACTTTGATGTGACAGACAAGAGTGGTGAATTCATGTTGGTAAAACTCCATAACTGCAAAGGCTTTAACAAAACAAAGATAATCGTCAATATATATCGGTCACCTGCATCAAAAAATCCTGATAATTTTAACAAACTCATTGACTCCCTATTACACGGCATGGAAAGGCACTCGAGAAAACATACTATATTAGTCGGTGATTTCAATGTAGATCTTACACATTATGATACTGACAAACATTGTCAAAATTTGATTGAAACTATGACAAAATACGGTTTCTTTCAGCTAGTCTCACGTCCCACACGTATCACTGATCACAGTGCCACTCTTATAGATCATGTTTACAGCAATAACGTACAACACACACACAGCTGCAATGTTCTTACTGTTGACCTGTCTGATCATCTAGCCACTCTTGTTACTATCTCACTTGGGCAATACAGCCACATTGCAGGGAGTAGAAACAAACGACACAGAGTCGACCATGGAATGAATATTGAAAAACGTATGTTTAACGAGTCGAACAACCTTAAATTTATAGAATTAATTGGATCCGAAATGTGGGAGGAAGTCACACGTGAAAATTGTGCTGATGAACAATATAACAAATTTATTGAAATATACGGTCAGCATTATGATGAGGCATACCCAGTGAAAACCAATCATGTGCGCCGCAAATTTGAAAGGCAGGACCCCAAACCTTTTATGCTACCCTGGCTTGAAATTGCATGTGCTCGTAAAAACAAATTATTCCATGCCAAAATAGTGGACCCAACGGAGGAAAACTACAAGGCTTACAAAAAGCATAAGGCATTCTGCGACAAGCACGTCAATAAGGCAAAAGACAAATACTACAAAACACAATTTGATAAGTATAAAGATTGTTCAAAGAAACAATGGCAGCTGATCAACACTCTACTTGGCAGAAAATCTAAATCTCATAACAAAATTAAACTCCAAAACGCCGACGGAAATATCATAAATAGTGACAGTGATGTAGCTGAGCACTTTAACTCTTACTTCTCCAACATTGCCACAAAAATCAAAGATGCGATCAGCGCGCGTACTGTATTCGATCCAGGGGGTTTTAAACATTACCTTAGCAGCCCAGCTTCGCAGTCTATGTTCGTAAGACCAACTACCGAAAGTGAAGTTGAACAAATTATTAGCAAGCTTAAGAATAAATCCACTCAAGACACTAAAATTGAACCCCTAAAAATTGTAAAAGACTGCCCCTCCTTCTGTAAAGTCTTGTCCATAATCATTAACACATCATTTAGTCAAGGTATCTTCCCATCATCTCTCAAAATAGCTAAAGTTATACCAATTCACAAAGGAGGCAGCAAATCCGACGCCACTAACTATCGACCCATATCTTTGCTGTGCACCTTTTCCAAATTGTATGAAAAACTTATGCATAATAGAGTAATGGACTTCCTTGACAAGAAAGGCTCGCTCTTTGAAGGGCAATATGGCTTCCGGCCAGGCCGATCCTGTGAGCATGCTCTTTTGGATGCTCAACACACGATTCTGAATTCCCTTGCCAAAAAGGAAGTTGCTCTATTACTCCTAGTCGACTTTAGTAAAGCTTTTGACGTTTTGTCTCATGATGTATTGATTGACAAACTCCAGCACTATGGAATCCGTGGGCAAGCTTTGCAATGGTTTAAATCCTACCTGAGCACACGTCAGCAATATGTATGTTTGAATGGTATTAAATCAGCTCTTAAACCTATTACATACGGAGTTCCACAGGGCAGTATTATGGGACCTTTGTTATTCCTAATCTACATCAATGATATGCCAAATATCAACAGTATGATAAAGTTTATACTCTACGCTGATGATGCAAACATCATAATAAAAGGAAAAAATGCAAACGATGTTATACAAAAATTCAACCAATTCTCCCACGAGTTTGTACGCTGGGTTGACTGTAATGGACTTGCACTTAATCTAAAAAAGACCTGCTATATGCTTTTCGGTGTTAGAAATACTGATAATACTCCAAATATTCATATTGCAGACACACAATTAGAACGTAAAAGGGAAGCACGGTTCCTTGGCGTTATAATGGATGATAAACTAACATGGTCTAAGCATATAGCAGCTGTTAGATCAAAAATGATGCGGTATGTAGGAATTATGTATAAAATAAAACGTCACCTATCGATTCAAATAAGGCTACAGATATATCAAAGTTTTGTTCAATCGCATTTAAACTTCTGTTCAATTGTATGGGGGTTTGCAGCAAAAAATCACATTGAATCACTCTTCTCACGACAAAAACAGGGTATCAGGGCAGTAATGCCAGGTCACATTAATTACTTTTACAAAGACGGTCGACTGCCAGAACACACAAAACAATTTTTCAATAACAATGGTATACTCACGGTGCACAGTGTTATTGTAAAAAACACACTAATTCTCATGCACCGAATCAAACATTTCCGCAGCTCAGTCCCTCAACAAATCTGTATGACTATCCCAGAAAATGCACCCACTGCAAACTCAGATCACGTGACTGCAGCATCCTGGTTAGCCGAGTACAACACCACACATTTCAGATCTTCGATGTTCTTCAAAGGACCTTTACTCTCAATTTATGCTGTAAATGCAAATGTAAGCACCCTACCCACACTTTTTTCCATAAACCTTTTTAAATCGGCTACAAAACGCATGCTCTTGAACCTGCAGAGTGAAAATGACGATGACACGTGGCCCAGTTTCTTATTACATAATATTCCAGGTCTAAGAAGGTCACAACGTGTCTGAAAGTTACTGGACACAACGGTCATTATATCAGTTTAGTGAATTAGTTAATTAGTTAATTAGTAAATCAGTTATTAGTCATATGGTTATTATTAAGTACTATATATTATATGATATTACAAAAATAAACTATGAATATATATCTGCACACAAAAAAACCAGAACAAACTGATCACAGACTAGCGGCAACTAATATTAATGGATAAGCCACACATCCTAAATTCCAGGTCCATATTTACACTGCCACATTCCCCACTATCACTATTTTCCTATCAGCACAAACCGTAATTAATTAATTTCAACAATCACACACACTACATATCCAAACTAATGACATGGCATAGCAATATCTACGATATCCTAAATCAGTCCCTAACAAACTTAGCGCGAGTCTGAAAGGCTGTTGGAAGCACAGAGTGCTCCATATTTTGTTTTAAATCACTAAACCTTTTTTTTCATTCTCATTTTCTTTTTTTAATAAATTTATTAACTGCGTGCAAATTTGTGTTTCAGATTTGATCTATTTATGATATATATTTATGATTATGTAATAAAGTTATTAATATTATATTCGTAAACATTGGCTGGCTTACAAACCAGTCCCCAAACAAACAAACAAACGATGTCTGGTCAGAGTGGTCACTGCTGCTACTCCAGCAAATTATCAGCCGTTAGTCAACTTTTGCATGTTCGCCGTGTGCCGATATATCTGGTAACGCAGCGGTGGCCTGTGATGGTGACTTTTGGTTACCTGCCCAGCCTTTAGCGTTATAAGCCCCTAACCAGCCAATGATATCGTGGCGATTAACCACCTACCACCTATTTACTCGTTAGCATCGGAAGTCGTTGAATTTGTTTTTATGTTTTTGTCCGCGAGAAAAGCTCAGGTGGCCCGATCAGTAAATGACTTTTTGTTAAACCAAGCTGAAGTCGTCGTGAAATCTGTGATATTCAAAATAAAAAGCGCTCTCAGGTCACACAACTTGTACTCTATTTGATCTGTTGTGGTTTTAATAGCTTAATATTTTATAGCTTAATAAGACACTGCCACCTGTAGATACTTGCTTCCAAACAAATACTATACGATTTAGACTGATGTTCCACTTTGCCAGTACTCTCCGTCGTCTTCTCGTTCCAGCTGTTTTCTTTCTTTCGGAAATGTCTCTACTTTCAATTTTAAGTAGACATGGCGACACGCAATTCCAGCTAAATATTATCCTAATTACATATGTGGTTGTGGTGGAATGGAGGACGTGTGATGTGCTCACTGCTCACATACCTCACGAGAAATGCTCATAACTCCACGCCATACACCAAACAATGCTCATAATTGGGACACAATTGAGCTCCCAACAAAGTGCACCAACATGAAACAAATCAATATCCTCTTGTTTTTTAATATAATCCGTGTATAACCTTTCCGTTAGCTGCACGTTAACCTCCGTTTATAGTTGTGTTTAACCTCGTTCCGCACTGCCCTCTCTCCTCACACCCTCCTCATGACAGCATCATGTGATAGCAACAAGCCTTGGCAACGCATTTACTCTGCAGCATCTACGGTGCGGGCTTATTTTAAACTTTACAAACCATTTCTTACCACGTTTATTCGAGCTAACTTCTGGAAAATGACCTGTCTGCAGGATTTTTAAAGATTACGTGATGAATATGATAACGCGTTATCATATTCATGCAGTGATACTGGAATCCTTTTTGATCAGTTACCATGTTGATATCAATTACACGATTTTTAACTATGGTTAAATCATGACGTTACCGGTTATAAGTAATCAGTTTGATCACAATGCTGGCAAGCATTACCGTCGCCCTTATATTCACAATACTATTTACCCCCTATACTAGTATATCCCCTTTATTGTTTTCCAGGCATTAAGACTCATCGAAAGTAGTTCAGCAGGTACCTATATTTAAGTTCAAAACATTCTAATTCAATGTTAAAGATGACAGGAATAAGAAATAGTTATGTGGAGGTTTTTAAGAAATTTGCGCAAAATACGCGCCAGCATGTTATACGAAATTAGGTAAAAAACCCAAAATCGCCATATTCAGGTGCCTTAAAAACCATGTTAAAATTGAGTAAGAGATCTGAAACTTTGCAGGGCGTCTAGACCTTGTCCAAATCGACTGTAAAAAAAATTTCATGTTTCAGGAGTATCGGGAAGTGGGTTTTCTGGAACCCCTGTTTTACAACAGATTGTCGTGAAGTATAGTATAGACGCTTTTGCAGTCAATTTGCAGTCAATTGTAGCCTACATTTAAGTGTCCGTAGATTCAAAAGTATAAAAGATACAGTCATTTCGAACCACAGGTTTTGAAGATAATTGTTTATACTTTAGTTTACATTATATCAAAAAATAATTTATCTTCATCATCATCACTTGATGACGTCATCAAATTAAGTGTTTTTAAAACTTGATTTTTGACAAAGTAACAACTTTTCAAATCGATTTTAAACCATTAAGGAGTAATTTTATTCAAAATCTGAGGACATTTTCATCTTAGATAATTGTTCAAGCATTCTGAAAATCTACCGGAAAAGTTTCTTACTTTGCTCCTTCATAAAGATATTCGCTATTGAAGTAAGTGCTTTTTTGAAGAATAATTTTATAAAAACACAAAAGTTGTGAATTAGTATTCTCTGGTGTTGGGCCATCCCTTGGGTTGTGGAGCTCAATTTTGCTTCCTAAAGGTCTAAATTGTGTTATAGGCTAGTTTTAAAGTTGAAATTCAAAAAGTTGCACACGTGGGGACACGCCCAATTTGATAGAAAATTGCTAAAATTACTGAAAATTGCTGTTTTCACCATTTTTATCAACTTTGGAGTCCCGTTGTGATCCAAGTTCTATATGAAATCTTCTGAAACTTTGCATGCTTATTAAACTATATATAAAATACTGCTATGCAAAAATTTACGGTGATTCAATATTGTATCCGCACGCAACGTCCGCTCAAAGTTTGCACGTGCGAAAGGTGAGAATTTTGCTCATTCGTGATTTCGAATAAATTCTGCTTTCCCACGATATTTAAATGGCATTATATATGAATTTAATGCCAACTTGAATGAGTAAAAAGTGCCATATTCAGTCAGGTAAAATTTCGAAATCGATGAAATTACCTCCTAATTATTAATATAAATATTAATGAAGTTATGAGTTTACATTTCGGCTTTGTAAATTATCCTGACATTATAATCAAAAAGAGATGATATTTGACCAAAACCCATAATCATGGGTAGAGTGTACCGCTGCCAGTGTCTCTCTTTTCCAAACAAAAGGAAATGATATTAATTTGAATAACCGTCCGAAAATGCAAATTGATACCGAGAATGAAATCGGTCGCTCGCTTTTTCCAATCAATAAGCTTTATATTATAATTCGTAAGCCGTGATCGAATGGAAAAAGCGAGCGACCGATTTCATTCTCGGTATCAATTTGCATTTTCGGACGGTTATTCAAATTAATATCATTTCCTTTTGTTTGGAAAAGAGAGACACTGGCAGCGGTACACTCTACCCATGATTATGGGTTTTGGTCAAATATCATATCTATAATGTGACAAGCTACTTTAGTGGAATATGTCTTGATATTGAACCCTTGTCTCGTAACCATGGTAATATTTGTTATCTGGCCCATTACCATGGTAATATTTGTTATCTGGCCCATTACCATAGTGATGTTTTCAGGCATGGTTGGCGATGGGAGCGGACAACTCGACTTTTCAGCTAGAGAAAGGTGAGGCGTACTTGAACTACTACTGTCTCACCATCCGAGAGACGAACACTATCCGTGTAATTCACGCAAACAAGGACGTCAAAAACATCATCCGCAAGGTACAGTGTTGTCCTAACCTTTCTTTCGACACCGCATAAA
The DNA here is from genome assembly GCF_026151205.1 of Bolinopsis microptera. Classification (NCBI taxonomy): domain Eukaryota; kingdom Metazoa; phylum Ctenophora; class Tentaculata; order Lobata; family Bolinopsidae; genus Bolinopsis; species Bolinopsis microptera. The sequence continues at coordinate 3,546,536 of NC_087078.1, read as the reverse complement.
GTGTTGTCAAACCCATCATTTGATATGCGTCAGGCACAATTGGTGTGTACATGAAAATATAGTGTGGCCGAAAGCAGCGAGTTTAAATCTACATTTAAGCGAATTTTTACAGCTTCCTTCTTCTAAATACCCGTTCTGTCTTAGTACAGCCGTGACTAAGGACCTGTTGTCTCACACCATAAAGTTCTCACACTTTAATTCCCTTTAATGTTCTGACAGGTGATAAAATGCAACTGGCCGCCTGGAATAACTCATGAAGTGAGTTTTTAATGTGAAAATTGTACGCTTCAAGTTTCTACTTTTTATTAATGTGTTATAGCAGATTATAAGTAATACAGTTGGCAAATTCATCTGTTCATTAATTCTCCGATAATTATAATTATTCAAACTTCATATCAGTTTGATCCTCACAATAAGAATTACCTTTAAGAATGGTTAGGTAGGGTTGACAGGAGTTGATTTTACTCGTGCTTCTTTCTTCAGCTGGATGAAGGAGGATACTGGGAGTTGAAGTTAAAAGGGACGCCCTTCTGGAATTCATTTAACAGCGAATATGCTCTTAGAGTTCACCGATTAATATGTCTTATGATACAGGTACTCACTTTTCCAAATTGAATATTATGTCAATTTCAGTATCTTAAGTTTCTTACTGACTATGTAAACGTATAAGTATTCTTGTAGCACTATATAGATATTTTCTAGAAAACCAAATTTTAACAAAATCTTCTACAGGAACTATACGCGGGAGGATGGGAAATTATCATATCATCAGATCTATCCCGGGTAAGGGACCTCAGTACTTTCTTTCTAAAAAGACCAGCTATACCCATCAAGGACGCCGCTAACGTTCACATCTTCACTGTGACACTCAGCGGTGAGAACCTAATGTACCTGACCAATATCCCCAAATCAACGAAACACGAACTGATTAAAATACTCAACGAAAACTGGGGCAAGGGAGTTAAAAAGGTAACCGTGCGGTTCTGAGAGATTTGTATTTATTTTGCTGGTGTTAATTAATTGACTGTTTAAAGTTTATATCAGATTAATCTCCCATTTGAATGGTAACAGAAACATAAATTTCCAGCCTCAACGATCTTTGACAGAGATTATGAGCTGATTGAAATATCCACCCTGCAGGAAACATATTGTAAGTCTGGGATAGTGGTAGCGCTTGGTGGTAAACCTTGGCTGGACATCAAGAGCATGTCAGCAGCCGCCAGATCTCTTCTTCACAAGATGGTTAATTACCTGGGAATGGTCGGATGGGAACTTATCACCACTGCCAGAGTTAAAAACGCCAGAGACACCCTCTTTTTCATGAAGACTCGAACTGCTCCTGCTATAAACGACCTCGTTAGGAGCTTTTTCAGGTTGGAACTAGTTTACTTTGATAAGGGAGTAGTAAACTAACCTAGTACGTTTAACTTTTATAATAGTTTTTCCGCTGTGAAATTCCAATTATCCTATTCTAGTTTTCCATATTTCGTGCTGTCTTACGGTCAAATTTTGACGTGAACATTTCCTGTAGTTTAAGTATAAACGGGAAGGATAAGTTACGAGTCCTGCATTCCTCCATACCCTCAATAATCGACGACTTGAGAAAGATAATCACAGATTGGGAGGGGGAAATCATTTCCGAGGTAGGAAGCAGCTGTTCATACTACTTAAGTACGCTTGTAAAATGTGTTTTTAAATGTAACTGCTAGTGCTACTGCTTGTTACTCGACATGAATGGTACTGATGTTTAATATTGCAGAACTTGTACGTGTGTGAGCACTGAATGTGAGCTAGGCTGTTGTTGTGGTGGATCCATAGCGACTGGAAATTTCCAGAAAATCCTCTGATAGTAGTCATATTGATATCCGATGTTCTTACTTGCTTTGACAATACAGGTTTACAATGGCTGTCGATTCGTACCCGATAGTAGTACCATTGTTTTTAATCATGAGTACTTACAACCACACCTTTCTTAGTCGATAAAGAACGGAAGTCACGAGTTTGAGATAAAAGGGAATCCGTTTTGGTGTGAGAGTACTGAGGCGATCCAAACGCGATTCCTGATGATTAAGATTTTGGAGAACCTTCTAGAAAAAGGGTTTAGGGTACAAACAGCCATTAATCCCTCTTCAAGACTCATCAATAAAAGTCTAATGATATTTAGGTGAGTTATTTTGATCTTTTCAAAGTTTTAAGTATACTGTGTAATGTAGTTTGGTAGTTGCGGTGACGAAGTGAGAGTCTCCACTCAGTGTTTCAAAACAATTAGTTGTCGACGTTTCGGCAACACGCCTTTGTCATAGACAGGACGTTATAATAACTTACATAGCTCAATAAATGTAAAAGATTTGTAGTGTTGTAATTAGTTTTAAAATGATTGAATTCAAGAACAAGTAACTATGTACAAGTGACGATTAATTGTGCAAAGCTTTTTTTCGAATTACAAACTCTTTACAGGAAAGGTATACCTACACATTTGCAAGTTATTTGTATAAGTTTCGACGAAAACGACAGAATACGAATCATGAACGCCCCCGAAGATTTCAACAATTGTGTCAGATCGGTCATTATGGTGAGTTCAAAGTTGAAATTTTAAAATTAAATTCCGACCGTTTCTTTCATTCTCAATTTTCTGCTCGATTAATTTGTGCATTGGAGAAATACAGGGATGAATACAAATAGTCTATTCATGTAATGAATATTGCCAGAATTTTACGGATACGTCACCTAGATTCTTAACTTGACTAACCTCACTAAACCCGTTTTAGGAGCGATATGGTCAGCGAGGTATCATTAAGGAGTCCACATTCAGACGTGCTTTTGATTTCAAGATTAGAGGTCAGCCATGGAGTGGGAACAATGCTAACGATGGAATAGAGGCCCGAAGTATGCTCTGTCATCTTCTCCAAAAGGTAAAGATAAGACTTAAAGCCTTTACCGGGTATTTACTGGCTCCTGAGACCACAGAGAGAGGATTGCTGTGACTTAAAAAAGGTCTCGGATACCAATTCAACTGACAAAACCGTAAGTTTTGTCCAATTTATGTCCAAATAATGGAAATATTAATCAACGTGTTGCAGGTGAATATGAAGGGCTGGCGAGTAGTGTTATCTACTGATGCAACTAGCTGTGCAGTGAAGACAGACGACAGAAAGGACCATCCTCAGGCAAGTTGTCACATTTTGAAATGGTTAGACTGTACTTTTTCGACCCCCTCCTAAACAATCTCAACACTTTTCGTTTATCATCTTGCGTTTTACAACTACAAGATCAGTTGTATTATAATTAAATCATTTTACTAAACGATTATCCGAATAAGTGGAAGAGTTAGAATTTTACTCCTTCAGTTCTCACTGCAATCATCTGGATTAAACTTAATTTTTGAGATAATTCTTAAAGTATTCTCGTTACTACAACGATGTTAAACTTTTATGACTGTGATAATTAGGGGTACTTTGATATTATCCTACCATGATTATGTTAGACTAAAGGTGACTAAAGATCGGGTTAGAACTTCAGTTTGAAGGCTGGATCTAATCTATATCATCGTGATAGTGATTATCAAGTGCACTATAGATATTAGATAAGTATTATGTAATGCCAGATTTATTGTGCCGACAAAATTGTTCGGCGTAAATCTGTTCCGCGCACTGAATTGTACTCCTTTCTTTTGATAGATTTTATTTGTCTGTTCGTCTAGATAATGCTTAGATTGCGAATCAGTCGGCTAGGCTATCAAAATGTTACGGTCTAGAATTGAAGCTTGGGCTGCACCCACAATTATCCTCATCGATCATAAGTATATGGTCCCAGGAAGTCTTATGCTTATTAATAGATATTACTTGTCTAATCGTCTAAATAGAGCTTTAATTGCAGATCAGTCTGCAAAAGTATAACAGTCTAGAATTGAATCTTGAGTTGTATCTTCGTCCTTCACAAAGAGGGTATCGTGCTTAAAATCATCAACATTGTCTAGAAAATTAAACAGAATTATCAATGGTAGGTTTTATGTCCACTATTCCACTGAATACTAACGTCTTTCTTTTCAGGATGTTCAAAGTTGGTACCTTATGAAAACAGACATCGTGAACAGAGCGGTGGCAAAATGGAAAAACCCTGGCATCTCTAGGACAGCATCCTGAAAACACAGCTACGATCAGCTTAGCAGCCTGAAGAACTAAAATTCAACGTGTTACTTTAGGTCTAACTCTCATTCGATGCCATGACCATTTCTATTTGTTAACTCGCTTATCATTTCGGTTATGGAGATACCAATTTCGTGCCGCTGAATTTAAAGTGAAGAACGGAACGAAAGCTGTGTGTGTGGTATGGAACTTAACTGATCTGCTCATCTTAACCAAAATATTTGGGTAGCTGAATATTCGGATACCCGAGATCCCATTTGCTGTAGGAAGGAAATCATATTGCACATAACTTGTACAGTAAATATAATGGAGCTTTTGATCACAAATGACGGTTAATCGGTTGGGGAATGAACAAACGTATAAATTTGTGTTGATAACTTTTAATTTATATTCTTATAATTGAAATCGAAGTTTTCTTACATTTTTGAAAAAAGAACGGACAACAAACAACAATACACAATACAACTACTGCAGTCACGTTCATTAATATTTGATTTCAAGCATTTTATTGATATTTGGCACATGACAGAAGAAACGAAATGAAATTTAAAATGCAAAATTATGTGGAGTGAAATTTTACCTAACTCATAACTGCATGGGCCTTTTTGACCCAACGCGCACTTTTAGCCCAACGCGCACTACTTCGTAGCACTTGCCTTGCGGGCCAGAAAGAGGAAAGCGGCGCGCCCCCAAGAAAACCTTACCGGCTGGCGGGCTTTGCTCTATCCAAAGCCCTTGCGCTTGCAATGGCGCGCGCCCGCCTCACAGCGGTAAAAAGGGCTCTAGCCACCAACCCACCCAACAAGCGCGCCCGAAGTGGCCTGGCGCAAAGCACATGGTTAGGTGAAGGCGGGCTCGCTACAGGAGTGCTTTTTTAACAGCCGGTTGGAGACATTCCATTGTCCAAGCTGCACGTGACACAATTCAGCCAATAAGACATAAAAGGACAAAATCCGCAAAATTAAAGTTGTAACTTTTATTTGGGCTGAAATAAGATTTTTTGAAATAGCTCTCTATATAGCTCAAAACCTACGCTGTCCCAAATTTTGCTCCTGTAAAATGAAATAAATTTTGTTAGTTAGCTCCCTTTTTTATAAAGAAATAACTTTAGTTTCACGAGAGTACGAAGATTCTGTTGAAAACCGAAAGTAGATATTTATTTTATTTACGGAGATAGACCCTAACCGGTAAAGTTTCCTGAGGCTACTTCGAAAAATATAGATGAGTGACATCACATCTGTGAATGGGCCTTCGCGTACCAAGTTGAAGTGACACGCTTCTTTCCTTTGCCGCCTTCAGTGGGCGCGCGCACTACTGTTGTAGCGCAATGCGTTACTCTAAATCGGCGAGATGCGCTACTGTGCCGCACCGAGCTGAGATGAATTGACATCGTCAATTAAGCACTACTAGACTGCTGACTGCACAACGACTTTCGATCATAAGCGCTGTATCGTGGTTTTCGCCACAATATACTAGTGAAACGACAGTCCTGGTAGGTTATAAACCTACAAAACTACAATAGGGGTCACAACGTGATGCAATCAGTAATCATAATCATCAATCATGGTAAGATCAGCGAGAACAAAGAATGAATAACGAATAATGAAGTGAACATTATATTCAATATTACATAAAATGTCATTTTCTCTGTTCAAGACTAATTTCACTTTTTGCATATCCGTGAGAAAATCGGAATGATTAATCACTCCATTTACACTTAACCGTTATTTTTAATTTCAACTCGTTCTTTAGCTAGCCTAGCCCTGAACGAATATTCAAAACCTTAACCCTCTAATTAGGCCGTGCGCCATCGATCATAAGACGCGCGCGCTGACCATTGAATGGTTTTTAGCTCGTATTTCGGCCAGCACATTATTTCGGAAACAATCAAAAAGTTATAATACTTCCCATACAACAATTTTATTAAAATTTGGTCAGCTTACGTAATATAAACACTTATGTTTTACTGAACCTAAATTAGTTTGAGTAATTTCGATGGTAAGATGTAAGAATTTGAGTTATCAACGAATTTAAAGTTATTTTGTCATTTTTAGACCTCTGATCAAGGCCTCTAATCAAAGCCAATCTTGTAAATTTATAACCTACCAGGACGCGCGCCGAGATGGACTCGTCGACGGTCTTGTATATAATATACGGAACAAATATTTTACGAGTATCACCCGTTAAGGCCAATCTCTCCCAACTAATTTAGTGTTCCGTACACAGGAGGTGCTAAGTGCAAAGAAACTGCTGCTCACAGTGAGCAGCAGTGAGCAGCAGTGAGCAGCAGTTAGTAGCAGTGAGCAGCAGTGAGCATCAGTGAGCAGCAGTGAGCAGCAGTGAGCAGCATTGAGCAGCAGTTTCTTTGCACTTAGCCCCTCCTGTGCGTAGTTAAGCATAATTGGAAGGTTCTGACAAATTTTCAGAATGATTCATATTCAAGAATTGAACCGAAGATATGACAAAATAATACGACAAAAATTAACGAATTTTATCAAAATACGCGACTTTTACAGCTAATTTTGCTCCAAAAGCCGCGCACCATCAAATATGGCACCTAGGCGAAACTCAATGATCATTCCATAATATAAAATTATGACAAATTTGGTACTGTGAAAATTCTTACAGTCTCCAGAAAACAATCGTACAAAAATTTTGAAAATCCGAGCAAGTTTATTTTTATCTTGCACCCCACAAGATCAGAGGACCAAACTCCAAAGTGCAAAGAAACTGCTGCTAACTGTTACCTGAGGACCCCAGGCTATTATGTTCATTAACATAATATATAGATTTGGTGGAATGACAGGCTGAGCGCGGCCCAGTAAGCTAACTGCTGCTAACTTCTACTAATTGCTGCTAACTGCTGTTAGAGGACGCAATAGTAAAACAAATTTAGTAAAACAAATTTAAATTTTGGTATTTATTAATAACAATCAAAACATATCATATCATAAAAATAAAGCCGCGCGTTGGTTGACTGCCTCAGTATGGTGAATAATTTAAGCTTGAAGGTGCCCTGCGCAGTGCGCATTTACGGAACATTATGCGGCGATCACATGATCACGAGGACCTGTGAGCGCCAAATTTAATTTAAACTTTCTAGAAATCGTACATCACTACGAGTTACTCATGCTTTTGAATTATAGGAGTGCGGATTGTCAGGTATTTCATTCATTCATACTTAATCGGTTTAAAGCTGTATATTTAGAGCTCACTATTGTTTGAACTATGAAAGCAGAACGTAAATAATGGACAATATACCGACGACAATACCAAGGACCCGAGTGCCGCATTGACTTTTCCGGATCCGTTTTTACCGAAGGCTTATCCACCAGTTACTCATGCTGCATGTATAGTCTGATAATATTTTGTTTTATCTCTAGCAAGCATTCTGTAAGTTGGAGTGTCGTATTTATTATAGAAGAGCCAGCCAACCTCCGCATTACAATCTTTTGTATGCCAGGTTCGTTTATAAAATCTAATCATATAATAAGATTGATCCAATAGTCTAAGATGAACGGTATATCTTAGCTCATCGTTATTAAAATCCTAATGGATGAATTAATCAAGTAATGTTCCCTTCCAACACAACTAAACAACAAACAAATGCTTGCTCCAAATGAACCAAATGTTCTGACATGCTTGTTCGCTGCTGTGCTTCAGTAAATCAAGGTTGAAATCTCCATGAAGCGTCATATGTTTACGGGTGTACTGTGTCTCGTATTTTTGAAAATTTCTAGAAACGCTTCAGGTCTCCTAAGCTAGCGGGAGAACGGTAAACATTGCCAATTATTTTCGTTCTGTTGTATGCTTTGCATTGGTTTTAAATTTTGTATGTTGTAAGCACTTTAGTTTGTGAAGCGTTTACTCCTCCCCCTCAGCAAGACAGCTAGATTATAGATTAATGATAATAATTGTCAAATGTCGTTATATATTATATAACAGTTATAAATGTTCAATAGTTGTGGAGCGACTTCAAGAGTAGTGGTCCACAGGGGTCCGAAAAAGCCGTACAGGCACTTGGGTCCTTATCCTTGTCACTAATCTCAATTGGATTCGGTTTACACAAAGCATGAACATTTAGACGTACACATTGACACGATATTTATTAGAAAGCAAAAAGTATAAAATAATACGTGCGTGCGCGGCTTGAGCCGCGCCGCATAAGAACGGATGCGTGCAGGGGCTGGAGTACGCTTGTATGTAAATTAATGAAATGTTGCATTGTAAATATTTAGAATTGACGATATATTTTGATCTAAAAGTAAATTTTTACAAAGCTGGCTTTGGATTTAGGTAAGATTATAATTTATTTTTTTTAAAAACCACGGATAATTTTAAATTTATTTCTATTTGTCGTATAATCATAAACAATTTAATCATGTTTTTAAGAATGCGCGGCTTTGGCGGCCAGTTATTGACTTATACATTAAATTGAATTTTAAATAGAAATGTGAATATATTAAAATTTAAAACTTTCAAAACGGAGGCTTATAAATATTATTATATTATGATTGTAAAATAAAGGATAAAATTTTAAATTTGTTTCACTAAAATTTGTTTCACTTGTCCTACGTTGTATGACCCGCCGCGCACGAGTGCGCGGCTCCCCCTGTATCGTCGAAACTCTACAGTAGTGAAGCGACAGTGGGGGTCACCACGTGATACAAGCTTTGCACTGATGGAGCTTGATAAATTGGAAATATTCGCCACTAGTATTAGTTGATTCAGGGTTTGGAGTGAAAATATTAATTTTTATCATAATCGACTACACGTTTGTGTACATAAATAGCTAGCCCCCCACCTTTTCCAGATGGGCGAATTGGATCCTGTATAAATGGTTCATGAAATCCATTTAAGGTAACGTCGTTTATTCCGTTCGGTTAAAACACAATATATCATACTTATCATAAGTCTCAATATCATCACGTAGTTGATCTATATTCTTAATAAGGGATCTTATGTTCATAGAAAATATTTTAAGTTGAGAGCAGGTAGATTTTTTCACGTTACGTTTTTGTTTGTACTGACAACTAGTTAGGAAAGATGAAATATTGCTCCAAGTTGAATTTTGATGCTCTTCGTTGGTCATGGCGTCGCCAATAAGATTAAATCGACTATTCTAATCGTACTGATTAAATATGTCATTATTAATTTTATTGTAGTCGTCTTAGATTTCATAGTAGGTTGCATGAAATCCAGGAATGATACTTTCACAGCATCTCGTACAGCCTAAATTATCCTTAAAACATTTGACATGGACATTACTTTGGCACCATGAGCATGTGCGAATTATATTTCTAATAGAGTAACACCAGCCGCTGCAGCTTGAATATTTGATCTTGACTTTGTTTTCAGATGTAACAGTGGATTCCATTTAGAGCTAAATATTATGATTATGATACTTAATAGTATATAATAATAAATAATAATAATTTAAACTTTAATATTATAGTGGCACAACAACTTAAAATGCACAGGTGTGCCACGAAAACAGTTCAGGATACAATAAAACCCGAAAAAGCAACCCACATTTATATTCTAAACCAGATAAGGGTGATTAGACTTGATTCACTAAATAAACGATAATGTGTATGCATTTTCCAGTAGAACCAAATAGGGAAAACTAGGATTGAAAAATATTAAGATACAATATTATGAGCACGTTTGAAAAGAAATGTTTTCAGATACACTTTAAAAGAGTCCAATGTTGTACAATTCTTAATCTCAAATGGTAGTTCATTCCATAATTTAGGGCCAACTTTCTGAAAAGATCTTTCTCCATATTGTGTGTGCACTCTAGGTTCAGTCAAATAGATAAGATGATTATAGTTTGCAAATTTAAACATTGTTCTTTTAAAATAATCTGGTCCCATGCCATTTAGACATTTATAAACAAGAAGTAATAATTTGTACTGAATTCTGTAACTGATAGGCAGCCAATGAAGGTCTTTCAGAGTATCTCCTAAATGATCATGTTTATATAGTCCTACTATTGCTTTAGCAGCAGCATTTTGAATGAGTTGAAGCTGATGGATGAGGTAGTCACTGATTCCAAAGTAAAGGGCATTGCAGTAATCCAATTTGCAGACGATAATGCTATTAACAATGAGCTTAAGCTGAGCTTTACTAAAAAGATACTTTCTTCTGATAACATTCCTGAGGAGTCTAAAACAATGTTTTTTAGGGACATGATTTGAGGCTCAAAGGTAAGGTGATGGTCGATTTGCACACCAAGATTTTTTGTTGTGCTGACAAATCTGATACACGTGTCATTTGACAGCTGTACTCCTCCTAAAGATATCTGATTCAACACATGAGGTGAGGCAATCACAAGTATTTGGGTTTTTCCTGGGTTGAGTTGTAGGCAGTATTCAACCATCCAGCGCTGTATGGTCCTGGCACAATTTCCAAGTTGAATACCCAAAACATTAACCTGATCACAAGAGGTTTTGTATACCTGGTGGTCATCTGCATATCCTTGCACGTTGAATCCAGATTCCTCTATGGTCCTATACAGAGATCGGATGTATACCAAATTCAAGAATGATTGTATCACTTGTCGTGGAGCCTACAGCTACCCTAGTTCTTTGAGTACGTCCTACGAAGAAGCTTTTAAACCATTTAAGAGCAGTTCCTCTGATATGTAACTCTTCAGAAAGAATCTTGAGCAACTTTCTGTGTTCTACTGTGTCAAAGGCTGCAGATAGATAAAGCATCATAAGAACAGTGGAGGATTTGTTATCACATGCCAGAAGTAGGTCATTTGTTACTTTCAACAAGATGGTCTCAGTAGAGTGAAACTTTTTATAGGCAGATTGTTGAGGAACATGGAGATCGTTTTTAACCAAGTGGTCATTTAACCTTTTTAGCACAACTCTTTCGATCAGTTTACCGAGAAAAGAGAGGTTGGAAATAGGTCGATAGCTCTTGAAGTCATTAGGATCAAGTCTGTGGTCTTTAATGGTTGGTATTATATCAGCCGTTTTCAGGCCCTCAAATGTACCCTTGGTTAGGGACTGGTTGACCAGTTTGCATAAGACAGGAATAAAGTTTGTGATGTTATCTTTGAGAATCGATGTTGGAAGGAAATCAGATGGTGCACACTTGATCCCAGTTTCCTTAATGATGTCAGACAGCTCTTCCTCTGTGCATGGATCAAATTCACATAAGTGATCTTGAGAATTGATCTCTTTACTCGAGACTGTCATGTGCTTGTCGACATCAAAATCTTCTATATCAGGGAAATCTTTTCTGATCTTCTTGATCTTCTCGTTGAAAAAGTGATTGAAATCACTGCACAGTTTTGGTACATCTTCTGACTCCGGGAGAGGAGTATTCTGGTGTCTGTCAAGCTCACGATTGACAATGTTATAAATGGCTTTAACATCATGCTGATTTCTATCAAGTAAACCTTTATAATATTGCTGTTTTTTAAGATTAGCCATGTTTGTTGTTTCATCTCGGATCTCTTCAAAGAGTATCCTGTTCTCCTCACTTTTGTGCTTTTTTCTTTCAGCTTTCCTTCTAAGTTTCCTTTGATCTTTGTATTCAGAATCAAACCATGGAGCATGTGGAACAAAGCTTATAGTCTTTTGAACTAAAGGTGCATGTTCGTCTAGGACACTACCAATACATTGGAAAAATTGTTCACAAGATTCAACAAAGCAGTCTGCCAATTCATAGTCAGATATGCACATCAGTAAATCAATTGCCAATTGATCACAATCCACAGTTTTAAGCTTTCTGGTGTTGATTGTTTTAGGAGCTTTAAGGTTAGTTTGAAACTTTTTAGTGGCAAATATGATGGGGAAATGATCACTCAGGTTACAGTTTTTCAGGATTTCAATCGTGGAAATATCAATCAAGTTACTTTGGTCAAACAGCAGTTCATACAACAGTATGTGGGCATAAGATCATTTTTCTCTTCTGGATTCTTGTCCTTATTATCACATTGTTGAGTTTCATGTCCAGGGTCGGCGCAGAAACCACAATACATTTGGTTTTTACAAGTCTTAGAATAGTGACCAAAGCCTTGACACTTATTACATCTCTTTATGTAGAGTTGGTCATACACTTGGCAAGACACTAAACCGAAGAACAACCTGTTATTATTATCTCGTATAGCAATTCTAATATCATCACTCAACCTTATGATGGCTTGTTTGATATTTTGGTTAGCACGGAGAGGTTTCACAGACAGAACATCAAACAGTGAAGAGTCTGCTTCGAGGCAATGAGAAATGTAAATATAAAACTATAGTTCAAATCAGATTCTTTCACGAGAACCGGAGGTCCTGTATGCTACAGAATCGTGATATGATTTCTATCTAGATCTAAAAGTAAATTATATTATAAGATAAAATCGGATAATTAAATGAAATAAAGTGTCCTTATCTAGCTTAGGGCCTTTATATCAGTATGATTATAACTGATTTGGCTAACAAATAGAAATCGAATAAAGTGGTTGCTTTTGTGTTGTTTAGTTTTGTGAGGTGTTATTTGTATTTAATTTGTTTGTAGCGTTTACGTAATAAGGGACTATCGCACTGAACTTAAGTAATTTGTCTCGCTTGTCATAGTCAAACTTGTACATACAAACTTATAGATAGGGTAGGGCCTGTCGTGATATCATGGATCGCTTAGGTTCCACCAGGATCTGTTAGTCCTCATAATTCTGCGGCCTCTATGTATCGTCATCTCGCACAACTCTTTAAGAATCTTGTGAATTTGGCATGTGAAAATGTGCAGTATTCCAGACATTGATTGGGTAAACGAGGTGTCGTACGTCACCTCAAGATCGGGTGACAGGGGGCTGACCAGGCCAGAACCCAATTGATTGGGTCTGAGGTCACGTGATTATGAGCCTAAGGTCACGTGACTATGATGTCACCAGACCTTGTTCTCCGTTTCCTGCTCATTGGACCAGGTGAGCTTGCATGCTTGTGAATGTGGGTGTAAGTACAGCTGTACTGTAGTTTATACCTAACTAGAAAACCCGTGGTCACAGGGAGGAAGCTAATAGTATTTTTTGTTGGTAAGTTTAGATCGCGTCAAAAAATATCCTACACAACCGAAGAAACAGCCAATTAAAATGTTGCTCGTACTAAACACAGCGTAACATCAACAAAACCGATCACAATGACGTTAAAACAATCATTGCACGTGCACGTGCGTGTAATAACCCTCGCTACCATGGTTACTACGCAACTTCCTATTTCTCGTCTGATTTGCACGTGGGCGGTCGTACAGTGTACGTACAAAAACAATTCTCTGAATTATAGTAGAGATTACCCCTAGAAATTTACCAAAATATCGACATTGTTATAAACTTATTTTGATGACCATCCCTGACCTAAAATTGCACGAGAAATCGATTAAACTTGGTTTCAGAACTCAACAATGCTTCCTTCTGCCTTAAAATCCATGTTTTATCGATAAAATCAACAATATGATCATCAGCAATCAAGAGACAGGAGCGGCGGTTGCTTTAAATCAATGGTTTACGTTATTTTTGTGAATTCGACCCCTGTTGAAACGGTTATCACACTTTGTAACTGCATATGTATTGAGGATAGCTTTAAAAATAAGAGGATCAGTAAATAAAATTGCCACAAGTGTTTCTCTCACTCACTTTCGATAAGACACATTGGAAATTCTTACTTCCATATAAGATATCGATAATTCAGAATTTTTTTTTAACGCCGAAGAATATCGGAATTTTATAAAAGTTAATCACACTTATCAACCTTTGAACAGTTACTCGAACACAATAATTTTCAAGCTTGTCAACGACAGCGACCATATCGTGTCTTCCTAACTAAAATTGTAATCGTTTTGTAGACGGAAAAATTCGGGAATTGAAAATGTTAACATGTTATAACAGCAGAAAAGAACCTTGACATTGAAGATTTTTACTTTTTTCTCTTCCAAGCAGTTTATTATACCAAGTTTGCTATTCCCCGTCCTGGAAGTTTAAAAATTACGAATTAGCCATGTTATATCAATCAATTGAATCCGGCTGCAAAGAGCAAAGTTGCCATAATTTCTATTTTGTTTGTTACTCGCTTTTACGCTTGATATCAACTATAAATAAATCTCTAAATCGGCGATCACGTAATGATAAACCACGTAATTCAATTGATAATGTTTCCCACACTAGATTTTATTAGTTTATTAAAGTGAGTACTCATCATGGATCCAGCGACCATATCGTAGTATGTTTATATACCTTATCGGATCTTATTTGGACGGACATTAATTGAATGCTGGAGGCCCTAACGTTCATCTTAATGTCCGTTCAAATAAAGTCCGTTCATTCAAGGTCCGTCCAAGTTAAAGTCCGTTGAATTCTTTTCCACTTCGAACTCCTTGTCCAGAATTAATATAGGGGCCTATTTTGAAATTATGTGGTGAGCAACCAAAGCAAGGTCACCATAACAAATGCAAACCGATCAACTTACACGTGCAATCGGCACAAGAGATTACTAAACTCAGAAATCCTGGTCATGAGGCCCTACAACAGGGCCTGAAGCAAAATTATGAAAATCGCTGCATATCCTTTAATCGTTTCTATACTAAGGAATATGTGCTCAAAATTTGAGATAAAACAGATAAACGCTCTTGGAGAAGATAGCTACAGAAAATTGTACCTTTAAATTAGACCATAAAAATGTTAAGAACGACTTACCTAATTATGAACAGTTTATACCATCATCCCACATCCAGAAACACGCCATCTTGCCAGGCAGCCTGGGAGGAAATTTTTGGAAAAAGAGGAAATTTGAGGAAAAAGAGGAAATTTTTGAGAAGTTACTCCTAAATTTCGAAATATTTTTTTGGAATAAAGACAAATTAATTGAGGAAATTTTTGAAGATAATGTTTCGATTGTATAAAAATCAAAGAGGAACATCCTGTCAGTTTTGGAACACAGTGAAATATTCTGATTGGAGAATGCAGATTGCTGTTGTGAAGTTACCGAATTTACGTGAGTACTTGATTCTTTTCAATCCCAGTTTTTGCTGTCCGACAAATTTCTTTAATGCCAAATGTCGTCTAAAACACCCTATTTCGCAAAAATTTTCTGGGGGGCTGTGCCCCCCTACCCCCCGCCAAGGGGCTCCGCCCCTGGACCCCGCTGGGGGCTGCGCCCCAAGACCCCTGCCACAGCTTGCTCGCTTCGCTCGCTGCGCAGCTGGATTGGACACGTCGGCTCGCTTCGCTCGCCGACAGCCCCCCCAAAGAAAAATCCTGGCTACGTCCCTGCTCGTGAATTGGTCCAGTGTTAAAAATTTGCGAGCGAAAAGAGCGGGCCACAGAAAAAAGGCAAACTTGCGAGCGAAGCGAGCGGGCCACAGAATTAAGAAAAAAACGCATCTGGGAGGAAATATAAAACTTTCTGGATGTGGGACCATCATATTATTCCTTGATATTATCATTGCCGGATCTATGACTTAAGCCTGAAATTTCCTTTCAATTACACAAGTCTTGGTGTATAGCTGTACAGGATCAGGATGGTGTATGATTAATTACTTCTGAGCCACTCTGGTTTCTCTTAATTCCATTCAATTCTTCACTGTTTACAAATGTTACAAATATTTCAGGGTCATGTCAGTGTATCATGATATACCTGCAGAAGATCAAGTCAAGAATTTACCAAATACCATTTCAAGCGTCCAATCTTCATCTGACAGAATCAACCAAATCAATGTAAAACACGTTTCAAGACACGAAGTAGTACTGTCCTATTATGTCAATGATATAAAGATTGTCAATTTCAATATCATGGAAAAGTTGAAAGAACTATGTTCTGCCACTGAAGAACAAATTGCATCAGCTAACCTGACTATTGATAACCAATTTGAGACTTTTAATATTCAAGATAGCTTTTCATCTGCAGAGCAGTTCAAGACTATTTGGTCCTTGATTCAGAGTGAGGTAGATAGAATCTTGACACTTATCTCAGACATGGAAAGTGAAATTATCAAATCATGTGAGCATGCACGTATTGACTGTATCAAGCAAGTAATGACTCATTACTTTGATTTGTTAAAATCTGCTGGTGTTTGGGATAATAGAAAGCTAGTAAGTTTTTTCGACAACGACCAGTTATATTTTAATATAGACTTGTTGGAAAACTACAGAAGATATGCAACAATTGCTTCAAACATGAAAAACAGTACCCTTTTTAAGTTGCTTGATAATCGGAGGAATTGGGAAAAACATTTGCTGGGTTGGCGTGATTTTCTTGTCCAAAAGAATTTATCTGTAGTACAGGAAATGCTGCAAAGTGACGAGTTTACCAAATCCAAGGAAATAAAAACGTGTCGATCAAAAGCCTTTGATGAAATGAAAAATATTGATGACCTAATAATTGACTCTTATAAAGAAATTTTGTTGGGTCTTCCCTACATCAGTAAAAGGCAAAATTCATTTGAACGGAAGATAACGGAAATGTTGCAGAATAAAGAAAAAATTGCAAGAATCTACCTAGATAATGCCACCATTCACTTTCAGACACTCATTAAAAAAATTGAGCAGAAATTGTCTGATATAAAGGAAGTTCTGTTCAGAGAAGCTTCTTTTTCTGAAGAACAGTTCCAGAAGTCATTTTCAAAATTTATAAATGATGGAAACGAGAGCTATGAAAAGATTGCAAATGAAGCTTTAAAAATGGATGAAGCTGACATCAAAGACAATCTTGACACAATGGGTGGAGTTCACAGTTATATGATGCAACTTCTACTCAGTGTCAGTGAAGCTTGGGGAGAAAATGCAGAGCAAATAAAGAATCATAGAAAGGAGCTATTAAATGACATGAAGAATTGTAGAGATCACCATAATGGTTCATCAAAGATAACCGAAAGAGAAATTGACAAGACTTTGGACAAAATTTCCGAAGTGTCGTCTTCTATGAAGCTTGATAAACTACTTGAAAGAGTAGCACAGAAACTCAATGAGCTGAAACAGAAATTGGATGACCTTTTTTCTCAAATGGAGTCACTTATTTTGGCTTATCCACAGAGATGTTCAAATCAGAGTAGTCTTTATGAATCGTCTTTGCTGAGACTCATAAGTTTGAAAAGGATAAGTCGAGACAGTACAGATGCATCACCGCTGTCAGATCAAAGCAATAAGATTTATGAAATCAATGAAGACTGTTATATTTTGATAGGTGGTCAGACATTTCTGCAACTTCATGCTCATGAATGCAATCCTACAATAACCTCTAAAATGCTTCAGTTTCACGATACCATTCAGTCATCATTACGATCACAAATGATCATTAAAGAGTTGATGGAAATTGCCAGTCAAGTTATTGTGGACCACATTTCATTAAACGCCAAGAATTACAAAGAGACATATGAATTTTGATTCTTAAACTTCAAAATGAAATAGCGAAAGAAGAAAAAGTCAGAACAGATGTTCACAATCCACGGGAAAAACTCATTTATGCTGAGTTTGAGTCAAGAAAAAAAGAGCTTGACAAGTTCCAGTATTCATTCAAGCAACTTTATCTGTGTTTTGACCAGTTCGATACCAAATTGACCAATATCGAGAAAGATTTTACCAACAATGCCGGCACTATTATCACTTCTATTGAGGAAGCAATAGAAAAAGCCTGCAAAAAGCAGTTATTGATGCGGAAATCTAAAGAGCTAAGCTGTCATAACACTAAATTCATGGCAGTCCTTTTCAACTGGGAAAGAAAAATTTCCGATAAAGCCAAAATCGCCCTTTCAAGAATAGACAAAGATGCAAAGGTGATGCGGGAAACCGAAGAAAAGTTCATGGAATATGCCAAGTCAGGTAATTTTGAATGTGGAGAAAAGTCCAAATATTTTTTACAATTCTGTGAAAGAAGAGATCATGCAAGAAACATGACCATGATGACCAAGCGCAACCTGAAGTATGTCGAGACTCAAAAAAATAAAAAGAATGCTACTGCAATCCAAAACTACAAAACTCATTACAAGCATTGTCTCTTGGATTTATTTTTCTTAGAAATGAAGTCGTCGTATCTGTCTAAGGTAAGGATGCAAATAAAAATTGATTTTACTGATCGTGATATTACCCTCCCTACAATCAAGGGCCAGCTGAAGGATATGGAGAAATCGATAGCTGAATTGGATACCACACAACCAGATAACATTTTGAAAAATGTCCAGGGCATTGCATCATCTTTTACAGATTTATTTGGGGAGATAAAATCGTTAATTAATTTTTACAATTTTCGATGCAGCCCTATTTCAGTTCCAGCTGAAATTCTTTGGATCAAATTAACGAACTGTATAAAGGTTTCAGTGCCATTGATCCATCCATTGAAGATACTATCGAATTCACCAAAAATATATTACAGCTGACGTCATCATCATGTAAAAATGAAAATATTTATAATGTGGAAGGATTGATAGAAAATTCTGATGACAACTGGGTTGCTGACAGTGCTAACATAGAAAAGAAATATTTGTCTGGTAAAATCACTTGTGTGTATGGGGTTGGAGCAAATATTTTGGATGTATCAGACCAACCTTGGGTAAGTACCTCAACTGCTAAGGCATCAGTAAATTCGTTTTGGCTGAGCAAGAATCCAGAGGGGCTGGAAGCACTAAAAGGACTAAAGACAGAAAAGAAAATTAGGAACAGCTTGGTTGGATTAACTGCAACAGGTGAACCTACTCAAGGAGAAAACTCTGGGTCTAAGTTGAAAGAAGTATCAAATAAGATTAGAAATCTTGTTGCCAGGACTAAACAACCCCAACAGAACATAAATCATTCAAATGAGGCTAAACCATCACAACAGAACATTACTTATTCCACTTCGTCTTCACAAAAATTACCCACTATAACTGATAGTGTAATCGAGAATAGCAGCCCTATCTCCTACCCTGCAGCGATTCTACCGAAGTTAGATAAAACTGGAGAATGCAATGGTGAAAAAGCTATATCTGAAAAAATCGATGGCAAAAAATCTTCTATATTCAAATTGCCTGTTATACCACCAGCATTTACCATAAACCAAACGATACTAATCTTAGAAACGGTTCTTTTAACCAAATGAATATGGCTAAAGTTTTGAATCTGAATAAAACAGTCGACCTTCTAAGTAGAACATCAGTTGCTAGCAGGCAAAAGCGCTCAACATGCTTCAATCAACGACAACAAAATACTCCAATCTACGATTTTCTAATTATGACTGATGATGAACTGAGAACGTTTGTCTTCGATCCACTCGGCTTTTTCAATCTTGAAAAGAGAAAGTACAATGTGAGCAATCTCTGTGAAAATATTGTCAGCATCACAGAGAAGGTGAAATTTTATTTACTGCATTTCCAAGAAGATTTTATCATCTCATGTCTTTTATTTTATCGTCAGAGACATTTAAATATAAAGTACCGCCAAAGAATGAAGCTAAATCATGTCTCGGCAATCCGTGATTTTACCAAAGACATGAAGAAGTATTTAGAAAATATTCACAAGCAATGTGATGATAGAGTTCAAAAGATAAAAATCATGTTATCCTCAATGTATGATATATTTTTAGATGCTTCTTTGATTACTCTTGACAAGATTCTTTTCAAATTCAAGAATGACTTTACTGAACTGTTTGATAATGGGCTATATACCTATCAAAATATCTCTCAGAAAACTAATGATGCACAAGAAAAATTGTCAAATGCGTTACGTCCACATCTCACCCACCCCGAAAATGAAGCTGATTTGTCTCTCATTTGCTTGAATGAAGAAAAACTTTCAGCATCCAAAGAATTAGAAACATGCTATGAGGAAAACATAAAAATATTCTCTGCTAAACTTAAAAAGTTTGAGTCCATTGTTAAATCATGCTGTGAGGCTTTTATTAACGCTGCTGAAAGTGCAATTCAGGTTGAAGACATTCGAAGGATGAACACAAAAGAAGGAGGTTCATTTGAGGTTCATAAGCGTTTGCGTCAGAAGCTTGCCGTAACTACATCTCAGTCTGCTGAAAGAGCTCGTTCTAATTCTGCTCAATTTCAAGTCAATATGGTTAACTATCTAACACTTCATGGTACAATTAGTAAACTTAGCATATCTGTGCTAAAGGAAAGAGACAGAGTCTTAACAATTTATAGAAAGCTTCACTCTTGTAAAACAAAGGAGTTTAGTAGCTTTCACCTTGAATCTTCAAAGGTTATGCAGAATTGGCATATGAATTGGACGAAATCAATTTGTGAGATCAAAGCTTTGAAAAACAGTAACTGTTGAACCTACTGATTTTATTTTATGAAACAAATTGCACTGATTGAAATGCAGCCCTTTGATTTAAAATCTTTTCAATCCTACTTTCATTACATGACAATTGAACTTTAATTATTGAAATATAATTATATGTTGGAATAGAATTTACATAGTCGTTATTAATTTCGAAATACTGAATAAAGACAAATCTTGTGATTCTGAAAATCTTGTTCTGTTCAATGAAACATTTAAAAATTACGGTGGTCACAGTGAATGCATTAAATTTCAGTCACCAGAGCTGATAAATATCCTGCTGTAAATGTTCATTAGTACAATATCAAAATTATTTACAGATGACACAATGCTTTGGCGAGGTACTGTTCGATGCTCCATCACCCCAAGTTATCAAAAATAAGGTAAGGTAAGACCCCTAAATCTCCAATCATGATTGCTTAATTTTGCTACAAATTTTATATTAAATAATATTTACCTACACATTTACCATTTTCAGAAAACAGAGAAAGTTCACAACAGTAATTCAGTGTATCAGCAGTGGCAATTCAACGACCTAACACAGCGTTCACAACCTGATGATCAGATCAATTTAAATTCGACAGCTAAGCCAAAACAAGTTAAAGTTGTCAGAAAGAATAGTAAAATCCAGGCAAGAGATGTGTTTTGTCAAGATGAACCCAAAAACAATAGTAACACGTCAATTGCAGCTCAGGAAGTCCAAAAAACCGAATCTTTTAACATCACTCCTACAAATTGGAAACAAAAAGGAAAAAGAAAGACTGCAAAAGAAGAATGTATACATCAAGATATTAAAGAAACTTCCAGTTCTCCCAAACTGATTCGGCAGAAAAACTATGGTAAAATTAGAATAGTGATTAAAAGACCTAAGAATTGCCAGAGATTTGTCCCTCAGATCATGCAAACAATGCCCTCTAAAATTGGCACATCTGAAAGGAGAAAAAGGAAAAAACTTTCTGTGGACATTTTTGAAAAGTGTCTTGACCCTTTTGCATTTGTAACTATTTCTGATCAAATAAAGCATTTAACGCCAAACGAGGCCTGCTTGAAAGTACCTCATGAATTTTCTGTGGCCAAGAAACAAATTTCCGTATTTGAAGCACTATGGGCGCACAGAACATCTGAATTTTAGTAACTGTCCAACAAGGTTACCTGAATTTTTATTTTAAAATAATTGTTCTACTTGTAAATGCTCATGGCAGGTTTTGTGATTATAAGTAAGTCTAGCTACATGTACAAGTGAAAGTTGAGAATGAAGTTCAGGTATTGTTCCAAATAGTCTATAATGAAAACTTAGACTAAGACAATAACTGCACATTGTCTTAATGAATCTCGGCACTTTTCTTAGATTAGGACAATTTTAGTGTGTTTTGTTATGAAATCGTACAGTTTCACAATGTAATACTAGGTGCAAAATAGTATTTTTGTTTTTTTATTTTTGTCTAAGTGATTCTGTCCATAAAAATCTCCAACTTAACTTTAAATTTCATGTAAAAAGGTTGTGCTATGTGTAACCTCACAGGCCACAGCAGTGAACAAATGAATAACAATATATATATATATATATTATGTGAGTAACCACCTTTATCACTTGTCAAACTAAACATATATTCTTAGGTCCAAATGACTAGTCAGAGACAGAGTCTCAGTCACCAAGGTAGATTTTACAGTGACTTTGTGAGAAAAAGTCTAGACCATCATCCAAGTCATCATACATCAAATGGACCTTCGATAATGAGTAAAATAAGACAATTTTTCTGTGGTTGTTTCACAAAAGCACCGTCAAATCAGCCAGAAGAAATGGCAGTAGTCCCTGAATTGGACGAAGGAGAATAGGGCTTAGTATATTAATGAAAAGATTTTCCAAAGATTTATAGAATTTTACCATCATCTTAATTAATGTGTCATGAGTTTTCATGTGGATGACACAAGTTCACTGAGTTCACTGAGTAGCAATTTATTTCAAACAAATGATTTTCAATTTCTTTAACAAATTTCATTAAAAATGTCACATGTTAATGAAGCGAAAAGCAGTATATTTCTTATCCTAATAGGCAAAACTAACATATGATAAATCAAGACCGTATTATTACGATTTTATGTACATAAAACTGAAAACACATTTTGTAAAAGGTTGTATCTAAAAATTAATTTTTAAATGATTTTTTCTTTGTCTGGTATCGATCAATTACCTTCTTCAAGTTAGGCTTATGATAGTTAAGAGTTTTATTGTACGATATTTGGGCGCGGAGCTGGAGAGTGGAGGTTTGTTCCAGTTTACATTTTTTATACAATATACTGGTACACTTTACCGTATTGCTCTTCAATGAACATGCTTATAAATAACAATACGTGTCAACCGTCAAAATAATCTGTTTGGTTCAATTAATTCATTCAATTCATTCATCCAATTCATTCATTCATATTTTATTCGAAAGAGATGTGTATCTATATAGGCTGAGATATAGTGTCTTCCTAGATCAACTTTCTAGATGAACGAAAAGCAACTTTGAAAACCAATTTGATCATTTGAACTTATCTTTCTGCTCTTGCATATATTTTTATATTTAACCAACAGAATGGGAATCAAAGTGATCATAGTTGACATGAACACAATGATGTCATCCGAGACTTGCAAGAAAGTGAGCGGAATTTGTCTCCAGGAAGTATCCTTGTTAGCTGACCATTCTGTCCAACCAGCCTTCATGTTAGCATGTCTTTCTGCACACACCGAGGTACGCTATGTCTCTATTCCTCATTAGGTTTTTTCAAGTTCTTGGCACAACAGTTATATTCAAAGGTAGTTAGCTAAAAGCCTTAAAAATAAATGGAATCTGTAACTTCAGATTCTGTACCCACTACAAATTTTGAACGAAGGGTCTATAAGTGTATTGCGGCGAAGTATTGACACTCTAGTTCAATACCATAGAGACACTCCTTTGGTGGATGATAGCTCTGAACAAACGATAACGCAGTGTGTTCAGTTCATATTGAACACGGCTGATAAACTTCTCTCTAACACTTACAACCAGGTATTGTACTGACCACTGTAATTTAACACTTTTACAAAGCACATAATTACAACGTTCCCTCATGCATTACCTTACTTGATATGATAATCTGTATTCAATGATATGCTTTTGCCTACAATAGTTTGAAGCTGTTTCTACTGAGGTCTAATTGACCACGTTTACTTCTGCAGGTAGCAGGTGTTATTGATGTGCTGTTCATCACTTGTCAAACCCGATTGAAGGGCAAATTAGATTCTGTTCTTTCCAAGCAGACAATAACTACACCTAAGGTTAATATCACGACTTCTTAAATTATGTGACGCTACAACTGAGGGGAACAATTACCACTTGGGTCATTTAGAATTTTATAATGTTTGATCATCCTTTTGACAAAGAATTACAGTTTGAATTAATTTCAGAAAGTCACTGTGTTAACTATCGCTGAAGAAGAAAAAGAAGGTTCAGAAGTACCGGAATGTCTCACCGAGATAGACGACATTTCTGTGTCTCCGTTTTATACTAACATTCAGGTTATTACTTAAACATGTAACAAGGCAATTTATTTTGTTGATTTAAGTTGATGAATGGAAATTATATGGTGAATCTGTCCTATGTAATTTGCCTACAACAATCGGAAGAGCTGAGGGGCTGGAAGTATTCATTAAATAATTATTACTCCATTACCCGCATCACTTTCAGAGACCCTTGAGAAAGTGGTTCTTCGGGCAAGAAAGTGAGCTAGCTACCTTATCCCTGCCTGACAACCTCATATTATCCTGTGACTTGCTACCCTTGAGTATAGACCCTTCTTCTCTGTCAGCAAAAACTCAGTCTTGTCTAACACTCACTAGACCGAAAATTCCCGGTTCTATGCTGGTTTGTCAATTATCATTTCCGATCAGTTTATATCGATTTTCTACAAATTTTCTTGTCAATAGTGTTAAAATAGGTCATAAATCTATATTTCCATGACCATGCATTTCCAGGATAGGCAACAAGGAAGAAAACTGAAGGGGGAGAAGCTGTTTAAATTGGGTAAGGATATTTATATTGTTCCAGTAACTGATCTGTTGAAAATAAAATTCGTCAGTATTTCAAAAATGTTGGGTACCGACTATTTTCAATTGAATGATGTAACAGTGATTGTAAAAAGCACATGTTTTTGCTGAATAATATAGAGAAAAGATGCAATGATAAGATTTCAATCACCAATGAAAGATTTAAAAATACAAGACTAATAATAAATTCGACTTATTGTTTAATCGTTTCAATACGGCTGTATTAAATGTAGTAAGTTATGCAACATAATTATGTTCAGTTTGTTTCTATAATCTATAAGTCCTTCTTATTTGTTATATAACTGAAGAGACGGCATCTAGATAGATGAGGTTGCTTTGTCAGTTCCTGCAAGTGTCTTTTGTGTACTTGGATGTACAGTGACCGACATTCTGCTTTCAGAGCCAATTTCGGAGCTGACTGTCTTTTTAGAGCTGACCCTTTTTCTTATACTTTTCCTTATTCTTTTGACGATGAACGTTTTTTTCAAAAAATCAACAAATCCTGCTGTATCGTACAAGATGGGATTGATTACTGAGTTGAGAGGTATGAACACAATTGAGAAGAGAGAGTACCAGGGTGTGGCGTTCATAACTTCAGTGTAGTGAAGTGTGCAGACAACAAGAAAAGGAATCCAACACAGGAAATCTGTTGTTATCATTAATGATATCTTCCTGTTTAGCGCTGCGTTTTTGTTGGTTCCTCTATCACCCTGCAAAGTTCCCTGTGATATTCTCCTTGAATTGTCTACTATCAGATGAATCATAATGTATGACAGAGTGATGACCAAGAAGCATACAGCGTTTTGAGCAATGATGAACCACGTGTAGGCTCGTTGGGGATCATCAGGTGTAACGAAGAATTTAAAAAGGCACACACCCGAGTTCCCATAGAAATGAATCTTTTTCCCAATAAGGGGGCCGTTGAACGTAGTGAACATTCCTTGGACAAGTCTCTGAATTGTTTGCCAGCTCAAGATTCCTTTTTTGTAGATATGTCCGTAGTGTGCTCGGAATATTTTCATGTGTTTTTCTTTATCGAGTGCTCCTATCAGCAATGGGTTTCCTGGGTAAGCTAAGCTATTGACGAAGAAATCCTCTGCGGTATCAATCAAAGGAATGGTCGAGATGAGTAGTGCTACGATAATGAGAAAAGAAGAAACGCTCACTAGAATTATTGTGATTTTCTTCGTGACTGTACCTCGGAGTGTATTTGACTTCACACAATAAACCCTCCATAAGCTGAGCATGGTCATGGCGTAAAGGGAAAGCTGAGATCCGAATGTGCTCAGAACTCCCATTGTAGCACACTCTTGTCCAGAGAGCCATTCGTCAAAACGATGCTTGCAGAACGTTTGTCCATTGTTATCAGCTTTGAACTTGCTATCGAACGTTGATATGGCTATCAGGTAGATGCCAACACACATGTCTCCCAGTGCAATCAACAGTACAAAAGTCAGATTGGATAGTTTGATGATTGATTTCTCTGAGTAGAGCTGTTTTGCTGTAGCAATGACAGCAATGGTGTTCAGGAATGCTGCCATAATTCCAATTATCCATGCACCGACAGTAAGATATGATTTCTCTATGACTTTGAAATTGTTTTTACATCTTTCATTACATTCATCAGATGCATCTGAGCAATCACGGATACCATCACAAACACTTGAAACTGGTATGAATTTTCGGGAGGAATTACACTTGTAATGATTGGAACAGTTGTTTTCATCAGCTCCATCCCCGCAATCATCAGCTAGATTGCACACTTTGTTAAATGGAATGCACTTCTTATTGGGACAACAAAATAGCTCAGGCGTATAGAATGATCCGGATTGTGTGCCGGAATCAAGGAAACTAAGATAGGCCTCATTCTTCTCCCCTGTCGCATATGTAAAGACACGATTCTTCTGCTGGTAGGTACTTAAACAAGAGTCAGATTCTAATTTTCCTAATGGACATGGAATCTTTTCATCTGAACATAAACCTAAGCAACTTGAGAAGACATATGGTGCACCAAAAAGGTAACTGCATTGCAATTCCTCTTCTGGAACCATGATAGGCAGGTGGGCTGTCACTCCAAATGGCTTGTGAGGATGGATGAATTGCTTTAGTGCACAGTTGCCAGCAAGATACTGCAAACTATCCAGTCCTGGAAGACAGAAGTGAGACGCTCTAATACCACTCTTAAGATCTTGCAAGTTTGTGGGAATTATTTGATCGTTGGTTGCTTTGCAGACTTTGTTTTCCCGACCACAACTGTTGACATTGTCACACAAAAAGGGAAACTGCACCATTTCTTCCGTTTCGTTAGCACACAAATAGAACTCCTCACAAGGTGTCTCAGCCTCGGTGAAAGCAGTGGCCCACGGAACTTTGCTATCACCACAAAATCTCCACTCTAGACGATTTTCATCCACTCCATCTTTGCAGTCAACAACCCCATCTCCAATCCAAGTTAATGGAATTGGCTTCCGCTCACTATTATCAGCTGGATACCGTCTCGAACAGAGTGCTGATTTCGTTACATGACAGAGTTCTTCTTTCTCGTCTGCTCCTCCTTCACAGTCGTGGATACCGTCACAGAACTGATGCTTGTGAATAAGACACTCTTCTGCTATTTGCATGCAGTCATTGTCCATCTTGTCATCACACATGTCGAGCCCTTTACATATCACATACCTAGATACTGTAGAAGGTTTACCATCAATTTTACATTGTAAGGCAACATCAATGGGATCAGTGCAATTTATTTGGTCTCTGGCATCGTCACAAATCCGGTAGAAGCTCCCAGAGATTGGGGCGGTGCAAATGTTTGTATCTTTGAGGGTAACTGTTAGAGTGTAAGTTTCGTTGATAGCACGGTGACAAGTCCTAGTTACACACACTTCATCAGAAGAGTCGTCACATCTTGGGACGCCATCGCAATTATCATTCATCTTTAACCTTCTGATTTGTGTTACAGGTTGCTTAACTTCCGAATGTCCTGCTGTGATTCCATTGTGATAAAGTGTTATGTTACACTTTGCTTCAATGCAGTCTTTTTCATCCCTCCAATCCATGCAGTCGTCGTTGGAGTCGCAAATCTTTTCTGGTTCAATATACTTCCCATCTGCACAAAATAAACCCTTTGTGTGCTGTCCACACGAGGCTTCATCTGCACAATTCGCACAATCGCATTTTCTATCACAATTTTTAGAGGCAGAGATGTGCTGTTCTCGAGAATTGTGTGTTTTGCAGCTAAATCCACAATTTTTCTCATCAAGGTTTGTGTTTACACAATCGTGCTTACCATCACAAATCTTGTTTACCATTATCTGGCTGTCACTTCTTACAGATATGTTTTCTTCTTTCAAATCGCACACAAAGGCACCACAGAGACCATCAATATCATCTTTAGTAGTTTCAGTAATGTGTGGAGCTGTGTGGCCACATGCTTGGTAGAATTCCTTATCTTCAGGACAAGACATGTTGTAATAGGTGTTTTCATCAGAATCTTTACTCCAGTAAGTATAATAGTTGTCAGAATTAGGGCATTTGTAAGTGATCTCCTCATTTCTTTCCAAACATTGAAGCTTGACAAATTGGTGCTCTTCTTTAACTTCGCAAAATCTTTCGGTAAGTTCTTGAGCATTATCGTCTTTCGGTGTGTTTTCTGAAATAAAGAACTTAGTAATACTCCAGTAGCAGGGAGGGGTTGAGTGTGCACTTCGATGTAGAGAGTTTTTTGCTACTGAATCGGGTTAAATAGGTCATTGGTAACTCAAATCACCGAGGGGGGAATTTTGTGTCGCTAGCCCCAACCCTGTGGAGCCACGCCCATATTTCATATCAGGTGCGTATATGGGAAATATGTATCTCAGCTTCTGAAGGTCTTAGAGACTCAAACTTGAATTTAAAATGACTGCAATGCACATGTTTATGTTGGTACAATGAAGGTCATGAAAGCCCAAAATGCTTCTTTTTGGAAAAAATTCAGAAAAACCGATTTTCACTTGGGCACGAGTAAAAAATCTACTCTAGAAACTGAGTGAAAATCGAGTAAGCAGTTCAGTGTCTACAAAATTTCTAAACACAAGGTCCTCTGTTAGGTCATTCTGAATCAGAATTGATAAAGTAAGCAAATTCTATTAGTAGTTTCAACCCTTGGAGCCACGCCCATTATATTTCATAATATGTGCGTATATATGGGAAATTTGTATCTCAGCTTCTGAAGGTCTAAGAGACTCAAACGTGAGTTTAAATTGACTGCAATGCACATGTTTATATTGGTACTATCATGAAGGTCATGAAGGCCCAAAATGCTAAGTATTTTTGGAACAAATTCAGAAAAACTGATTTTCGCAAGCAAAAAATCTACTCTAGAAGTTAAGTGAAATCGAGTGTGAAGTTCAGTGTCTAAACGTTTCTAAACACAGGATCCTTTGTAAGATCATTCTGAATCAGAATTGATAAGGTACACAAATTCTATTAGTAGTTTCAACCCTAGGGTGCAAAACTCCTAAATTACCCCCAGGCGCAAATATATGACTTTTCTATCTCGGCTTCTGAACGTTGCAGGGGCCTTATGTACTTAATAATGATATCTCGGGCTAAAAAAGTCTTCTAGAGAAATTTGCAGCACAGTAAAACGTTCAACATGAACACATTTGGATAACATTCATGGAGCAGCATGCTGCGAAAATAATGAGTTTCAGAAGCTCCTTCCAGCTATCTTAGGCTGCCTTCTCCCTCTCTGGGGCTCTCTCCAGTGCTGCTTGGCTATTATGGCTAATCAACTTAAATCCAACCTCATGTAGCAGAATCTACTTCTGCTAACTCCACGTCAACTCTATCCAGCTAACACCATACGTTATAATTTTAGATCTTGTAACCTCTGATATGAGTGATACCTCCGCTGCATCCATCAATTTCCAGCTCATTAAGGAAGAGGAAATTTTCTGTTTCTGATGGTTGCTAGACAGGGCAAGAAGTAGCCCACTAGCTTAAGTTAAGGTTGCTAGAAATAGCAGAAGTTGGAGGAACCTTGGTGGTAGTTAAATAGAGGTTGCCGAAATATGTGAAAACAGCTGGAATTGGTGGCGTAGTAGCTGGATACTAGAGAAAGACGTAGCATTCATATCAGAGGTTGCTAGAAAGATCCAAAATTATAACGTACTGGTATTATGAAATATGGGCGTGGCTCCAAGGGTTGAAACTACTAATAGAATTTGCTTACTTTATCAATTCTGATTCAGAATGACCTAACAGAGGATCAGGACCTTGTGTTTAGAAATTTTGTAGACACTGAACCACCCCTGCAGATTTCGTCGATTTCAGGTGCCGACAGGACCTTAAAAATTAAAAGCAAACTTAAACTTTTTCCCCTAAAATCGAGCGCTTTCTGCGCAAAAAATTGACCTCAACAGAAAAAATTAAACATGGCTTCAAATCCAAATTTGAACCAGAGATTTTTCACTTCCTCTCGATAAACTCAATTTCCAACCCAAAATAAAGTCTCAAAGGGGGAAATTACTCAGGTCAGGATTGTAAGCAATGATTATGCCAAACCATACATTTTTGTAAATATTCATTAAACTTTCAATTTAGCCTAAAACACCCTATTTCGCAAAAGTTTTCCGGGGGGCTGCGCCCCCCCCCCCCTAGCCCTCGCCAATGGGGTCCGCCCCTGGACCCCCCTGGGGGCTGCGCACCCAGACCCCTGCCACAGCTTGCAGGTTTGCTCGCCGACAGCCCCCCCCCCCCCAAAGAAAAATCCTGGCTACGTGCCTGAGCAAAATATAGGTTTAGGGCTTTTCAGATGATTTGGCTCCTCAACAGATACCGACGTACATAACGGTCAATATGTAGTTTAGGTTTACCTGGCCCGTAGGTTACGAATGTGCCCGAGGAGAAAAAAAAAGCAAACTTAAGAAGATTTCTCGGGAACTTAAAAGTTCACCTCAAAACGAAATCTGCACCTATGCACTGAACTGCTTACTCGATTTTCACTCAATTTCTAGAGAAAATAGGTTTTTCTGAATTTTTTCCAAAAATAAGCATTTAAGGCTTTCATATCCTTCATAGTACCAATATAAACATGTGCATTGCAGTCATTTTAAACACAAGTTTGAGTCTCTTAGACCTTCAGAAGCTGAGATACAAATTTCCCATTATATATACACACATATTATGAAATATAATGGGCGTGGCTCCAAGGGTTGAAACTACTAATAGAATTTGCTTACTTTATCAATTCTGATTCAGAATGACCTAACAGAGGACCTTGTGTTTAGAAATTTTGTAGACACTGAACTGCTTACTCGATTTTCACTCAATTACTAGAGTAGATTTTTTACTCGTGCCCAAGTGAAAATCGGTTTTTCTGAATTTTTTCCAAAAAGAAGCATATTGGGCTTTCATGACCTTCATTGTACCAACATAAACATGTGCATTGCAGTCATTTTAAATTCAAGTTTGAGTTTCTAAGACCTTCAGAAGCTGAGATACATATTTCCCATATACGCACCTGATATGAAATATGGGCGTGGCTCCACAGGGTTGGGGCTAGCGACACAAAATTCCCCCCTCGGTGATTTGAGTTACCAATGACCTATTTAACCCGATTCAGTAGCAAAAAACTCTCTACATCGAAGTGCACACTCAACCCCTCCCTGCTACTGGAGTATAATATTGGTTATCTTTTATCGTATATTTTACGAGCGATAGTTAAATAATCAATTAGCATGATAATATGTGTCTAAAGCACGACTTTTCGGGGATATAATTCCCGGAGATAATTATAACAAATTATAATACCTTGGCCTGGCTTAGTTTCTTGGCATCATCGCCCGTAGCACTCAACAGCCAAGGTATTATTGTATTATAATTTACGACGGTTCCTGTAGCTGTATGAACGAATGTGTAATGTGATACACGCTGCTCATGCTCAACAAGGCTACTCGCAGTCTGTATTGATAATATGTCCGCTCAACACTGGAAGTTGATTATCAGCGGTCAGTGTTCCCCATACAATGTGTTTCTGAGGTCACTTCTATACAATGGAGTCATTTAATTTTACTTTAAAATGTTTATCACATACCGGTACCTCCCCATGTAGGCCATTCCGGCCGTACAGGTTCCCCAAATATGACGAAGCCATCATCAGGAAAGTATTCTGGGTACAATGTTTCGTATAGCTCATCCACCATATCTTCTTCATTACTGACTAGTGAAAGGTGATGATGCATTAGAAACAAATTAATCATCAAGTTTAAATACTCCTACCAGTTAAGAGATGAGTCCAAAATGTAATATTTAAACCCAAAAGTGAATAATGCTTGTACAATATTTGTTTACAAACAATTAGAGACGCTAAAACTTTTAGCTTTGTACTCGGTACGAAGAAATCATGTACGAAGAAATCATGCTTTGTTTAGGATGAAACAAATGTTTGACCTTAACCTGTTATTACATTATGTATAATACTACAGAGTACAGTAGATATAATAATACTTAACTTGAAGCTGTAAAACTCTCACCTTGATTCAATATTTCAGTCTTTAGTGAAGCCTGATTCTGTTCAGTCTCGCTAGTCGTGTTTATACTCACATTATTTGCTTTGATTGCCCAAACACTTCTACACTCTGGATTCTTGAACGTGAAAAAGTTGCGTTTCACGACTATGACCCCGTTACATCTAATCGCGATCCAAGGATATCTCTTTACAATTCTCAGCTTGAGTAATTTGTCATCAGTGATGTTTGGAAAAGTAAAATCTCCCTCCATACAATTTTCTATGTTGTACTTTGGCTTCTCGGACAATTTTACCTCAAGAATTCCTCCTGATCGTTCAGCTAATTCATGAAGAGCCCTAAACTGAACTTTCACGACCATCTCATGTGTGTTAACCGGAAGATTTTGTATTGTTATGACCACTGCGTGAAGCTTTTGGTCAAAAAGTTGGTAGCTGGTAGGTTCAGCAACTGGTATAGGTTCAGCAACTGGCTGGTATATTTCTTGTTGAGTTTCAAGGGATGTGCTCAGGGGGTTTTCAGCAGTTTCCCATTGTACCCCATCAAATGAAAAAGGCTGATATATTTCTTGTTGAGATTCAAGGAACATGAGGGGGTTTTCAGCAGTTTCCCATTGAGGCCCATCAAATGATAAAGGCTGATATATTTCTTGTTGAAGTTCAAGGTACATGAGGGGTGTCTCAGTAGTTGTTCCTTCTGAAAGCTCATCAACTGAAAATACTGGGTATTTGGTGATTTTACCTCAATCTATCGGTCGACCCTTATTTAAGGATCTAAAATACAAAGCTTCAAGACCTTAATCAAATGTCGGTGAACTTGGTGCTTAAATTCTTATCCAGATACCTAGACTTGGATCTTAAATCAGTATTTTTACCTGTGACCAGTTCCGTTGCATCTTCTCTGTATCCGTTTACACAGCCATTTGAAAATATGCAAAGAACCGATGATAAGTAGATAATGAAGCAAATTGCCATTACCGAGTAGCTACTACATTTCTACTGTGGCAACGAGTTGTTGCAGAATCTTTGTTATCAACTTATTTCATCAACGCATGTATCATTTCAATACTGAAATTTGAAAATTGAAAACGTTTCAACAAAATAGATACTATATATTTTATAATATCTATTTTGTATTTTTTTAATAAGCAAGATTCCACCGAAAATTGGGTCCGGGGTACAGCGTACTCTAATTCGACACTCGACACGTACTCTAGTTCGATAAACCCTAAAGTTGCACTCTGCCGAACTAGAGTACGCAACCTGGACTCTTGTTCGACACGAATTTGAACAACAATCAATATAATTACAAATCATTAATGGTTGGTATAGCAATTATTATACCATAACACTATCCGATCTGTTTGTCAGCATTCTCAGCATATTTCGACTGTATGTGCCAATTGTAGTTGTATGATATAATATATGATGAAGATAATGGTCTTTTAAAAAAAAAGCACCGAACAAATGGGTGAACAAAAGCAATGCACTGATCATTGAACGTTGGATACATAATTGATAGCTTTTCTTGATATTGCTCTATAATTACATTTATATCTCTCCCGGCCATTGGTTCCGAGATTTGGTTGATCTTTGTTTTCTTGGGCGCCCTCCTTAAAGTCTTGTTGTTGTACATACATCTCCTGATTTATCCTGTATTTACCTGTTTATTTCATTTTCTGGCGTGAGCTGTCCGCCATGCTACGGTACGAGAAACAGCGGCAGTGCAAGATCCGGTTCTAAGAGATTTTTATGGTCGCGAAGAATCTCGCCAGGCTACACTGCGTCGGTGGGAGAACTATTTAGGTTCATGACATCTAACGCCCGCCCAATCATGGCAGCCCCATGACAATAGGTTGATGTCCGACCCGTTGTCCTTGGCCGATCTCGAGTCGTTGGGTCTAGGCGGAAACGCCGAAAGGGATGATGTTACCTTCTTGACTTAAACGTAATGGTAAATTTTTCTCAAAATCCTTGAATAAATGGGTAACCCCTAGTAATGTCTTTTCTAGCACTTTTAGATGTTGCAATGGTAGAGGTTGTCTCACTTGCAACAGTTTTAATCCTGTTAATACATTTAGGAGCAGTACTTTTAATAATGATTTTATCTTTGGACATACAAATTTTATATTTAATTGTAAAACTAATAATGTTATTTATGTTATTACCTGTTCTACCTGTAAAAAACAATATGTTGGAGAAACAACTCAACCACTTCACAAAAGAGTCAATGGCCACAGAAATTGTGTCAAAGCCAAATCATCCACATTTTTATATGAACATTTTAATATTCCTGGTCACGTCTTCTCAGATGCTTCCATACAGATTGTAGATTATGTTGATTCTGACATGTCCACCGATGTCAAGAATGATTTACTTCTCCTGGAGGATTACTGGATAGAGAAGCTTGGGACAGCATTCCCTCTTGGTCTTAATGACAAGAAGAAAGGAACGGGCAACATCTCCCAAGATCGGGTTATGAATTATTTTAGTGGACAGATTGCTCGATACAAACGTGGCAGAGGGAATGGAAAGAAGAAAGTTCAGCCTAAGAAGTCTCTGGATACCATAGAGTCTGATATTAACAGGCTGAAAGATAACATCTCTTCAGAACATTCCATATACAAAACATTAAAATGTTATAGCTTATCAGATTTAGGCACTCTCTACTCTTTGAGTCAAAATAATTCAGGATTGATTTACAACGTATGTTCCTCTTTCTGTTTAACATTTTCCCCCAAATACCATCAGAACAAATCTGAATCCAGTAATAGAGAATTTATAATTGTTCCATTTAATTGCAAATTCATTGATAATCTTAACCTAAAATCTATTTTCTCTGACACTTCAGTCATTGATTTGCTTCCCATTTTGATTCAGTCTTTTACACCATTACAGATTTATTATGAGTATAATGATCCTATAAGTCTTTCTATTTGTAACTATGCTTCATTCTTAAAGAAACTTTCTATTTCTGATATTAAATCTATTTTAGGTAGTCCATGCGATTGTCACTCCTCCCCTTTCAATTATCCTCCTCATGGACATGTAGTTACTGGTAATTTAGATATTGTTGATAATGTTGAACTCAGGGAAGTACTTTCCTACGGTTGTAAATACAGGATTCCCACATTTAAATCTCCAGATGAGATATATATGTCAGTTACCGAAGCTGTCGATAAATTTATAAAATCAAAAAGTAGAAAGTACTGTCAAAAAGAAGTAAAGTTCAGCGATTGGAAGGAAAAAGTGTTATCAATAGTTTCCAATCGTATTGAATATTACAAGAAAAACTTTCCTGAAACATTTGAAATAAAAGAAAACACACTGGAAAAAGATGATGTTAAAAGAAGTCTTAAATTGCTGAAAAGTAAATACATTATTTGTAGTATCGACAAAGCTTCTGGTAATTTTTCATTTATTTGTAAAAAGTTTTATGTAAAAACTCTTGTCAATGAAATGGGTTTTGATCCTAATACTCTAGAATGTATAGGTAATGATACATATAAACCCTGTAGCGAAGACGAGACTCATTATGTCAATAAAATATCTGAGAGTCTAAAGGAGAGATTTAATGTACAAGTTGAAGATAAAAACTTGCGACTAGCACGCATCTTCTGGAACCCTAAGCTTCATAAGAACCCTTACAAGGCGAGGTTCATTGCAGGTGCCCGTTTTTGCGTTACGAAACAACTTAACGTCCAAGTTAACTGTTGTCTGAAACTTTTGAGGAAATACTTCAAGAAATACTGCGAGGCAATCTACAACAACAGCGGTATAAACATGTTTTGGAGCATAGATTCCTCAAGTGAATTCCTTGAAGCTATCAAAAATAGCGATGTTTATAATATACAAGTATATGATTTTACTACTCTTTATACCAGACTAGACTTGATTGAAGTAGAGAATATGATTAATGAAGTTGTTGATTTAATATTTTCAGACCGTAATAGATATATTTGTATTTCTAAAAGAGACAGTAATACATGTTTCTTTTCCAATAAAACCTATGATTCTCATGCCTGCTTTAGTCAAGATGACCTAAAAGAGGCTGTTAAATTTATTATTTATAACACTTATGTCGTCTTCGGTGGGATTGTATTCATACAAACCAAGGGTATTCCTATGGGTGGAAATTCAAGTTCCCCTATAGCTGATCTCACTGTTGGCAAAAAGGAATTTAATTATATGAAACGTTTACTTCAGGAAAAGAAAATGGGATTAGCAAAGATATTATCCAATAATAAACGATATGTTGACGATTTACAGGGTGGCCCATAAGTGACTACCCACACGCAACCTCTTAATAACTCACGTAATTTGTCTCCAAATTGCACCAAAATTTCAGAGATTATAGATATGGGTCAAACTTAGATTTCCTGAAAGTTTCGTAAGCCACGCCCAATTACAGTGGGCGTGGCGTGACACTCCCTCTTTTTCACTATTGTCTTCATAAAATGAGAACACTTTAAGCTAAGAACTCAAACTTTTTTGCACACATTTGGCTTGATAATTGAAAACTTTTCCCAAAGTTTCAAGTTCATTGGTTAAAATATGGCTAAGTTATGACCATTTCAAAACTCATCGGATACGTGATCCGAGCACTCAGTCAGTGATCTCGTCACTTGGTTAATGGCCTGTTTGGCTCACATGCACCGCTTGATTGGTTGCAGCCTGCTTATGGGCCGGCCTATACACTTATACAGCTGACAGCACCTAAAACGCTATCACACGAATTTATGGTGGTGTCACCATTTCAGGGCTTGTTAGCCCTGCTAGTCAGAGGTTCCTTACAATCAATAAAAAGGAATGAACCATCCATTGAATCATCGAAAATGGTTCACTATCCTCCCTTGACTGCAGAACAACGATTGTTCGTCTACCTGAAGAAAGAAAATGGGGTGTTCTACCCTCAGATTAAACGACAATTTCAGATGAAATTCAACCGATCACCCCCTTGCCGGAAAAGCTGCTTTGACATTCATAACAAGATCAAGTTTACATTTTCTGCACACAATCGGCGAAGAGTCGGCAGAAGACGAACTTCGAGGACTGTAGAAAACATCACGATGGTTGTTGGTGACGTGATGGACACACCTAAGATTGGCACCCGGAAACGAGCTCCTGCCTTAGACATCAGCAGAACAACCCTTCAGCGAATCCTAAAGCAAGACCTTTCTAACCGGGCCTACCGAATCACAAAGAAACACAAACTTTTGGACCGTGATTTTTAATCGAGGATAGATTTCGCCAACACATTCCTGTCGAAGCAGAATGTGGATCCCTACTTTGAGGTTGATTTCATTTATTGATTTATCCTAAAAATTTGTGTTTTCCTTTCTAGCAAAGTCATCATCGGTATCCAATCAAAGCCTAATGAACCTCATTAATACACGCTAACGCCTTACTCTTGATCAGATTGGGTGACGAGATCACTAATTGAGTGCAAATATCACTGACTGAGTGCTCGGATCACATATCCGATGGATTTTAAAATGGTCATAACTCAGCCATATTTTAACCAATGAACTTGAAACTTTTGGAAAAGTTTTCAATTATCAAGCCAAATGTGTGCAAAAAATTTTGAGTTCTTAGCTTAAAGCGTTCTCATTTTATGAAGACAATAGTGAAAAAGAGGGAGTGTCACGCCACGCCCACTGTAATTGGGCGTGGCTTACGAAACTTTCAGGAAATCTAAGTTTGACCCATATCTATAATCTCTGAAATTTTGGTGCAATTTGGAGACAAATTACGTGAGTTATCAAGAGGTTGCGTGTGGGTAGTCACTTATGGGCCACCCTGTATCTATTATTAACTACCTTTACTTTCATAAATTGATTAAAGATATTTATCCTAATTCATTGGAGATGGAGCGAGCTGGTTCCAATAATAAAATCATTAACTACCTTGATTTAAATATTAATATTTCCACAGAAGGACTAGAAATATCAGTGTATAACAAAACTGATGATTTTAATTTTCATGTTGTATCCCTTACATTTCCTCACAGTAACATCCCAACCGAGGTTGGCTACAACGTTTTTTCAAGTCAAGTTCTTAGATATGGTAATGTTTGCACTAGATTGGATATCTTTACCTCCCATCTTCACAAAATATTCAAAATTCTAATTGATAGAGGATATAGCCGTGATAGACTGATTAAAGGCATTAAACGTTGTCTGAGGAAATATGATAACGTTTTCAGGAAGTTCGGTATTCTAGATGACCGTAACATTATTAAAGAACTCCCCTGATATCTTTTGATTTATTGAAACACGGGTACTAACTCTGCTAAACTGAACAAATTCTGAAACTTAGGTGAATAAGTGTACAACGTGCTAAACCGAAGTTCAGACTGACCAGTGAAAATGGGCGAGCGTACCAAATGTCATTTTAATTAAAAGTTTTAGTCAGTGATTTATTATTGAAGCTTGTAATTACAATATCTAATACTCCTATAAATACTTTAATTAATTGTTTGTCCCGTTATTCTTTTTCCTTCCTCTTTTCCTTGTCATCCCCTTTAGTTTTAAGATTCTTGCTATAAATGGCTACAGCTAACACTATTAATGCTAAGTACCAAACAACAAGTGGGAGGTGGATCGTTGGTACCATTAAATCGATTTAACACCGCAATTCCAGTCGCAAGCCTGGGACCACTACTAGCATAGTCACAACATCTACAAAGCTGCCATATAGCCTGACTGACAATTTTCTCGACTGACTGACAATGTTTCTTCTTTTTCCCCATTTAGAATACAAAGATTAGTACATTTTAGCTTATGATTAATATTATATTTTTACCTATAGTTTACCTAGATTTTTAAAATAGACAAACACTGTAATGGACACGACACTATATACAGCAAAGTGAACTGGCAAGAAGTGCACTGACAGAGTGTATCTATACGGTCTGAATTGATTTAAAATGCTGCAATTTTAATAGACTATTGTCCTATCATACAGCAACGAATTTATTTCACAATGATACTATGTCATTGTTCGAATGAAGATATATTTTAGTCAGGGAAAGAGTAATAAACCCTGTGAATAAATTCGTAGCAAAGGTTTTTCTGCAGGAATGTGTTGTCCATAGTTCCAGGACCAGGGGCGTATGGGTGCCTGGAGAAAAATTGCTCTAAAACTTTTAGCTCCAACATTTCAGCTGGACGGTTTTTTGTGGTTCCTGGGACTATGGACAACACAATCCTGTAGAGAAACCAATGTTACGAATTTATTCAGAGATGGTCCCATAAAATTCTATTCTTGCCCTATACTCGCCCTATTATACTAACTATATTCCTAATTCTGCACGAAGCTTTGAAGTGAGCGTCCACATTTCGACAAGTGAACCACAATTATACTTACCGTATTCGCTTGTTTAGACAGTGGTCTGTTTTATCAAAACTAGCTATTTCAAGCTCAATTAATTCAAACCTTCCATCAGAAACAGATATAATAATATATAAGATGAATAAATATAATGATATATAAATCAATAAATATAAATAAACAAATATACAATATTTTCAGAACAGATATGTGAATCAGTATTGTTTGGGTCCCCAATGCTTCTAATACCATCAACTCATTGGACAATGGAATGGGACACACTCGAGGAGAATCAACATAACTTTGCTGCTTTTTGTAAATCTCTCTCAGAATCAGTGAGTGTTTTTTGAAAAATGTTTTAAAAAATGTTTAAGTTGCTCATATGGAATTCATGTTGTGATATCTTAAAATTGGCACATAGAAATTTGCCCAAACTTGCACAGATTGTCCGTCCTATTGCCATGATAGTACCTGGAAAGTTTCAAGAAAATCGTATATTTGGAACTCCAGATATACATGTCTGGGTTCCGCTACGAACCTGCGAACCGCCAATTTGGAGATATCGTCTTGTGTTTGAAGTAATATCTTAAATTGAGGTGTTCTTGCAAATTGTACATAAAAGTGTAAAAGTGTGCAAATGTCGCCCCTTGTCGCCCCTAGTTTATTCTCAGAATTGTACTAAAGATCGCCTCACATGCCGAAGGTGCCGAGTTCGAATTCGGTTTCATGCACTATTTTGAGTACTAACTGGGGCGAAATTTCGGGCACAAATGTTTCCGCGATCTCGGGAGTTGGACTTTCTGTACCAAACTGTACCATGGTACAATATTTGACGAAAGTCGATTATCTCGAGATCTGAATGATAGAATTTCTTTAAACTTTCCAGATAGTTACATGGCTATAAGACGGATAGTCTGAGTAATTTTGGGCAAATTTCTATGTGCCAAACTTGAGATATGGCTTCAAACACACGAAAACATCTCAAATCCTCTTCCTCCTCCATTTCCCCCTCCTCCTCTTCCTCAGTCCTCCTCAGTCCTCCTCAGTCCTCATCCTCCTCCTCCTCCTGAGTCTTCTTCCTCCTGAATCCTCCTGAGTCCTCCTCCTGAGTCCTCCTCCTCCTCCTCCTCCTTCTCCTCCTCGTCCTCAGTCCTCCTCCTCCTCCTCCTCCTCCTCGTCCTCAGTCCTCCTCTTCCTGAGTTCACCTCCTCCTGAATCGTCTTCCTCCTCCATCTCCTCCATCTCCTCCTCCTCCTCCTCCTCCTGAGTCTTCCTCCTCCTGAATCCTCCCGAGTCCTCCTCCTCCTGAGTCCTCATCCTCCTGAGTCCTCCTCCTCCTGAGTCCTCCTCCTCCTGAGTCCACCTCCTCCTGAGTCTTCTTCCTCCTACACCTCCTCCTCCTCCCTCTCGTCTTTATCAGTTCTCCTCCTCCTCTTCCTCCTCCTCCTCCTCCTCCTCCTCCTCCTCCTCGTCAGTCCTCCTCATCCTCCTCCTCCTCATCAGTCCTCCTCTTCCTCCTCCTTCCCCTCCTCAGTCCTCCTTTCCCAGTCCTACTCCTCCTCCTCCTCAGTCCTCTTCCTCCTCCTCAGTCCTCCTCCTCTTCCTCCTCAGTCCTCATCCTCCTGAGTCCTCCTCCTCAGTCCTCCTCAGTCCTCCTCCTCTTCCTCCTCTGTCCTCCTCCTCCTGAGTCCACCTCCTCCTCCTCCTCC
Source organism: Bolinopsis microptera (assembly GCF_026151205.1). Classification (NCBI taxonomy): domain Eukaryota; kingdom Metazoa; phylum Ctenophora; class Tentaculata; order Lobata; family Bolinopsidae; genus Bolinopsis; species Bolinopsis microptera. The sequence continues at coordinate 3,505,522 of NC_087078.1, read as the reverse complement.
TCCTCAGTCCTCCTCCTCCTCCTTCTCCTCAGTCCTCCTCCTCGCCAGTCCTCCTCCTCCTCATCAGTCCTGCTCCTCTTCCCTCTCCTCTTTCTCAGTCCTCGTCAGTCTTCCTCCTCCTCATCAGTCCTCCTCCTCCTCCTCCCTCTCCTCTTCCTCAGTCCTTCTCAGTCCTCCTCCTCCTCCTCCTCCTCGTAAGTCCTCCTCATCCTCCTCCTCATCAGTTCTCTTCTTCCTCCTCCTTCCTCCTCCTCCTGAGTCCTCCTCCTGAGTCCTCCTCCTTTTCCTCCTCCTCAGTCCTCCTCCTTTTCCTCCTCAGTCCTCCTGAGTCTTCCTCCTGAGTCCACCTCCTCCTGAGTCCTCTTCCTCCTACACCTCCTCCTGAGTCCTCCTGAGTCATCTTATCCTCCTGATCCTCCTCCTCCTCCTCCTCCTCCTCCTGATCCTCCTCAGTCTTCCTCAGTCCTCCTCAGTCCTCTTCATCCTCCTCATCCTCACCCTCTTCCTCAGTCCTCCTCATCCTCCTCATCCTCCTCCTGATTCTCCTCAGTCTTCCTCTGTCCTCTTCCTCCTCCTCAGTCCTCCTCCTCATCCTCCTCCTCCTCATCCTCCTCCTCCTCATCCTCCTCCTTCTCATCCTCCTCCTCCTCAGTCCTCCTCAGTCTTCCTCAGTCCTCTTCCTCCTCCTCCTCCTCCTTCTCTTCCTCTTATAGCCATGTAACTATCTGGAAAGTTTTAATAAATTCTATCATTCAGATCTCGAAATATATATACCTGAGTTCTGCTAGAAACCACCAATTTGAGATATTTTCTTGTGTTTGAAGTCATATCTCAAGTTTGGCATATGGAAACTCGCCCAAAATCGCAAAGATTATCCGTCTTCTAGCCATACAACTATCTGGTAAGTTTAAAGAAAATGTATCTTTCAAATCTCGAAATATATGCCTGCATTCCGCTACAACGCGCCAATTTGAGATATTTTCTTGTGTTTGAAGTCATATCTCAAGTTTGGCACATAGAAATTCGCCCAAACTTGCAGATATTATCTGTCTTATAGCCATGTAACTATCTGAAAAGTTTGAAAAAGTTCTATCATTCAGATCTCGAAATATATGCCTTTGTTCCGCTGGAAACCGCCAATTTGGAGATATTTTCTTGTGTTTGAAGTCATATCTCAAGTTTGGCACATAGAAACTCGCCCAAAATCGCACAGATTATCCGTCTGATAGCCATACAACTATCTGGAAAGTTTAAAGAAAATTTATCATTCAGATCTCTAAATATATACCTGTGTTCCGCTAGAAACCGCCAATTTGGAGATATTTTCTTGTGTTTGAAGTCATATCTCCATTTTGGCATATAGAAATTCTCCCAAACTCTTACTCATTATCTGTCATATAGCCATCTAACTATCTGGAAAGTTTAAAGAAAATCTATCAATCAGATCTTGAGAAAATCGAAAATATATTCTAAGTTATTCACTAAAACACTCGATTTTCGACCATTCCATATGGTACAGTTTTGTCGAAAGTCCTTCTGGATCTCGGATTTATCTTCTGTTTTTTGTAGCGCGCAATAACATTTTTTTGACTAAGTACTAAAATGTCATTTGTCACCATGACAGAAAGTGGCGACAACAATGACGCCGCGCAGAGTGCTTTGTTTTCGATATGGCAGATCCGACTTCCAAACTCGGAAAAATGTCAACTCACTTCAATAAATTCCACAATGTCAAAATATGGGAGCACTTGTTCACAGAGCTGCATGAGCATTCGCAGCGTATTCTCGTTAATATCTGAAATCAAGACCAATCGCTTTTTGCAGAACAGTGCGTTACTCTGCCGTAATTCTGAGGAAGTGGAGGGACTGTTCTTGATTCTTGCCGAGACTGACGGAACTGCTCTTATAAAGCCGATAGTCTGCAGCGAATTGTTACTCCCGAAGCCCAACATTCCCCTGATTGTTCAATTATCAGACGAAACTACCCAATTAGTAGGTAAATTAATTAATTCTCAGGTACTATCGCTCATCGCTGTGTCAGATATATATCAGGCAAACTGATGATAACGAATTGCTGACTTTGCATTTTTGATTTTTAAACATTACAATATTCCTTTATCAGACGATTCTCTGAAGAAATTAGAATTATCTGACGAATCTTTCTCTCCTTTGGATCACTCAGCCAACTTACACGAGTGTTTGATACGAAGGATGGAACCCAGAAAACGCAAACTCTTAAACGACTCATCCTCTGTAAGATTTGCAGATACTCAAAATTAGATCTTAAAGCGATCTTGATTCTTGATCAATAAACACAGTTGAACGTTCACCAGAAGCGACAATAATAAACTGACTCCAATAATTTCAGAATTTATATGAGGTACCGTACAATCAAAATCAGAACGCTGCTCATGCTACACCAGATAAAATCACGAATACGTTCAGATACAATGCTCCGACTTTTGACGATAGTCCTTACTGTAAGTCAATTTGTGGGAGCAAATACCTAACGTTCTGTGTTTATTTATAACTTCCTATTTACTTTAGTACTAACGAAATGCTGTGCTGACTGCTGAATCATTCAGCAGTCAGGTAGGTATTTACTATTTAGTGTCAACTTTCCTCTACTTCGTTTCCCAAGGAGATACTATGAATACCATAAAGATACCATAAATATGACATTCAATTATTTAAATGCAAAATTTTAGACTATGGGAACTGCTCTCTAATGGTTATTTAAATGTGAATTGAGCAATGAAATATGGAATAAATGACCGTAAAGAAATTAGCAGCGAGTAATTTCATTTAGTGAGGCATTTCTTCTACATCTTTTCAAAAATGTTTATGAGAATATCAATGAAATGCATGCGAACTGCAGTATACCTCGCGTCGTCTGTTATATACCTCCACAATAAAGAATACATTTAATTTTAAATCTATCGGCCTTTGGCATTCGTGAATCGTTATTAAGCAATGATCCAGTGATACAAGGTGTGCGTACAGAATAATTGAAATTACTACAATGTGCATATCTTAATCTTATTGTATTATTATTAGACCATTTGCATCATAAGGATAGGTTACTGGTAGGCTATCCATTATCGGAATGAAATTTTTTATCTAGATAAACAGATAAAGATTTAGGTTTTATCTAGATAAAACCGATAAAACCGATAATTTTTCTGCTGAAGGCCAAAGCCAAAATGTTTTCCAAATTTCGCAAAAACTAATTGTCGACTTTTATTACTGTTTACCAGTAATCTTGCTAAAGAACCACTTCCTTTCTTTTGAAAATATTAGAGCATTAGTTTTCTTCTCCGGGGAGCAGAAGTACACCAGTTTTCTTCAAAACAGTAGACCAACGGTTTTCTTCTCCTAAGAACAGTAGTGTACCAGTTCTCTTCAAAACAGTAGACCAACGGTTTTCTTCTCCTGAGAACAGTAACGCACTAGTTATCTTCAAAACAGTAAGTAGACTACCGGTTTTCTTCTCCTGAGAACACTGAACAGTAACGCAGTAGTTATCTTCAAAACAGTAGACCACTGGTTTCCTTCTCCTGAGAACAGTAACGCAATAGTTCTCTTCAAAACAGTAGACCACCGGTTTTCTTCTCCTGAGAACAGTAACGCACTAGTTCTCTTCAAAACAGTAGACCAAGGGTTTCCTTCTCCTGAGAACAGTAACGCAATAGTTCTCTTCGAAACAGTAGACTACCGGTTTTCTTCTCCTGAGAACAGTAGTGCACCAGTTCTCTTCAAAACAGTAGACCAAGGGTTTCCTTCTCCTGAGAACAGTAGTGCACCAAATACCAATTCTCCTCGAAACAGTAAAGCATTTAAAGTGATTCAGTGAACCGTTTTCTTATCCTGTTGATAACTTGGAGCAACAGATTCCTTCTCCTGAAGACAATGTTTCACGCCCAGAACACTTACGGAATTCAATTGAGTGCCCTGCTGGTATTTTTGACTCTTGTTAACAGTAACATGCTCGTTCCCGTCTCCAGCATGGTTGTAAGGTAAAACGCCAGCACCCTCAAGAGAACAATGTCAATAACGGATAACCTTCTCTAGATTTCTACAGTTCATACAGTTCTACAGTTCCATAGGTATACAAATGTAAATAAACGTCTTAAGCTCACATCTAAGTGAACTACCTCTTCTATCATACTAAAAGACGTTTGGGACTGTTTCTTGGATTACTTGGGAAGGCAAAAACACTAATATTTCTTTACAATTTTACGGTATTGTGGCAGTATTTTCGGTAATATCTAGTGAATTTTTATACCGATAAAAATACGTTTTATCTAGATAAACAGATAACTTTTTTTAACGAATTATCGGAGATAATTATCGGTTCCGATTATCGGAGTGGATAGCCTAGTTACTGGGCGACGCTCAGCCTGTCATTCCGCAGAATCTCTATTGTTTATAGGTTTATGAACACAACTAGTGTAACACGTGCCTAGGGCCGGGACTTCACTATCGCAGTTGAAATGCAAAAGTATAAACCCGCCTATTATATTTGAAAACACGCATAACATTGTCGTATGAAGTATGAACTCTCTCTACAGTCCAAACTGACCACAATAAGTGCCCATGCCCCCGCCCCCCCCCCCAAATAAGCTTATAGTATTATCTTGTGGCTCACCTAGTTATAATTCATGTACCAACGCTACATAATATGCAGTAAAGGAAGAGAGAGAGAGCTAGGAAGGAGAAAAAGATAACCATTTTATGTTACATTTGTGGTACAAAACCATCAATTAAATCACTTACCACCGACCAATTTGAAAAACCTTACTCATTTGACTACGGCAGAGTTTTGTCGAAACTATATCGAAAAAACTAGTCCCGTAACTCTTACCGTTTTCTTGATTAAGCCGCTCGGAAATTACACGCGCACCGACAGACACACATCTTGAGATTGTTATTTAAGATAGCCGGGGGTCCCCAGGTAAAAGGATAGGATGAGCTGCAATTAAATCGGAAATTAAAAAGTATGGAGTCATGGATATTAAATGATATAGGTATTATATTACACTATAATAGATGGGGTATTTAAATCGAACGCTCCTCGAAAAATTATGAATTTTTCGACGCAGATCAGGTATTTAATCTGTAAAATTACAAAATTATTCCCAAATCGAAAATAGAGTCGTTCGTCACTCGTCAGCGATCAGAAATTAAATGTAATTCTATAGTCTGTTTTCTCTTGGTCAAGGCAATAATAATATGTAAAAACATGGAAAATCGCTCAAGAATCTGTTTAGTTGCTGTTTTTAGTTGCAAATTAATTTTTCGAAGGAAAATGACTCTGTTTGCGGAAAAATTATATTAAGAGATGGTAATGATTATACAAACAGATTGGATTGCTACAATATCAAAGCTCCTGGTAAATACGAGAATTAACTCTTTGTATTGGCACAAATTGCATAAATTTCACGATTATATATCGCATCATCCTCTTTTTGAAATACATTTAAAATTATTATCAAGGACACACAGATTTTAGATAAACTGGCAAATAAATTTGCAACCATGTCTGTTCAGATAAAGTTTTAAGGGAGGTAAACTGTTATCGTAGGTATTTCCCATTCCGAGACTGGGTACTGGGTAGGCTAACAGGCGAACTTCATCATGCCGTCCAGTTTCACACATTGGCAGAGTTTGCTGTTCATCTGAAAAGCCATCTGGGTTATAACCAAGAAAACAAACCTTGACAAATGTATTGATGTCATCGACGATTCATTGAAATTTCAGCCATTGCTATACCGGGTATATCCAAATCAGTAAAATTACAGCGTCATATATTGCGTACACTTATTATAAATGGGCTTGTTTATCAAAAGCTAGGCTTACCTGTATCACAGAATGCAGAGGGAAGACTTTATTAGAACTAGGATCTGTACATCCTGTTCCACCGTTATTCGCTCCTTGGAAAAATTTTGCGGACTTGACTCGCCCCTGAAATAGTATATTTGGTAAAAACTTACTAAAGATTTCGTTTAGACGGCACATAATATAATAAGTTGAGTCACTAAGTTAAGGCGTTTTGATTTGAGCCTGGAGCAAAAATAGCTATATGATAATTATTTAATTCTCTCGAAATATAATCCTCTTGAAGTTATTCTGAAACAAAATCATTAGTAAAAATATTTGATATTGAATATGCTAACAATTTAACAGTTTTTACCCTGATGTTTGATGCAAATACAGAGTCTCTTCCTGCTCCTCCCAATCGAGCACACTCTGATCCGACCAACAGGACTGCTACTGTTACCATCACCAATATCGTTGCTTTGCTGCCGAACATCTTCTAGGTTGATAGCTGTATTTGCCTTAAATTATTAACTACGAACATGTGGATTAAGTTTCCTTTATTTTCATTGATATGTTAAAATCTTAAAGCAACTTTGCTTTAAGAGTTTCATCAAGCTTTTTTAACAGTATTGATAGCTGCAGTAACAAAATATGCTAATCTCTCGTCAATAACAACCAAGCTATTATAGCCCGGTGATCAGAAGGAAACTTCTGACGGTAGTCAAATGAACTGCTGAGAGTGCTGTTCATATCTATTTACCAAGCATTTTATAGTCTAAGGCGGTCCAATAACCATCATGTTAAGTAGTTGCTTGATCTCGGAAAAGATGTCGAAATAATTGTGACATAACCGCATAGTCAAGTGAAATAACCGCATATATAGTCAAGAATTTTCACAAATCTACGTTACAGACAAAGTCAAGTTCATAATTATAAACCGGGCATTTTCTCAATATTTCCAGTGGTGCAATTTCACAGGATATGACTGGTTGGCTTGAAGATCACTCAAAATAACTGCTAAATAGCAAACTAACTTGAAAATGAACGCCAAACAATAAACAGCATATAAAATGTTGGGATAATAAATTATGCAGTACTTAAAGCGAGCTCCAAGTACTTGCAGGAAACAAGCCTCTCTCGTGACGACTCAAATACACTTTTATGATAGGTCCATTTCGAGTTCTCCGTTTTATACTGAACTATCCAAGCAATTACGCTGACTATTATTTACCGTACAGACTACTGGACCACCGGACTGGTTTGGTTAATTCCCTGTTCGCATTTTAAATCATAAAGCTGGATGTGGAACCTACAGAAACTTACGAAGCCTTCTGCCGCCCACTAAGTTACTTAGTGGGCGGCGGAAGGCTGTTTCTCCCCCGAATATTCGAGGATAAAAATAACGAAGCCTGAAGTGCTCTGGTGAATCAAAACCAAACAATCGAGCAGAGTAAATATAATAAAGTGCTGTGAACGCTGAACAAAGAACATATCTCGATGATAGTGAGATAATAAAGCGACACGGCGTACGACAGGACAATGATTGGGAAATATAATTATCCAAATTAGTTACAAGGAAAAAGTGAAATTTATAATTTAGTAATTTCGTGGCGAACGCAAATAACAATTGGTTTGTTGAAGTGTCATCATGCAACATAATCATTGAAATTGCTCTGCTACTATGAATATGATCTCTGATCTGATCTGATCGGAAGTCCAATGTACTAATATGAATTATGATAGCCTGAAATTGAGAGAAATTATTGTAAAGGGGAAATTGAAGCTATGGTTATCAGAGTAAATGTAATATTTCATCTAAACAATTATCATAGAATGAGAATTAGATGAGACGGAATGGCGAAATTACGCGAACCACATCCTCCTCTTAAGGGGTTTAGCATTTAATATTAGCCTAGATAAATGATCCAAGAAGTGCATCGATAACAAATCACGAAATAAAGTTATGAACCTTTACTATATTGCCGCCAAATCCTTAGCAATACAGATTATTGCTATTTTGTTATAAAATGCAGAACAATACGGGCTGAGCAGAGAGATCAGGAAGCACATAGTCCCACAAATTATGAGGAAGCACCTCTATTATCGTAACGTCCGACCGCGACCGTTAACACTAACAGTAGCAGTACTATTTCTAAACCTTGCAACATTCTAACTGGTCCCATAACTTCCTTTTGAAATGCGTGCCCACTTAAATACCCTCCCTAATTGGCAATTGAAGGCGGGAATCTGAAAATACCAACACGTGATCTTTATTATCTGGTGACGGGATCACCGTGATAGTAATTAAGGGACACGTGCACTGATGAACTTAAAGCAGAACTGACATCTATTCCAATTATCCAATGTCCTTGTCGCACGCTTATTATGGATCATCCGGTAATTGATATGAAATTGTGAAATAGAGTTTGTTAATGAATTTAACTCGGGTTTTAATCAAAATGACTACTAAATGAGAAAATGGGCGGACGTTAATTCTCAACGTCAAAGCACCATAACTTCGTGGGAATTGCGCAACCACACAATTTTGCGTAAGCAGTAATTGTAATAAGACAAACTAAGTAACCACGATAATGCACGGCCACCCTAACTTGGGATAAATGTCTCAGTAACTGACCTAAGCATTAATATTCGAGATTTTGAAGAAAAACGATAGTAGACTAATTGACCAGACTACTGCGACCATGGTGATGCTACCACAAATCAAACTGCTCGTCGAAGTCAGGTGGCTACAAATCCATCTTTTATAACATAGTCGCAGCAAGTGTGAAGATCGATGACCTAATATTAAACGACTACACGTGGTCCCCAATATCAATTATTGGAGGTCACAGAGGTCACTGATTGGCTACAACATTAACATTGCCCTGGATCATCTAATAAGCTGCCCCTTTATACATATGGGTACGGGTGATGACTAACGGTAACAACTGATTGGTTGCAGGCCATATCTTTGAAAGAGGAAACATTGCGTCAATCATGTGAAATGCTGCACTGGAAATAACACCATTTTATTAAATGAAAACGTGAGAGATGATTTCCACTTATTCCGGACCTGTTCTTGATTACAACTTCTTTCGTTGCTTGATCCGGTCAAAATGGCGTATAATTGCAATTATACCAGCTCACAGACAAGGAAGATAGCTCCTAATAATGCAATAATATGGTAACACAGCTTTCCTATCAGGCAATTTGCTCGGCTGCAAATGGTCTAAATTGAACCGGATATTGCATTGGAATTATCCTTGAACACTTATGATTATGGATATTTAATGGTTTAGTATAATAGCTTCCAGCAATGGGAATTGTTGGGCGTCGGCTTGTCGAAAAGGGTGGTCTCTGGATAACTTGAACGCAATTATAAGGCACGTGATGGGTGGTATTTGAACAGGATTGGATGAGCATCGAGTTTTATTGTTCAATTGTGGTTTAATTTGATAGAATCGTTGGTCGATTTTTCCGTTTACAATTTCTTATTAAAGTTATAAAAGTCATTACGGACAGCAGTAATTCATATTTAAATAGTCCTTTACTCATATAATTTTGATAATAAGCATCTCTACTCTGATCTATTTATCTTTGATTTAGTAGAAGGTTTAACAAACATACGCTGCTTTGTGCAAGGATCAGTTTGTACATTCCCGAAATGTAAGAAATTAAGGGCGAATGAACAACATGGTTTGAATTAGTCATCCCAGTTGGGCGAATCGATGTCGGGTCTTGTCTTTGCTGAAGGTTTAAAAGCAAGACAGAACCACGATGCTGCACAAGAATGAAATATTGTCCAAGACTAAGGACCCAATAAATATGTGCCTACAATAAGTCTTTGAACAATCATTTTCTGCCACACCACTGCTTATTGACGATCAATGGGCGCAAAAATGCACTATTACCGTATATGCTCTGCATTTTATTGGTCCAAGCCAAGTCTGTGCAAGATTAGACCATGTTGAACGACAAAATAATACGCCTTTCCTTTATGATATTAAGATATTGTACTATTAAATTAAAATTGGTAACAATAATGACAGCTGATCAAATATGTTAATGACAGCTCTAATATGTTAATATACAAGTCCAAAAGTTGATAACTGAAAAAATAGATAAACTCTATCTGGGTCTTTATCATGAAGACCCAGCCGAGTAAATCACAACAAAGTTTTGACACCTTAACTTTAAGATAATCTGTTTTTTTTAAATACGCCTTAATTTATGATATTAAGATATTGTACTATTGAAATACAATTCGCTGGATACATGAACCTTCAGTTCCTGCATTATGTCCTAGTGAATATGAAGCAGTCTCACAAGATTAAATCTCGTAGTAATCATTAACTCTCTAGTGACGATTTGTTGAAATGTTATCATGACGTATGAGACTGATCACCGATTTGGTTTCCCAATCAACCTTGCCAAGTTGTAAAAAATAGTAAATACCAGGCCACGCCACAAGATAATTGGCATTATTGGATCAATCTTGATCACAACATCATTTTGTGTGAAATTCAAACATCCCACGCTCCCTTTTGTTATAGATATGGGTAAAAATGGGTGACTTTTCACAGGAGGACCAAAGTGCAAAGAAACTGCTGCTAACTGCTGCTGTCTGTTGCTAATTACTACTAACTGCTGCTAACTGCTACTGACTGCTGCTAACTGCTGCTAACTGCTGCTGTCGCGCGTGCGCCATTTGCAGCAGTCAGCAGCAGTTAGCAGCAGTTAGCAGCAGTTTCTTTGCACTTTGGTCCTCCTGTGTTTTAAATGCCAAAAACTAAAAATGTCTAATTTGCGAAATCATAAAATACACATGCTATATTATACAATAATATGCAAAATACAGTTGCAGTTCCTCAACCTGCAACATGATAACACTAACAGCCATGATATCCACAGCATAGGTTGATCTCGCTACATTTTTTAGATTTTTGCGGACGTAAATCATGCGAACAGTATACTATAATCTCTACTATAATTCAAAGAATTGTTTTTGTTGTCTGTATGTACGACCGCCCACGTGCAAATCAGACGAGAAATAGGAAGTTGCGTAGTAACCATAGTAACGAGGATTGTAACACGCACGTGCACGTGCAGAGATTGTAAGAACGGCATTTTGATCGGTTTCGTTGATATCACGCTGTGTTTAGTACGAGCAACATTTTAATTGGCTGTATCTTCGGTTGTGTAGGATATTTTTTGACGCGATTTAAACTTACTAACAAAAAATACTATTATGACGAAAGTCAAATACAAGGAAATACTTTCGAGAAAACCATAGTATATAGCTAACTTTAGCAGGGTAGTGTTGGTTATGTGCCTAACCTGGTGAGCACAGTGGATATCCTTGCTGTACGGCTAGTTAAACAAGGAATTGAAACTGTGGGGCTCCGTGCAGACCAACCTACCTGTGGCTAAAGCTCTAATATACAAAAAACAATACATTGTATTCGTAGCTGGGTGAGAAGTGTGTGGCGGTTCCTCCGCCCTGCGGACCACATAAAGGCTAGCTTATATAACATCTGAACCGAAAGTAAGAGTACTTTCTTGACGAAAGTCAAATACAAGGAAATACTTTCGAGAAAACCATAGTATATAGCTAACTTTAGCAGGGTAGTGTTGGTTATGTGCCTAACCTGGTGAGCACAGTGGATATCCTTGCTGTACGGCTAGTTAAACAAGGAATTGAAACTGTGGGGCTCCGTGCAGACCAACCTACCTGTGGCTAAAGCTCTAATATACAAAAAACAATACATTAGCTTCCTCCCTGTGACCACGGGTTTTCTAGTCTCTACTATAATTCAGAAAATTATTTTTGTTGTATGTATGTACGACCGCCCACGTGCAAATTCGGCAAAAAGCAAAAGGTTGCAAAGTAACCATGGTTACGGTTTCGTTACACGCACGTGCACGTGCAAAGATCGTTAAAACGGCATTTTTATCGGTTTTGTTGATATTACGTTGTGTTTAGTGCGAGCAACATTTTAATCGGCTGTATCTTCGGTTGTGTAGGATATTTTGACGCGATTTAAACTCACTAACAAAAAATACTATTAGTTTCCTCCCTGTGACCACGGGTTTTCTAGTACTTTTAATAAAGTATGAAAGTTGATATCACTTAATAAAAGTAATAAAGATAAATTGTAAAGATAAAAATATTTAAAATTTCTTAAACTGTCTGTGCTTACAAATTTGTCAGTTTAAATTCAATTTAATTTAACTGCGTTGTCTTTTAAGTTTTATTAGAACCTGCTCTCTATTGCTCCAGCTGCAGGTAGATCTGGAGTGATAATGATATTGATGTGGCTGTGCTGAACTATTGTTTTAGCCCGTTCTCTCTCTAGCTGGCAAACGTTGTTTGGTGGCCCCATAGGCCTATTTTCTCCGTTCAGTCTCAATATCCCTCTGATGAATTCTCTCAGCGCAGGCATTCTCCAAAAGTATAGAATTGGGTTTGCTGCCGAGTTCACTGCTACAAGTACAGTAAATCTGGCGTTATAGTAGTACATTTGTGTGTCAAACTGGTACAAATTAGAGTACCACTCCACGTTACCAGTCTGTATGGCGTGTGTTTGTAAGATATAATCAATGACAAGGGGAACATTGCACACTGCATACACAAGAGCGAATAGTAAAATCGTTACTGTCGCCTTGTTTCGAGACAGTTGCAGCTCTTTTTGTTGTGCTATATTATTTCTTCTTGTCAGCAAAACAGTTGATATTACACAGCTGATTACCACTACGAACGCAGGAGCTATGTTCACTGAATTCATGACGAATAGCAGGATGATAGAAACATCCCCGCCTCGTTTGAGATAGAAATCACAGCGTGGGGCCCGACTGTTGAAATATACATCTATATCCTCTTGAGCATGGAGTCCAATATTCATAGCCAACATTAGCAAGAAGTACAATACTAAAGCTATAAGCAGATTTCTTTTTTCTTGCTGTTGGAAGGGTCTTATCAGTGACACTGTCCTATTTATGGACAAACATAGCACTAAGAAAATACTATATGAAACTGCTATTCCCCACAAGTAAGCCCAGGCTTTACAGCATAGGCTCGTACCAAATACGATACCTGGACTTCTTCCTGAAAAATACGAAATTCCAACGGGGACTACTATCACACTTACGACTACGTCATTTGCCGTTATCACCAAATAGATGACGCTGGATATGTCTCTTTTCTTAGCCTTAAAATACAGAAAGCTCACAATGTTTCCGACCGTCCCGATAACGAAGCACAGACAACAGATAGTCCCGTAGGTCACATCAGCTGCGTGGTTGAAGTTCATATTAAACCAATCTGGTGGTTTTCAGGTAGTTGTTTCCATCCTGTACAAGGTAAAAAGGGTTATTTTTAATTGTTGACAATTCGGACAAATTCAGATAACCGATAAGGGGAGTGGGGTAGTCTGAAAATTCGAGATTTTGGCGGAAGTCCTAAGTAGATGGCCTCTTACATGTAAACCAAGATAGCAGGTTCCCGTGGAGCAACAACTATAATCGAAGTACTTATAAAACTGCAGTATTTATATTGTTTTTATAGAACTGCATTATCCGCTCTCTTCCAAAGAAAAGGTCATTATCCGCTCTCTTCCAGAAATAAGAAAGGGTCATTTGCGAGTCAGGAGAATGAATTAGGGAGAGTCTAAATGGAAACAGGTGGGCATTATTATCAATCGATGATGTAAATTGTAAATCATGTAAATGGAAACAGGTGGGCATTATTCGATCACATAAATCGATCGTTTAATCTGTTTCGTTTAATCTGTGTTGTTGACCTCAAGTTCTGAAGTTAACCTGCAGGTTCAGGTGTTCTTGAGGAAAGTTGACAATGGGGGGAGGGGGTACGGGGTGCTCACTGCTCGGCTTTGAAATTGAATATTCGTCAGAGTAGGGCATTACCTTAGTTGTTAAAGCTTACCGAGCGCCGCTCAGCCTGTCATTCCGCCATATCTTCGATCGGTTAAAGAACATTAAGCCTGGGGTCCCCAGGTAAGTTGCAGCTAGATTACAGAGAGTTTCTACTTTCTGTTTACCTTAAAACTGAACAGTGTTTGAGATATCACAGAAGCAGTGCAGTGAGACAGGGAGTAACAAAAAATGTAGATTTATAGATGATGGGTATTCATAGCGGACACTAACACATTGCTATTACATCAATGATACTTGTATGTTTAAAAAACAAATAATTTTTCTCGCAACCACCTTCGGTAGATCGGCGAGATGCCACGCCGAGCTGCGAAGGATTGACATCGTGAATGAACAATAATACTTGCAGGAACCCGTCTAAACCTAAAGTTGTGACAAGAGACAACAATGTTTATTTGTTTTGTGATTTTGACACAATTATTTCTACAGTATTCGCCTTGGAAATCAAAAAAATAATACGCTTTTCATTTATAACGTTCTGAATGAAAATAATATTCTGTACATGTAAAATACAATTGGTAACTGCACAAAATGAATAACAGCTCTAATCCGCAGAATGATAACAGCAAAAGTAGATAAAGACCAATTTATCCTCCAAGATAAAGTTTCTTATATGCTCAGGGAACAAACTTCACCTCTAACTTCACTGATAAGGGAGTCAACATAATCCAGACTCAAATGGATTACCATCCAAATTATTATTCATGGTCTTTATCATGTTTATGATCGATCAAAATTTCTATACAAGACAATCTCTAGATTTAAAACTTTCGATTTTCTCAACATTAAAAGAAACCCTTTATTCTTTACGTTTCAAAGAATCCTGTTTTACGCATATTGTATGAACGAGAGTTGCTATGTTTTGAAGGTTAAATGTTAATCTTGATCCTATTTTTCTTTTCCAATTGACATCTGTTGACTGTTGGCCGGTTTGCACGGTGTAAGATCATAGATGCTATCCTTATTTATAGCGAAAATTTCGTTAAGAGCAATGATTTCATACTGACGTTTTCAATGGCATCTTCTTAACTTTTCCTGAAATGAAAGGTATTATTGGAAATCGTTAATAAACGTTTTATACGTAAAATGGTATCATATTTTAAATTAGACGACTTTAAATTCATTATTCATCCGTGAAGGTTTAATTTGATGTTGATTTAATAATATTATATAGTTTAAAACAATATTTATCTTGATGTTATTTTTTCAGAAATTCGAGTGTCTTTTTTTTCTTAGGTGACCAAAAATCCAAAAAGATCTAACTGTGTGGATTAGGTTATCATTTTATCAAAATATATTTGTACACGTAAATTAAAGATCCTTGCAATCTCCGAGAGTATAATATTTAATATTAAAAATACGTCAAGATATCCCACTACTCACCTAATCTTATCATTCCCATCTTCTTGATGCAAACATCACAATAAGGTAGTCCATCCACAACAAATACATTGTAAAGAAGCTTTGTGTTTTCTATTAACATAACCTCACAATGCTTGCAAGAGAAGCACTTCTGGTGATACCTGCATTAATATTGGAGGTTCAAAATAAGCTTTCTTGAGGTATTAAATTGTAAATTGAAGAATTATTATTGTTAATATATAACTCTATATACCACACTTCTCTTATATGATATTATAATAGTTGAGGAAATCGTAACTCACGTGAAATTGGTCTCCTCAAGGTGGATAGATGCCTCGGTACCGATAGCCTGGACACAGCAACCGCATAGTACGTGGTTATTAAAAGTGTCTGCACTGCGCCTCTGTAAATAAAGTCAGTGAAGATAGGCTAGGAGAATAGCCGATGAAAATAAATAGTCCCAGTTTATACTTAAATTATCTCAACACGTATTTGTACAACAAACGAGTGTTCCCCGTTTGTCACTCACTGCACCATGCGGGTAACATAATTGGGGCGCGCGACGCGACACAAAAACCATGTGTTTAGCGCTTACGCTGGGGTACTTTAATTTAAGAAAATTAGTAAAAGTTACGCGCGCAGCATATTTTAATTCATGAACTGGAGCGGTGGGACATCTCTAGTAATCTTTCTGGAAATACTCGTTTCTCGTGCATATTTTATTAAAACTTTTAAAAATTTCACTCGAACATATAACTTACCAGCTTGTGTCCAACGAGAGTGAGATTTCTGTTGAGAGAATCGTTACCGTCAGTTTGAACAACACTTTCCTTGAATTTCTGAAGAGTAAACGTCATTACAGACCACGCCTAAAATAGCTTGTCATTCCTCTCCTCACGAACGACGAACATACTTAATGATACTGAAAATTTTAACAGACAACTACACCATTGTACACAAACTTTGACGAAAATAACGAGCATGTAAGTTACAAAAACTACAGGACAATGAAAACATGGACTCATGGAAAATATCACAACAATTAAGCATGTAAGCAACTACAATCTCTACTGATAGGACGAGATGATCACAAGCAAAACAAAACACACAATACAATCTTACAAACATTCGTGTAGATAAGGATCGGTTTTATCGTCATATTATGTCCTGTCATACCGTCAGGTTTAGTCCCTGGCTTGTTCAAATCTACCACTCTTTTAACCATCTCAGGAAATCTGCTCGGGGTTTTGTTTTGGAATCTTCCCACTCTCCTCGGAGCCGAATCATCAGATTCAGACTGGTAAGCGGTGTAAGTGGCCAAGTTTCTCCTGAATTTGTCTCTCCAAGATTCTCTAACAGGAGCGGTGCGAGAAAAAGTGTTTTGTTTTTTAGCATGCCCCTCATCTCTGTCAGCTGGTCCTATGAAATCTTGCTGTGTAGGTGCCGGTTTATGAGGTGCAAACTGCTGGTAAACCAGGCTTTCAGGTTGGAGCCAGGAGAACTCTAAACAATCAAGTTGTGTGATTGTATCTTGAAGTTCAGTGTCCTCGGAGGATCTGAATCTGTGTCTGAGAGGCGGTGAAGTCTCAATAGGTTGTCTGTCTCTACTTCCACTAGGCACCTCATCTCTGCTCAGCGTTCTAGCTCTATCACGCTCTTCATCTTTAAACTCTTTAGAATAGTTTTCGAGATTCTGCACAAACTCAATAAGGTGTGTCACTGATTCTTCAGGTCGGGAGTGAAATCTCATGCGCTGTGGTGAAACGTTGCGCCGCAGTGTACCGTGTTGAGGTGACATGTTGCGTTCGCTCAGGTGAGCAGGTTGTGATTTGGTCCGAGTGATCCGTCTGAAGTCCTTTGTTTTAAGGTTAGTCCTTGACAAGAATGCAACAAAACACCACACAACAACTTCATAAAACACTAGATGATTCTGATTAATGTGACACTACCAGGAGACACTAGGTAAGTATACCAACAATAAGTAAACAGCTTAATTATTTAATACTCACATTTGCTTTGTTGATATCAAATTTGTCGACTTCACTCAGAACTTCGTCAATCTCCGACGTCTGAAAGTGAAGCATAAATTACAGGCTTAATTATTACAACGTATTGCTTGTAATAATCCGATGAGTCAATAGTCTCTCACCCCATTACATGCCATCCTAAATCCTAATTTGATTTTATCATATTATCCATAAAGAACTGTTCCCATATTATGTAAGCCAGTATAGGAGGAGGTGGTTAGGAAAAGTAATTTCTACATAATAACTATTATAATATATACTATAGTATGTATAAAGTGACTAACAGAGAGGGGGTGTGGATCTAATATGGGCGAAAACGGGTTACGTTGTATAGGAACGATCCCTTATCAGATATTTAATAGATCGTTCTCAACTTGTACAATGAGTTTACTAGATCCCAACTCACTGGCTTGGAGGAGGATGCTGACACACCCTTCTTAGCACAACTCTTCTTCTCTGAAGACTGCATTCCACAACTTCTCTTCTCTGAAGACTGCATTCCGCAATTCCTCTTCTCTGAAGACTGCATTCCACAACTTCTCTTCTCTGAAGACTGCATGCCACAATTCCTCTTCTCTGAAGACTGCATTCTACAACTCTTACCCCTAAACCAGGGCAGTGCACGCACAGTGCAGCTTAACCTCTTCCTCAACGACCGCCGCTTCTTCTCAGGTATCACCTGATCATTCAGCACCGCTCTGCGCTCACAAAACTCCTTGAGTTTGTTACAGTGCTGGATCCTAAGTTCCCTGAGTTTCCCCTCTATTTCAGAGGACCTCTCCGAGGTGGGGGCACTGTCATCCTCGCAGGAGATACTCCACCAACTGGTCTTGTTATTCTGCTGCTCCGGCTTACATTCCCCCTTGTTGTGGTACCTGATAATAACATCCTCTTGGTTCTTACAGTCACTGCAGTGTGTAGACCCTCTGGAATGTGCGGACCCCCTCGTATCACTGCACCCCACAGACCCCATCCTTCTCCTCTTCCTCGTCTCGTAGTTCCTGATGACTTGCTCCATCTCATCTGGAGACTTAATGACAGTGGTGTAGAGAGGGTGTACTGGAGACAACTCAGGGGGAGAATACTTGGGGTCCAGTTGGAGCAGGATACTATCTAGATATCTGATTTGATCAGAGAAGGTCATTTCTGAGAGAACTGGAGGTGCCATGGTGGGTCCTGGAGACGAGATGATCAGTTCAGTGATTTGGTGTTTGGTTTGGGGTGATTCAGGGTGTGTTTCTGGCTCTTTGTCGTGGTCTGGTATGTAAGTTATGATAGACTTTTCTTCCGACTTTTGTGAGTTTGTCAGTTCGTTTGTCCGGTTGTCTGTTTGTCCGTCTTCGTTTTTTTGTCTGTCTGTTAATTCAGCAGTAAGTTTATTTGTCTGTCCGTCTGTAATGATTGGTCGGTCAATTGCTCTGTTAATTTGTCTCGCGTGTTTTAGTTTGTCTGTCTGTTTGTCAGTCTCAACTCTCTGACTCTGTAAAACAAGAAAAACATTAAAAATAATTTAACTACTTCAAAATTTCGACTCAAACTACCGAACAATGAATCTGTGAATAGATCTAGGAAATGAAAAAACTTCGGAAAATAGGATGATCTGTGAGGCATACAACTTACAGTTTCTAAGTGAGTAAATAAAGCAAACTAACATCGCTGAAGGTATTTGAAACATTAAACACGAGGAAGAGAAAGATAAGAATACAAAACCCAAATACAACGAGTGTCTAATGTATATTTACTGCTTCCGCAACCTGGGAAAATACCTATCTCTTGAAATACAAGCTGTCATTATAATAACTGTGCACTAAATAAGAACACCGTGACATCTCTACCAGTAAATAGTAATTAAGACTCAATAAATCAGCGTGGAGTCGATCAATTGTACATGACAGAGAGTATTGAGTGAAGGAAATGATGATGAAGAGGCTACAGCAAGACTCAACAAAGCTTCTGATTATAATCCAATCAGAGCCCTTATACAACCCCACGTGCCAACCAATCACAAGCTGTGATGAGGGCAGCGTGACTCTTCCTACCCTAAGGGTAGATGCACTTTGACTAATATGATTTAGCAGCAGGGGTGTAGGAATGATTTTCTTCATGGGGGGCCAAATTCTAAATTTTTTTGGCGCTTCGCGCCAAAGCCTGAATTTCGAGGGTAAGGTCGGATAAAAGGAAATTGCAGCATGTGTGGCATCGCGATTTTTTCACGTTTCCGCAACAAATCGCGATTTTTCAGATCCTGGCCTCACGACAAAGCGCGATTTTTTCAGTTCTTCGCGTCAAATTGCGCATTTTCCTTTAAATTTGAGGACCAAATTTGCGTATTTTCCTTAAAATCTGTGGGCCAAATATCACGTTTTCTATAATTAGTACATGAAACCAATCAGTATCACATCCACAACCTTCCGAATGTAGGTACGGACTTCAAAAATATATTTTCGGCCCAGAATGTTCAGGGTAGCATGAAACATGAACAAAAGTAATTTCCAGAAAAACTTTGAGAAACTTCGACTTTTCGAAAATTTTCGGTCCGAGTCATTCTCGATACGTACCTCTAAAAGCAGAGCTCCCGCTTCCGAGCTCATATTGCGAAGGGGAGGCCTGCCTTCCGAGATCGCATTACAAAGGGGAACCCTCGAGTCCAAAATCGTATATCGAAATTCGAAAACCGAAAAAAATATTTTTGGCTCATAATGATCAGGGTAGCATGAAACATGAACAAAAGTAGTTTCCAGAAAAACTTTGAAAAATTTTGACTTACAAAATTTTTGACTTATAAAATTTTCGGGAAAAAAATTTTGTTCCCAAAAATTTTTAGAAACCTAAATTAAAAAGTTGGCCCTTTTTGGCCCCTTGCCCAGATTTCATGGGGGGGGGGGGCGATGGCCCCCCTTGCCCCCCCGCTTCCTACACCCCTGTTTAGCAGGGCACTTTGAGAAGGTCGCGGGACAAATGACGGGCCCTGAACGCTCTCAATGCGGCAGAAATTAATAGAGCGTGTCCAGTGTAACGCAACGAGCATTAGCATAATATAATTGATGAAGGAGCGGTTTAATGGTATTCAAAGAATGCACGCTTCGAAGTGTGCTGCTGAACAACATGAGGTTCTGCAGCTCTAGGCAGCGGAACAAAGTAATGGTTCTCACAACGATCAATTGAGTGTGACTTGCAGGTCGGTGAATGTTGCAGCTCTCAATAGCATAAAATAGTACACGGTGGCAATTAGTTAAATTCTTAATGCTTGTGCACCGTGCAACACGGTCAATGGAAAGCTACTATATTTATTGAAATATTTTAAATTCCTGCTTGAGAAGGAAGTGTGAGTTATTCTGAAAGAGTATCAGTATTGTGTGTTGGATTGTAAGTCGGTTAAAAGATATAAAAGTGTGGACGGTAATAGATCTCTGTTCGATATCGTTATCAATGATTGCTACATGTTGTGTCAAAAATGAAAATTATAAAATTAATGGAAGGGAGGAGAGCAATAAAGGAACTTATGTATAGCTTCAAAACGTTAAATTTAGTAAGTTAAATTTAAAACATCGCAGACGAAACATTTAACCAACCTAACTCAACAACAGATTAGTAAAAAGGATGAGGTGAATACTCGTTCAACTCAGCCCTTTGTCAGTCACATGGTAATCACGTGTTAGTCACGAGTAGTGGTTAACTAATGTCTACTGGTTGAACCGGGTCTGACAGGATCTCTAAAAGACAGGATCTCTAAAATAGTTCAATGAGTAGGCGAAATATCACATCCTGAACACCAAGGTGCGACTCCCTTTCCGTGGTCCAGGATAGCAGCTCAACCAATCACAATGCATCAGCAGATCCGTCAGCCAATGAGAGTGGTGTATTAAGGGCGCGTGACGAACTGTCAAACCTTTCAGTTTCGTCTGAGATAATCGTCTGAAATATAGACAATGGGACACCATTAACGGTTTAACGAGCTCTTAAGCTTCATGCTCAATCTCTACCAGAGGTGTGGGTACAGAGGAGGATGGGTGTGGTGATACACACAATCTGAACCACAATAATACAACTTATTTCCCGACTTTGAGACTGTAATGCTCGGGAATGCTCCAGGATATGGTATCTGAGCAGTTAACTACACGTGGTTAATGCCTAATGGGACTGTTAATGGTAGGATAGTAGGATCGGGGTGAGACACTATAGACTCTCGGAGACTCAGAGAGTCCTGAACTCTTAGAATTTCAGACTGTAAGACTCCTAATTTCTTAGACTTTTTAACATCTAAAGACCCTAAGACTCTCAAACTCTAAGATACCTAGAATCTTGCACAAAATAGGAAGGAACATGTAAAGATGTAAAAGCAATTAGTAGTTTAGTTGTACAAACCTTGATGTATTTGTTCCAGAGGTCTCGTATGGTGGCGTGATCTAGTTCTGTTTTGTAAGTTTCCCGCTTGTGTTTCTCCAACATTTCTCTCCACTCTGAGAGATCCGGCCCTACAACGGGTTACAGTTTAATGTCTCAAATGTGTTGGATAATGGATATACACTGGAGTTAGTAATAGTAACTTGCTGATAGTATTATTTATTTAATTGTGAAAAGGAGATGAATAATATCATGACTTTATGGAATTTTATCTCAGAGCCCCTAAATTCCCCTCAATTAACTTAATTACACTTAATTACACTTAATTACCTGGAGCAATAGGAGTGGACTGAACATTGCTGATAGTCTTTGACCTGACTAAAGGCACATCATTCTCCGGCTCACTAACAGTCTGAACCTCACTGATAGTCTGTGTTGCTACAACAGGAACCGCCTTTTCCACTATTGGGGGCTTGTCTGGAATACTTCTGTTCTTTACACGTTGTTGGAACAGGGTACTGTCTAGGGAGGAGAGAGAGGGTTAAATCTGTCTTCTTGAGAAAATGGACTAGAACTAGATATTTTCAGGTTGAACTTCACAAAGAAGTTTTCAATTTTTTTTTCAGTTTCTTATTGAAGAAACAGTAAAATACTGGTATTTTATGCACAATAGTTCACGGCGGACGGATTTTAGAATAAGGCCACTTCATATTAGTATTACCGTTTTTATCGTTCCAATGAGAAAAACCAGCTTTTTGGAAATAATAACCAATCTTAGAGTGATGGTCACCAGAATTAGACTTATCACTACAAGTCTGGTAAGGTAGGATGCCTACATTATCGACCTTACTGGCTGTATCACCTTGATCCAGTACAATTAGGGTCGTTGGGATAAAGGATTTTACTTAGTTGGTTATTTAACAAGACGTATTTATTTCTTTATTTTATTCTTTATTAGATTCTTCCGAATAAGACAATTAAACGGTTATAAATTCAAATATAATTAGCAAATAAAGCAATTATCATTGAGACGTGACAATTTGTTGTATTAATGCTTTTCATACAAAGTTACAACGAATTCTTCACGTTATGCATCCTGGGTTTGGACCGGATATGACCCGTTTAATAAAATATTTCCATCACGTTACATTACATAATCCTCAATAAATGTAATAGATTTGTAGTGTTGTAATTAGTTTAAAACTCTAACATATAAGATTGTTGGTACACTAGTTAACAGCTGTATTTTCCAACTGTAGTATCTATCGATTTGATGATTGACCAGGCCCTATCCTGGACATCAAGTCGTAAGATGTCGCAGATTTGTATTCCACTATCATAGAATTAAATACTTTACTTAAGTGCGGGTTTTTGATTTTTCCTGCACAAAAAACTGATTTTGCGTTCATGTCAAGTCAGTGGCAGGTTCTGGTTATGATTGATAATAATTAGAGTGATGGAGATAATTAATTAGAGTGGTAATTGATAATAATTAGAGTGATGGAGATAGTTTGTTGGTCAGCTGTGCTTTCACTGAAACTTATCCGTTTAAGACTATTATTTTGATCTTAGTCAATAATTTCGCTTTTAGAGCAATATTTCTCAGTTTCTGACTTATTCTTTGTTGAATTAAAATTAAGACACGATGTATACTAAAAAGAAATTAGTGATTAAGGTGAGAGATAACAAACATTAAGTGAATTATATATACCTAAATTAAAGCAGCCTCTACTGACTTCTCATTAACCCTTTCCTAACAAACAAGGTGACATGAAATAGAGCATTTTTACCCCGCTTAAATCAACAATCAAAATTAGAATAAAGATTGCCGATGCCAAAGCGGCTGGCATTACAATACACTCCAAAAACTAGATACTCAATTTATGAGTATGATAGTAAAAAAATGTAAGAACAAAGTACTTTATTTGACATTTTAAAACGATTGTATCACACACGGTAAACACTTATTGATGTACCTTACGAGACAAATTTAAATGGTACGAAAGTCGGTGGTTTTTCGAAAATAACACCATATTTTCGGACAACCAAAATTTGGGTCACCATTATTATTTTCCCCAAATTATTTTTCGCGTATTTTCCTTAATCATGACTTTATCGATTTACTATCAACTTATCAATATAGTGAGTTATAAATATGATTTATCAAAAAATTAATGGACACAAGTATTCGATCATGAATTGCTTTAAAAATGATTTTGGATACGTTCCATTAAAAATAAGCAAGCTCTATCACTACTTTATTGGCCACGGCGGTCAAATTTCGGGAGTAGTGGAAGATAACAAACACTGTCGGTCTCCTATACCCTCTGGATGATTATAAATTAAGTTGATGCTAACTTTCAAAGGCTCGGGAGAAATTGTTTACAAGATGAAACAGCTGATCAGAGAAGATCTTTGTATCTAATTTTCTCAAATATTGGGTTTAATTTTTGTAAAATAAGGAGATGAAAAAATCCCCAAATACCATGATTTAATTTGGGGTACGAAATGTGGCGGTTTTCGAATTTAACAATTCCGATATTTTCGTTCCCAAATCATTTAGGTCACCGGAATTATGTCGAACATAAATATGTCTAGTAAGGTATATAATTCATTATTATATCATATCGCTCACTCTAATTTACTCTGTCCTCACAACCCACAGTTTAGAATTATTGCAACGTATCTTTTTAATGTACATCTTATACATATCTTAACAAAATTCCCGTGTGGAATGTCTTGTTAACTTAGCCACAATTAACTCCACTCCAATATTTGGTCTCAAACAGAGAGCAGAGAGTATTTTACAGTAAATGAGCTAATAATTGAGTGACTATTACGATCCCAGCTAGCACCAAAACTGGCACAAATCCCCTTAGTTGTGGCCCTGGGAGACACGATTCCTTCGAAGGAGGGAGTCCAAAGAAGTAGCGCACTGGGCCAGACCTGGTGATAAGGAAGGATAGAGCACCAGCAAGGACGGAAGTAATTAACAGCATGACCGGGAAAGTACGGAGATATGGCACCCACAGTGCTCCAGCAGTAACAGGGTTTATCACCCATTGGTGGACCAGATAGAAAGGCATGGCCATCTCCCTGAAGGTGCTATGCCAGGATTTAGCCACCGCAAAGTTTCTCCTAGCCAATGATAAGGATCCTGAGATAAACAACCACTGTCCAAATCCTCGAGCAAAGCCCGCCACGATAGCTAGCTTAGTCCCGTATTGTATGGGGTGTTTATCAATGACAGCCACCACCCCATACAGAACACACAGGATCACACCACTAATGAAGCACGTCCAGCCCCACAACCTGCCTTCCTGTTTGATGAACTTGTCCGCTGAAGCTGTAGCATATCCCAGCACAAAGATAAGAAGGTAACAAAAGGTAGTGGTGAACTGGAAGAATATTGCAAAAAACTTTAGTCCAATTATCGTCATAAAGGGGGTCAGATTGTGAGAGACTTCTAAAAGTGCCAGAATTCCTCCTGGTACGAGCACAAACTTAATCGGTCCTTCCAAGAACCATCTGACAGCAGAGACAAACCCCTCTGGTGTTGTGGTGGGTCTAAAAAGGAAGTTTAGACAGCAGAACACTCGGGTGAAATAGTTGAAAGGACGGATACTGCAACAACAGACATAGGACCCACAGCATGATAACTCAGAGCTCTCTGATTTATTGTGAGCCGGGTGGAACACTGTGAACCAATACGTCATAAGCTGGGAGAATAGGAATAAGTACAATAAAAACCAAGCTACGTGCAGATCGAAGGTAATGAAATAGGCCCTAAGGTACTCCCAGTAGGATATCTCGAGAGGAGGGGTGTGGGGAGAGAAGTAGGACACACTGTAAGGGAGCTGACCAACTAGAGTGAAAAAGAGCATGGGAACCAAGAGTCGGTGCACCCTCTGGTCCCGGAACAGAGTCTCCGTCCTCCGGAACAGAGCAGAGTACGCGTTCCGTCCGGACAGGTAAAAGAACATGGGCATGTTCCAAGCGTACATGAACCCCGCAAACCACTCAGCAACATAGGAGAGATTTACTGTAGTGAACGGGTCCTCACCCCCAGTCCTCAGTGCCGTGATGTTAGGATATTTGTTACCGTACGGTATCCTGTTAGGAGGGAAGTAGATAACACTCAGATGGAACAGGTAGATACCGTAAGTCAGGAATATCATGATCACATCTATATCCGGTCTTCTTGGAGGGGGTTGCATGTTCTCCACTGGGGAGATCTCCGCTAGTGTGCTAGTGTTCTGCTCTGCCTCGTGTTCAGATCCTGCACTCTTTTCTGCTTCCGAGTTAGTGAGCAGGTACTTCGTCTCCAGCGTTCCCTCAGAATCAGATTTAAGTAGAGCTGGCTCTGTCATTATTAGCGTGTATTCTACCTACAAGGGTATAGTTACAACTTCTCAACTTTAAAAAGGAAGTATACACAATAGCCGGCAATAGCTAATACAATATTGATAACCAGCTCAACAACGCCCCAACAACGACTAATGTCAATTTATCTTGTGTGTTGTAACATGTGTAAGATTGACAATGAACCTATACATTTACAACCAACCTCAATGAACACATGGTACAACTGCAGTGTAACAAGGTAGTATTATAATAAGTTACACTACATGAGAAACAAGACATGGTACCATATGGCACATTGCTGGGTGGAGAAAAATACATTTAACCATGGTGACTACGTCAGACTAAAACAAATAATCTCTAGACAAAGTAAAGTATCAAAACTTTCGTGTTTATATATCATGAGCGCGGAGAGTTGAGAACAATGTTTAAACGAAGCATGAATAACGAACGATTCAAGTGTTGAGGTGCGTAACATGAGTATATACATCATACAACGTGTTTCAAGACTCGTGTAGTAAAGGTAGGTTCATGTGACCAGTACAGTTCAAAGTGTAAACAGTGAAAACAGTGATAATGTGATATTAAGGGCAAAAGAGTAGGAGAAAACAGAAGGTCAGGAATTTAGCATAGGATTAGTAAACTTATGATAAGCTAACATATTCTCATGAGGTTTTAACTAACAACACGATATTAAAACAACTCAAATATTTATTGTAACGCAACTCAAATATTTACTGTAACGCAACTCAAATAGCACTGCACACAATGGCACACAACATGTTGACCACGGTTAATATATTGGAAAGATTCATAAGGGATAAGGAAATAGTGTGTAGTCGTAGCTTTTGTTCTCGGAGTAGGTTATTGTCAGTTCTCAAGTAATATTATATATATACATATTATATATAATACATAATATATACCCACATCAAAATAATACAGGGTGGGCGTGGCCCAAAAGTAACTACCCACACGCAACCCTTTAATAACTCACGTAAATTGGTTATCAAGAATTGCTTTAAAAATTTAGAGAATATAGATATGGGTCAAACTTAAATTTCCTGAAATTTTCGTAAAATTTCATCGATTACAGAGGGTATGGCACACCACTTCCTCTTTGGTACATTCATTAAATCCAAATTTCCTGTTCTCAGATTCACATACAAAGATCTTTAGAAATACTTATTTTTCAGTTCGTCACAGGTCAGATAACTCGCTGAGAACAGCACTAGAATAACTTGATTATAATTTCTGCTTTGACTGCTTTTGACTATTGAAACTCTTTCAGTGTATTGATTTAATAACACGTACAACTCTACACAGCGTGCCCGGCACGCTGTGTAGAGTTGTACGCGTTTATTAAATCAATACGCTGTCAGCGTGGTGATACAGAAGAACAGCGAGAGCCGCGGTTACAGATTGTCACCGTTGAAATGTCTACTAATCATCATACGTTTATTCGAGCTTTTCGCTTAGAATTAATTAATTATATTTAACATTTTACTTAACAGATCTTATACTTATGACTTTATGATAAATCATCTTCTGGAACAGATTGTCCTCCATATATGTTGCTGCATTGGATGGTTTCATTTTCAAATTAAATTCAGTAAACTATTGTAGACAGTACCGATATAAATCAGCATGTTAACGTATCCCAGAAACTAGACAGTTTTGGCTATGGTTCTAATTGTGGATTAACTCGAGAGTCGACGTTTTTACTCAATCCTGCATTGAACACGACTGTTAATTTTTAAAACTATTTATTGGACGTGACAAAGAACTAACAGGTGTTATTTTATTTGCCACTTACCAAGCTCATTTTCTTACTGATGACGAGTGGTCATTGATCAAGTGATAAAAAAGAGGTGATAATCTTAGACTCCGATAATACGCTTCTTAACGTCTAAGAGTTTCCGATTAATCTGGAAAAATAACAAACTGATACAGGACTTATACCCATAAACTGGTATATTTGTGATCATCTGCTATCGTAAAAGACAATAGCACCTTCTTTGTATAAAGCGACCATCCATTCACTCTTTTGCTATAAATAGCTTCATTGGTGACGTTACAACATCTACCGGATACCTACAAAGGATATTTTTTGTCATGTTGTCAGAATATTCCACAGATGTTCAAAGGAGTTTCCCAAAGATGTGAAATCTGTATCTGTCATTCAAGCAGCTGTACCTTCATCCTGATTCCTGAGGTATAAAACAAGCTCCATTTTTCCTTCACTCACCACTACCACATCTTGACAAACATTTCCACGATGCTTTCTTTTCTAGCCATCCTCGCGGCCATCTCTGGCACCTGGTCTGCAAGTTCCACCCTCACTATCTACGAACACAGTAACAGCGGAGGATCCTCACGAACCCTCCACGGAGCAGAGCCCGACTTCGGGGCATTCCACTGGAACGATGCTGCCTCTAGCGTGACTGCGAGAGGTGGTTCCTGGGAACTCTACACTGATAATGACTACCAAGGTAGCAGGATGGTGGTACCCAATGGACACTCCATCAACGTCTACCACAACGACGCGTACTCTTCCGCTCGTCCAATTTGTGCCTACGCTAGCAATCCAGACGCAGCTAAACTGGTGGTATACGAGCACCACAACTCACAAGGGGCACAGAAGGAGTTCTTGGTGGACTCTGACTACGTCGGAGACGACTGGAACGATATCATTACATCTGTTTATGCTGCAAAAGGTGATTGGGAGTTGTACGAGCACGCAAGTTATGAGGGACTGAGAGAGGTTGTCAGACAAGGTCAAAGCATCAACATCAACAACGACCGAGTGACTTCCCTAAAGCCAATATGCGAAACCTATCGCAAGACCTGCACGCTGAAGAAGGTGACTGTTATCGACAACGGACAGATGGAACCAAAGTACGAAAATACGGAGATAATCGGGTCTCAGGATAGTGGTTCCTGTTATGGTCGCGCGTCGCATGAACTGACTCTCTCCAGTGCAGACTCAGTCGAAGAGTCGTCCACTTTTGAGATCTCAAAGAGTGACGAGATCAACTGGAGTCTTTCTGTTTCTGTGGAGGTTGAGGCGTCCGCTAAAATCCTGGGATCTGGAGGATCTGTGACAGCTGGGGTGTCCGTAGGTGTGGGGGGAGCTCACTCCATCACCACCACAAACTCTAAGAGCTTCTCTAAAGGTAACGAGAAATTAGTTGGATTGAGCATTACCTTCAACACTCCCGGAGCAGCTATAGTCTTCGGATCAGTTGACCGGTACACAATTGACAACTCTAACATACCCGCTGACATGCACATGGAGTGCCCGGACGGATCAACTTTCACCAAGAGGAGCACCATCAAGCTCAAGTCCGTGACATATCCCTCTGCGCACTTCTGGTCTCTGAATGGTGAATTCTCCGCAGAGGCCTGCAACAGGGACTGGTCCTTGGCTGAATGTGTCCGAGGGGTGAGACAGCAACACTCTCACTTTGTCGGGAAGAAGGAGGAAATTAGACAAGCTTTCAATCAGTGTTTCGCTAACGGTAAAGGCAAAGTTGGAAAATAGAGTTACAAACCAGCGCAAAGAAAACCAAGACAAGTGAAGATGGAATTGAAATTTGTTTTTTTAGTTGGATATTAGTTCTTATTTCTTGGTTCCATGCTATACCGCATTTTTCTTGATTTCATCAGAATTTTTGCTTGGGAAGCTAAGCTGTACCATTAAGACAATTTAAATTAATTTATTTCAGTTTAATTCAAACAAACCTTGAGAGATTTAAATTTGGCATTAAACTCAACATGAGTTTTTAATTTTTTAGCTTGTTTTTTTTAAGAGACTTTTCGATCATTTCTATGTCTTGCGGATTATTCTGATATCGCTCGTAATTCTGGTTCCTATAAAATAACAGCAAGGAATGTACAAAAACAGCTTTAAAACTTTGTTAAAGTTACCTTTATGTTTTTGAGTGAGAGTTTCGTTCGGAGGAAGCCTACAAATTCCTAAGTAAACGTGTCCTTCTGTGAAAACCTGCAATGGTTTGGTCAGAGAGCTCAGATTGAGTGACCAATATTTCGAAGTACAGTATGGAGCAATTCGAGAACGGTGGAAGTTTCCAGTCCAAAGGCTATACCTTGATTTCGTTTGGAAATAGTTCAGTGATCTGAAAAACAATTAACATTTCCAAATTCCAATATGTATCATAAACTCACAGATTTGATTTTGTCGTTGATTTCCAGCAGACTCATATTACCAGTATTGATACCGTTTATCGTGATCACATAGTCTCCGATTGATAACCCTGATTTGTGTGCGTACGAGTCTGAAACAGGCGGGATAATTAATTAATTAATTAATTAATTTAGAACCAGCTGACTAGGGTCTATGTATGCAGTAACGCCACGTTAAAATTAGGCACTAGATATTTAGAGACTAAGAGACTTTTCAGATCATTACATTGTATGTTACACAAATATAAAAATTTGTGTTTGACTGAGGCAGCAATCTTATGGAGTTTAAGATACAATCGAGCTATTTCGGATACAGAATTGAAATTACCCGCTCAAGTTTACCTTTTTGTACGGCAGTAATGATGGGGTAGTTGGTGTCAGTTTCCTTGATGGTCACCCCAAACTCATTGCTCTTCTCTGACTTCTCTACCAGCAAAGTGAACTTGCCATCCTCCTCCGACCCTGGTCGTCCTGGCTTATCCTCGGACTCTGCTCGTGATCTGTTCCTCTTGCACTGAGATTGCTGGGTGATCACATGTTATATCACTATGTAATGCTAACTGTGATGGATATGTTTATTAAATTATCATTTAGGTGCATATCATGGTCGTAAGAGCACAACTATCAGATATATTTAAACTTATCAGCGACTAGGTCAGCTTTCTGTTCAATAAGATGTCCTTAGTATTATGTTGTGAAGATGTGTATTGTGTAGGGTAGGAAATCTTCAAAAAGCGATGTGAATGAAATTTTTAGAATATTTTGCTGCCCTCGTCTCATAACTTGCACGTAAACTGAATAACTTGCACCGTGCAAGTTGCACGTAAAGTCGGAAATTGGAGTTTAGGTCGAGGAAAATATTACGTTATTCCTAGTCCAATAATGCAGCTCAGCACAGTGAAGCAATGAATAAACTTGCAGCTGATCAGCGATAGATCCTTTTTGAAATGCGCTGAATTAATCGTTGAAAAACAGTCAAATGCACTTTGTCTCGATAAAAACTGTTTCCCTCAGGAATGGTTTGGTGTACACTGTACAGTAACTAGAGTAACTTAGTAACTATTGTAGATAATACCTCGCTTAGCACATGGAGTCAACTGCATTAATCAGTTAGCGCTAGGAAACTGCGCACAGCAGTAAGCGCTAGGATACTGCACAAAACAGAGAGCGCTAGGAAACTGCGCACAGCAGAAAGCGCTAGGAAACTGCGCACATTAGAAAGCGCTAGGAAACTGCACACAACAGAAAGCGCTTGTCCGAGGGGCATAGAGATACCTGGATGCAAATAGAGCAATATCTCCGGTTTGGCCGTTCTATCAAACTCAACATGGTCGTGCTTACTGCTTACATAGCCTACGAATTGTTTGATAAGGACTTGATTACTATTTTTGGTTTGCCACATCTGCTTCTCTTTTCGGGACGATACTTTAGTTAACAGGTGACAAAATGAAAGATTTAATCAGGTTAAGATAAGAAATAAATTAAACTCAAATCATTTCAAAGAGTTTTAGTACAACACAGATAAGGAAGTATGTACAATCTAAAATATTGCTGAGTGGCTGGTAAGACTTATACAAAATTGTTAAAAATAATTCCAGATTGGTCCCAGTCAAATTGCCGGATTTTACTGGTACCGGGATTCCAAAAATAGGATGATCAGTGATCTGGGATACTCAACTAGGCTCTCCTACTTGAGTACATGAAGAATCTTACAACATAGTTATTAGTAAATTTAGAACTAATCGACATTTTATATTGTGAATAGAATAACATCCTTATGATAATACAAAGACAAAAGCTAAAACCGTCAAAAAAATGAATAATGAAACGCAAGAAATGGTTTAAATGAAAACTTACGATTCCAACGTTTTTCAGAAAGTATTCATCCATGATCTGTCATCATTCTTCAACACAATCAGTTCAATAGGATAATTGGCACACAATTAACACTTAACAATTAACAATTAACAATTAACAATTAACAATTAACAATTAACAATTAACAATTAACATCAGGGATATACATACAGGTGATAACGAAGGTACATAATATAATGATAGCTAAATTCGGCATTATGTTGTACTGACCGTATATTTTCTAAAAATAGACATAATGCCGAGCTGTTGTTTACTATGAATAGTCGGTAATAATGGGTTGAATAAACCGTGATATAAAATAAACAAACTAAAAGATAAGCACTAAAACTTCTTCGAGACAATCACTAATCAGTGTACAAAATAAATCACCCTAAAATAGATCAGAAATAATATGATATTGTACTACTGCAGTTTTTTTAAAAGACTAACGAGCTCTTTATCTGTATCTAAGGTTCAGCAAACTGATAACGTGATAAGATAATTAGTATTAATCTATACCAGGGACGTAGCCAGGATTTTTCTTTGAGGGGGGGCTGTCGGCGAGCGAAGCGAGCCGACGCGTCCAATCATGCTGCGCAGCGAGCGAAGCAAGCAAGCTGTGGCAGGGGTCTGGGGGCGCAGCCCCCAGCGGGGTCCAGGGGCGGAGCCCCTTGGCGGGGGCTAGGGGGGCGCAGCCCCCCGGAAATTTTTTGCGAAACAGGGTGTTTTAGACGACATTTGGCATTAAAGAAATTTGTAGGACAGCAATAAACTGGGATTGAAAAGAATCAAGTACTCACGTAAATTTGGTAACTTCACAACAGCAATCTGCATTCTCCAATCAGAATTTACGACTTACTCAGGCCTAATCGTCTTAAGATTTTTACATTTCCTACGGTCTAGGGGACACTATTGACTATAATTATAGAAGTCTTCTAGAATGTTTGCTTGGATTTAATGACATATATTTACGACGATTTCCACATGTATTTTGAAAGTTCCTGCTAAAACAAACTTTTCGTATCACTTATATGTTTTAAATAATCCCCCTCCAAGAGTAAATGGTCTATAACTGCATAAAATAAACCAACGAAAATATCAAGTACTCACGATCAACTGCACTCACCTGCAAGAAATAACCATGACAAAGAAGCAAAGTAAATTTATTCAAAGCCACACCAGGTCGAATACATCTACCATGAGTTTTATTACCGCCTCCATAACCACAATCCACATGAACCAACCTTAACAGCGATTTTTCTACACACGACACACACGTTCAAAGCACAATCAGTTCGACTCGATACTAACAAGTTCAAACGTTCACATTGTCCTTCAACCCACAAGATGACGCTTTGCAGAAAGTTAGTTAAAGGTATGTTGTTCGTGGGAGATTTGCAGGCCGGTTATGCCATATTAAGATGGTGCTCCTCTGTAGAAGGACACGGTGCCCACTGTAATCATGATAGACCCGTGGCGCCATAACCTGTAACACTCTGACTTACAGTTTTACTGGCTCGTAAGATACTGTAGAGGGGACTCCGTGAAAATGAGTTACAGGGTGTCTTACTTTAAATAAGTCTAAACAGTAAGCTACGGAAAGATTGTATTACAGAGGACTGCAAAAGTTTCAGCTGATAAATGAGGTGGAGTGGGCAGATGACGCTAGATCGGGAGTTTGTAATTATCTACTTACTTGTACTTGAAAAGGTCTGCGATATCAAAATAAATGGCTGCGATAAATGGCTAACTAATATAAAGAATCTGATCAAAATTGCATTAATAAATCAGAGGTACGGTCTCACAGTATATTAAATTCTTACACTTGGTTTAAATATCTTATTAAAGTCAGCAGAGGCACGCCTGTGTGTATGTCTAATTCATATTTAATATTCATATAACTTAATACATATTTCATAAACGTTATGTTGCTAATCTATCTACGATACACTGTACAATATATCGAGCTTTATTATGTTAATCACACATCTCCAATTTCTATACAGCTCTGTAAAACACACCCAAAATATAAACGCGGCCATCCACCGCGGAATTCTGTTCCAATATGATATATCTCGCAAGTAAATAGTAATTCTAATCAACAAAAGTAAACCAATCAGCGCACTAAGCTGAAGACACAGCACTATACAGTGTGATAATAAGACCAATAAAGATAGTACAATACTACTGTAGACAGCCTAGTGTAACACACGGTGTGCAGACAACGCTAGTTACATAACGGCTACATCCGGGTTAAGATACGGCATACCGCCTGTACTCACACCATGTGACATTTGTGATATAACCTGAGTAAGCCGCTTTATAGCAGCCACTTATTGTTAAAAACTGAGTAGAGTAAGCCGCTAGAAAGCAGCCACTTGATGTAAAACTAAAAGCGGCTGTCGTGAAGGGCGGCTATACTTTACTAGTAAGACAGACATTAAACGTTATTACAGAGAGCGAAGTTATATAAACTGCTATTGGATCTAAAAATAAAGCTTGAGCCAAGGACGGTTAGATAACGGTTTAATGGGCGCATATTAAGAAAAAGTAGGGAGCTCTCATTCGAGCAAGGGAGTCTATAGCATGGTCTGTTGTCAGTCCAGTGTTCAGTGTATCAATACAGTGACTGAGTGACATATCCGAGCAAGGGAGTTTATAATTGTATCTATCTGGAATGGACATTAGACAATAGACAGGTCCGAGTGCTCACACGAGGGGTTAACATATAAAATATACTTAAGTAGATATGAGTGCGAAATGTCAATCAATCATAGTTGAGTCGCATGAACGTTTGCAAACCACGTGCAAGGCGTACAGTCACGTGACCACAGTTTAACTTCATTTAGACGCTTCACGTAAAGATACCATTATAAAGTAGCTTTTTTATGTTTGCCTAGTGATCGAGTAAGAAAATAATAATGATTGTTGAAGTTGAATATAGAAAATCAAGAGCAGGATAACTTTTTTCTAAAAAGGATAAAAACAAAAAAAAACAATACTGAAACCAAATTTACTAAAAAATCAATTTTACAATAATATCTAAAAAACCAACTTCGAAGCTTCGACTCATGGAATAGCCTGGCAAGTGGCACCGCCCTGTAATGAAACTTCTCCAAGCTCACACAAGTGTTAGTGAGGAGGTAGATGTTCATGCATTTCTACTGATGTCGAGTTGTATTACTGATGCGTGGTCACTGAATGCTTTACGAGTCTCAAACAAAACACAATCCCATATTGCCTTCGAACTATACTCTATTTCTTTATATCTTTCATTGTCGTCAGACTTCTTTTGAGAGTGTAAGTCAGATACCATTATCTGCAAATTAGGGTTAGACGCTGGTGGCACTAAATAAGTAAAGTCTGTCCCTTTTAATAAGCGCCGTTCTTGAGCAGTGCGAGTATAGGATGTATTCTTTTTAAAAGAATGATTTTTCTTGACATAATTGATGTACCCATTTGTATCTCGTATAATGAGTATGATAGAACAATAAGCCCTAGCTCGTGATGCGGTTATATACATTCGCGGCAATATCTGGTCAAAGATTTCTACTACATCGGATTCTATGTCATACGAAGTTTGCAGACAGTAAAGCCACATTGCCCGTGAAAACTCTATGATCCCAATAACTGCTGGCCATTCCCTAGACATTGTGTCAGCATAGTCATAAACTTTGATGTCAGATGATTTCAATTGGCTGATCACTTTTTCACACACTTGTCTCCAATTAATAGAGTCTTTCATCTTCTCTTCTTCAAGGTCTTTAAATGACATATTAAGATGATGCATTCTCATCATATCAGATCCGTTCAATGAAACTTTTTTGTCTTCATTCACAATAACAGCAGCTTGGCTAGTTGACAATTGTTTTAGTTCATCGGTCAAGTGTCTCTCAACTAAAGCGACTATTTCTTCTTGAGATGATTCCATGCTACATAAAATGTTCAACTTTGGCTTGGGACCATGAATATGATGTCCATGTTTTTGACTGATCAGAAAGATGGGTGGTATGTGTTCTTCTTTTTGCTCTCTAAATCTCATTGCAATTCTTCAAGATTGATTCTTGCACCACGAATTGAGGCCAATATTCCTGCAATTTCGTAACTGTTTCTCAAATTTGATGAGAGATTTATGAGCGACTGCGTTCCTGTATGTTTCATTATAAAGTTTATTTCTTTATCGATTGAAAACTGTGTGTTGTAAGCTTCGTCAAGATGACCATCCTGAAAAACATCATTACAAACCCAAAAAATCCTCTGAGAACTGGAATTCAAATCGTTAGCCACCATCTTCATGATTTCTTCAGATGTTGGTCTTGTCATTCCAGCAACGAAGGCGTGAAAATCGTCAATGAAAATGTGATTATTTCTTTTCAGAACCGTCCACAGCAAAGTTTTCTTTTCATCATCAGCAACAACAAACAATTGATCGGAAATCTTCTCGTCTTTAAAATATCTAACAAAAACCTTTTGGTCCGACATATAAGACCTATAAGAAATTGTTGTGCACAATGCCATGGCGGCTGTACCAGAGTCACCAAGTGTCTTAA
Organism: Bolinopsis microptera; assembly: GCF_026151205.1. Classification (NCBI taxonomy): domain Eukaryota; kingdom Metazoa; phylum Ctenophora; class Tentaculata; order Lobata; family Bolinopsidae; genus Bolinopsis; species Bolinopsis microptera. The sequence continues at coordinate 3,469,044 of NC_087078.1, read as the reverse complement.
CAAACCTATCTGCCACCGACTTAGTTGCAACAAAAACGATGATCTTCTTGTTGGTCTCTTTTGCGAGATCGTAAGATAAGAATAGTTTTCCCGGAACCAGCCGGACCGTTAATAAATAATTTTTTTCGTTTATCGTTCAAAATTTTTTGCTGTTCGTCCGTGAGACATTCGATACCTAAACATTTTCTAAAAGTCTCTGACGCATTGGACACAAAACTTGACGGTGGCTGTCGCGGTCTTCGACTGATTGAAGATTTTCTTATGAGGTCGTCTACTGCCAAAATGGTTTTACCAAAATCAAAAGCTTCAACGTTAAATTCATTGTCACTTCTCATGCACCAGAGACCTAAAAGGATGTTTTTAATCTGAGGGTCAACTTGGGCTCTGTTAAATTCATTCTCTGCCAAAAGAAAAATATCTAGGATTTCCAGATCGTCTTTCGAAAGTAGAGTTCTCTTCTCATCTGGCGTGAGTGTGATTTGCTGCGAAAGTTCTTGTAGAAGATCTTTTCCAAGGGAAGCGAATATTGTGAACTGTAATATAGCTGGATTATTAGTGCCAGTTTTATTACAAATTCCCAAAGCTAAGTCTTTGACTTGCTTACGCTGTTTCAAAGATTTTTTGTAATTTCTTTTAAATGATTGCTGTCCCCAACATTCTCCAGCCTTGACTTCGACAATAGCCACAAAGGATTCATGTATGATAAGGAAATCACACTCGCCCTCCACCTGATTCCAACGTTTTTCACATTTGTGTTCAACAAATATATCGTATTGTTGGTGGGTGTACTCGAAACTATGGAGCACGATGAGCCCACATTCCTGCATTTCCAATAATTTGTAAACAGTTACTTCAGCTTCGTATTCCTGCTGCTGTTTTAGTTCCTTCGCCTCCTTGTTGCTCATGTCTCCATCCGGGAACTTGTCTGGAAATTTTGGTAGTGGTGCGTTAGGAAACATGGTGGATAATTTCTGATTCTTGCAGTAAGATTTCGACACTTGAGCACCAACATCTGCAATCTTTCTTCTCATATGCTCTTTTTCCATGTCGCATAACGTATCCTATAACTTTAGAAAAGGTCAAATTGGAGAGGTTGGAAACAAAGTGATAGATTAAGATAATATACAATAGTCATAAACCAAAAAACGGTCAGTTATACACGACTTACAAAATACAAAGTTTATAAATCGTCACCTTCAAATCTACAATAAGAAAATGTTCGTATCTGCAATATTGTGTTTTCAAGATATTGACAATACGCCAATAAAGTACTGTACATCACCCTATGAACTAGATTTCATACCTACGGTCATGTGAAATGCCTTATAATGTTATAAGCTGAGAGCATCATTTTACTGATATCACATGAGATCATCGGGTCTTAATGAGAGTGCCACTCGAAATTATAGATTTTCGATACGAAATCGAGAAAACAAAGTATAGAATACGATACAAAATCAACGGCAACAAACATTACAAAGTGCGTGTTGAAATTGGGTACCACATTCTAAAAATAGACCCACTTAGGAGTAGGCAGTAAATACTTAAATAGAATCCGAATCGAATTCGTTTGTAAGAACAATAAAAAACTCCAGTCTAACGCACCGTGTGTATTTTAATAGCTCTCCTTCAAAGAAACTCTCTGGTTTTTACTAAGTTACTAGTAAATTAGTCAGCCGTAAATCGCATGATATAACTAACAACCGTGAAACATTACACCGACTGCAAATATGCGATACCTACAAACCTTTTTATCAATTCTAACTAGTGAGTTAGAATCTTAGTTTTAGTGAACAGTGGATTTTGACGTATTGAACGCACGTTCCAGTCATTTTGTAGTGAACGTTATTGAACGTTAGTGAGCGTCAGTGATTACTGATTATCAAAAACAAAATTCACGAAAATACAATTTTTGAAATCTTAATTTCCCCAACTGATAATTATTAATTTTCCCAGACTGATTCAAATGAAGCGATCCTATTTCTGTGCATAAAATATTAAAGGGGTTTATTATTATCAACAGGTTGTAAGGTATAAAATGGTAATATTATTACTAATTAATTAAAAACAATGAACTAAGCATAGCACTTGCACTGGTTATCAAACTCGGTTGATAATAAATTATCAAAGGTTATTCTTTGATATGAGAATATGAATATTTATGCTATAACTGAACACTACAAGAGTATTATACCCAACATTGACCGGCGAACTGATAGCTACTTCAGAAGCAATGAAACTACAATCTTCTAGATAAAATGAGTCATAGTACTTTCAGCCGGAGCCATCATAAGTGACATAAATCTAAAAGATAGTATGGTTAGTTTCTAAATATAAACTCAAACTCTGAAAAGGAAACTGCCGTGAAATATGAAACATCAACAAAAGGACCAATTATTTAAAAAAATAATTTATGGAAAGCCCCTCAGACAAAATAAAAATCAATTATGCAATAAAGGAATCTTAAAAGGGTTTGTACTATTCATTCCTGAGGGGCGGAGGGTATTTAAGGCATGTATATATCGGTGCTCCTTAACATCTAAACTACTAGGACTTGAATTTTCTAGGATACACACTGAAACACTATTGTTAAAATTTTTCTTCTGAGTCAGTCCATGCTCTATATGGAGGTGGAGTCCTACGCAGTTTGAGTCATCATCCGTGTCAACCTACTAGTAATTTATCAATAACGTTCAGCTGTTCAGAACGTGAGATGAGTTTTAGTGAACGCATGTACATCAATTTTTTTCTTCAGTGAACGTTCCGTACGTGCACTACAACTAGACTAAGGTTAAAATTGATAAGAAGTGAGAGAAAGTAAGAGTAAGGAATATCGCTTCGAAATTGAAATAATCAATGTCATAATGAAGCATAAAATCGTTGAAATAAAATTAACGCCCCTGGCAGCCTTTTACTCCTTCCTAAGTGTTTTGGTTTTCAGTCGACCCACTGCCCACATGATGAGAAAAGAGCGATGATCCAAATTACGCATTAAAACGAGTAAAGGGAGCCTTTTTTGGACCACACTTTCAGTTTGGCTTAAATCCTTAATCAGTAGTCCGTAATCCGTAAGTGACTTTCCCTCATTATCAACTACTCATTTTGCAAACATAACAATATGATGAAACAAACTAACTAAGTTACTAGCATACAACGAAGCATGTTTTCTTATCAGATACAAGGAAACGATCAGGTTACGAAAAATATCTCTAGTAAAACTGCATTTTACTGTCAACCATTGCAGCGCCTGCAAATAAGTTAACTCGTTTATTATTCATAAATAATATTGTGTATGACTACGATAATAATAATATACATCGCACACAGTGATTTGGGAATACTGTAATACTTATAATTAATAATGAAGGCCGAGTGATAAGGGGCCATCTACTTAGGACGTCCGGCAAATAGGGAGGGGTTGTGGTTTTGAAAATTCGGACAGGGGGAGGGGGTGGTCTGAAAGTGGGGGGGGGGGGAGGGGGAGTGGTCTGAAAGTCTGCGATCTTGGGCCTTGGCGGACGTCCTAAGTAGATGGCCCCTTAATACATAGATTTTATAAGATGATATTGATATAAAAGCATCGCATCGAAATCAATGAACTGACATTTATTGCCTCTTTATTGACGCCCTTGGCAGCTTTTCTCTCTCTCTCTGTTTTGATATCAAATTTATCCAGAAATAGAAAAAATGAGCAATGCAATAACATATACCTTAGCACAAGCAAGAGTTTTGGTTGTCTTTTTTGGGACTACATGCTCAGTTTGAGTAAGCCAATATATAACAGCCACTTGATAATGATGTAAAAGCGGCTATCTGGAATAGACATTAGACAGGACAGGTCCGAGTGCTCTCACGATGGGTTAACATATAAAATATACAGGGGGGGGGGGGGGGCAAAAGTCAGTACCCATACGTTGGGTCTTATACAACCGCCGTGTTTTATATTTGAGAGTTGTTGCTTTGCAGAGGGCATACTGTACCTACTTGTTCGAGGATTCCGTCACCAAAATTTGAAAATTCGATTTTTGGGGGTCACACCCAATCAACATTGAATTGCTTATACTGGTGTTTGTGAACATGTTGTGAGACCCCGTTGTAACATATTGCAATGGTTCATTTAATCCGGAATATACTCTGAAAAGATGGTGCGAAACGGATTTAAAATGACAAAGTTATCAAGCAATTTGTTTATCTCGATGATTGGGTACTCAATGATTAGTGTCCAAGTAATAGTGAGTTAGAAGTGATAATTGAAAGGAAATAACTAATAACAGTAGGAAATATCGCTTCGAAATTGAAAATAATCAATTATTAATGTGATAATGTAACATAAAGTCCTTGAACTAAAATTAAAAATGCAATTTAATGTACTGAAATGAACAATGCCTCGTAGTGAGTGGCACACTGTAACACTGTTACAATTGCTTACCCTCCACACCCCTCTTCTTAATTTTTAGTTGCCTTTTACCCATTCTAAAATGTCTTGTTTTTTTGGCTTTAATCCGTAAAAATGACTTTCCTTCATTAATTACTCGTCCTCACTCTTTACTATTCAAGTGTATTTGTTATTATTATATATTTTCAGTAAAGAAGATAAACTAAAAGAAAAACTTAGTGCTCCAGTACATCACGTGAGCACTAACTTGCACCACCAGTTTGTAAACTGGAGATTCAATAATTCGGAATTACCACGGGATCTTGTTAATTTGATCTATACCATTGTGACGGTGAGAAGGACGAAATACTGAGTCTTGTTTAACACTTTCTCAGTATTTTTAACAGAGCTATAACAAGTGCTCCTGAGTCTGGATTTCGTTCTCACTCTACTAAGACTAATTAAATTAATGAGTTAAGCTAGCAATTTGGACCTGCCCCTGTAATATTAAGAACTAAGAATATAGAAAAATCCTTGCACCATTCACACACCAGTAAGAATTATAACACAGTTTTCAGTATGGGCCAGATTTACACCACTACTGTAAATCTCATTGTCGTAAACTTGGCATTTTTTGCTAAGCACAGTAGACAAAACACTTAGACTAGCCCAAGTGTGTAGACTAATTGTGGAGCCTGATCACTAAATCCTAAGGGTGCAGCAACACCTTTATAAGACTACCACTATAGCACTTATCTTCACAACAGTTGCAATGAATCTTTTCAGCTACCTTCTACTCGGAGGTCTCCTTACGACAGGAATTTGTACGATATTCTACGCAAAGGCTGGAGCTGAAGATGGTGACGGATCCTGGTCAGCCCCCTTTGGAACGATCCAGGAGTGTGTAAACGAAGCAAGAGGTGGAGACGAGTGTCAGATCAGGGGAGGGAGGTACCACGAGGAGGTTGAGATTAAAGGGGTTAGGGGATGGGCTACGAAACCCACCCTTATTAAGGGATACGGGGATGAGAGGCCACTTCTTGATGGAACTGTGGAGATCAAGCCTAAACATGGTGACTGGAAGATTATGGGGGATATCTACTATGGTGAGATCGAGGAGACAATATGGCAGCTCTTCTACGATGATCTGATGATGACGAACGCTAGGTGGCCAAACGCAAAATGGTCAGATAAGACTGTATTCGACGGAACCAACCATTGGGCAAAGACATCGAAGAATTCTGAAAAAGGAAAGATCATTAGCTTAAACGATGACTTGAAAGACAGTGGTTTAAACATGACCGGAGCAATAGGAATCCTCAATATTGGATCATGGAATAGTTTCATGACTAAAATAGACCATCACACTCCGGGAAGCAACGAGTTCACATATACAGATACATTTGGAAACTACGCTACCAAGTGGAAGCATTCTAAGTACTATTTGGAGGACAAACTTGACCTTCTGGACGCTCCTGAAGAGTGGTTCTTCAACAAAGATACCAAAGTACTCTACTTTATCCCTCCAGTCGGCGAAACCTTTACCGAGGTTACATCTCTCCGTGGGAAAGTTATGAGCTATGCGATGAAGATATCAGACAGCTACAATGTTGAAGTAAAGAATATTGACTTCTTTGGCACAACAGTAAAAGCAGCCGCCAACAAAGCAGCTAGAACCGGTATCAACTGGCTGAGATTTGATTCTCTTAACTTCAATTTCCCCTGCGCCTCAAAGCGTATGCTTCAAGAAGTGAGCCTATCAGAGTGCATGGTGGTAGATGGAACAGGAAATGAGGATGGAAAGATGTGGGTCAACAAACGAACCTATACATTCTTCAACAACACGTTCCATGGTGCAGACGGTAAAGCACTGGCCTACAGTGGGTCCCACATCACCTTGCAGAACAACCTGTTCGAATACAACGACTGGACTTCAACTAACAGTTTAGTGGGCGATGGAGGGCATGCTACCGTAGGATCACAGAGCATAAACGATGTCATGATCCGAAATACCCTTAGAAACAACGGGGACGGAGTTGGACTTCGACCGGGTAGAGAAAACGGAGTAGTGGCCTACAATGACGTCAGTGGTACCTGCTTTGGAATGCAGAGGTTGGACGGAACCGCAATACAGCTCGCTCAAAAGGCCCAAACAAACTCCACTGTTACCCACAACTGGGTACACGACTCCCCTAAATATGGCATTAGATTCGACGGCCAACCACCTGCTATCGGAACACACGGTACGGTGAAGAATAACGTTGCATTCAGGTTGGATGCTGGTGGCTTGCAACTTAAGGGCGACTATCACGAGGCGGACCACAACTTAGCGTTTGACACCCTGGACGGAACAGTACGGCAATTCCCTGGCTGTTCTCTGTGTTTGTGGAGGCATGTCAGAGAGAACCCTGGTGAGATGAATGCTCACTCTGTGGCAACCAACAACTTGGCTGATATTGCGTCTGGAGGTAGGAAGTATAACTTTGAAACAGGTAAACCATTACGACCACCACAGACTTGGCCGCTACATGGAGAGATTGTAAAGAACAACAAGGTCACACCAGACCTCAAGCACCTGCTCCATGACCCAGATAACAGTGACTTCAGGGTCCTCCGAAAGTTCGCAGATTCGATGGGAGATATAGGACCGTACCGATACCAGGAGAAGATGACCGAATACTGGATACCAGGGAGAATCCTCTACAAGCCCTCATCTCCAGTCCCTCCAACCCACTCCACCACTGTTAACAGGGTTAACCGTGATGCCCTGATGTGGTTAAACGCCTGGGGCTGCTCCAAACACCACGTTTACTTCAGCTACGACAAGGAAATGGTCTCCAACGCAAGTGGGATAGAATCAGATTCCTATGTAGGAACAGCAGATGAAGGAGGCAATGTGGTGTACCTGGGCGAGGAGCTGGAGACGCAGGTTACTTACTACTGGAGGGTCGATGCTGTGAGGGAGGATGGTGTTGTGATCAGAGGTGATGTCTGGGATTTCACCACTTTGGATACTAACAAGCGTGAAGCGTTGTGAATATTATTTGTTTTTGAGTTTTTGGGTGCAATGAGACTGTGGTTTTAACTTTTATTTTGTTTCTTGATTACGTATCAAATATACCTGTCTACCAAAACAAAACACTTGCCAGGAATTTAAAAATGCAAGATAAAATACTTGAAATTAATATAACAATGCGTGTCGTGGTTAAGTAAGTGTATATAATAATACAACAAACTAATTTATATAATACTCACGATATCACACAAGTCATCCCTGAAAAATTATCAGTTATTATTAAACTAAAAATATCCAAAAGTTTGGAAAATTACCAATCTCGCCGTTTTACTGTTTTAGAGTGGACTGAGATTGAGTAAGATTAAACAGTTTAGGCCTAACTGTGAATATGAATGAACATCGTAGACACTTGACACAATTAAGTGATAACTTAGATAAAACAAGAATTTAAAAACGTTATGATACGACAGCGGGCTACACTGAACGTTTTACTTACTCAAATACTACGCTCTTCCTTCTCTCCTTATCAGGCTCCTGGTAGATAAGAGTTGGTTAATCATGGTAGATAAGAGTTCGTGAATCGTGTGAGACTTAAAAGTTGAAATCTATTTCTTAGAAAAGTTGAAGGGCCGTGGAATGTTAGAACTGGAATTTGAACCGTGGTGGTTTAAAAAAACAAAAATCTCAGAGAACAGTTGTCTCTTTGTTGTTCAAATAAAACATTGACATCTGTATTATATTTTATTACCTTACTGACAATGAGTGACTCAGTCATGAACGATCACTATGCTTAACAACTCTATAATGACCACAGTCTTCTCCAAGATTCACACTAAAACCACCAACATGACAAGATTCACAGCAAAACAGAACGCTCACATCGAATAATCACACAGCCCATCTCTAGTGGTGATGATTATCTCTTGTTATAATATAACTTAAAACCCACACGTCGCTAACTCCGCGAGCTGCTGCCTGATATTGTGCGGTGAATGATTTATTGCTTGTTATGTCGTGTAAGGATCACGTGGTGATCATGTTATCCTCACGTGATATTCACGAAAAATCATTAAAACGAATCCGTTTTTAAGAAAAAGTATTGAGTGCCAGATATTTCGGATACATCATTATTAACTTATTAAGTTGCATCAAAATAGCATCATGCACTCAAAATACAAGTTGTTTTGCAGTGTTGAATGGAAGTCACGTGATGGCCAACAAGCCTCTCGTGTAGCCGGTAGAATGTGAAAACTGCACTAAGTACTGCAGTATGCTTACTGCTTTAGCAGTGTGCAAGTGTGTACAAGCATGTAATCATTGATTGGAGTAGAATAACTGTGCAATGTTGTGCTCCAGAGTTAATGATGAACAGCGTGTGTGAGAACTTGTCCAAGGATCCAAATTTTAACAATTGGTCAGTATAAATTTTAAGAGAACATAACAAAATGAGAATGTAACAAATTTGCAACGATAATAACAGAAAACAACAATTTTCAAAACTCAGGATTAACAAACAAAGATGAAAAATACCTTATTATGATTAGTGCATTTCCTAGAGTATTACCTTATTATGATTAGTGCATTTCCTAGAGTACACCGTCTCTCCATTTCCGTTCGTCATCACGTGAGCAGTCTCCAAACTCTCCATCTTCTTTTCAGCACCGTCTATCTCAACCTTCTCCACTATAGTCTGATTGTGCTCTATCACAGAAAATATGGGGAGGTCCTTAGCTATACGGGATAGCCAGAACAGTGTTACTGCTATCTTATTGTTCCTTCGCTCCAACTCCAAGTCGCTGAATTTATTTAGTACCTTATTTCATCTGATAAATTAATTTTTAAATTAATAAAAGGATTACCAATCAGCTTCTACTGTCGTGCGTCAAACTAATACCTCCCTACCAGATACGGATTTAGAATTTGGGCCTAATAAGGCTCACAATTAAACTCACTCATTCCCGAAGTATTTTATATCATATGGTTCAAACAACATGTCTTCTTTTAACCCAACTCTTCGGCACCCATCCAAGAAAAACTGTACATTTTCCTGTAAATAATTTCAAACATTTCAAGTCTCGTAATGCAAAAAAACAAGAAACTGCTAAAAACAGATTAAAAAAGAAAACAACTATAACTCAACTATGACTTATGAGTAACTAACTAAAAGTCAAAATTAGTGAACAAATTATCCTATTATGAACATTTTATAAGGATGACAGGAAAATTTCCTTCACTGTTTCGAATGAATTTTTTCTTCAAAAACCTATTAATGAGTTCAATCATCAATGTAGATGGTACAAGACACGATTGAGGTATTTCCAAAAAAAGCTTTGATAAACGGAAAGAGATTTTGGAAGATTTTGATGCTATGAAAATTTTGAATATGTCCTACCAGTAGGACATTTTCAAATCTCAGCTTTCCGCGACCCAAATTTCACTGTTTTGACTGAATTTTTCTTGAATGACCATCTTACAAGGTCACTGAGGTGGTCACAAAACACCATTGAGGTACTTAAAGTTCTACTCCCAAAGAAAACTTTGATAAACGGAAAATCATCAGAATATAAAAAGAGATTTTGGAAGATTTTTGAAGAGGAGCTTTTCTGCCATCCCCTTGACCGAAATTTCGAGGTTTTGACTGAAATTTTTACCACTGATTAATCAGTGAGGTCGGTGAAAGTGACACAAGTCGCCATCAAGGTACTGGAAGCAGTATATCCGGAGAAAACTTTGATGCTATAAAAAATTTTGAATATGTCCTAACAGTAGGACATTTTCAGATTTCCGCGACCCAAATTTCACATATTAGGCAGGATTGGCGATTAATTTTTGCAGGAATCAGATACTGGAAGCTGAATTTGTGGAGAAAGCTTCAATGAAACTTTGCAAGGTAACTTGTTCACTTATTCTATTCACAGTATAATCACACTTAATATCAGTCTAGAAGCTTTACTCACAAGCCAGGTAATCGGATTTCTCCCTACGTTAACAAATGGGATGGTGTTTGGAATGACTTTGTTTATGATCCTGAAATTGATGAGTTACCACTAAAATTGACAGTTCACCTCCATATGCAAATTCACTAATCGAATAATTTCATGATTTAAAAGAAAACTTGGAGATTAATCAATTAGTTAGTGTTGAGCCCAGTGGCGTAACGTAGGGCCCCACTGACTGCGCTGTGCAGGCCAAGGGGGGGGGGGGGGGGGGGGGTGGCAATTGTCGTTTGAATGTGGGACAATTTTAAGTACTATCAAAACTATATGTTTTGCTCTAGAAACACACTTTTTTTGATATTTTACCGGCGTATCCTCTAAAATCACCTAATTTGTCCAATTTTACGTTTCTACTTTTTCAGCGGGGAGGGGAGGGGGGGGGGGGGGCGCCAACATGAAACGTTACGCCACTGGTTGAGCTGATTGATATATTTACTTAAATTGGCAAATTGAATAGTTTCATACCTGCATAGAAGAATGCCGTCAGTAAGCGCTTTCTTGAAGTCCAAGTCGCTGCCGTGCTTCTTGCTGAACACAGCCTGGTAAACTAGGGGTGAAGGTTAAATCCTACTAATATCAAGGCACTTCTATTCATAACAAGAGATTGGCCGATAAAGATGGTTGACATGTACTCAGCAGAGAGAAACGAGGACCCATCCCACTATCCGATTGGTGTGTTATTGTTAATTGCGAATGTTCCTGTCCATGACATCTTAAAATACTATAGATCTACTGATCTAGCTCAACCCATATAATAGAGGTAAGAGGAGCCATAATAGTAAAAAATTTAGAGAGTTACCTAACTATCACGAATTATCTATTTACTGTTAAGCGGTCAAACTATTTGTTAGAAAATTTAAATACAAGTGCTTAATTATCAATGACTCCAACAAATATTCTCACCTCTATCCATAGTCGGGCTTGTTTAAGAGTTATTGTCTCTGCTTTCTTGGTGTCTAACTCCCAGTCCCTCTTGAAATACTCGTTTAGTTCGTCTGTTACAGTTCCAACCTTCATCCTATTTCTAAACGTTTTATATAAGTAAGCACTGAAATTTAAGGTTACATTTTCCATTTATACTTTGGTTGCATAGCCTCTCAAATAGCCTGTGAAGTGACTCATACACCATAAGGGCCTTGTATCCACGTATTGTGATGGAATAAATGTTGATTTACACCCAAATCACCACCAAATTAGATAATTGAAATCTGTTACAATTTTTTATTATTTGTAATACTTACAATTCACAAATGTATAACAAACAATTTAAGGAAGTAATGCCAGACCATACTCTAAGTTCTTTATGACATACTTAGAAACACACCAAATTTATGTGTAATAAGGTGTTATGATAAAAAGTGCATTGAATCACACTGCCTTTGCTTACAATTAACAGTAGACAGTACTTCCTGAGAAAAAAGAGTATCAATCTAATTCCCTGATCTCATTCCCTGATATATAAACAATAAAGTTACAATAAAGGACATAATATGTGACATTCGAACCCGGACCTTTTTATTGTATTTGGTTGAGTGGAGCTCTAGCCAACAACAGCTGCAGTGATAGGTTTTTACAGTGGTTTTGATTAAATTTGTTTATAGCAGTTTGCTAGACGTTATCTCAACAAGGCTACATTATTATATAATATATAATAATATGATTGTTATTGTTACCAAGTCTGTGAATGAGGTCAAAGCATAAATTGAAGTAAATAATTGGAATTGTATTTAACTATTTATACATCATTCCAAGGCCGGGTTATGACTATCGTGTACTCAATAAAATTAATTGTATTTTTGTAATTTGTATCTCTTACCTAGTATTTCTTTTTAAAAGAAGCTGAGCCTATATGGTACACGAAAAGATAACATAAGGATGCTTTTGTATTTTTGTTGTATCCTTAAATAGGATGCTATGTATTTAATTTGTTTTTCATCAGAGGAACATGTATAATTATGTAATTCTAAAGTAATGTGACTTAAAGTATAATGAAATCAAATTTACAATAGACATTACCTGGCACGCCAATCCTTGGCGCTCTTTTTAATCAATATTCTTCCTGAACACTGAATGTGTATGATGTAACTTTATCCTGAACTTTAAACAACAACTTAATTGGGGTGGGTCTATTATTTATAGGTGTGTCTCCAGCTCTGCAGCGTTGCTCAATAATGCATTTTGTAGATCTAACGTGATTAAATTGCAAAAAACATTATTTTATGTGCAGCGCTACCGGCAATAGTACAGGTTCTTATTAGAATTAGACCTCTGCATGGAATCCCAGTATTCAGTTCTTGATGTCAATTATTATTATCAAACATGTCAATCTTACAAATGTCAACAATCCTAAAATAATTTAGAACCGAAACGTGATCCTTTGTAAATTATATGTCCCAATAATCAAATTGACTTGTACTCAAGTATAAAGTTAAACAATTTACTCCAATAACCACGGTCACTAGCAAGTTCTCTCAAATGGAGAATATCATCATACGACTCCAGCAAGATGAAGCGCTTCCAGAGGTCAACCTTCAGGTGGTGCAGGAGGTTACGTCTGTGAGCCCCGAGTCTACCAATTTCACTACACATCCCGACAGCAAAACACAGCGCAGCTTGAGCTGGTGATCTTTCATCGCTCCTCAGTATGTGTCCTAGCATCTTTAGTTACTCTGTTTGTAGAGGGTATCTTTGGACATCATACTGCGTGGCCAGCTGACATTCATGATCTTTCTGAGGTGGTTACGGTGACATGCATCTAGTTTGTCCCAGTACGATTTAGGCATTCCCCAGCAACTAGAGTTATACATGAGGATAGATACTACTTGGGCCTCATAGACCTTCAGCTTCTTCTGTAGGGGGATCTTACTCTGGCACCAGACCTTCTTGAAGTTCTGGAATGCTACATTGGCTAACATGATTCTTCTGGTGACATCTTTCCTACTTTCTAGTAGAGAACCCAACAACTTGCTACTGCACCATTCTTCATTCATTCTAAGGGGTTTACCATCATCCATGACCTCATCTTTCCCAGCTATGTAGACGTGTACAAACTCTGTCTTTGATTCATTAATATTCAGATTGGTATGGTGTCAATTAATTCCAGTATATTTAATTCCAGTTCCTGGAATCCAATAATTTTATTTAATTCCCCTAGATGGTTCTAATTAGAATAGACCTTTTCTTGTATCACGTTGCGACCCCCCTGACGATACAGGGGGAGCCGCGCACTTCGTGCGCGGCGGGTCATACAACGTATGACAAACCTCTTCAGGGAAACACAGTATTCCAGTATATTTAATTCCAGTTCCTGACATCCAATAATTTTATTTTATTGATCCCCTAAATGGTTCTAATTAGAATTAGACCCCTCCAGGGAATCCCAGTATTCAGTTCTTGATGTCAATTAATTCCAGTATATTTAATTCCAGTTCTTGGAATCCAATAATTTTATTTTATTCCCCTAAATGGTTGTAATTAGAATTAGACCTTTTTAGGGAAACACAGTATTCCAGTATATTTAATTTCTGCAGTTCCTAACATCCAATAATTTTATTTTATTCCCCTAGGTGGTTCTAATTAGAATTAGACCTCTTCAGGGAAACACAGAATTCCAGTATATTTAATTCCAGTTCCTGGCATCCAATAATTTTATTTTATTCCCCTACACCCTAGATCGATGGTTCAAATTAGAATTAGACCTCTTCAGGGAAACACAGTATAGTATTTCAATATCATGCATCATCATTGTATATTGTTAATTTGATTGACGATGTCAACCCATCGAGATCGTTGCTCTGCGAAGCAAGAATGCTAGTTTGCGCGGCGCGTCGAAGTCCTCCAAATTGTTAATTAACTGATGCATATCATGATACTCGTAAAATTTTTGTTGCATGGCACTATTACATATTAATACAAGCACAGGTTGATTCACGATGTCAATCTTTCGCATCTCGCCGCTCTGTGGTTGCGAGAAACATTATTGGATGCGCGCGCGGCCCAGTAGTGCATCGCGCTACAAAAGCACAAGCAGCTGACTTAAAAGATACTTGGACTCCAAACAATTTTAAATTGCAGTGATATAATCTAATTGCAGCGAAGCGACACACACTTTTCGATATATCGTAATCTTTTCAATATATTGTAATTGTAAGTTACTTATACAACAGACTGCAAAAATCTCTCAAATCGATTTTGGGCGTTTTTAACCGTTTGTTGTAATGTTTTTAAATACTCAATATATCTTAATTTATAAATTTTTCACCTTACAAGACATATTTATGGCGGCCTAATTTGCGACGACCGAAATTTTGGCGGTCCGAAAATATGGCGAAATTGAACAAAAACCGTCAAATTTCGGACGTCACAGAAAATAAGGGTATTTTTCATCATTTTTTGTGACAGTAAGCAGTAAGGAAATTTCTGAAATTCGGTAAAATCATGTTCAAACTTAGTCTGTATTAAGACTGTAAGACTTTCATGTTAGCACATACATGTATTTTAATGCAAATTTAAACTGTATTGCTTGACATTCAATTCGTCATTGGTGTGGTGATAATTTGTCCCAAGATGCCAGAATTTATTTATTTATTTTACTTGATATTACTTTTTAGGAACAAAATAAAGCAGTGAAGGCACAGTCATTGAAATAAGCTAAAAGATAATGCAACGGATTCTATTACGACGACCGAAATTTTGGCGGTCCGAAAATATGGCAAAATTTTTGGAAAACCGCCACATTTCGTACGTTATAAATATGTCTTGTAAGGTAATCGGAACGAATTAATTCATATTTGATAATTTATTCGGTAGTTTATTATGATGCTGATATTCATTATATTGATATTGTTATTATTGTATGATTAAGCTATAACTCCAAACATAACTAATATTATTTCTTTTAACAAAGCAAGGGACTTGGAGTATAAACGACCAAGTTTGCATAAATTTCTATCCAACCAAGAATTCAGGAGGCAATGGTGGGTGCGTAAACTTTATGGTCTCCACTCTCCGATCCTGTATCACCCTGGATTCTTTTCGATATATCTTAAAGGTATACCCTGTAGTCAATCTCTTGCTACTCCAAGTCCCATAGGATATCTGATCTAAAGTTCGTGCTAGTTATATATTATATGAAATATATTTTTGTCTGCTTTAATTGATACTAAATAAAATTATTGTTTTATATTAAAATTGTTGTTTTCTTGTTCCAAACATCGCGTCGACGAGTCTTAATAAAACAAATATTTAATAAAACAAATATTTATTTTTACGGCACAATCAAACAATATCAATAATAAATAAATCAGGGGAGGTTTGAAGAGGTTTCAAGTGCCGAAGGCCACTGCTTATCTTTAGGATTTGAGAGTGACCTGTGCTTGAAACCCCCTCAACCATCCACTACGTCAATATAATACTTATTATACAAATATAGAAAAATATAATTATCTAAGCTAAAATTGCTTATTGGTCTAGTTTGGTGACATAGGAGAGCCCAGTTGAGTTTTAGTTTAGGTTTATGTTTTAAATCATAGTTTGAAAGGTTAGCCATGTTTCATGGCAGAGAGAGATATCATGTGTGCAGAGCCGTACCAGATGTAGAATTTGAGATATAATATAGATTAGTTACCATATATTAGGGTCACCTCGATTTTGGAGGGATAGCAAGTGCTTTTTAAGGTTAGATTTAATAATACCTGACGAGGCTGATAAGTCTGAATTTTTGGAAGACCCCGGGATTATTATCCCATCTACATTAGCATCACATATTTCGAATACATAGGGGATGAGATCATTCCATATTTTCGTAGAGGTATACAAAAAGTTCTGTTGGGAGATATCTAACCTCAGTAATGGGACAATCAGACGAAGTTTTTCATTTCTAGGACAGAACTTGAAAAGATTTTTAATCGACTGGGGGACATCAAATTTAAGAATTTTGAATAGCTCCATAAATGTATGGTACATGTGCAGATTCTCCAGGTTCATAATTTTCTGCTCAGTGAATAGCGGTTTAGTGTGTTCAAGACAGTAGTTCTTTTTAGCCATATGTTCGTTATAAGTTCTTGAACGTGCACAGGTTAAGTAGTATTCTTTATGATCAAAATTGGGAATGTTACCAAATAGGGTAAGGCACGTAATTTTGTCAGGGTACCTAATTTTGTCATTTTGCTCTGAAAAACTGCCTCGGCTCGGAATTTCAGCTTGAAAGAAAAGGTTTGTGTATAAAAAGAAAGCTTAGACTTTGCTGAAACTGCTCCTACAAAGTTTAAGTTTCTAGCTCTTTTGCATCTGTGTCAAAAATGAAGGCGAAACTGTTAACCCGAAAAATAAATAAGATCCTTAAAGTTTTCTTAAGGAATTTTCAAAATTTTGATTTATTGCTATTTCAAAAGTAATTGAGCTAGCTTCATGCCATTGCATATTTCAAATATCTTCTACAGCAGAAGTATACGTACAAATTTTCAAGTCTCTAGCGCAATTATTGTTCAAGTTACAGAGGGTGACAAAATTAGGTTCGATTTTGCCAAAAGTACCCAATTTTGTCAAAAAAATCGACCTTTCTCAAATTTCTTGTAAATCACAGATTGTGTTGAAAATGGCCTTATACAACTATTCTGAAGTTTTTTTGCCCATAGGATATGTATAAGGCACTTATAATAGCATTTGAACACTTATAATAGCATATTTTCGCCGAGAAATATACTGTAATTCTGGGGTTTAAAGAGCTATTGGTAAATATAGTTTCGTGAATCAGTAACCAATATTGATTCATGCTTCATAGAAAGTTTTCAAGATGCCAGTGGTTTCGGGGCATTTGGGGGCTATTTTCTAAGATTAGATACCCAAAAAGTGTCATCTTTTCATCAAGCTGCAAAACTATGAAAACATCATATCTTTGGGATTTTTGAGGTCAATGTTGTTAAAAAAGCACTCGAATGATGCATCCAGGTAGTCTAAAATACCGAGAAACGGTTACTTTTTGCACAATCTTCAAGTGACAAAATTAGGTTCGGGGTGACAAAATTAAGTTAAGTCACCTAATTTTGTCATTTTTTCAAAATAATTTTTTTGAACATCTTCAACCCCAGCAATTTCGATCATTTTTGTGTTAGAACTTGCCTAGACTGTCTACTATAACATGGTGGAGGTTTCATCTAAATCGGAATTTCAGACGAGGTTAAAACCCATGGTTTATATCAGGCAGTCGGAAAATTGCCAACAAATGACAAAATTATGTGCTTTACCCTAGCAGTCGTATACATCGTTTTTGAATAGCAAAGATTTTATTCAGCTTATGTTTAGGGATCCCACCCCAGCAACTTATACAATAGCTAAGATGTGACATAAAAAGAGCATTGTATAGTTTCAAATATTCAGATTTGGGAATGAATTTGCAAATTCTCTTAATCGATACAATACTGGAGTTCAGCTTTAAAGAAAAATGATTAAGATGTGGTTCCCAACATAGCTGTTCGTCTATTATCACCCCAAGAAATTTTGTACATTGAACTTTTTCTAGCTTTTTTCCATCTATTGAAATCGTTAGATTCCTGTTAAAGGGCCGTGTTCTAGCACAGGTCTGTGTTGCTCTTGACAAACCTGGCTGAAAATGCATAAAACAACTTTTCCCTGCATTTATATGTAACTTGTTAGACTCCATATAGTTACTGACCTGTTTCATTACATGATTAGCTTTTTCAAAAGCTTCCTGTGCTGAACGACCTATCACAAAAATATTTGTATCATCAGCAAACAGGACGAATTCAGCCAAACTTGAGGAGCTCACAATATCATTTATATAAATCAGAAATAGTAGAGGTCCTAACACTGACCCCTGGGGTACACCATACTCAACTGAACACTTGTCCGATTTTTCAGTTTGAAAAGAAGTTACTTGGCTACGGTTTGTTAGATAGCTAGCAAGAGTTTTTAGTGCAATACCTCTTACTCCATAGTGTTCAAGTTTATGCAGGAGTTTATCGTGCTCAATTGTGTCAAATGCTTTACTTAGATCAATAAATATTCCAATTACATGATTTTTCTGTTCAATCTCATTAAGTATTTTATTTGTTGTTTTCTAAAACCAAATTGTCGATCATAAATCACGTTCATAGCACTGAGGTAATTATATAACCTATTATAAATTATTTTTTCAAGTATTTTGCCAAATATCGGTAATAATAATGTAGAAACAGGTCGATAGTTATCAAGGCATCGTGAGTCTCCTTTTTTATAAATTGGTGTAATAGAGCCCGTTTTAAGCTTGTTTGGAAAGACCCCATTGTCCAAGAACCAATTAAAGAATCTAGAGATATGACCAGACAAATAATTTACACTCTTTTTCAAGACTTTAACAGAGATATCACTTGCCTTCCCATTTTCAAGGCTACCAATAATTTTACTTATCTCTTCCTCGTCACAGGGGCTGAGAAAAAAAGAGTTCACTATTCTTTCTCTGCCCTTGAAGTATTGTTTAAACTTCGTTTTATTGAAATTGCCATCAGTTACCGTACGAGATGGTACAGAAGATTGAATTTTTGAATTAAGATTACGAGCAATAGACGAGAAGTAGATGTTAAATCCGTTGGCAATCTCACGGCGTTCAGTTACAATTCTACCATCAATTAAGAATGATGCTTTTATATATTTTTTAGATTTACCCCTAGGAGTTCGTTGATCAATTCCCAGGTTTTTTAATATTTCCTTCCTTAATTAATAATATATCGTGACATGTAATTGTAAAATAACAAACCTCGCGCGCGCGGCGCTTACATCTGCACCTGAGAATCTCTCAGCAATGTGTGGCTGTCTGCGCGGCGGGCTGTGTATTGTGTATATAGCTGAATTTAAGTTTAGATTTATTTGTAAATGTATAATAATATTAAATATGTATTGATTGTTTTGTGGTAAATAAAAATTTTGTTTTACTACTTATAGTTTATTTTTTTCTTATGATGACTGATGAGAACGATAATTACATACAACATGTAACTGAGGAATTTATATATAGTGAAAATCTGGCAGTACATTTTACATTTCTTATAATCACTGCAGTTGAATTTCAGTGCATTTTGCTTCGAAACACAAGGAAATTTATTTAAAAATAAATTAGGTACGCTGCTGTGACTAATCATTTTATACATATACTAGAAAGCCCGTGATTACAGGGAGGAAGGTAATATTATTCTTTGGTAGTCAGTTTTTATAGCATCCAAAAATATTTGTCACAACCGAAGATACAGCCGATCAAACTGTAGCTCGCACTGAACACAACGTATTATCAACAAAACCGGTAAAAATGTCAATAAATGAAGTTGTCTTTTTAAATGTACAAAATAAATAATTTCATACTTCAAAACACATATAATGGAATTTTAATTTTGCAATTTTCTGTAAATTAGACCGAATTCAGGATTAATTTTATTCAATTTGCAATGTTTGATCACGCGCATTTTTAAAATTTTTATTTACGTTATGCGTTATTTAATTCGCCGCACCTGCCAAATGCAAGTTAATATAGACCAGCAAACGCAAACAAAGTAAACTGTAATTTATGAACTAAAAAACTTGTAATTTCGTTATTGATTTCATTTCACAATTATATTTTTATTGACTAATTTCTCAATCACGCTCAACTAGTTTTATAATAATTGATATGTATAAAACGTTAATATGATGTAGATGTAAATAAAAAATCACACATGTTCAATGGGAATTGGGAAAATAGCGCGGTAGAATCAACTGTTGCTACATGCTAATTGCTGTTAACTGCTGTTAATTGCTGCAAATGCAAATGACGCGCGCGCGACAGCAGCAGTAAGCTGCAGCTAGTGAGCAGCAGTTAGCAGCAGTTAGCAGCAGTTAGCAAAAGTTAGCAGCAGTTAGCGGCAGTTAGCAGCAGTGAGCAGCAGTTAGCAGCATAGCAGTTTCTTTGCACTTTGGCTCTCCTGTGTCGTGTGAATACACTGAAGCTATTTAGCTATAAATTAACAAGAATTGCGCCCGTTGTTTCGTTTTGGCGGAGGCTAGATTTCCATTTCACATTTACTATAAATTTAAATATAAGTAGGGGGTGCACGATAAAAATAAACTTGCTCGGATTTTAAAAATTTTTGTACCACTGTTTTCTAGAGACTGTGAGAATTTTCACAATACCAAATTTGTCATACCTTTTTGGAAAGATCAGTGAGTTTCGTCTAGGTGCCATATTTGATGGTGCGCGGCTTTTGGAGCAAAAGTAGCTGTAAAAGTCGCGTAATTTCACCAAATTCGTCCAAATTTGACCATTTTTGTCGTGTTATTCGGATTTATCTTCAGTTCCTTAAATGAGATCATTCTGGAAATTGGCGACGACCTTCCAATATAATAGGGCTTAATGTGTCAAAAAATTTTTTGATACACATGCGCTAGCAGGTTTATCATGTATATCATTAGGTGGCCCATGTGTGTCATTTTTGTAAAATTGCTGTAAAATCTCTATTTAATATTCTAATCGCTATCTTTATCTATTTATATATGTATTTTATCCTTATCTCTATTTTAACTCCTCTCCGCTCGCCTCCCGTGTGAAACGAGCGCGCCTGCACGCTGCAAAGGCGCGAAAGCACATGGTTAGGTTAAAGCGCGTGTACTGTTGCTGCACAGGCTATAATGTTAATTGACGATGTCAATTCATCGCAGCTCGGAGAGGCACAGTAGCGCATTTCACCGCGATTTAGCGTTGCAAGAAGCATAATCAATAGTTGAATGCGCGGCGCGGCACAGTAACGCATCGTGCTACAAGCTATAAATATAATATTTATAAACATACTCATTGGAGAATGGAGCTATGGAGGAATGAAGCTGCCTGCTGCGCGTGCGGTAGAATGACAGGCTGAGCGCCGCCAAGTTGCAAGAATTGCATATTGAAGCGTGTACGCCGACGAATGACAGGCGAGCTCCTGTGTCCTGGGATCGTGCGCGAAGATCGAAATGCAATTCATGTATCAAGCCAACTGCCAAGTGCCAACAACAATGTGTTTATTGTTATAAATGATAATGGACTAACCCGTTTCGGGATACTTCGTAGCAACTAGCAAGCTTGCCGCGCATCGATCCAATAATGCTTCTCGTTGTAAGTGGTAAGGCCACCTTGTTTGTCGTAAGATATAGGCAAAATGCACCCAGCACCCCTGCGGACCTCGCTTGTCGCTGAGCTGCTATGCAAAGTGAAAAAGCAACAACTCAATGGATGGTTAGTGGTTACCCGTACCGTAATGGGTGCTACATGCCTAGCATGAAATATTTACTTACTTACTTGTGCACTTAATTTGTGTATTATATGTTCATAATCATTTGACATACGTTGCATGCCACTTTTCGCGCGCGAAGCGCGCGCCGCCGAAGGAATGACAGGCTTGAGGCTGAGCGCGGCCCAGTAAACTTCGAATCGAAAAAATTAAACGAGTAACATCCGTCAACTAATAGTTATATGTAATAATTAAAAACAAACTTTGCTTGTTTACCTGAACTTAGAATTTTATACAATTAATGTAAGATTAAAGTCGTGTTTTTACCAATTTCCCTGCACCATCCGGTAAATTTATTACCCTCAGCTGAGGAGGAGCAAAGTGCAAAGAAACTGTCACTAACTGCTACAAACTGCCACTAACTGCCACAAACTGCCACTAACTGCCACAAACTGCCACTAACTGTTACAAACTGCCACTAACTGCTACAAACTGCCACTAACTGCCACTAACTGCCACTAACTGCTACAATCGCGCCCACGCACTGCGCGCGCCGTTTGCAGCAGTTAGTGGCAGTTTGTAGCAGTTAGTGGCAGTTTGTAGCAGTTAGTGGCAGTTTGTAGCAGTTAGTGGCAGTTTTCTGCAGTTGCGCCGAGCCTTTTAGCAATTTGTCTTTGGCGCCTTACATGCCACATGACTTATTGACATTGTATAATTGGTCTAAAAACAATTTTGTATTATTAGAAAATATATGAATTTGGGACAAAATAATTTACTATCGAAGGAAACAAATATTAACTTTTTGACAAGAAAAGCGATTACCAACTAGTACTACAATTACACAAACACTGCATGGCAATACGATTACAAATTGTTTAAATGTTAAATCCGGGTATCGCTATTAGTATTGTGCTATTGTGCCAAAATTACAATATTATATGGTCAATCGTAATCATTTGCAATTTGGAAGACCCCTCTGCTGATATGTAAACGACTCCTTATACTAACTTGATTGTAGCAAACCGCGTGATGTTTATTGATCATCAGTTCGATAGGACGATAGTTATGAGAAAAGCTACAAAACTACAATTTCCATTACCAAAATTTTAGAACTAAACGCTTGATTGAGGGTTCAGAACTTTATTTGAATAACAGGGCCTCCCAAGTATTAAACAGTTTTGTGCGGAGAAAGAAGTGAAGAGAGAACGAAGCCAAAGAGTTCTCCGACAATTGTTCCAGCCAGCCTCACCGCAGCAACGCCAACAGCAAGCAGGAACTTATCATAATCCATGCAACCTATACAACGCTGACCAAGAATGGACACAGGACATGCCACGGTACCACTATAATATTTGATTTGATTCTCCGTGATAGCACTAGCAGTAGCAGAATTTGCTGCTTGTAATTCCTGGCGTTGCTGAACCTGTCATTCCGCCCTATCTGCTATAGACATATTTTTAATCGCCATAATATGTTCAATGTTAAATCAATGTGTTTAACTTAATAAATGCTAAAAGCCTGAGCGAGGTTACCCAGGTAAATTAATCTTTGCAAGTTGAATTTGCGTTTCTGAAACTACTCTCTGCACTGGTAATTGTATTTAAAAGGGAACACAAAATGATGTACGTGACCAAAATTATTCCCCGCGCGACGCGATAAGATTCTCTTTCAGCATTCAGTTTCAGTTAAATTCTGGTAATTTCGCGCGTAAAATCATATTGGCACGTGTGCGTTCCATTGTTCTCAGAATTAGGCCAACGGTAAGTTTATAATCTTTAACTTTAACTGTTTGGAAACAGGTGTGTATATTTATGCTGGGAATCCCAAAAAGTGCCTTGATCGGCCAGTTCATCATTGTGTCTCGCTAAATACTTGGCTAGTTTCATTATGCTTCGACTAATTCATCACTGTTGGCCTTGGGGGATGGTATTCAACTGTTGAGGGCCCTACTGTAACAGCCATTAATACGCTTATAGTTTTCAGACAGCTACTACCCCGATATCCAATGGGTCTCAGCCATAGAATATTACAGGCTCAATTCGGTGGCTCGAAAAGTATAATCTATAATATTGAAAGGTTCATGCGCAAATTTACCTAGTTTAGCCGTCATTGATTAGGTACAGACCGACGGAATTGCTCATCAGCAGATTTGCGCTTCCGCTGCTGTATCGGACGTCTGTGATGAAAGCAGTCAAGTCGACCTCCCATAAATTGACAACAGGATGTCCCCTGATTCTCCTAGGTATCTGGATAGAAGTCGACTATTTATGCACAATTATCGAGCCGATAATAGTCTTGCTTAGATTTTCAGACAATAGTCTTAAGATTCCAGTTGGTTTCATTGCATGGTGTAATTTATTACAAATATTATCCTGTTCGCCTTAAAGTTAGCAAATTTTGCTTTTCGCAATTGAAACTATAAAGCGATATGATTAGTCTTGCCAACAAAAGGTGGCTCGAGCTCCATTCCCCCCTACATAAACATTCAGTAGGGTTTTGTGTCACCCGGCTTATATATCAGGGATATGATAAACACACCGAATCCAGGATGTCTGGAAGGAGTTTCTAGATGTCATGGACACGTGGTGTGACGGCGCAACAAAGAAGAAGATACTTTAATTTCGCAGTACACGTTCTACCGAGAGAAAAGAGGCTTATTCTCTACTGACGCTGCCTCAAGTTTTAGCCAAGATTCTGACGGTCCAGTCTCTTGGTGGAGCAACTTCGGTTGAGAAGGTACCCGAACTACAAAGTTTTCCAATGAAAGCGCTGTCGCAATCGACATCAGCCTCACCCTGTGGAGACGAATTGGAGCTTGTACGACTGGGTGATAAACAAAAAAGAAACGCCTCACAGTTAACAAGCAGCGAGACCTTATTAATATTATTATTTATGTTATTATATTCTATGTTATTTTATTTATGTTAACACAAGTTTGGCGTCTTATGAAAAATTCACGAATTAAGGAGCAATAATTTTATTATTATTTGCTTATTGCTATACTAGTGACTTATTTAATTCATTATTGTTTATTTACTGTCTAATTCCGGACAACATAGTTTTATCTCATTGTGTCCATTTAAAGTTAAAAAACGGACATTAAAATGAACGCTCGGAGCCCGGAGGCATTCAAACGTTTACGTACCTACGGGCGTTGACTTGAACGTAAATGGGCAGACTATTTAACTTTAAGGTTAAACGGATATTAATATATGTACGCTATGCCCTAGCTGGGGCCCTCTTCTCAGACTCTCGAGCGTTCAATTTGAATTGGTGACGATTCAAAATTAAAGTTAATTAAAGTTCAATAAGATAACCTTATCATTGCTGGTTTGATTATTGGAACCTTCTCTAGACCTAGTAATTTTGGATTCGTAAGTTATGTAATGTGCGAGAATAGCTTTCCCGTCCCACGTCAAAGTGATTTATAGATTATCCTTATTTTTAAGGGAATCGTTAGGTATTCGTATACTTATAGTATAGTTTTATTTTTACACGTACGTGACCAATATTATTCCCCGCGCGATGTTATTACCAAATTAGATTCTCTTTCACTTTGATCAGTTTCTTTCAAAAACAGATTCGCGCGTCAAATATATTAGTTTGCGCGCTTTTGGTACTCCCAAAAGTACGTCTAAATGCAATTCTGTGAATTGCATTATTATAAATTTATAGTCATACTCATAGGTAAAAGGCTCCATGTCATTGTCCACAGGACTGGTCACCGTTAACCTTGTTTAACTTAAACTGGTTGGAAAACGCGGATGTGTTATGAAAAATAATGTTTATCGCTTTGCCATTCGGCCGGTAGAATTAGATCAGAAAATCATGCGGATACCGATAAGGACGATAAAACAGTTATCGAAATTTTATACCTTTACCTAAGGCTAATGGTGATGCAAACGCTAATGGAATACCTTGATCAGAAAGAAGTAAGAACTTTTGCTTTTGGCAAATCTAAAAACCACGGAACAATTTTCAGCGACATCAACGCTAAAAGTAAAATCGGAAACGATTTTCACTTCAAGATCTACTAGAGAAAGGGTAAATCTTATGTAGTGCGACACGAACTGTAATGCGACACGTACTCTAGTTGCAAAGTCCGACAAAAACACCCTCTGTCGCACTAGGGTACGTGTCGCACTACCATCCAGGTAGCGTACCGTAGAATGGGGGAACTTCGCCATGTTTTACAGCTATTTCATGTTATTTAGAAAAATACGACACGAGTACTTGAAAAGTTTATAGCTCATATGAACAGGATTTGGTAAAGCCAAATGTTTTCGTATGAACCATATCAGCCAGGCTTAAATAGTCAGCTAGATTGGTGCACTGAAATCAGGGCGAATTTACCCTGCAATATGGGGTAACTTCGCCATCTGAAACTATTACCATATTCGGTGCTAAGCACCATACCACTCGAAACTCAATTATATTTCCTTGATATACCAGCCAATTTTACTTATCTAGCTCTAGCCTGCGTGTTACAATGGGCAATTTGGTCGCCGGGGTAACATCGCCATGCTGCGGGTAACATCGCCGGGATGAAGTAGAATGTAGTCGAACTTCGCCAATACACGTGCGTGACTTCACCAGCCGCGCGCGAATTTCGCGCCAAACTTCGCCGAACAGATGGGATCAGAAGAGGGTAACTTCGCCACACACAGGACTTATGCTAATAATGTCACACAGAATTTATTAAGGATATAATTGTAAAATATGGGAAATATGCAAGCAGGAAATTTTAGCCACTTTATTGCATTATTTCATGTTGCCTGAGTTTAATTAACATAGTAAACGTTTATTTTTGAATAGGAATACCTTTATAACCATTTGTTCACACAATACGATACAAAAACTCGATCTCATAACAATTCAAAACAGTAAAATGATTATTTGAAAAATAGTGGCGAAGTTCCCCGACACGGCGATTTTACCCCAATCTTATACGGTACTCTACTGCGACAAAATATCCTGACTTATTTCCAAGCTCAGGTCACATCCTATCCTTCTTATGGACCATTAAGTGATTCGTCGGGTCGGTTCCAGTCACTTATTCGAATTGATCTTGCGAATACGATTCGTCGGTTCACAATCACGTGTTTCGAAGTGATCCACTGATCACAATTCCTTCGGTCAGTTCAAGCCACGTATGCAGTGTGTGATCCACGGGTAACTCTTAAGCAGCATATGATCCTCATTCCTATCACACGTATCGTATGAAGGTATATCTCCGATTTGGATAACAAGTTCATATTCTTGGGCCATATATAAGTCACGATCTCACGATGATTTCTACCAAAGCATCAAAAACAACATAAAAATTTTTCTTCAATAAACCTCCATTCCTGGACGATACGGTTTTTCCCAAGAAAGGGTTACCCAAGACGAAAAACCGTTTCTGCCGGATAATTAAAAGGCGAGGACGGGACCAAACTGGCGTTTCCAGGGGGAAAGGGTTTGCTCCGGACGTCTCGTTTTATAAACCGACACTAGGTACTGGCCCAGTACGAAAACTTTTTTCCCCCCCTCCAACTCCTGCAGCAAACTCTGCCCCACACAGCAAAGCCCCCTATGAAAGGGAAAGCTTCCGAATGACCTCCCTACGAAACACCTACCTTAATTGCTGTTTGCTGTTGGCATTATGAAGCCCTTTGGATGGCCCCTTTGTTTTTGGGAGTCGACCCTAAAATCTGTCTTGAGGGGATTTCCGAGGAGCCCTGATAAAAACGCTGGGGAGAAAACCTGTAAACTCCCAAAGAAGGATGCTTCTTCCACACAAGAAAGCACTTTGGTGGAAGTCCCAGAAAACATGCCCTAGCCCCCGGAATACAACGCAGAAAAAACCCAGCGTAGGGGAAGTCTTTTAAGATGACGGTGCTATTGCCTTCGGGACCTAATTTCGTGGACCAAATTTCTTCGTGGATTGTAATCTTTGATTTTATTTTTAAACCCCATATTTACTCATAAAGACTAAAACTCTTGTCTTTAAAAAAACTTTAAAAATGGAAATTTAAAATTTTTTATTGCGAAAAGTTTTTTGGGTCCCCATTTTAGTTTTTTGTCGCCTACGTCCGGGTAGGCACTGTAGTGCGACATGTGGGCCCCTTGAAATTTACTTCGCCCTAGTCCCTGTCGCATCCCGATCCGGTAGCGTACTCTACTGCGCGTGTCGATTTTGGGAGGTTTCGCACTGGGGTAAAATGTCGCACTGGGAGAAAGGTCGCCTACAGTAAAAAAAAAACCGAAGGGCTGAAGGAAATTTCGTTAAAGGCTTACATCTCGATCCGGGGGGGCGGATAGAAGAAAAAACTTATTTAAGTTTTGGGAAATTTAAATAACCTAGGGAATAGCACAGACTACGTTTTTGTTAGGAAAAATTTAGGGCCCGCAAAATGATGTCATTTTTCAAAGTTGAGTTTTTTCTTTGATAAAAACCCCCGGGTTTAGTTGTATTAAACGCCCGGAACGTTCCTAAAAATAGTTTGTAAGCGTTCGCTAAAGATTTAACTTTTCCCGGAACAAAAGGGAAAAGGGAAAACTTTAATCAATTTGAAATTTTAACACGTGGGACACCCCATCGTTTCCCGCAATTTTAGGGTTCTGGATGATTTTAGAAAAAGGTTTTAGCGCGCGTGCATGCACTGTCACCCAAAAAAATTTTTTTAAAATGTAAAAATTTTGGTGGGGTTATTTAATGAAAAAAAAATGTTAGTTTTCTTTATCGTATAAGGGTTTCAGCTTTCCGCAATGTCTATCATTTCAGCTTTTTCCTAAAAAATTTGGGTGTACACTGAAATAGACACGGAATGAATAGGAAAAAAACAATATATGGGGACAACATTAATTTTAGGGATGAAATTTCCTTTTAAAACTTTTGAAAGTTAAATTTTGGATCAATAAAACGCAGGGCGGTTTGCAAAAAGTACGTCAATTTAGTATAAGATCTGCAAAAATTCGAGTGAAATTTTTTTTTCATCCTTCATTCAAAAAGGGCCCCAGAAAACCCCTTTTTAAAAATATTTAAAACTTTATAAGTAAAAGTAACCCCAAATCATTCCCAATTTTTCCCCGTCTGGTGAAAGGGTAAATTTTTCCCCCTTTCCCAAATATTTTACCGGTGAAAAACATTAAATTTTCTTTACACATCGTTTTCCAAACTTTTTAAAGGTTAAAGATTAAATTTCCCGGGTAGGGGGGACCAAAAACTGCTTTGGGGTGAACACGGGGCGAATTTTATTTTACCCCCACTTTTTTAAGTATTAAAGGTTAAACCAAAAATTGATTAACCACAATGTATTTCTGTACCTTAAATTGTTTGGGGGCTGTTGGCCCCAGTGAAAGGGCGGGTTTGGATTTCTAGCGAAAGGCGGGGGGACGAGGGAGAAAAACCAAAAACCCAGGGACCCTTTTTGGGAGCTTTTTAAAGATTAACCCAAAAGTTTTTTTCCCAAAGGGGGTGCTCTGGGTGTCAAAGACTTAAAGACTTAAAAGGGTGGGTGCTACTTGTGTTTAACTTAAAAGGTGGGAGGTAATAATCGGGCTCGCCGTCGGGACCCTAATTTTCCCCAAAAAAAAAACGTAGTCTGTGCTATCAGCTAGTTATAAGTGTCCAAAACTATAAAAAATGTTTTTCTTCTATTCGAAACCCCGGGGTTTGAGAAAGTAAAAGCCTTCTAAAAAGAATTTTCCTTTTTGCATTTCCAAAAAACTTTTAAGGGGGAATACCAACTATTCTACTTGTAAACACGGGGGCCGATTCCCCCCCCGCCCAAAAAGTCATTTTTTTTTCCCCTAATAATCTTTAAGTGAAAAAAACGTTTCCGTTTTATAGCGTTTTATGTCGCTGAAAATTTCCGGGGTTTTTGGTTTTGATTTGCCAAAAGCAAAAAGTTCTTTCTTCCCTTTTTGATCAAGGTATTCCAAAAAAAGGGGGGTTTGGGATCCCAAATTTGCCTTAGGGAAAAAGGGATAAAATTTTGAAAAACTTTTTTTTTCGTCCTTTTCGGTACCCCATATTTTCTGATCTAATTCTACCGGCCCAAAGGGAAAGCGATTTAAAAAAAATTTTTTTTTAAAAAACTTTCCGCGTTTTCCGCCCGTTGAATTTAAAAAAGGTTAACCCGGGGCCATCCCGTGGACAATTCAAAGGGGGCCTATTTTCCTATACTTAAATTTTTTAAAAATTTTCCCAATTTACAGGAAAATTTCATTTTGGACGTAGGTACTTTTGGGGGGGTACCAAAAAAACGCTCCCAAAAATAAATTTATTTGCGCGCCCAATCTGTTTTTTGAAAGGGAAAATGATCAAAGTTTAAAGAGAATTAAATTTTTTAATAAAATCGGGGCGGGGAAAAAAAAAATTTGGGCACGTACGTGGAATAATAAAAAAATATACAAAAAAGTTTACGAATCCTAAAAGATTCCCTTTAAAAAAAAGGATAAAACAAAAAATCAAATTTGACGTGGGACTGGGAAGCTTTCTCGCACATAACTTACGAAAACCAAAAAATTTCTAGGTCTAGAGAAAGGTTTTCCCAAAAAACAAACCCGCAAGGGTAAGTTTATCTTTTTGCCCCTTTAAATTTAAATTTAAAATTTTAATCGACACCAATTCCAAAATTTAAAGCTTGAGAGTCTGAGGGGGAGGCCCCACTAGGGGCATAGCGTTCAATATTAATATCCCCTTTTAAAACCCTTTTAAAATTAAATAAATCCTTTCCCCCTTTACGTTCAAGTCAACGCCCGTACGTAAAAAAAGTTTTAATCCTCCGGGCTTTCCCAGGGTTCCTTTTTTAAAGCCGTTTTTTAATTTTTTTAAAGGATTCAATGAGATAAAACTATTTTGTCCCGGGTTAGGGCAGTAAATAAACCCAAAAATGAATAAAAAAAAGTCACTAGATAGCAAAAAGAAAATTTAAAAATAAAAAATTTTGCTCCTTAATTTGTAATTTTTTATAAACGCAAACTTGTGTTAACAAAAAATAATAACATAAATATAATAACCCAAAAAAAAAATATTAATAAGGTCTCCCCTGCTTGTTAACTGTGGGGCGGGGTTTTTTTTTTGTTTATCACCCCGTCCCCTACAAGCTCCAAAAATTTGTCTCAAGGGGAGGCTGATGTCGATTGCACAAACGGGTTTCATTGGAAAACTTCGTAGTTGGGTTAAATCTCAACCGGGAATTTTCTCCCCCCAAGAGGGCTGGATCACCCTCGAATTTGGGCTAAAAAATTGAGGAGCGTCAGTAGAGAATAAGCCCTTCCCTTTTTTCTCGGTAGAAAGGTTTTACTTGGGGAAATTTTTAAAATTTTTCTTCTTTGTTTTCGCCGTCACACCACGTGTCCCAAAGACATCTTGAACCCCCTTCCAAGTAGTAAAATAATTTTTGATTGCTCAATGAAATAAATGATTACGAATTTAAAAGTGGTTATAAGGCGTTCGTTTTTTTGGGGGAAATATTTTTCAGGGTTTCCTCATCAAAAAACAAAAAACAACAAACTTTTCCCCAATTTTGACATGGGACTCTTTTGTTTTAATGGGGCGAAAAATTTTAAAGGACCCCCCGCCTCCCGTAAAGGGTTTCTTAATCGTTTAATAAACCCTTTAACCCCCCGCTGATTGAAAATTTGCGTGCCGGGGATGTAAACCCCGTTGAAATTTAGGGGATATTTGAACCTGGGTTTTTTTCAGGGGATGAAGTGAACCCCCCCTTTATTCGGGGGATACGTCCCTTATGCACCAAGGGTCTGGTAAAAAGGTGGTCGGGGGACAGTTGTCCGCGGACCCCGTGGTCGGGCTTTTCTCGATCTTCCGAAACCCTTCCCCGAATTTCCGTTTTGTGGTTGATCAAAAAACCTGATAAAATAAGCCGGGTGAACACAAAACCCACGGGAAAGTAAAGGGGGGGGGGAGCTGAGCACCCTTTTTTTGGGGAAGAAAATAATCATATCGTTTTAAAAGTTTTTAATTGCGAAAGCAAAATTTGCTAACTTTAAGGCCCCAAAGATAATATTTGTAATAAAATTTCACCCTGCAATGAAAACCCAAATGGGAAACTTAAGACTATTGTTTGAAAATCTAAGCAAGCTATTATCCCGGGTCGAGGGAAAGTGACATAAATAGTCGACTTCCCCATCCCGAAACACTATATAGCGGGAAATTTTTGGGCCCGAAAAAATTGAAAAAGTGCATGATGCGCGCTAAAACTTCCTAAATTTATCTAGAACTTTTTAAAAATTTCGGGGAAACGGGCTGGGGGTGTCGAAAATTTTTGATATTTTTAAAAATTTATTTAAAGTTCCTTTTTCCATTTTGTTGGAACGTTAAAAAACTTTTTTGCGAACGCGTTCCCCAAACTTTTTTAGTGGTTTTGTACCTAATTAATGACGGCCCAAATGGTAAATTTTCGCCAAAGAACCCTATCAAAATAGGGAATGATGAAAAACAAAGGCCCCCTTTGGGCACAGAATCGAAAGGGTTAGTTTATTTTAAAAAATCAGTATCAATGACCAAACAGGGTTATTGAAAAATTTCAAAGAAAAAAAAAATGGGGTCCCGGACTTGGGGGCCAGCTCTTTTCACAGTTTATTAAAGGGAATCTGAAAACCATTCTGCTAGCTAAAAGTAAAAATGATTTGTTAGGGAAAAAAAGACCCGGGAAAAATTTAAAAATTTCGATTAAAAAAAATTGGGAAAAAAGAAATGAACCCAAAAAAGAAAGGGCACGTCATTCTAAAATCCAAATTCCCAAAATAAAATTTTAAACCCAAATTTTCCCCCAAAAAGTTTAAAAAACTTGTCGACAAAAAAATTTCAAAAAACCCTTTTCGCAAGGTTTACAGCAATATTAAAAATTTGTCGGCAATTTACGAAATAAATTTTTTAAAACCAAAATAAACTGTTTAAAAGAACTATTAATAAAGGCTAAACGAACAATGACTAAAAATTTTCCATTAAAACTGGGTTTGGGATTATTCCCCTCTTTAAAAGGGTAATTTTTGGGCCCAAAATTTTTAATCGTTCCCCCTTTTCGGGGAAAATTTTTTTAAAAAAATTTTTCCCCCTAAATATTGTAGTGATTGTAAGACAAATCTAAAAAAATTAAGGTTTTTCACGAACTGAAGTATTATTTTTTTTTCATAATATTCGGGGGGAAAATATTTCACTTAAAAACCGGTTTTAATAGACCCAAAATCAAAAAATAAGACCATTTCAAAGAAGATTATACTTTTCCCCGGGCCCCCGGTTTAAACCTATATTTTTCCCAAAACTATGGCTGGACCCCCTTGGTATTTGTTGCTGTTTTATAAAATAAAAGCGTATCAAAAGGTTGTTACAGAAAACCCCCAACATTTTAAAACCCCCCCCAAGCCAAAAGTTTAAGATTAGTTTAAGCATAATGAAACTAGCCAAGTATTAGCGAGACACAATGATGAACTGGCCGATCAAGCACTTTTTGGGATTCCCAGCATAAAATAACAACACCTGTTCCAAACAGTTAAAGTAAAGATTTAAACTTACCGTTGCCTAATTCTGAGAACATGAACGCACACGTGCCAATATGATTTTACGCGCGAATACCCAGAATTAACTGAAACTGATGCTGAAAGAGAATCTTATCGCGTTCGCGCGGGGAAATAATTTTGGTCACGTACCATCATTTGTGTTCCCTTTTAAATACAATTACCAGTGCAGAGAGTAGTTTCAGAAACGCAATTCAACTTGCAAAGATTAATTTACCTGGGTAACCTCGCTCAGGCTTTTGCATTTATTAAGTTAAACCCATTGATTTAACATTGAACATATTATGGCGATTAAAAATATCGTCTATAGCAGATAGGGCGGAATGACAGGTTCAGCAACGCCCAGGAATTACAAGCACGCAAATTCTGCTACTGCTAGTGCTATCACGGAGAATCAAATCAAATATTATAGTGGTACCGTGGCATGTCCTGTGTCCATTCTTGGTCAGCGTTGTATAGGTTGCATGGATTAGGATAAGTTCCGCTTGCTGTTGGCGTTGCTGCGGTGAGGCTGGCTGGAACAATTGTCGGAGAACTCTTTGCTTCGTTCTCTCTTTTTACTTTTTCTCCGCACAAAACTGGTTTTTAAACCGGGGGGGCCCCGGTTTTTTCTTCCTTAGTTCCCCAAAAGTTGAAAAAAACTTTTTTGCGAAAAAAAGTTCACAAACTATTTTTTTGTGAACGTTCCGTACGAATTAATTTCAAAATACAACCCAAGCTATAAGGGCAAAATCATCGATTAGAGGGTTTTTTTTTAAAAAGTGAAACCCGGGAAAGGGGAAAAAGAAACCTATTGCACGGGGGGAGAACCCAAAAAGCAACTTTTTTTAATTTTGAATTTGTTCAGGGAGGGGGAAAATTTTTTTTTATTTTTTTTACCGTCAAATACGTAAAAATTTAAAAAAAATTAATCTCTCCGTTGGCGTTTTGGGGAGGGAAATAAGCAAACTGATAAGGGGAAATAAAAATTTCCCAAAAGTAAAGCAATTAAATGTGTGGGGCCCTGAGGTAATTTTCTTTAATTTTTTTGTGCCGACTTTAGCTTCAAAGATAACCGGCACCTTTTTAAAATACCATAGTCTGGACAGCAACCCCTTTTAAATCCCAAAAGTGTCATCCAAAATTTTAGTAAATTTGGTTTGAATTCGGGGCCAGGACAAACTATTTAAATTTTTTTCTGCGCCCCCGGTTATCACAGCAGTTTTCCTTTAAAACCGTAAAAGTTTTTTTTATAAAAAATTAAAAATCATTATAGGGCTCCTTCCTGATAAAACAAAATTAAAAAAAATTTCTTTTAATGAACTTATATTTTATTCCCTAAAAAAAAAATAAAATTCTGTTAGCTGTGAGCTTTTTCTGGTTTCCCTTTAAAATTTTTTCAATGGGAAAAGATAAATATTAAATAAATTTTTCTTATATTTCACATTTTTCGGGGTTTCTGAATCTATTATATTTCAAATTTCAAAGACTTTCATTTCATAATTCCCCTATCAAAAAATTTTTAAAATCATGCGGGGAGAAAAAAAATATTTTGTGTCGAAAAAAACACAAGCAGGGTTTTTGCCGGTTTTTTAAAACGGCCCACCTTTTTCTACAGTTAAGTAATTCCCAAAAAAAAACAAAACATAGTTTTTAAAAAAAAAATCCTTATCTGCAACATTTACATCTGCACCAAAGTGCACAATTTTGGGTTTAAATCAACCTGTTTTCCCGGGGGAACCCCCAGGGTATCAGTTCAAAATGAAATTTGAGGGGTTCGGCGGAATTACAGGCTGAGCGCTGCCCAAAAAACCAAAAAAAGCCGTCTAAACGCTGCGGACTGCTATTATAAAAAATTTATGAAACGCTCGATTTTAAACCCGAAGCCATAAAAACCGCCACTAACCTTCCCCCTAACGCCACAACTGCCCCTAACCGCCACAAACTGTAAATGCGCGGGGCCCGCCAAAATCGGTGGGGGATTGTAAACATTTTAAGTTGGCCAAAAATTTGGGCATTTTGTGGGCAGTTTTTTTTTTAACCAAAATTTGTGGGGTTTTTTTGGAAGGGGGAGTTTTGGAGTTTGTTTCCCCGTTTTTTTTTGGCATTTGTTAGGCAGTTAGTTGACATTCTTTGTTTGCGTCCTTTTGTTGGGGAGGGCCCTTGTTTGTTTGTTTTGGGGTTTTGGGATGGTGGCTTCGCCACCCCCCTATCCCCCGGGGGGGCGGGGGGGAATTTAAAATACCCCCCAAAAGGGGATCGGACGGTTGCTTGGTGTTTTAAAAGGGGGGGGCGAGGTTTGGGGGTGTGCCACGGTCCTGATTTTTTTGGGGTAAAGAAAAGGTTTTAAAACCCGTTAAAAGAAAACGATTGGAAAATTGAACTCGCCGGTACGTCGACGGATGATGCTTGTCTAAATTTGTTCGAAGTAACACGAAAAACTTTCTTTTCGGAGCAAAATGTCTGTGTTACTGGGCGGCGCTCAGCCTGTGCCTTTTCAATGTTATTCCTCAACCGTTTATCATTTACGAACGAATAAAAACAACGTCAATATTTTACATGTCACATGCAGTTAGCTGGCAGTACGTAACGGCCCAGTTAATAAATTGTGCATCGCGCCGATCTAGCAAAAAACATTATTTGATGCGCTGATCAGTCTTCTAAGACTAATAATATAAAACATTGTTTCTTTTGTCCGTAATTGCCTGTACTGCGTGAGAATTACAAAATAATTACAGCACATTTACAAAATAAGAATAATGAAAAAATAAACGTGTTTTCTCGGTTATAATTCATAATTATTTTTAGAATAACGCTTTATTGTTAATGCAATCATAGTGGTCAGCTTGTGACATGGCTATGACGCCTTTTTCTTACATGGTTATGACATGGTTATGACATGGTTATGACATGGTTATGACATGGCTATGACATGGTTATGACATGGTTATGATATGGTTATGACATGGTTATGATATGGTTATGACATGGTTATGACATGGTTATGACATGGTTATGACATGGTTATGACATGGTTATGACATGGTTACAACCAAAACTCCTTCAAACCAATTTTGAACCATTATGAGCACTTTCAGGATACAATTCATTTCCGTTCATTTCCGTTCATTCTATGAACCTGGGTCATTTGGTGCGACTTTCGATGATCTCTAGGCCTAGCTTATGACACTATCTATCATAGAAAACCGAAATGGGAGTTCCCAGCCCTTACATAATAAGTCTCAAATTTAAATGACACACATGCGCCACCTATTGATTTACATGATAAACCTGCTAGCGCATGTGTGTCAAAAACAAAAGTGACAGACATGCGCTAGCAGGTTTATTGTAAATCAAAAGGTTGCGCATGTGTGTCATTTAAATTTGAGACTTATTAGTTATTACGTAAGGGCTTGGAACTCCCAATTCGGTTTTCTATGATAGATAGTGTCATAAGCTAGGCCTAGAAGTCATCGAAAGTCGCACAAAATGACCAAGGTTCATAGAATGAACGGAAATGAACGGAAATGAATTGTATCCCAAAATTGCTCATAATGGTTCAAAATTGGTTATGACATGGTTATGACATGGTTATGACATGGTTATGACATGGTTATGACATGGTTATGACATGGTTATGATATGGTTACAACCAAAACTCCTTCAGACCAATTTTGAACCATTATGAGCACTTTCAGGATACAATTCATTTCCGTTCATTTCCGTTCATTCTATGAACCTGGGTCATTTGGTGCGACTTTCGATGACCTCTAGGCCTAGCTTATGACACTATCTATTATAGAAAACCGAAATGGGAGTTCCCAGCCCTTACATAATAAGTCTCAAATTTAAATGACACACATGCGCCACCTATTGATTTACATGATAAACCTGCTAGCGCATGTGTGTCAAAAACAAAAGTGACAGACATGCGCTAGCAGGTTTATCATGTAAATCAATAGGTGGCGCATGTGTGTCATTTAAATTTGAGACTTATTACGTAAGGGCTTGGACCTCCCAATTCGGTTTTCTATGATAGATAGTGTCATAAGCTAGGCCTAGAGGTCATCGAAAGTCGCACAAAATGACCAAGGTTCATAGAATGAACGGAAATGAACGGAAATGAATTGTATCCCAAAATTGCTCATAATGGTTCAAAATTGGTTATGACATGGTTATAACATGGTTATGACATGGTTATGACATGGTTATGACATGGTTATGACATGGTTATGACATGGTTATGACATGGTTATGACATGGTTATGACATGGTTATGACATGGTTATGACATGGTTACAACCAAAACTCCTTCAGACCAATTTTGAACCATTATGAGCACTTTCAGGATACAATTCATTTCCGTTCATTTCCGTTCATTCTATGAACCTGGGTCATTTGGTGCGACTTTCGATGACCTCTAGGCCTAGCTTATGACACTATCTATCATAGAAAACCGAATTGGGAGTTCCCAGCCCTTACATAATAAGTCTCAAATTTAAATGACACACATGCGCCACCTATTGATTTACATGATAAACCTGCTAGCGCATGTGTGTCAAAAACAAAAGTGACAGACATGCGCTAGCAGGTTTATCATGTAAATCAATACCTTATCGGACCTTATTTGGACGGACATTACTTGAACGCTGGAGGCCCTAGCGTTCATCTTAATGTCCGTTCAAATAAAGTCCGTTCAATTAATGTCCGTCCAAGTTAAAGTCCGTTGAAATTTTTTCAAAAAATATTCCATTTCGAACTTTTTGTCCAGAATATGACAACTTTGAGAACTTTATTGTGCCGTAAGTTAACGACGGAAGGGTTCTCCTTGGTCTGCCGGAGGCACAGAAAACTTTACTAGTATATAATGTTTTCAAGGGTCACTTAAATTATGGCACTCAACAACATAGTTCATAAACTAGTCCCACCAGGCGCCAACATGACAAACTTGTTCCAGCCTCTAGATATTACGGTAAATCGTGTTGCCAAGGACATTGTCCGACGTTGTTATAGTTCATATTACTCGGGGGCGGTAATGAAACCATGTCATAACCATGTCATAACCAATTTTAAACCATTATGAGCAATTTTGGGATACAATTCATTTCCGTTCATTTCCGTTCATTCTATGAACCTGGGTCATTTTGTGCGACTTTCGATGACCTCTAGGCCTAGCTTATGACACTATCTATCATAGAAAACCGAATTGGGAGTTCCCAGCCCTTACGTAATAAGTCTCAAATTTAAATGACACACATGCGCCACCTATTGATTTACATGATAAACCTGCTAGCGCATGTCTGTCACTTTTGTTTTTGACACACATGCGCTAGCAGGTTTATCATGTAAATCAATAGGTGGCGCATGTGTGTCATTTAAATTTGAGACTTATTACGTAAGGGCTGGGAACTCCCAATTCGGTTTTCTATGATAGATAGTGTCATAAGCTAGGCCTAGAGGTCATCGAAAGTCGCACCAAATGACCCAGGTTCATAGAATGAACGGAAATGAACGGAAATGAATTGTATCCTGAAAGTGCTCATAATGGTTCAAAATTGGTCTGAAGGAGTTTTGGTTGTAACCATGTCATAACCATGTCATAACCATGTCATAACCATGTCATAACCATGTCATAACCATGTCATAACCATGTCATAACCATGTCAAAACCATGTCATAACCATGTCATAACCAATTTTGAACCATTATGAGCAATTTTGGGATACAATTCATTTCTGTTCATTTCCGTTCATTCTATGAACCTGGGTCATTTTGTGCGACTTTCGATGACCTCTAGTATAGGCCTAGCTTATGACACTATCTATCATAGAAAACCGAATTGGGGGTTCCCAGCCCTTACGTAATAAGTCTCAAATTGAAATGACACGCATGCGCCACCTATTGATTTACATGATAAACCTGCTAGCGCATGTCTGTCACTTTTGTTTTTGACACACATGCGCTAGCAGGTTTATCATGTAAATCAATAGGTGGCGCATGTGTGTCATTTAAATTTGAGACTTATTACGTAAGGGCTGGGAACTGCCCAATTCGGTTTTCTATGATAGATAGTGTCATAAGCTAGGCCTAGAGGTCATCGAAAGTCGCACCAAATGACCCAGGTTCATAGAATGAACGGAAATGAACGGAAATGAATTGTATCCTGAAAGTGCTCATAATGGTTCAAAATTGGTCTGAAGGAGTTTTGGTTGTAACCATGTCATAACCATGTCATAACCATGTCATAACCATGTCATAACCATGTCATAACCATGTCATAACCATGTCATAACCATGTCATAACCATGTCATAACCATGTCATAACCAATTTTGAACCATTATGAGCAATTTTGGGATACAATTCATTTCCGTTCATTTCCGTTCATTCTATGAACCTGGGTCATTTTGTGCGACTTTCGATGACCTCTAGGCCTAGCTTATGACACTATCTATCATAGAAAACCGAATTGGGGGTTCCCAGCCCTTACGTAATAAGTCTCAAATTTAAATGACACACATGCGCCACCTATTGATTTACATGATAAACCTGCTAGCGCATGTCTGTCACTTTTGTTTTTGACACACATGCGCTAGCAGGTTTATCATGTAAATCAATAGGTGGCGCATGTGTGTCATTTAAATTTGAGACTTATTACGTAAGGGCTGGGAACTCCCAATTCGGTTTTCTATGATAGATAGTGTCATAAGCTAGGCCTAGAGGTCATCGAAAGTCGCACCAAATGACCCAGGTTCATAGAATGAACGGAAATGAACGGAAATGAATTGTATCCTGAAAGTGCTCATAATGGTTCAAAATTGGTCTGAAGGAGTTTTGGTTGTAACCATGTCATAACCATGTCATAACCATGTCATAACCATGTCATAACCATGTCATAACCATGTCATAACCATGCCATAACCATGTCATAACCATGTCATAACCATATCATAACCATGTCATAACCATATCATAACCATGTCATAACCATGTCATAGCCATGTCATAACCATGTCATAACCATGTCATAACCATGTCATAACCATGTAAGAAAAAGGCGTCATAGCCATGTCACAAGCTGACCACTATGATTGCATTAACAATAAAGCGTTATTCTAAAAATAATTATGAATTATAACCGAGAAAACACGTTTATTTTTTCATTATTCTTATTTTGTAAATGTGCTGTAATTATTTTGTAATTCTCACGCAGTACAGGCAATTACGGACAAAAGAAACAATGTTTTATATTATTAGTCTTAGAAGACTGATCAGCGCATCAAATAATGTTTTTTGCTAGATCGGCGCGATGCACAATTTATTAACTGGGCCGTTACGTACTGCCAGCTAACTGCATGTGACATGTAAAATATTGACGTTGTTTTTATTCGTTCGTAAATGATAAACGGTTGCGGAATAACATTGAAAAGGCACAGGCTGAGCGCCGCCCAGTAACACAGACATTTTGCTCCGAAAAGAAAGTTTTTCGTGTTACTTCGAACAAATTTAGACAAGCATCATCCGTCGACGTACCGGCGAGTTCAATTTCCAATCGTTTCTTTAACGGGTGATACTTGTAGTCGTAAAATATTTGCTTCAAATATTAATCAGGACCGTCGACGAGTCCAACTCGGCGCGCGTCCTGGTAGGTTATAAACCTACAAGTCACGCGTCGCGATCCTCATTTGTATTTCATTTCGCCCCCGCTATACCGTGGCGAAAGCCACGATACGACCGCGCAGCCCACAACGAAGGGCTGAGGGTAATAAATTTACCGGATGGTGCAGGGAAATTGGTAAAAACACGACTTTAATCTTACATTAATTGTATAAAATTCTAAGTTCAGGTAAACAAGCAAAGTTTGTTTTTAATTATTACATATAACTATTAGTTGACGGATGTTACTCGTTTAATTTTTTCGATTCGAAGTTTACTGGGCCGCGCTCAGCCTCAAGCCTGTCATTCCTTCGGCGGCGCGCGCTTCGCGCGCGAAAAGTGGCATGCAACGTATGTCAAATGATTATGAACATATAATACACAAATTAAGTGCACAAGTAAGTAAGTAAATATTTCATGCTAGGCATGTAGCACCCATTACGGTACGGGTAACCACTAACCATCCATTGAGTTGTTGCTTTTTCACTTTGCATAGCAGCTCAGCGACAAGCGAGGTCCGCAGGGGTGCTGGGTGCATTTTGCCTATATCTTACGACAAACAAGGTGGCCTTACCACTTACAACGAGAAGCATTA